>NC_140582.1:99880955-100480955 GCF_964204655.1 Triturus cristatus
CGTCGGCCCGGCTTGCCTGAATCCTGATGGTGCAATGAGCAAGGGACTCACCTCCCCTGAGAAATGGACAGAGTTTCTGAATGATGCAGAATACTCTTACCAAGTCAAGAGATCATGGTTTTAATCCATCACCGTTTTTTAGCTCACTGCACCATCCCAGCTCAGACCTGGCTACATGCAAATTAGTCTGTACCTGTCCCAGTGCATGATGGGAATAGGGCAAACCAAACTACCAAGCCAATTCTTATACTGGGAAGGAAACAAGCTTCCGGGGACCGGTTTCTGGCATCACAGCCTTCGTCGGCCCGGCTTGCCTGAATCCTGATGGTGCAATGAGCAACCTCCCACACTGAGTGTGGTTAAAAACGATTTGGGAAAAAGGGGGTGGTGATGGACAGAGTTTCTGATGATGCAGAATACTGTTACCAAGTCAAGAGATCATGGTTTTAATCCATCACCGTTTTTTAGCTCACTGCACCATCCCAGCTCAGAACCTGGCTACATGCAAATTAGTCTGTACCTGTCCCAGTGCATGATGGGAACAGGGCAAACCAAACTACCAAGCCAATTCTTATACTGGGAAGGAAACAAGCTTCCGGGGACCGGTTTCTGGCATCACAGCCTTCGTCGGCCCGGCTTGCCTGAATCCTGATGGTGCAATGAGCAAGGGACTCACGTCTGAGCATACCCTCCCACTGATTTGGGAAAAAGGGGGTGGTGATGGACAGAGTTTCTGAATGATGCAGAATACTCTTACCAAGTCAAGAGATCATGGTTTTAATCCATCACCGTTGTTTAGCTCACTGCACCATCCCAGCTCAGAACCTGGCTACATGCAAATTAGTCTGTACCTGTCCCAATGCATGATGGGAACTGGGCAAACCAAACACCACCCTGAATCCTGATGGTGCAATGAGCAAGGGACTCACGTCTGAGCATACCCTCCCACACTGAGTGTGGTTAAAAACTATTTGGGAAAAAGGGGGTGGTGATGGACAGAGTTTCTGAATGATGCAGAATACCCTTACCAAGTCAAGAGATCATGGTTTTAATCCATCACCGTTTTTTAGCTCACAGCACCATCCCAGCTCAGAACCTGGCTACATGCAAATTAGTCTGTACCTGTCCCAGTGCATGATGGAACAGGGCAAACCAAACTACCAAGCCAATTCTTATATTGGGAAGGAAACAAGCTTCCGGGGACCAGTTTCCTGAGTGTGGTTAAAAACGATTGGGGAAAAAGGGGGTGGTGATGGACAGAGTTTCTGAATGATGCAGAATACTCTTACCAAGTCAAGAGATCATGGTTTTAATCCATCACCGTTTTTTAGCTCACTGCACCATCCCAGCTCAGAACCTGACTACATGCAGATTAGTCTGTACCTGTCCCAGTGCATGATGGGAACAGGGCAAACCAAACTACCAAGGACCGGTTTCTGGCATCACAGCCTTCGTCTGCCCGGCTTGCCTGAATCCTGATGGTGCAATGAGCAAGGGACTCACGTCTGAGCATACCCTCCCACACTGAGTGTGGTTAAAAACGATTTGGGAAAAAGGGGGTGGTGATGGACAGAGTTTCTGAATGATGCAGAATACTCTTACCAAGTCAAGAGATCATGGTTTTAATCCATCACCGTTTTTTAGCTCACTGCACCATCCCAGCTCAGAACCTGGCTACATGCAAATTAGTCTGTACCTGTCCCAGTGCATGATGGGAACAGGGCAAACCAAACTACCAAGCCAATTCTTATACTGGGAAGGAAACAAGCTTCCGGGGACCGGTTTCTGGCATCACAGCCTTCGTCGGCCCGGCTTGCCTGAATCCTGATGGTGCAATGAGCAAGGGACTCACGTCTGAGCATACCCTCCCACACTGAGTGTGGTTAAAAACGATTTGGGAAAAAGGGGGTGGTGATGGACAGAGTTTCTGAATGATGCAGAATACTCTTACCAAGTCAAGAGATCATGGTTTTAATCCATCACCGTTTTTTAGCTCACTGCACCATCCCAGCTCAGAACCTGGCTACATGCAAATTAGTCTGTACCTGTCCCAGTGCATGATGGGAACAGGGCAAACCAAACTACCAAGCCAATTCTTA
This sequence comes from Triturus cristatus, assembly GCF_964204655.1. Lineage (NCBI taxonomy): Eukaryota > Metazoa > Chordata > Amphibia > Caudata > Salamandridae > Triturus > Triturus cristatus. Next base: position 99,883,055 of record NC_140582.1, read on the forward strand.
TACTGGGAAGGAAACAAGCTTCCGGGGACCGGTTTCTGGCATCACAGCCTTCGTCGGCCCGGCTTGCCTGGATCCTGATGGTGCAATGAGCAAGGGACTCACGTCTGAGCATACCCTCCCACACTGAGTGTGGTTAAAAACGATTTGGGAAAAAGGGGGTGGTGATGGACAGAGTTTCTGAATGATGCAGAATACTCTTACCAAGTCAAGAGATCATGGTTTTATTCCATCACCGTTTTTTAGCTCACTGCACCATCCCAGCTCAGAACCTGGCTACATGCAAATTAGTCTGTACCTGTCCCAGTGCATGATGGGAACAGGGCAAACCAAACTACCAAGCCAATTCTTATACTGGGAAGGAAACAAGCTTCCGGGGACCGGTTTCTGGCATCACAGCCTTCGTCGGCCCGGCTTGCCTGAATCCTGATGATGCAATGAGCAAGGGACTCACGTCTGAGCATACCCTCCCACACTGAGTGTGGTAAAAAACGATTTGGGAAAAAGGGGGTGGTGATGGACAGAGTTTCTGAATGATGCAGAATACTCTTACCAAGTCAAGAGATCATGGTTTTAATCCATCACCGTTTTTTAGCTCACTGCACCATCCCAGCTCAGAACCTGGCTACATGCAAATTAGTCTGCACCTGTCCCAGTGCATGATGGGAACAGGGCAAACCAAACTACCAAGCCAATTCTTATACTGGGAGGGAAACAAGCTTCCGGGGACCGGTTTCTGGCATCACAGCCTTCGTCGGCCCGGCTTGCCTGAATCCTGATGGTGCAATGAGCAAGGGACTCACGTCTGAGCATACCCTCCCACACTGAGTGTGGTTAAAAACGATTTGGGAAAAAGGGGGTGGTGATGGACAGAGTTTCTGAATGATGCAGAATACTCTTACCAAGTCAAGAGATCATGGTTTTAATCCATCACCGTTTTTTAGCTCACTGCACCATCCCAGCTCAGAACCTGGCTACATGCAAATTAGTCTGTACCTGTCCCAGTGCATGATGGGAACAGGGCAAACCAAACTACCAAGCCAATTCTTATACTGGGAAGGAAACAAGCTTCCGGGGACCGGTTTCTGGCATCACAGCCTTCGTCTGCCCGGCTTGCCTGAATCCTGATGGTGCAATGAGCAAGGGACTCACGTCTGAGCATACCCTCCCACACTGAGTGTGGTTAAAAACGATTTGGGAAAAAGGGGGTGGTGATGGACAGAGTTTCTGAATGATGCAGAATACTCTTACCAAGTCAAGAGATCATGGTTTTAAACCATCACCGTTTTTTAGCTCGCTGCACCATCCCAGCTCAGAACCTGGCTACATGCAAATTAGTCTGTACCTGTCCCAGTGCATGATGGGAACAGGGCAAACCAAACTACCAAGCCAATTCTTATACTGGGAAGGAAACAAGCTTCCGGGGACCGGTTTCTGGCATCACAGCCTTCGTCAGCCCGGCTTGCCTGAATCCTGATGGTGCAATGAGCAAGGGACTCACGTCTGAGCATACCCTCCCACACTGAGTGTGGTTAAAAACGATTTGGGAAAAAGGGGGTGGTGATGGACAGAGTTTATGAATGATGCAGAATACTCTTACCAAGTCAAGAGATCATGGTTTTAATCCATCACCGTTTTTTAGCTCACTGCACCATCCCAGCTCAGAACCTGGCTACATGCAAATTAGTCTGTACCTGTCCCAGTGCATGATGGGAACAGGGCAAACCAAACTACCAAGCCAATTCTTATACTGGGAAGGAAACAAGCTTCCGGGGACCGGTTTCTGGCATCACAGCCTTCGTCGGCCCGGCTTGCCTGAATCCTGATGGTGCAATGAGCAAGGGACTCACGTCTGAGCATACCCTCCCACACTGAGTGTGGTTAAAAACGATTTGGGAAAAAGGGGGTGGTGATGGACAGAGTTTCTGAATGATGCAGAATACTCTTACCAAGTCAAGAGATCATGGTTTTAATCCATCACCGTTTTTTAGCTCACTGCACCATCCCAGCTCAGAACCTGGCTACATGCAAATTAGTCTGTACCTGTCCCAGTGCATGATGGGAACAGGGCAAACCAAACTACCAAGCCAATTCTTATACTGGGAAGGAAACAAGCTTCCGGGGACCGGTTTCTGGCATCACAGCCTTCGTCGGCCCGGCTTGCCTGAATCCTGATGGTGCAATGAGCAAGGGACTCACGTCTGAGCATACCCTCCCACACTGAGTGTGGTTAAAAACGATTTGGGAAAAAGGGGGTGGTGATGGACAGAGTTTCTGAATGATGCAGAATACTCTTACCAAGTCAAGAGATCATGGTTTTAATCCATCACCATTGTTTAGCTCACTGCACCATCCCAGCTCAGAACCTGGCTACATGCAAATTAGTCTGTACCTGTCCCAATGCATGATGGGAACAGGGCAAACCAAACTACCAAGCCAATTCTTATACTGGGAAGGAAACAAGCTTCCGGGGACCGGTTTCTGGCATCACAGCCTTCGTCGGCCCGGCTTGCTTGAATCCTGATGGTGCAATGAGCAAGGGACTCACGTCTGAGCATACCCTCCCACACTGAGTGTGGTTAAAAACGATTTGGGAAAAAGGGGGTGGTGATGGACAGAGTTTCTGAATGATGCAGAATACTCTTACCAAGTCAAGAGATCATGGTTTTAATCCATCACCGTTTTTTAGCTCACAGCACCATCCCAGCTCAGAACCTGGCTACATGCAAATTAGTCTGTACCTGTCTCAGTGCATGATGGAAACAGGGAAAACCAAACTACCAAGCCAATTCTTATACTGGGAAGGAAACAAGCTTCCGGGGACCGGTTTCTGGCATCACAGCCTTCGTCGGCCCGGCTTGCCTGAATCCTGATGGTGCAATGAGCAAGGGACTCACGTCTGAGCATACCCTCCCACACTGAGTGTGGTTAAAAACGATTTGGGAAAAAGGGGGTGGTGATGGACAGAGTTTCTGAATGATGCAGAATACTCTTACCAAGTCAAGAGATCATGGTTTTAATCCATCACCGTTTTTTAGCTCACTGCACCATCCCAGCTCAGAACCTGGCTACATGCAAATTAGTCTGTACCTGTCCCAGTGCATGATGGGAACAGGGCAAACCAAACTACCAAGCCAATTCTTATACTGGGAAGGAAACAAGCTTCCGGGGACCGGTTTCTGGCATCACAGCCTTCGTCTGCCCGGCTTGCCTGAATCCTGATGGTGCAATGAGCAAGGGACTCACGTCTGAGCATACCCTCCCACACTGAGTGTGGTTAAAAACGATTTGGGAAAAAGGGGGTGGTGATGGACAGAGTTTCTGAATGTTGCAGAATACTCTTACCAAGTCAAGAGATCATGGTTTTAATCCATCACCGTTTTTTAGCTCACTGCACCATCCCAGCTCAGAACCTGGCTACATGCAAATTAGTCTGTACTTGTCCCAGTGCATGATAGGAACAGGGCAAACCAAACTACCAAGCCAATTCGTATACTGGGAAGGAAACAAGCTTCCGGGGACCGGTTTCTGGCATCACAGCCTTCGTCGGCCCGGCTTGCCTGAATCCTGATGGTGCAATGAGCAAGGGACTCACGTCTGAGCATACCCTCCCACACTGAGTGTGGAAAACGATTTGGGAAAAAGGGGGTGGTGATGGACAGAGTTTCTGAATGATGCAGAATACTCTTACCAAGTCAAGAGATCATGGTTTTAATCCATCACCGTTTTTAAGCTCACTGCACCATCCCAGCTCAGTACCTGGCTACATGCAAATTAGTCTGTACCTGTCCCAGTGCATGATGGGAACAGGGCAAACCAAACTACCAAGCCAATTCTTATACTGGGAAGTAAACAAGCTTCCGGGGACCGGTTTCTGGCATCACAGCCTTCGTCGGCCCGGCTTGCCTGAATCCTGATGGTGCAATGAGCAAGGGACTCACGTCTGAGCATACCCTCCCACACTGAGTGTGGTTAAAAACGATTTGGGAAAAAGGGGGTGGTGATGGACAGAGTTTCTGAATGATTCCGAATACTCTTACCAAGTCAAGAGATCATGGTTTTAATCCATCACCGTTTTTTAGCTCACTGCACCATCCCAGCTCAGAACCTGGCTACATGCAAATTAGTCTGTACCAGTCCCAGTGCATGATGGGAACAGGGCAAACCAAACTACCAAGCCAATTCTTATACTGGGAAGGAAACAAGCTTCCGGGGACCGGTTTCTGGCATCACAGCCTTCGTCTGCCCGGCTTGCCTGAATCCTGATGGTGCAATGAGCAAGGGACTCACGTCTGAGCATACCCTCCCACACTGAGTGTGGTTAAAAACGATTTGGGAAAAAGGGGGTGGTGATGGACAGAGTTTCTGAATGATGCAGAATACTCTTACCAAGTCAAGAGATCATGGTTTTAATCCATCACCGTTTTTTAGCTTACTGCACCATCCCAGCTCAGAACCTGGCTACATGCAAATTAGTCTGTACCTGTCCCAGTGCATGATGGGAACAGGGCAAACCAAACTACCAAGCCAATTCTTATACTGGGAAGGAAACAAGCTTCCGGGGACTGGTTTCTGGCATCACAGCCTTCGTCGGCCCGGCTTGCCTGAATCCTGATGGTGCAATGAGCAAGGGACTCACGTCTGAGCATACCCTCCCACACTGAGTGTGGTTAAAAACGATTTGGGAAAAAGGGGGTGGTGATGGACAGAGTTTCTGAATGATGCAGAATACTCTTACTAAGTCAAGAGATCATGGTTTTAATCCATCACCGTTTTTTAGCTCACTGCACCATCCCAGCTCAGAACCTGGCTACATGCAAATTAGTCTGTACCTGTCCCAGTGCATGATGGGAACAGGGCAAACCAAACTACCAAGCCAATTCTTATACTGGGAAGGAAACAAGCTTCCGGGGACCGGTTTCTGGCATCACAGCCTTCGTCAGCCCGGCTTGCCTGAATCCTGATGGTGCAATGAGCAAGGGACTCACGTCTGAGCATACCCTGCCACACTGAGTGTGGTTAAAAACGATTTTGGAAAAAGGGGGTGGTGATGGACAGAGTTTCTGAATGATGCAGAATACTCTTACCAAGTCAAGAGATCATGGTTTTAATCCATCACCGTTTTTTAGCTCACTGCACCATCCCAGCTCAGAACCTGGCTACATGCAAATTAGTCTGTACCTGTCCCAGTGCATGATGGGAACAGGGCAAACCAAACTACCAAGCCAATTCTTATACTGGGAAGGAAACAAGCTTCCGGGGACCGGTTTCTGGCATCACAGCCTTCGTCGGCCCGGCTTGCCTGAATCCTGATGGTGCAATGAGCAAGGGACTCACGTCTAAGCATACCCTCCCACACTGAGTGTGGTTAAAAACGATTTGGGAAAAAGGGGGTGGTGATGGACAGAGTTTCTGAATGATGCAGAATACTCTTACCAAGTCAAGAGATCATGGTTTTAATCCATCACCGTTTTTAGCTCACTGCACCATCCCAGCTCAGAACCTGGCTACATGCAAATTAGTCTGTACCTGTCCCAGTGCATGATGGGAACAGGGCAAACCAAACTACCAAGCCAATTCTTATACTGGGAAGGAAACAAGCTTCCAGGGACCGGTTTCTGGCATCACAGCCTTCGTCGGCCCGGCTTGCCTGAATCCTGATGGTGCAATGAGCAAGGGACTCACGTCTGAGCATACCCTCCCACACTGAGTGTGGTTAAAAACGATTTGGGAAAAAGGGGGTGGTGATGGACAGAGTTTCTGAATGATGCAGAATACCCTTATCAAGTCAAGAGATCATGGTTTTAATCCATCACCGTTTTTTAGCTCACAGCACCATCCCAGCTCAGAACCTGGCTACATGCAAATTAGTCTGTACCTGTCCCAGTGCATGATGGAAACAAGGCAAACCAAACTACCAAGCCAATTCTTATATTGGGAAGGAAACAAGCTTCCGGGGACCAGTTTGTGGCATCACAGCCTTCGTCGGCCCGGCTTGCCTGAATCCTGATGGTGCAATGAGCAAGGGACTCACGTCTGAGCATACCCTCCCACACTGAGTGTGGTTAAAAACGATTTGGGAAAAAGGGGGTGGTGATGGACAGAGTTTCTGAATGATGCAGAATACTCTTACCAAGTCAAGAGATCATGGTTTTAATCCATCACCGTTTTTTAGCTCACTGCACCATCCCAGCTCAGAACCTGGCTACATGCAAATTAGTCTGTACCTGTCCCAGTGCATGATGGGAACAGGGCAAACCAAACTACCAAGCCAATTCTTATACTGGGAAGGAAACAAGCTTCCGGGGACCGGTTTCTGGCATCACAGCCTTCGTCTGCCCGGCTTGCCTGAATCCTGATGGTGCAATGAGCAAGGGACTCACGTCTGAGCATACCCTCCAACACTGAGTGTGGTTAAAAACGATTTGGGAAAAAGGGGGTGGTGATGGACAGAGTTTCTGAATGATGCAGAATACTCTTACCAAGTCAAGAGATCATGGTTTTAATCCATCACCGTTTTTTAGCTCACTTCACCATCCCAGCTCAGAACCTGGCTACATGCAAATTAGTCTGTACCTGTCCCAGTGCATGATGGGAACAGGGCAAACCAAACTACCAAGCCAATTCTTATACTGGGAAGGAAACAAGCTTCCGGGGACCGGTTTCTGGCATCACAGCCTTCGTCGGCCCGGCTTGCCTGAATCCTGATGGTGCAATGAGCAAGGGACTCACGTCTGAGCATACCCTCCCACACTGAGTGTGGTAAAAAACGATTTGGGAAAAAGGGGGTGGTGATGGACAGAGTTTCTGAATGATGCAGAATACTCTTACCAAGTCAAGAGATCATGGTTTTAATCCATCACCGTTTTTTAGCTCACTGCACCATCCCAGCTCAGAACCTGGCTACATGCAAATTAGTCTGTACCTGTCCCAGTGCATGATGGGAACAGGCCAAACCAAACTACCAAGCCAATTCTTATACTGGGAAGGAAACAAGCTTCCGGGGACCGGTTTCTGGCATCACAGCCTTCGTCGGCCCGGCTTGCCTGAATCCTGATGGTGCAATGAGCAAGGGACTCACGTCTGAGCATACCCTCCCACACTGAGTGTGGTTAAAAACGATTTGGGAAAAAGGGGGTGGTGATGGACAGAGTTTCTGAATGATGCAGAATACTCTTACCAAGTCAAGAGATCATGGTTTTAATCCATCACCGTTTTTTAGCTCACTGCACCATCCCAGCTCAGAACCTGGCTACATGCAAATTAGTCTGTACCTGTCCCAGTGCATGATGGGAACAGGACAAACCAAACTACCAAGCCAATTCTTATACTGGGAAGGAAACAAGCTTCCGGGGACCGGTTACTGGCATCACAGCCTTCGTCGGCCCGGCTTGCCTGAATCCTGATGGTGCAATGAGCAAGGGACTCACGTCTGAGCATACCCTCCCACACTGAGTGTGGTTAAAAACGATTTGGGAAAAAGGGGGTGGTGATGGACAGAGTTTCTGAATGATGCAGAATACTCTTACCAAGTCAAGAGATCATGGTTTTAATCCATCACCGTTTTTTAGCTCACTGCACCATCCCAGCTCAGAACCTGTCTACATGCAAATTAGTCTGTACCTGTCCCAGTGCATGATGGGAACAGGGCAAACCAAACTACCAAGCCAATTCTTATACTGGGAAGGAAACAAGCTTCCGGTGACCGGTTTCTGGCATCACAGCCTTCGTCGGCCCGGCTTGCCTGAATCCTGATGGGGCAATGAGCAAGGGACTCACGTCTGAGCATACCCTCCCACACTGAGTGTGGTTTAAAAACGATTTGGGAAAAAGGGGGTGGTGATGGACAGAGATTCTGAATGATGCAGAATACTCTTACCAAGTCAAGAGATCATGGTTTTAATCCATCACTGTTTTGTAGCTCACTGCACCATCCCAGCTCAGAACCTGGCTACATGCAAATTAGTCTGTACCTGTCCCAGTGCATGATGGGAACAGGGCAAACGAAACTACCAAGCCAATTCTTATACTGGGAAGGAAACAAGCTTCCGGGGACCGGTTTCTGGCATCACAGCCTTCGTCGGCCCGGCTTGCCTGAATCCTGATGGAGCAATGAGCAAGGGACTCACGTCTGAGCATACCCTCCCACACTGAGTGTGGTTAAAAACGATTTGGGAAAAAGGGGGTGGTGATGGACAGAGTTTCTGAATGATGCAGAATACTCTTACCAAGTCAAGAGATCATGGTTTTAATCCATCACCGTTGTTTAGCTCACTGCACCATCCCAGCTCAGAACCTGGCTACATGCAAATTAGTCTGTACCTGTCCCAATGCATGATGGGAACAGGGCAAACCAAACTACCAAGCCAATTCTTATACTGGGAAGGAAACAAGCTTCCGGGGACCGGTTTCTGGCATCACAGCCTTCGTCGGCCCGGCTTGCTTGAATCCTGATGGTGCAATGAGCAAGGAACTCACGTCTGAGCATACCGTCCCACACTGAGTGTGGTTAAAAACGATTTGGGAAAAAGGGGGTGGTGATGGACAGAGTTTCTGAATGATGCAGAATACTCTTACCAAGTCAAGAGATCATGGTTTTAATCCATCACTGTTTTTTAGCTCACAGCACCATCCCAGCTCAGAACCTGGCTACATGCAAATTAGTCTGTACCTGTCCCAGTGCATGATGGAAACAGGGCAAACCAAACTACCAAGCCAATTCTTATGCTGGGAAGGAAACAAGCTTCCGGGGACCGGTTTCTGGCATCACAGCCTTCGTCGGCCCGGCTTGCCTGAATCCTGATGGTGCAATGAGCAAGGGACTCACGTCTGAGCATACCCTCCCACACTGAGTGTGGTTAAAAACGATTTGGGAAAAAGGGGGTGGTGATGGATAGAGTTTATGAATGATGCAGAATACTCTTACCAAGTCAAGAGATCATGGTTTTAATCCATCACCGTTTTTTAGCTCACTGCACCATCCCAGCTCAGAACCTGGCTACATGCAAATTAGTCTGTACCTGTCCCAGTGCATGATGGGAACAGGGCAAACCAAACTACCAAGCCAATTCTTATACTGGGAAGGAAACAAGCTTCCGGGGACCGGTTTCTGGCATCACAGCCTTCGTCTGCCCGGCTTGCCTGAATCCTGATGGTGCAATGAGCAAGGGACTCACGTCTGAGCATACCCTCCCACACTGAGTGTGGTAAAAAACGATTTGGGAATTAGGGGGTGGTGATGGGCAGAGTTTCTGAATGATGCAGAATACTCTTACCAAGTCAAGAGATCATGGTTTTAATCCATCACCGTTTTTTAGCTCACTGCACCATCCCAGCTCAGAACCTGGCTACATGCAAATTAGTCTGTACCTGTCCCAGTGCATGATGGGAACAGAGCAAACCAAACTACCAAGCCAATTCTTATACTGGGAAGGAAACAAGCTTCCGGGGACCGGTTTCTGGCATCACAGCCTTCGTCGGCCCGGCTTGCCTGAATCCTGATGGTGCAATGAGCAAGGGACTCACGTCTGAGCATACCCTCCCACACTGAGTGTGGTTAAAAACGATTTGGGAAAAAGGGGGTGGTGATGGACAGAGTTTCTGAATGATGCAGAATACTCTTACCAAGTCAAGAGATCATGGTTTTAATCCATCACCGTTTTTTAGCTCACTGCACCATCCCAGCTCAGAACCTGGCTACATGCAAATTAGTCTGTACCTGTCCCAGTGCATGATGGGAACAGGGCAAACCAAACTACCAAGCCAATTCTTATACTGGGAAGGAAACAAGCTTCCGGGGACCGGTTTCTGGCATCACAGCCTTCGTCTGCCCGGCTTGCCTGAATCCTGATGGTGCAATGAGCAAGGGACTCACGTCTGAGCATACTCTCCCACACTGAGTGTGGTTAAAAACGATTTGGGAAAAAGGGGGTGGGGATGGACAGAGTTTATGAATGATGCAGAATACTCTTACCAAGTCAAGAGATCATGGTTTTAATCCATAACCGTTTTTTAGCTCACTGCACCATCCCAGCTCAGAACCTGGCTACATGCAAATTAGTCTGTACCTGTCCCAGTGCATGATGGGAACAGGGCAAACCAAACTACCAAGCCAATTCTTATACTGGGAAGGAAACAAGCTTCCGGGGACCGGTTTCTGGCATCACAGCCTTCGTCGGCCCGGCTTGCCTGAATCCTGATGGTGCAATGAGCAAGGGACTCACGTCTGAGCATACCTTCCCACACTGAGTGTGGTTAAAAACGATTTGGGAAAAAGGGGGTGGTGATGGACAGAGTTTCTGAATGATGCAGAATACTCTTACCAAGTCAAGAGATCATGGTTTTAATCCATCACCGTTTTTTAGCTCGCTGCACCATCCCAGCTCAGAACCTGGCTACATGCAAATTAGTCTGTACCTGTCCCAGTGCATGATGGAAACAGGGCAAACCAAACTACCAAGCCAATTCTTATGCTGGGAAGGAAACAAGCTTCCGGGGACCGGTTTCTGGCATCACAGCCTTCGTCGGCCCGGCTTGCCTGAATCCTGATGGTGCAATGAGCAAGGGACTCACGTCTGAGCATACCCTCCCACACTGAGTGTGGTTAAAAACGATTTGGGAAAAAGGGGGTGGTGATGGACAGAGTTTATGAATGATGCAGAATACTCTTACCAAGTCAAGAGATCATGGTTTTAATCCATCACCGTTTTTTAGCTCACTGCACCATCCCAGCTCAGAACCTGGCTACATGCAAATTAGTCTGTACCTGTCCCAGTGCATGATGGGAACAGGGCAAACCAAACTACCAAGCCAATTCTTATACTGGGAAGAAAACAAGCTTCCGGGGACCGGTTTCTGGCATCACAGCCTTCGTCTGCCCGGCTTGCCTGAATCCTGATGGTGCAATGAGCAAGGGACTCACGTCTGAGCATACCCTCCCACACTGAGTGTGGTAAAAAACGATTTGGGAAAAAGGGGGTGGTGATGGGCAGAGTTTCTGAATGATGCAGAATACTCTTACCAAGTCAAGAGATCATGGTTTTAATCCATCACCGTTTTTTAGCTCACTGCACCATCCCAGCTCAGAACCTGGCTACATGCAAATTAGTCTGTACCTGTCCCAGTGCATGATGGGAACAGAGCAAACCAAACTACCAAGCCAATTCTTATACTGGGAAGGAAACAAGCTTCCGGGGACCGGTTTCTGGCATCACAGCCTTCGTCGGCCCGGCTTGCCTGAATCCTGATGGTGCAATGAGCAAGGGACTCACGTCTGAGCATACCCTCCCACACTGAGTGTGGTTAAAAACGATTTGGGAAAAAGGGGGTGGTGATGGACAGAGTTTCTGAATGATGCAGAATACTCTTACCAAGTCAAGAGATCATGGTTTTAATCCATCACCGTTTTTTAGCTCACTGCACCATCCCAGCTCAGAACCTGGCTACATGCAAATTAGTCTGTACCTGTCCCAGTGCATGATGGGAACAGGGCAAACCAAACTACCAAGCCAATTCTTATACTGGGAAGGAAACAAGCTTCCGGGGACCGGTTTCTGGCATCACAGCCTTCGTCTGCCCGGCTTGCCTGAATCCTGATGGTGCAATGAGCAAGGGACTCACGTCTGAGCATACTCTCCCACACTGAGTGTGGTTAAAAACGATTTGGGAAAAAGGGGGTGGGGATGGACAGAGTTTCTGAATGATGCAGAATACTCTTACCAAGTCAAGAGATCATGGTTTTAATCCATAACCGTTTTTTAGCTCACTGCACCATCCCAGCTCAGAACCTGGCTACATGCAAATTAGTCTGTACCTGTCCCAGTGCATGATGGGAACAGGGCAAACCAAACTACCAAGCCAATTCTTATACTGGGAAGGAAACAAGCTTCCGGGGACCGGTTTCTGGCATCACAGCCTTCGTCGGCCCGGCTTGCCTGAATCCTGATGGTGCAATGAGCAAGGGACTCACGTCTGAGCATACCTTCCCACACTGAGTGTGGTTAAAAACGATTTGGGAAAAAGGGGGTGGTGATGGACAGAGTTTCTGAATGATGCAGAATACTCTTACCAAGTCAAGAGATCATGGTTTTAATCCATCACCGTTTTTTAGCTCGCTGCACCATCCCAGCTCAGAACCTGGCTACATGCAAATTAGTCTGTACCTGTCCCAGTGCATGATGGGAACAGGGCAAACCAAACTACCAAGCCAATTCTTCTACTGGGAAGGAAACAAGCTTCCGGGGACCGGTTTCTGGCATCACAGCCTTCGTCGGCCCGGCTTGCCTGAATCCTGATGGTGCAATGAGCAAGGGACTCACGTCTGAGCATACCCTCCCACACTGAGTGTGGTTAAAAACGATTTGGGAAAAAGGGGGTGGTGATGGACAGAGTTTCTGAATGATGCAGAATACTCTTACCAAGTCAAGAGATCATGGTTTTAATGCATCACCGTTTTTTAGCTCACTGCACCATCCCAGCTCAGAACCTGGCTACATGCAAATTAGTCTGTACCTGTCCCAGTGCATGATAGGAACAGGGCAAACCAAACTACCAAGCCAATTCTTATACTGGGAAGGAAACAAGCTTCCGGGGACCGGTTTCTGGCATCACAGCCTTCGTCGGCCCGGCTTGCCTGAATCCTGATGGTGCAATGAGCAAGGGACTCACGTCTGAGCATACCCTCCCACACTGAGTGTGGTTAAAAACGATTTGGGAAAAAGGGGGTGGTGATGGACAGAGTTTCTGAATGATGCAGAATACTCTTACCAAGTCAAGAGATCATGGTTTTAATCCATCACCGTTTTTTAGCTCACTGCACCATCCCAGCTCAGAACCTGGCTACATGCAAATTAGTCTGTACCTGTCCCAGTGCATGATGGGAACAGGGCAAACCAAACTACCAAGCCAATTTTTATACTGGGAAGGAAACAAGCTTCCGGGGACCGGTTTCTGGCATCACAGCCTTCGTCGGCCCGGCTTGCCTGAATCCTGATGGTGCAATGAGCAAGGGACTCACGTCTGAGCATACCCTCCCACACTGAGTGTGGTTAAAAACGATTTGGGAAAAAGGGGGTGGTGATGGACAGAGTTTCTGAATGATGCAGAATACTCTTACCAAGTCAAGAGATCATGGTTTTAATCCATCACCGTTTTTTAGCTCACTGCACCATCCCAGCTCAGAACCTGGCTACATGCAAATTAGTCTGTACCAGTCCCAGTGCATGATGGGAACAGGGCAAACCAAACTACCAAGCCAATTCTTATACTGGGAAGGAAACAAGCTTCCGGGGACCGGTTTCTGGCATCACAGCCTTCGTCTGCCCGGCTTGCCTGAATCCTGATGGTGCAATGAGCAAGGGAATCACGTCTGAGCATACCCTCCCACACTGAGTGAGGTTAAAAACGATTTGGGAAAAAGGGGGTGGTGATGGACAGAGTTTCTGAATGATGCAGAATACTCTTACCAAGTCAAGAGATCATGGTTTTAATCCATCACCGTTTTTTAGCTCACTGCACCATCCCAGCTCAGAACCTGGCTACATGCAAATTAGTCTGTACCTGTCCCAGTGCATGATGGGAACAGGGCAAACCAAACTACCAAGCCATTTCTTATACTGGGAAGGAAACAAGCTTCCGGGGACCGGTTTCTGGCATCACAGCCTTCGTCGGCCCGGCTTGCCTGAATCCTGATGGTGCAATGAGCAAGGGACTCACGTCTGAGCATACCCTCCCACACTGAGTGTGGTTAAAAACGATTTGGGAAAAAGGGGGTGGTGATGGACAGAGTTTCTGAATGATGCAGAATACTCTTACCAAGTCAAGAGATCATGGTTTTAATCCATCACCGTTTTTTAGCTCACTGTACCATCCCAGCTCAGAACCTGGCTACATGCAAATTAGTCTGTACCTGTCCCAGTGCATGATGGGAACAGGGCAAACCAAACTACCAAGCCAATTCTTATACTGGGAAGGAAACAAGCTTCCGGGGACCGGTTTCTGGCATCACAGCCTTCGTCGGCCCGGCTTGCCTGAATCCTGATGGTGCAATGAGCAAGGGACTCACGTCTGAGCATACCCTCCCACACTGAGTGTGGTTAAAAACGATTTGGGAAAAAGGGGGTGGTGATGGACAGAGTTTCTGAATGATGCAGAATACTCTTACCAAGTCAAGAGATCATGGTTTTAATCCATCACCGTTTTTTAGCTCACTGCACCATCCCAGCTCAGAACCTGGCTACATGCAAATTAGTCTGTACCTGTCCCAGTGCATGATGGGAACAGGGCAAACCAAACTACCAAGCCAATTCTTATACTGGGAAGGAAACAAGCTTCCGGGGACCGGTTTCTGGCATCACAGCCTTCGTCGGCCCAGCTTGCCTGAATCCTGATGGTGCAATGAGCAAGGGACTCACGTCTGAGCATACCCTCCCACACTGAGTGTGGTTAAAAACGATTTGGGAAAAAGGGGGTGGTGATGGACAGAGTTTCTGAATGATGCAGAATACTCTTACCAAGTCAAGAGATCATGGTTTTGATCCATCACCGTTTTTTAGCTCACTGCACCATCCCAGCTCAGAACCTGGCTACATGCAAATTAGTCTGTACCTGTCCCAGTGCATGATGGGAACAGGGCAAATCAAACTACCAAGCCAATTTTTATACTGGGAAGGAAACAAGCTTCCGGGGACCGGTTTCTGGCATCACAGCCTTCGTCAGCCCGGCTTGCCTGAATCCTGATGGTGCAATGAGCAAGGGACTCACGTCTGAGCATACCCTCCCACACTGAGTGTGGTGAAAAACGATTTGGGAAAAAGGGGGTGATGATGGACAGAGTTTCTGAATGATGCAGAATACTCTTACCAAGTCAAGAGATCATGGTTTTAATCCATCACCGTTTTTTAGCTCACAGCACCATCCCAGCTCAGAACCTGGCTACATGCAAATTAGTCTGTACCTGTCCCAGTGCATGATGGAAACAGGGAAAACCAAACTACCAAGCCAATTCTTATACTGGGAAGGAAACAAGCTTCCGGGGACCGGTTTCTGGCATCACAGCCTTCGTCGGCCCGGCTTGCCTGAATCCTGATGGTGCAATGAGCAAGGGACTCACGTCTGAGCATACCCTCCCACACTGAGTGTGGTTAAAAACGATTTGGGAAAAAGGGGGTGGTGATGGACAGAGTTTCTGAATGATGCAGAATACTCTTACCAAGTCAAGAGATCATGGTTTTAATCCATCACCGTTTTTTAGCTCACTGCACCATCCCAGCTCAGAACCTGGCTACATGCAAATTAGTCTGTACCTGTCCCAGTGCATGATGGGAACAGGGCAAACCAAACTACCAAGCCAATTCTTATACTGGGAAGGAAACAAGCTTCCGGGGACCGGTTTCTGGCATCACAGCCTTCGTCTGCCCGGCTTGCCTGAATCCTGATGGTGCAATGAGCAAGGGACTCACGTCTGAGCATACCCTCCCACACTCAGTGTGGTTAAAAACGATTTGGGAAAAAGGGGGTGGTGATGGACAGAGTTTCTGAATGTTGCAGAATACTCTTACCAAGTCAAGAGATCATGGTTTTAATCCATCACCGTTTTTTAGCTCACTGCACCATCCCAGCTCAGAACCTGGCTACATGCAAATTAGTCTGTACCTGTCCCAGTGCATGATAAGAACAGGGCAAACCAAACTACCAAGCCAATTCTTATACTGGGAAGGAAACAAGCTTCCGGGGACCGGTTTCTGGCATCACAGCCTTCGTCGGCCCGGCTTGCCTGAATCCTGATGGTGCAATGAGCAAGGGACTCACGTCTGAGCATACCCTCCCACACTGAGTGTGGAAAACGATTTGGGAAAAAGGGGGTGGTGATGGACAGAGTTTCTGAATGATGCAGAATACTCTTACCAAGTCAAGAGATCATGGTTTTAATCCATCACCGTTTTTAAGCTCACTGCACCATCCCAGCTCAGTACCTGGCTACATGCAAATTAGTCTGTACCTGTCCCAGTGCATGATGGGAACAGGGCAAACCAAACTACCAAGCCAATTCTTATACTGGGAAGGAAACAAGCTTCCGGGGACCGGTTTCTGGCATCACAGCCTTCGTCGGCCCGGCTTGCCTGAATCCTGATGGTGCAATGAGCAAGGGACTCACGTCTGAGCATACCCTCCCACACTGAGTGTGGTTAAAAACGATTTGGGAAAAAGGGGGTGGTGATGGACAGAGTTTCTGAATGATTCAGAATACTCTTACCAAGTCAAGAGATCATGGTTTTAATCCATCACCGTTTTTTAGCTCACTGCACCATCCCAGCTCAGAACCTGGCTACATGCAAATTAGTCTGTACCAGTCCCAGTGCATGATGGGAACAGGGCAAACCAAACTACCAAGCCAATTCTTATACTGGGAAGGAAACAAGCTTCCGGGGACCGGTTTCTGGCATCACAGCCTTCGTCTGCCCGGCTTGCCTGAATCCTGATGGTGCAATGAGCAAGGGACTCACGTCTGAGCATACCCTCCCACACTGAGTGTGGTTAAAAACGATTTGGGAAAAAGGGAGTGGTGATGGACAGAGTTTCTGAATGATGCAGAATACTCTTACCAAGTCACGAGATCATGGTTTTAATCCATCACCGTTTTTTAGCTCACTGCACCATCCCAGCTCAGAACCTGGCTACATGCAAATTAGTCTGTACCTGTCCCAGTGCATGATGGGAACAGGGCAAACCAAACTACCAAGCCAATTCTTATACTGGGAAGGAAACAAGCTTCCGGGGACCAGTTTCTGGCATCACAGCCTTCGTCGGCCCGGCTTGCCTGAATCCTGATGGTGTAATGAGCAAGTGACTCACGTCTGAGCATACCCTCCCACACTGAGTGTGGTTAAAAACGATTTGGGAAAAAGGGGGTGGTGATGGACAGAGTTTCTGAATGATGCAGAATACTCTTACTAAGTCAAGAGATCATGGTTTTAATCCATCACCGTTTTTTAGCTCACTGCACCATCCCAGCTCAGAACCTGGCTACATGCAAATTAGTCTGTACCTGTCCCAGTGCATGATGGGAACAGGGCAAACCAAACTACCAAGCCAATTCTTATACTGGGAAGGAAACAAGCTTCCGGGGACCGGTTTCTGGCATCACAGCCTTCGTCGGCCCGGCTTGTCTGAATCCTGATGGTGCAATGAGCAAGGGACTCACGTCTGAGCATACCCTCCCACACTGAGTGTGGTTAAAAACGATTTGGGAAAAAGGGGGTGGTGATGGACAGAGTTTCTGAATGTTGCAGAATACTCTTACCAAGTCAAGAGATCATGGTTTTAATCCATCACCGTTTTTTAGCTCACTGCACCATCCCAGCTCAGAACCTGGCTACATGCAAATTAGTCTGTACCTGTCCCAGTGCATGATGGGAACAGGGCAAACCAAACTACCAAGCCAATTCTTATACTGGGAAGGAAACAAGCTTCCAGGGACCGGTTTCTGGCATCACAGCCTTCGTCGGCCCGGCTTGCCTGAATCCTGATGGTGCAATGAGCAAGGGACTCACGTCTGAGCATACCCTCCCACACTGAGTGTGGTTAAAAACGATTTGGGAAAAAGGGGGTGGTGATGGACAGAGTTTCTGAATGATGCAGAATACCCTTATCAAGTCAAGAGATCATGGTTTTAATCCATCACCGTTTTTTAGCTCACAGCACCATCCCAGCTCAGAACCTGGCTACATGCAAATTAGTCTGTACCTGTCCCAGTGCATGATGGAAACAGGGCAAACCAAACTACCAAGCCAATTCTTATATTGGGAAGGAAACAAGCTTCCGGGGACCAGTTTGTGGCATCACAGCCTTCGTCGGCCCGGCTTGCCTGAATCCTGATGGTGCAATGAGCAAGGGACTCACGTCTGAGCATACCCTCCCACACTGAGTGTGGTTAAAAACGATTTGGGAAAAAGGGGGTGGTGATGGACAGAGTTTCTGAATGATGCAGAATACTCTTACCAAGTCAAGAGATCATGGTTTTAATCCATCACCGTTTTTTAGCTCACTGCACCATCCCAGCTCAGAACCTGGCTACATGCAAATTAGTCTGTACCTGTCCCAGTGCATGATGGGAACAGGGCAAACCAAACTACCAAGCCAATTCTTATACTGGGAAGGAAACAAGCTTCCGGGGACCGGTTTCTGGCATCACAGCCTTCGTCTGCCCGGCTTGCCTGAATCCTGATGGTGCAATGAGCAAGGGACTCACGTCTGAGCATACCCTCCAACACTGAGTGTGGTTAAAAACGATTTGGGAAAAAGGGGGTGGTGATGGACAGAGTTTCTGAATGATGCAGAATACTCTTACCAAGTCAAGAGATCATGGTTTTAATCCATCACCGTTTTTTAGCTCACTTCACCATCCCAGCTCAGAACCTGGCTACATGCAAATTAGTCTGTACCTGTCCCAGTGCATGATGGGAACAGGGCAAACCAAACTACCAAGCCAATTCTTATACTGGGAAGGAAACAAGCTTCCGGGGACCGGTTTCTGGCATCACAGCCTTCGTCGGCCCGGCTTGCCTGAATCCTGATGGTGCAATGAGCAAGGGACTCACGTCTGAGCATACCCTCCCACACTGAGTGTGGTAAAAAACGATTTGGGAAAAAGGGGGTGGTGATGGACAGAGTTTCTGAATGATGCAGAATACTCTTACCAAGTCAAGAGATCATGGTTTTAATCCATCACCGTTTTTTAGCTCACTGCACCATCCCAGCTCAGAACCTGGCTACATGCAAATTAGTCTGTACCTGTCCCAGTGCATGATGGGAACAGGCCAAACCAAACTACCAAGCCAATTCTTATACTGGGAAGGAAACAAGCTTCCGGGGACCGGTTTCTGGCATCACAGCCTTCGTCAGCCCGGCTTGCCTGAATCCTGATGGTGCAATGAGCAAGGGACTCACGTCTGAGCATACCCTCCCACACTGAGTGTGGTTAAAAACGATTTGGGAAAAAGGGGGTGGTGATGGACAGAGTTTCTGAATGATGCAGAATACTCTTACCAAGTCAAGAGATCATGGTTTTAATCCATCACCGTTTTTTAGCTCACTGCACCATCCCAGCTCAGAACCTGGCTACATGCAAATTAGTCTGTACCTGTCCCAGTGCATGATGGGAACAGGACAAACCAAACTACCAAGCCAATTCTTATACTGGGAAGGAAACAAGCTTCCGGGGACCGGTTACTGGCATCACAGCCTTCGTCGGCCCGGCTTGCCTGAATCCTGATGGTGCAATGAGCAAGGGACTCACGTCTGAGCATACCCTCCCACACTGAGTGTGGTTAAAAACGATTTGGGAAAAAGGGGGTGGTGATGGACAGAGTTTCTGAATGATGCAGAATACTCTTACCAAGTCAAGAGATCATGGTTTTAATCCATCACCGTTTTTTAGCTCACTGCACCATCCCAGCTCAGAACCTGTCTACATGCAAATTAGTCTGTACCTGTCCCAGTGCATGATGGGAACAGGGCAAACCAAACTACCAAGCCAATTCTTATACTGGGAAGGAAACAAGCTTCCGGTGACCGGTTTCTGGCATCACAGCCTTCGTCGGCCCGGCTTGCCTGAATCCTGATGGGGCAATGAGCAAGGGACTCACGTCTGAGCATACCCTCCCACACTGAGTGTGGTTTAAAAACGATTTGGGAAAAAGGGGGTGGTGATGGACAGAGTTTCTGAATGATGCAGAATACTCTTACCAAGTCAAGAGATCATGGTTTTAATCCATCACTGTTTTGTAGCTCACTGCACCATCCCAGCTCAGAACCTGGCTACATGCAAATTAGTCTGTACCTGTCCCAGTGCATGATGGGAACAGGGCAAACGAAACTACCAAGCCAATTCTTATACTGGGAAGGAAACAAGCTTCCGGGGACCGGTTTCTGGCATCACAGCCTTCGTCGGCCCGGCTTGCCTGAATCCTGATGGAGCAATGAGCAAGGGACTCACGTCTGAGCATACCCTCCCACACTGAGTGTGGTTAAAAACGATTTGGGAAAAAGGGGGTGGTGATGGACAGAGTTTCTGAATGATGCAGAATACTCTTACCAAGTCAAGAGATCATGGTTTTAATCCATCACCGTTGTTTAGCTCACTGCACCATCCCAGCTCAGAACCTGGCTACATGCAAATTAGTCTGTACCTGTCCCAATGCATGATGGGAACAGGGCAAACCAAACTACCAAGCCAATTCTTATACTGGGAAGGAAACAAGCTTCCGGGGACCGGTTTCTGGCATCACAGCCTTCGTCGGCCCGGCTTGCTTGAATCCTGATGGTGCAATGAGCAAGGAACTCACGTCTGAGCATACCGTCCCACACTGAGTGTGGTTAAAAACGATTTGGGAAAAAGGGGGTGGTGATGGACAGAGTTTCTGAATGATGCAGAATACTCTTACCAAGTCAAGAGATCATGGTTTTAATCCATCACTGTTTTTTAGCTCACAGCACCATCCCAGCTCAGAACCTGGCTACATGCAAATTAGTCTGTACCTGTCCCAGTGCATGATGGAAACAGGGCAAACCAAACTACCAAGCCAATTCTTATGCTGGGAAGGAAACAAGCTTCCGGGGACCGGTTTCTGGCATCACAGCCTTCGTCGGCCCGGCTTGCCTGAATCCTGATGGTGCAATGAGCAAGGGACTCACGTCTGAGCATACCCTCCCACACTGAGTGTGGTTAAAAACGATTTGGGAAAAAGGGGGTGGTGATGGATAGAGTTTATGAATGATGCAGAATACTCTTACCAAGTCAAGAGATCATGGTTTTAATCCATCACCGTTTTTTAGCTCACTGCACCATCCCAGCTCAGAACCTGGCTACATGCAAATTAGTCTGTACCTGTCCCAGTGCATGATGGGAACAGGGCAAACCAAACTACCAAGCCAATTCTTATACTGGGAAGGAAACAAGCTTCCGGGGACCGGTTTCTGGCATCACAGCCTTCGTCTGCCCGGCTTGCCTGAATCCTGATGGTGCAATGAGCAAGGGACTCACGTCTGAGCATACCCTCCCACACTGAGTGTGGTAAAAAACGATTTGGGAAAAAGGGGGTGGTGATGGGCAGAGTTTCTGAATGATGCAGAATACTCTTACCAAGTCAAGAGATCATGGTTTTAATCCATCACCGTTTTTTAGCTCACTGCACCATCCCAGCTCAGAACCTGGCTACATGCAAATTAGTCTGTACCTGTCCCAGTGCATGATGGGAACAGAGCAAACCAAACTACCAAGCCAATTCTTATACTGGGAAGGAAACAAGCTTCCGGGGACCGGTTTCTGGCATCACAGCCTTCGTCGGCCCGGCTTGCCTGAATCCTGATGGTGCAATGAGCAAGGGACTCACGTCTGAGCATACCCTCCCACACTGAGTGTGGTTAAAAACGATTTGGGAAAAAGGGGGTGGTGATGGACAGAGTTTCTGAATGATGCAGAATACTCTTACCAAGTCAAGAGATCATGGTTTTAATCCATCACCGTTTTTTAGCTCACTGCACCATCCCAGCTCAGAACCTGGCTACATGCAAATTAGTCTGTACCTGTCCCAGTGCATGATGGGAACAGGGCAAACCAAACTACCAAGCCAATTCTTATACTGGGAAGGAAACAAGCTTCCGGGGACCGGTTTCTGGCATCACAGCCTTCGTCTGCCCGGCTTGCCTGAATCCTGATGGTGCAATGAGCAAGGGACTCACGTCTGAGCATACTCTCCCACACTGAGTGTGGTTAAAAACGATTTGGGAAAAAGGGGGTGGGGATGGACAGAGTTTATGAATGATGCAGAATACTCTTACCAAGTCAAGAGATCATGGTTTTAATCCATAACCGTTTTTTAGCTCACTGCACCATCCCAGCTCAGAACCTGGCTACATGCAAATTAGTCTGTACCTGTCCCAGTGCATGATGGGAACAGGGCAAACCAAACTACCAAGCCAATTCTTATACTGGGAAGGAAACAAGCTTCCGGGGACCGGTTTCTGGCATCACAGCCTTCGTCGGCCCGGCTTGCCTGAATCCTGATGGTGCAATGAGCAAGGGACTCACGTCTGAGCATACCTTCCCACACTGAGTGTGGTTAAAAACGATTTGGGAAAAAGGGGGTGGTGATGGACAGAGTTTCTGAATGATGCAGAATACTCTTACCAAGTCAAGAGATCATGGTTTTAATCCATCACCGTTTTTTAGCTCGCTGCACCATCCCAGCTCAGAACCTGGCTACATGCAAATTAGTCTGTACCTGTCCCAGTGCATGATGGAAACAGGGCAAACCAAACTACCAAGCCAATTCTTATGCTGGGAAGGAAACAAGCTTCCGGGGACCGGTTTCTGGCATCACAGCCTTCGTCGGCCCGGCTTGCCTGAATCCTGATGGTGCAATGAGCAAGGGACTCACGTCTGAGCATACCCTCCCACACTGAGTGTGGTTAAAAACGATTTGGGAAAAAGGGGGTGGTGATGGACAGAGTTTATGAATGATGCAGAATACTCTTACCAAGTCAAGAGATCATGGTTTTAATCCATCACCGTTTTTTAGCTCACTGCACCATCCCAGCTCAGAACCTGGCTACATGCAAATTAGTCTGTACCTGTCCCAGTGCATGATGGGAACAGGGCAAACCAAACTACCAAGCCAATTCTTATACTGGGAAGAAAACAAGCTTCCGGGGACCGGTTTCTGGCATCACAGCCTTCGTCTGCCCGGCTTGCCTGAATCCTGATGGTGCAATGAGCAAGGGACTCACGTCTGAGCATACCCTCCCACACTGAGTGTGGTAAAAAACGATTTGGGAAAAAGGGGGTGGTGATGGGCAGAGTTTCTGAATGATGCAGAATACTCTTACCAAGTCAAGAGATCATGGTTTTAATCCATCACCGTTTTTTAGCTCACTGCACCATCCCAGCTCAGAACCTGGCTACATGCAAATTAGTCTGTACCTGTCCCAGTGCATGATGGGAACAGAGCAAACCAAACTACCAAGCCAATTCTTATACTGGGAAGGAAACAAGCTTCCGGGGACCGGTTTCTGGCATCACAGCCTTCGTCGGCCCGGCTTGCCTGAATCCTGATGGTGCAATGAGCAAGGGACTCACGTCTGAGCATACCCTCCCACACTGAGTGTGGTTAAAAACGATTTGGGAAAAAGGGGGTGGTGATGGACAGAGTTTCTGAATGATGCAGAATACTCTTACCAAGTCAAGAGATCATGGTTTTAATCCATCACCGTTTTTTAGCTCACTGCACCATCCCAGCTCAGAACCTGGCTACATGCAAATTAGTCTGTACCTGTCCCAGTGCATGATGGGAACAGGGCAAACCAAACTACCAAGCCAATTCTTATACTGGGAAGGAAACAAGCTTCCGGGGACCGGTTTCTGGCATCACAGCCTTCGTCTGCCCGGCTTGCCTGAATCCTGATGGTGCAATGAGCAAGGGACTCACGTCTGAGCATACTCTCCCACACTGAGTGTGGTTAAAAACGATTTGGGAAAAAGGGGGTGGGGATGGACAGAGTTTCTGAATGATGCAGAATACTCTTACCAAGTCAAGAGATCATGGTTTTAATCCATAACCGTTTTTTAGCTCACTGCACCATCCCAGCTCAGAACCTGGCTACATGCAAATTAGTCTGTACCTGTCCCAGTGCATGATGGGAACAGGGCAAACCAAACTACCAAGCCAATTCTTATACTGGGAAGGAAACAAGCTTCCGGGGACCGGTTTCTGGCATCACAGCCTTCGTCGGCCCGGCTTGCCTGAATCCTGATGGTGCAATGAGCAAGGGACTCACGTCTGAGCATACCTTCCCACACTGAGTGTGGTTAAAAACGATTTGGGAAAAAGGGGGTGGTGATGGACAGAGTTTCTGAATGATGCAGAATACTCTTACCAAGTCAAGAGATCATGGTTTTAATCCATCACCGTTTTTTAGCTCGCTGCACCATCCCAGCTCAGAACCTGGCTACATGCAAATTAGTCTGTACCTGTCCCAGTGCATGATGGGAACAGGGCAAACCAAACTACCAAGCCAATTCTTCTACTGGGAAGGAAACAAGCTTCCGGGGACCGGTTTCTGGCATCACAGCCTTCGTCGGCCCGGCTTGCCTGAATCCTGATGGTGCAATGAGCAAGGGACTCACGTCTGAGCATACCCTCCCACACTGAGTGTGGTTAAAAACGATTTGGGAAAAAGGGGGTGGTGATGGACAGAGTTTCTGAATGATGCAGAATACTCTTACCAAGTCAAGAGATCATGGTTTTAATGCATCACCGTTTTTTAGCTCACTGCACCATCCCAGCTCAGAACCTGGCTACATGCAAATTAGTCTGTACCTGTCCCAGTGCATGATAGGAACAGGGCAAACCAAACTACCAAGCCAATTCTTATACTGGGAAGGAAACAAGCTTCCGGGGACCGGTTTCTGGCATCACAGCCTTCGTCGGCCCGGCTTGCCTGAATCCTGATGGTGCAATGAGCAAGGGACTCACGTCTGAGCATACCCTCCCACACTGAGTGTGGTTAAAAACGATTTGGGAAAAAGGGGGTGGTGATGGACAGAGTTTCTGAATGATGCAGAATACTCTTACCAAGTCAAGAGATCATGGTTTTAATCCATCACCGTTTTTTAGCTCACTGCACCATCCCAGCTCAGAACCTGGCTACATGCAAATTAGTCTGTACCTGTCCCAGTGCATGATGGGAACAGGGCAAACCAAACTACCAAGCCAATTCTTATACTGGGAAGGAAACAAGCTTCCGGGGACCGGTTTCTGGCATCACAGCCTTCGTCGGCCCGGCTTGCCTGAATCCTGATGGTGCAATGAGCAAGGGACTCACGTCTGAGCATACCCTCCCACACTGAGTGTGGTTAAAAACGATTTGGGAAAAAGGGGGTGGTGATGGACAGAGTTTCTGAATGATGCAGAATACTCTTACCAAGTCAAGAGATCATGGTTTTAATCCATCACCGTTTTTTAGCTCACTGCACCATCCCAGCTCAGAACCTGGCTACATGCAAATTAGTCTGTACCAGTCCCAGTGCATGATGGGAACAGGGCAAACCAAACTACCAAGCCAATTCTTATACTGGGAAGGAAACAAGCTTCCGGGGACCGGTTTCTGGCATCACAGCCTTCGTCTGCCCGGCTTGCCTGAATCCTGATGGTGCAATGAGCAAGGGAATCACGTCTGAGCATACCCTCCCACACTGAGTGAGGTTAAAAACGATTTGGGAAAAAGGGGGTGGTGATGGACAGAGTTTCTGAATGATGCAGAATACTCTTACCAAGTCAAGAGATCATGGTTTTAATCCATCACCGTTTTTTAGCTCACTGCACCATCCCAGCTCAGAACCTGGCTACATGCAAATTAGTCTGTACCTGTCCCAGTGCATGATGGGAACAGGGCAAACCAAACTACCAAGCCATTTCTTATACTGGGAAGGAAACAAGCTTCCGGGGACCGGTTTCTGGCATCACAGCCTTCGTCGGCCCGGCTTGCCTGAATCCTGATGGTGCAATGAGCAAGGGACTCACGTCTGAGCATACCCTCCCACACTGAGTGTGGTTAAAAACGATTTGGGAAAAAGGGGGTGGTGATGGACAGAGTTTCTGAATGATGCAGAATACTCTTACCAAGTCAAGAGATCATGGTTTTAATCCATCACCGTTTTTTAGCTCACTGTACCATCCCAGCTCAGAACCTGGCTACATGCAAATTAGTCTGTACCTGTCCCAGTGCATGATGGGAACAGGGCAAACCAAACTACCAAGCCAATTCTTATACTGGGAAGGAAACAAGCTTCCGGGGACCGGTTTCTGGCATCACAGCCTTCGTCGGCCCGGCTTGCCTGAATCCTGATGGTGCAATGAGCAAGGGACTCACGTCTGAGCATACCCTCCCACACTGAGTGTGGTTAAAAACGATTTGGGAAAAAGGGGGTGGTGATGGACAGAGTTTCTGAATGATGCAGAATACTCTTACCAAGTCAAGAGATCATGGTTTTAATCCATCACCGTTTTTTAGCTCACTGCACCATCCCAGCTCAGAACCTGGCTACATGCAAATTAGTCTGTACCTGTCCCAGTGCATGATGGGAACAGGGCAAACCAAACTACCAAGCCAATTCTTATACTGGGAAGGAAACAAGCTTCCGGGGACCGGTTTCTGGCATCACAGCCTTCGTCGGCCCAGCTTGCCTGAATCCTGATGGTGCAATGAGCAAGGGACTCACGTCTGAGCATACCCTCCCACACTGAGTGTGGTTAAAAACGATTTGGGAAAAAGGGGGTGGTGATGGACAGAGTTTCTGAATGATGCAGAATACTCTTACCAAGTCAAGAGATCATGGTTTTGATCCATCACCGTTTTTTAGCTCACTGCACCATCCCAGCTCAGAACCTGGCTACATGCAAATTAGTCTGTACCTGTCCCAGTGCATGATGGGAACAGGGCAAATCAAACTACCAAGCCAATTTTTATACTGGGAAGGAAACAAGCTTCCGGGGACCGGTTTCTGGCATCACAGCCTTCGTCAGCCCGGCTTGCCTGAATCCTGATGGTGCAATGAGCAAGGGACTCACGTCTGAGCATACCCTCCCACACTGAGTGTGGTGAAAAACGATTTGGGAAAAAGGGGGTGATGATGGACAGAGTTTCTGAATGATGCAGAATACTCTTACCAAGTCAAGAGATCATGGTTTTAATCCATCACCGTTTTTTAGCTCACAGCACCATCCCAGCTCAGAACCTGGCTACATGCAAATTAGTCTGTACCTGTCCCAGTGCATGATGGAAACAGGGAAAACCAAACTACCAAGCCAATTCTTATACTGGGAAGGAAACAAGCTTCCGGGGACCGGTTTCTGGCATCACAGCCTTCGTCGGCCCGGCTTGCCTGAATCCTGATGGTGCAATGAGCAAGGGACTCACGTCTGAGCATACCCTCCCACACTGAGTGTGGTTAAAAACGATTTGGGAAAAAGGGGGTGGTGATGGACAGAGTTTCTGAATGATGCAGAATACTCTTACCAAGTCAAGAGATCATGGTTTTAATCCATCACCGTTTTTTAGCTCACTGCACCATCCCAGCTCAGAACCTGGCTACATGCAAATTAGTCTGTACCTGTCCCAGTGCATGATGGGAACAGGGCAAACCAAACTACCAAGCCAATTCTTATACTGGGAAGGAAACAAGCTTCCGGGGACCGGTTTCTGGCATCACAGCCTTCGTCTGCCCGGCTTGCCTGAATCCTGATGGTGCAATGAGCAAGGGACTCACGTCTGAGCATACCCTCCCACACTCAGTGTGGTTAAAAACGATTTGGGAAAAAGGGGGTGGTGATGGACAGAGTTTCTGAATGTTGCAGAATACTCTTACCAAGTCAAGAGATCATGGTTTTAATCCATCACCGTTTTTTAGCTCACTGCACCATCCCAGCTCAGAACCTGGCTACATGCAAATTAGTCTGTACCTGTCCCAGTGCATGATAAGAACAGGGCAAACCAAACTACCAAGCCAATTCTTATACTGGGAAGGAAACAAGCTTCCGGGGACCGGTTTCTGGCATCACAGCCTTCGTCGGCCCGGCTTGCCTGAATCCTGATGGTGCAATGAGCAAGGGACTCACGTCTGAGCATACCCTCCCACACTGAGTGTGGAAAACGATTTGGGAAAAAGGGGGTGGTGATGGACAGAGTTTCTGAATGATGCAGAATACTCTTACCAAGTCAAGAGATCATGGTTTTAATCCATCACCGTTTTTAAGCTCACTGCACCATCCCAGCTCAGTACCTGGCTACATGCAAATTAGTCTGTACCTGTCCCAGTGCATGATGGGAACAGGGCAAACCAAACTACCAAGCCAATTCTTATACTGGGAAGGAAACAAGCTTCCGGGGACCGGTTTCTGGCATCACAGCCTTCGTCGGCCCGGCTTGCCTGAATCCTGATGATGCAATGAGCAAGGGACTCACGTCTGAGCATACCCTCCCACACTGAGTGTGGTTAAAAACGATTTGGGAAAAAGGGGGTGGTGATGGACAGAGTTTCTGAATGATTCAGAATACTCTTACCAAGTCAAGAGATCATGGTTTTAATCCATCACCGTTTTTTAGCTCACTGCACCATCCCAGCTCAGAACCTGGCTACATGCAAATTAGTCTGTACCAGTCCCAGTGCATGATGGGAACAGGGCAAACCAAACTACCAAGCCAATTCTTATACTGGGAAGGAAACAAGCTTCCGGGGACCGGTTTCTGGCATCACAGCCTTCGTCTGCCCGGCTTGCCTGAATCCTGATGGTGCAATGAGCAAGGGACTCACGTCTGAGCATACCCTCCCACACTGAGTGTGGTTAAAAACGATTTGGGAAAAAGGGAGTGGTGATGGACAGAGTTTCTGAATGATGCAGAATACTCTTACCAAGTCACGAGATCATGGTTTTAATCCATCACCGTTTTTTAGCTCACTGCACCATCCCAGCTCAGAACCTGGCTACATGCAAATTAGTCTGTACCTGTCCCAGTGCATGATGGGAACAGGGCAAACCAAACTACCAAGCCAATTCTTATACTGGGAAGGAAACAAGCTTCCGGGGACCAGTTTCTGGCATCACAGCCTTCGTCGGCCCGGCTTGCCTGAATCCTGATGGTGTAATGAGCAAGGGACTCACGTCTGAGCATACCCTCCCACACTGAGTGTGGTTAAAAACGATTTGGGAAAAAGGGGGTGGTGATGGACAGAGTTTCTGAATGATGCAGAATACTCTTACTAAGTCAAGAGATCATGGTTTTAATCCATCACCGTTTTTTAGCTCACTGCACCATCCCAGCTCAGAACCTGGCTACATGCAAATTAGTCTGTACCTGTCCCAGTGCATGATGGGAACAGGGCAAACCAAACTACCAAGCCAATTCTTATACTGGGAAGGAAACAAGCTTCCGGGGACCGGTTTCTGGCATCACAGCCTTCGTCGGCCCGGCTTGCCTGAATCCTGATGGTGCAATGAGCAAGGGACTCACGTCTGAGCATACCCTCCCACACTGAGTGTGGTTAAAAACGATTTGGGAAAAAGGGGGTGGTGATGGACAGAGTTTCTGAATGTTGCAGAATACTCTTACCAAGTCAAGAGATCATGGTTTTAATCCATCACCGTTTTTTAGCTCACTGCACCATCCCAGCTCAGAACCTGGCTACATGCAAATTAGTCTGTACCTGTCCCAGTGCATGATGGGAACAGGGCAAACCAAACTACCAAGCCAATTCTTATACTGGGAAGGAAACAAGCTTTCAGGGACCGGTTTCTGGCATCACAGCCTTCGTCGGCCCGGCTTGCCTGAATCCTGATGGTGCAATGAGCAAGGGACTCACGTCTGAGCATACCCTCCCACACTGAGTGTGGTTAAAAACGATTTGGGAAAAAGGGGGTGGTGATGGACAGAGTTTCTGAATGATGCAGAATACCCTTATCAAGTCAAGAGATCATGGTTTTAATCCATCACCGTTTTTTAGCTCACAGCACCATCCCAGCTCAGAACCTGGCTACATGCAAATTAGTCTGTACCTGTCCCAGTGCATGATGGAAACAGGGCAAACCAAACTACCAAGCCAATTCTTATATTGGGAAGGAAACAAGCTTCCGGGGACCAGTTTGTGGCATCACAGCCTTCGTCGGCCCGGCTTGCCTGAATCCTGATGGTGCAATGAGCAAGGGACTCACGTCTGAGCATACCCTCCCACACTGAGTGTGGTTAAAAACAATTTGGGAAAAAGGGGGTGGTGATGGACAGAGTTTCTGAATGATGCAGAATACTCTTACCAAGTCAAGAGATCATGGTTTTAATCCATCACCGTTTTTTAGCTCACTGCACCATCCCAGCTCAGAACCTGGCTACATGCAAATTAGTCTGTACCTGTCCCAGTGCATGATGGGAACAGGGCAAACCAAACTACCAAGCCAATTCTTATACTGGGAAGGAAACAAGCTTCCGGGGACCGGTTTCTGGCATCACAGCCTTCGTCTGCCCGGCTTGCCTGAATCCTGATGGTGCAATGAGCAAGGGACTCACGTCTGAGCATACCCTCCAACACTGAGTGTGGTTAAAAACAATTTGGGAAAAAGGGGGTGGTGATGGACAGAGTTTCTGAATGATGCAGAATACTCTTACCAAGTCAAGAGATCATGGTTTCAATCCATCACCGTTTTTTAGCTCACTGCACCATCCCAGCTCAGAACCTGGCTACATGCAAATTAGTCTGTACCTGTCCCAGTGCATGATGGGAACAGGGCAAACCAAACTACCAAGCCAATTCTTATACTGGGAAGGAAACAAGCTACCGGGGACCGGTTTCTGGCATCACAGCCTTCGTCGGCCCGGCTTGCCTGAATCCTGATGGTGCAATGAGCAAGGGACTCACGTCTGAGCATACCCTCCCACACTGAGTGTGGTAAAAAACGATTTGGGAAAAAGGGGGTGGTGATGGACAGAGTTTCTGAATGATGCAGAATACTCTTACCAAGTCAAGAGATCATGGTTTTAATCCATCACCGTTTTTTAGCTCACTGCACCATCCCAGCTCAGAACCTGGCTACATGCAAATTAGTCTGTACCTGTCCCAGTGCATGATGGGAACAGGGCAAACCAAACTACCAAGCCAATTCTTATACTGGGAAGGAAACAAGCTTCCGGGGACCGGTTTCTGGCATCACAGCCTTCGTCGGCCCGGCTTGCCTGAATCCTGATGGTGCAATGAGCAAGGGACTCACGTCTGAGCATACCCTCCCACACTGAGTGTGGTTAAAAACGATTTGGGAAAAAGGGGGTGGTGATGGACAGAGTTTCTGAATGATGCAGAATACTCTTACCAAGTCAAGAGATCATGGTTTTAATCCATCACCGTTTTTTAGCTCACTGCACCATCCCAGCTCAGAACCTGGCTACATGCAAATTAGTCTGTACCTGTCCCAGTGCATGATGGGAACAGGGCAAACCAAACTACCAAGCCAATTCTTATACTGGGAAGGAAACAAGCTTCCGGGGACCAGTTACTGGCATCACAGCCTTCGTCGGCCCGGCTTGCCTGAATCCTGATGGTGCAATGAGCAAGGGACTCACGTCTGAGCATACCCTCCCACACTGAGTGTGGTTAAAAACGATTTGGGAAAAAGGGGGTGGTGATGGACAGAGTTTCTGAATGATGCAGAATACTCTTACCAAGTCAAGAGATCATGGTTTTAATCCATCACCGTTTTTTAGCTCACTGCACCATCCCAGCTCAGAACCTGTCTACATGCAAATTAGTCTGTACCTGTCCCAGTGCATGATGGGAACAGGGCAAACCAAACTACCAAGCCAATTCTTATACTGGGAAGGAAACAAGCTTCCGGTGACCGGTTTCTGGCATCACAGCCTTCGTCGGCCCGGCTTGCCTGAATCCTGATGGGGCAATGAGCAAGGGACTCACGTCTGAGCATACCCTCCCACACTGAGTGTGGTTTAAAAACGATTTGGGAAAAAGGTGGTGGTGATGGACAGAGTTTCTGAATGATGCAGAATACTCTTACCAAGTCAAGAGATCATGGTTTTAATCCATCACTGTTTTTTAGCTCACTGCACCATCCCAGCTCAGAACCTGGCTACATGCAAATTAGTCTGTACCTGTCCCAGTGCATGATGGGAACAGGGCAAACCAAACTACCAAGCCAATTCTTATACTGGGAAGGAAACAAGCTTCCGGGGACCGGTTTCTGGCATCACAGCCTTCGTCGGACCGGCTTGCCTGAATCCTGATGGAGCAATGAGCAAGGGACTCACGTCTGAGCATACCCTCCCACACTGAGTGTGGTTAAAAACGATTTGGGAAAAAGGGGGTGGTGATGGACAGAGTTTCTGAATGATGCAGAATACTCTTACCAAGTCAAGAGATCATGGTTTTAATCCATCACCGTTGTTTAGCTCACTGCACCATCCCAGCTCAGAACCTGGCTACATGCAAATTAGTCTGTACCTGTCCCAATGCATGATGGGAACAGGGCAAACCAAACTACCAAGCCAATTCTTATACTGGGAAGGAAACAAGCTTCCGGGGACCGGTTTCTGGCATCACAGCCTTCGTCGGCCCGGCTTGCTTGAATCCTGATGGTGCAATGAGCAAGGGACTCACGTCTGAGCATACCGTCCCACACTGAGTGTGGTTAAAAACGATTTGGGAAAAAGGGGGTGGTGATGGACAGAGTTTCTGAATGATGCAGAATACTCTTACCAAGTCAAGAGATCATGGTTTTAATCCATCACTGTTTTTTAGCTCACAGCACCATCCCAGCTCAGAACCTGGCTACATGCAAATTAGTCTGTACCTGTCCCAGTGCATGATGGAAACAGGGCAAACCAAACTACCAAGCCAATTCTTATACTGGGAAGGAAACAAGCTTCCGGGGACCGGTTTCTGGCATCACAGCCTTCGTCGGCCCGGCTTGCCTGAATCCTGATGGTGCAATGAGCAAGGGACTCACGTCTGAGCATACCCTCCCACACTGAGTGTGGTTAAAAACGATTTGGGAAAAAGGGGGTGGTGATGGACAGAGTTTATGAATGATGCAGAATACTCTTACCAAGTCAAGAGATCATGGTTTTAATCCATCACCGTTTTTTAGCTCACTGCACCATCCCAGCTCAGAACCTGGCTACATGCAAATTAGTCTGTACCTGTCCCAGTGCATGATGGGAACAGGGCAAACCAAACTACCAAGCCAATTCTTATACTGGGAAGGAAACAAGCTTCCGGGGACCGGTTTCTGGCATCACAGCCTTCGTCTGCCCGGCTTGCCTGAATCCTGATGGTGCAATGAGCAAGGGACTCACGTCTGAGCATACCCTCCCACACTGAGTGTGGTAAAAAACGATTTGGGAAAAAGGGGGTGGTGATGGACAGAGTTTCTGAAAGATGCAGAATACTCTTACCAAGTCAAGAGATCATGGTTTTAATCCATCACCGTTTTTTAGCTCACTGCACCATCCCAGCTCAGAACCTGGCTACATGCAAATTAGTCTGTACCTGTCCCAGTGCATGATGGGAACAGGGCAAACCAAACTACCAAGCCAATTCTTATACTGGGAAGGAAACAAGCTTCCGGGGACCGGTTTCTGGCATCACAGCCTTCGTCTGCCCGGCTTGCCTGAATCCTGATGGTGCAATGAGCAAGGGACTCACGTCTGAGCATACCCTCCCACACTGAGTGTGGTAAAAAACGATTTGGGAAAAAGGGGGTGGTGATGGACAGAGTTTCTGAAAGATGCAGAATACTCTTACCAAGTCAAGAGATCATGGTTTTAATCCATCACCGTTTTTTAGCTCACTGCACCATCCCAGCTCAGAACCTGGCTACATGCAAATTAGTCTGTACCTGTCCCAGTGCATGATGGGAACAGGGCAAACCAAACTACCAAGCCAATTCTTATACTGGGAAGGAAACAAGCTTCCGGGGACCGGTTTCTGGCATCACAGCCTTCGTCGGCCCGGCTTGCCTGAATCCTGATGGTGCAATGAGCAAGGGACTCACGTCTGAGCATACCCTCCCACACTGAGTGTGGTTAAAAACGATTTGGGAAAAAGGGGGTGGTGATGGACAGAGTTTCTGAATGATGCAGAATACTCTTACCAAGTCAAGAGATCATGGTTTTAATCCATCACCGTTTTTTAGCTCACTGCACCATCCCAGCTCAGAACCTGGCTACATGCAAATTAGTCTGTACCTGTCCCAGTGCATGATGGGAACAGGGCAAACCAAACTACCAAGCCAATTCTTATACTGGGAAGGAAACAAGCTTCCGGGGACCGGTTTCTGGCATCACAGCCTTCGTCTGCCCGGCTTGCCTGAATCCTGATGGTGCAATGAGCAAGGGACTCACGTCTGAGCATACCCTCCCACACTGAGTGTGGTTAAAAACGATTTGGGAAAAAGGGGGTGGTGATGGACAGAGTTTATGAATGATGCAGAATACTCTTACCAAGTCAAGAGATCATGGTTTTAATCCATAACCGTTTTTTAGCTCACTGCACCATCCCAGCTCAGAACCTGGCTACATGCAAATTAGTCTGTACCTGTCCCAGTGCATGATGGGAACAGGGCAAACCAAACTACCAAGCCAATTCTTATACTGGGAAGGAAACAAGCTTCCGGGGACCGGTTTCTGGCATCACAGCCTTCGTCGGCCCGGCTTGCCTGAATCCTGATGGTGCAATGAGCAAGGGACTCACGTCTGAGCATACCCTCCCACACTGAGTGTGGTTAAAAACGATTTGGGAAAAAGGGGGTGGTGATGGACAGAGTTTCTGAATGATGCAGAATACTCTTACCAAGTCAAGAGATCATGGTTTTAATCCATCACCGTTTTTTAGCTCGCTGCACCATCCCAGCTCAGAACCTGGCTACATGCAAATTAGTCTGTACCTGTCCCAGTGCATGATGGGAACAGGGCAAACCAAACTACCAAGCCAATTCTTATACTGGGAAGGAAACAAGCTTCCGGGGACCGGTTTCTGGCATCACAGCCTTCGTCGGCCCGGCTTGCCTGAATCCTGATGGTGCAATGAGCAAGGGACTCACGTCTGAGCATACCCTCCCACACTGAGTGTGGTTAAAAACGATTTGGGAAAAAGGGGGTGGTGATGGACAGAGTTTCTGAATGATGCAGAATACTCTTACCAAGTCAAGAGATCATGGTTTTAATGCATCACCGTTTTTTAGCTCACTGCACCATCCCAGCTCAGAACCTGGCTACATGCAAATTAGTCTGTACCTGTCCCAGTGCATGATAGGAACAGGGCAAACCAAACTACCAAGCCAATTCTTATACTGGGAAGGAAACAAGCTTCCGGGGACCGGTTTCTGGCATCACAGCCTTCGTCGGCCCGGCTTGCCTGAATCCTGATGGTGCAATGAGCAAGGGACTCACGTCTGAGCATACCCTCCCACACTGAGTGTGGTTAAAAACGATTTGGGAAAAAGGGGGGGGTGATGGACAGAGTTTCTGAATGATGCAGAATACTCTTACCAAGTCAAGAGTATGGTTTTAATCCATCACCGTTTTTTAGCTCACTGCACCATCCCAGCTCAGAACCTGGCTACATGCAAATTAGTCTGTACCTGTCCCAGTGCATGATGGGAACAGGGCAAACCAAACTACCAAGCCAATTCTTATACTGGGAAGGAAACAAGCTTCCGGGGACCGGTTTCTGGCATCACAGCCTTCGTCGGCCCGGGTTGCCTGAATCCTGATGGTGCAATGAGCAAGGGACTCACGTCTGAGCATACCCTCCCACACTGAGT
Organism: Triturus cristatus; assembly: GCF_964204655.1. Taxonomy (NCBI): domain Eukaryota; kingdom Metazoa; phylum Chordata; class Amphibia; order Caudata; family Salamandridae; genus Triturus; species Triturus cristatus. The sequence continues at coordinate 99,918,424 of NC_140582.1, forward strand.
GTGGTTAAAAACGATTTGGGAAAAAGGGGGTGGTGATGGACAGAGTTTCTGAATGATGCAGAATACTCTTACCAAGTCAAGAGATCATGGTTTTAATCCATCACCGTTTTTTAGCTCACTGCACCATCCCAGCTCAGAACCTGGCTACATGCAAATTAGTCTGTACCAGTCCCAGTGCATGATTGGAACAGGGCAAACCAAACTACCAAGCCAATTCTTATACTGGGAAGGAAACAAGCTTCCGGGGACCGGTTTCTGGCATCACAGCCTTCGTCTGCCCGGCTTGCCTGAATCCTGATGGTGCAATGAGCAAGGGACTCACGTCTGAGCATACCCTCCCACACTGAGTGAGGTTAAAAACGATTTGGGAAAAAGGGGGTGGTGATGGACAGAGTTTCTGAATGATGCAGAATACTCTTACCAAGTCAAGAGATCATGGTTTTAATCCATCACCGTTTTTTAGCTCACTGCACCATCCCAGCTCAGAACCTGGCTACATGCAAATTAGTCTGTACCTGTCCCAGTGCATGATGGGAACAGGGCAAACCAAACTACCAAGCCAATTCTTATACTGGGAAGGAAACAAGCTTCCGGGGACCGGTTTCTGGCATCACAGCCTTCGTCGGTCCGGCTTGCCTGAATCCTGATGGTGCAATGAGCAAGGGACTCACGTCTGAGCATACCCTCCCACACTGAGTGTGGTTAAAAACGATTTGGAAAAAAGGGGGTGGTGATGGACAGTTTCTGAATGATGCAGAATACTCTTACCAAGTCAAGAGATCATGGTTTTAATCCATCACCGTTTTTTAGCTCACTGCACCATCCCAGCTCAGAACCTGGCTACATGCAAATTAGTCTGTACCTGTCCCAGTGCATGATGGGAACAGGGCAAACCAAACTACCAAGCCAATTCTTATACTGGGAAGGAAACAAGCTTCCGGGGACCGGTTTCTGGCATCACAGCCTTCGTCGTCCCGGCTTGCCTGAATCCTGATGGTGCAATGAGCAAGGGACTCACATCTGAGCATACCCTCCCACACTGAGTGTGGTTAAAAACGATTTGGGAAAAAGGGGGTGGTGATGGACAGAGTTTCTGAATGATGCAGAATACTCTTACCAAGTCAAGAGATCATGGTTTTAATCCATCACCGTTTTTTAGCTCACTGCACCATCCCAGCTCAGAACCTGGCTACATGCAAATTAGTCTGTACCTGTCCCAGTGCATGATGGGAACAGGGCAAACCAAACTACCAAGCCAATTCTTATACTGGGAAGGAAACAAGCTTCCGGGGACCGGTTTCTGGCATCACAGCCTTCGTCGGCCCGGCTTGCCTGAATCCTGATGGTGCAATGAGCAAGGGACTCACGTCTGAGCATACCCTCCCACACTGAGTGTGGTTAAAAACGATTTGGGAAAAAGGGGGTGGTGATGGACAGAGTTTCTGAATGATGCAGAATACTCTTACCAAGTCAAGAGATCATGGTTTTAATCCATCACCGTTTTTTAGCTCACTGCACCATCCCAGCTCAGAACCTGGCTACATGCAAATTAGTCTGTACCTGTCCCAGTGCATGATGGGAACAGGGCAAATCAAACTACCAAGCCAATTCTTATACTGGGAAGGAAACAAGCTTCCGGGGACCGGTTTCTGGCATCACAGCCTTCGTCAGCCCGGCTTGCCTGAATCCTGATGGTGCAATGAGCAAGGGACTCACGTCTGAGCATACCCTCCCACACTGAGTGTGGTTAAAAACGATTTGGGAAAAAGGGGGTGATGATGGACAGAGTTTCTGAATGATGCAGAATACTCTTACCAAGTCAAGAGATCATGGTTTTAATCCATCACCGTTTTTTAGCTCACTGCACCATCCCAGCTCAGAACCTGACTACATGCAAATTAATCTGTACCTGTCCCAGTGCATGATGGGAACAGGGCAAACCAAACTACCAAGCCAATTATTATACTGGGAAGAAAACAAGCTTTCGGGGACCGGTTTCTAGCATCACAGCCTTCGTCGGCCCGGCTTGCCTGAATCCTGATGGTGCAATGAGCAAGGGACTCACGTCTGAGCATACCCTCCCACACTGAGTGTGGTTAAAAACAATTTGGGAAAAAGGGGGTGGTGATGGACAGAGTTTCTGAATGATGCAGAATTCTCTTACCAAGTCAAGAGATCATGGTTTTAATCCATCACCGTTTTTTAGCTCACTGCACCATCCCAGCTCAGAACCTGGCTACATGCAAATTAGTCTGTACCTGTCCCAGTGCATGATGGGAACAGGGCAAACCAAACTACCAAGCCAATTCTTATACTGGGAAGGAAACAAGCTTCCGGGGACCGGTTTCTGGCATCACAGCCTTCGTCAGCCCGGCTTGCCTGAATCCTGATGGTGCAATGAGCAAGGGACTCACGTCTGAGCATACCCTCCCACACTGAGCGTGGTTAAAAACGATTTGGGAAAAAGGGGGTGGTGATGGACAGAGTTTCTGAATGATGCAGAATACTCTTACCAAGCCAAGAGATCATGGTTTTAATCCATCACCGTTTTTTAGCTCACTGCACCATCCCAGCTCAGAACCTGGCTACATGCAAATTAGTCTGTACCTGTCCCAGTGCATGATGGGAACAGGGCAAACCAAACTACCAAGCCAATTCTTATACTGGGAAGAAAACAAGCTTCCGGGGACCGGTTTCTGGCATCACAGCCTTCGTCGGCCTGGCTTGCCTGAATCCTGATGGTGCAATGAGCATGGGACTCACGTCTGAGCATACCCTCCCACACTGAGCGTGGTTAAAAACGATTTGGGAAAAAGGGGGTGGTGATGGACAGAGTTTCTGAATGATGCAGAATACTCTTACCAAGTCAAGAGATCATGGTTTTAATCCATCACCGTTTTTTAGCTCACTGCACCATCCCAGCTCAGAACCTGGCTACATGCAAATTAGTCTGTACCTGTCCCAGTGCATGATGGGAACAGGGCAAACCAAACGACCAAGCCAATTCTTATACTGGGAAGGAAACAAGCTTCCGGGGACCGGTTTCTGGCATCACAGCCTTCGTCCGCCCGGCTTGCCTGAATCCTGATGGTGCAATGAGCAAGGGACTCACGTCTGAGCATACTCTCCCACAGTGAGTGTGGTTAAAAACGATTTGGGAAAAAGGGGGTGGTGATGGACAGAGTTTCTGAATGATGCAGAATACTCTTACCAAGTCAAGAGATCATGGTTTTAATCCATCACCGTTTTTTAGCTTACTGCACCATCCCAGCTCAGAACCTGGCTACATGCAAATTAGTCTGTACCTGTCCCAGTGCATGATGGGAACAGGGCAAACCAAACTACCAAGCCAATTCTTATACTGGGAAGGAAACAAGCTTCCGGGGACCGGTTTCTGGCATCACAGCCTTCGTCGGCCCGGCTTGCCTTAATCCTGATGGTGCAATGAACACGGGACTCACTTCTGAGCATACCCTCCCACACTGAGTGTGGTTAAAAACGATTTGGGAAAAAGGGGGTGGTGATGGACAGAGTTTCTGAATGATGCAGAATACTCTTACCAAGTCAAGAGATCATGGTTTTAATCCATCACCGTTTTTTAGCTCACTGCACCATCCCAGCTCAGAACCTGGCTACATGCAAATTAGTCTGTACCTGTCCCAGTGCATGATGGGAACAGGGCAAACCAAACTACCAAGCCAATTCTTATACTGGGAAGGAAACAAGCTTCCGGGGACCGGTTTCTGGCATCACAGCCTTCGTCGGCCCGGCTTGCCTGAATCCTGATGGTGCAATGAGCAAGGGACTCACGTCTGAGCATACCCTCCCACACTGAGTGTGGTTAAAAACGATTTGGGAAAAAGGGGGTGGTGATGGACAGAGTTTCTGAATGATGCAGAATACTCTTACCAAGTCAAGAGATCATGGTTTTAATCCATCACCGTTTTTTAGCTCACTGCACCATCCCAGCTCAGAACCTGGCTACATGCAAATTAGTCTGTACCTGTCACAGTGCATGATGGGAACAGGGCAAACCAAACTACCAAGCCAATTCTTATACTGGGAAGGAAACAAGCTTCCGGGGACCGGTTTCTGGCATCACAGCCTTCGTCGGCCCGGCTTGCCTGAATCCTGATGGTGCAATGAGCAAGGGACTCACGTCTGAGCATACCCTCCCACACTGAGTGTGGTTAAAAACGATTTGGGAAAAAGGGGGTGGTGATGGACAGAGTTTCTGAATGATGCAGAATACTCTTACCAAGTCAAGAGATCATGGTTTTAATCCATCTCCGTTTTTTAGCTCACTGCACCATCCCAGCTCAGAACCTGGCTACATGCAAATTAGTCTGTACCTGTCCCAGTGCATGATGGGAACAGGGCAAACCAAACTACCAAGCCAATTCTTATACTGGGAAGGAAACAAGCTTCCGGGGACCGGTTTCTGGCATCACAGCCTTCGTCGGCCCGGCTTGCCTGAATCCTGATGGTGCAATGAGCAAGGGACTCACGTCTGAGCATACCCTCCCACACTGAGTGTGGTTAAAAACGATTTGGGAAAAAGGGGGTGGTGATGGACAGAGTTTCTGAATGATGCAGAATACTCTTACCAAGTCAAGAGATCATGGTTTTAATCCATCACCGTTTTTTAGCTCACTGCACCATCCCAGCTCAGAACCTGGCTACATGCAAATTAGTCTGTACCTGTCCCAGTGCATGATGGGAACAGGGCAAACCAAACTACCAAGCCAATTCTTATACTGGGAAGGAAACAAGCTTCCGGGGACCGGTTTCTGGCATCACAGCCTTCGTCGGCCCGGCTTGCCTGAATCCTGATGGTGCAATGAGCAAGGGACTCACGTCTGAGCATACCCTCCGACACTGAGTGTGGTTAAAAACGATTTGGGAAAAAGGGGGTGGTGATGGACAGAGTTTCTGAATGATGCAGAATACTCTTACCAAGTCAAGAGATCATGGTTTTAATCCATTAATCCATCACCGTTTTTTAGCTCACTGCACCATCCCAGCTCAGAACCTGGCTACATGCAAATTAGTCTGTACCTGTCCCAGTGCATGATGGGAACAGGGCAAACCAAACTACCAAGCCAATTCTTATACTGGGAAGGAAACAAGCTTCCGGGGACCGGTTTCTGGCATCACAGCCTTCGTCGGCCCGGCTTGCCTGAATCCTGATGGTGCAATGAGCAAGGGACTCACTTCTGAGCATACCCTCCCACACTGAGTGTGGTTAAAAACGATTTGGGAAAAAGGGGGTGGTGATGGACAGAGTTTCTGAATGAGGCAGAATACTCTTACCAAGTCAAGAGATCATGGTTTTAATCCATCACCATTTTTTAGCTCACTGCACCATCCCAGCTCAGAACCTGGCTACATGCAAATTAGTCTGTACCTGTCCCAGTGCATGATGGGAACAGGGCAAACCAAACTACCAAGCCAATTCTTATACTGGGAAGGAAACAAGCTTCCGGGGACCGGTTTCTGGCATCACAGCCTTCGTCGGCCCGGCTTGCCTGAATCCTAATGGTGCAATGAGCAAGGGACTCACGTCTGAGCATACCCTCCCACACTGAGTGTGGTTAAAAACGATTTGGGAAAAAGGGGGTGGTGATGGACAGAGTTTCTGAATGATGCAGAATACTCTTACCAAGTCAAGAGATCATGGTTTTAATCCATCACCGTTTTTTAGCTCACTGCACCATCCCAGCTCAGAACCTGGCTACATGCAAATTAGTCTGTACCTGTCCCAGTGCATGATGGGAACAGGGCAAACCAAACTACCAAGCCAATTCTTATACTGGGAAGGAAACAAGCTTCCGGGGACCGGTTTCTGGCATCACAGCCTTCGTCGGCCCGGCTTGCCTGAATCCTGATGGTGCAATGAGCAAGGGACTCACGTCTGAGCATACCCTCCCACACTGAGTGTGGTTAAAAACGATTTGGGAAAAAGGGGGTGGTGATGGACAGAGTTTCTGAATGATGCAGAATACTCTTACCAAGTCAAGAGATCATGGTTTTAATCCATCACCGTTTTTTAGCTCACTGCACCATCCCAGCTCAGAACCTGGCTACATGCAAATTAGTCTGTACCTGTCCCAGTGCATGATGGGAACAGAGCAAACCAAACTACCAAGCCAATTCTTATACTGGGAAGGAAACAAGCTTCCGGGGACCGGTTTCTGGCATCACAGCCTTCGTCGGCCCGGCTTGCCTGAATCCTGATGGTGCAATGAGCAAGGGACTCACGTCTGAGCATACCCTCCGACACTGAGTGTGGTTAAAAACGATTTGGGAAAAAGGGGGAGGTGATAGAGAGAGTTTCTGAATGATGCAGAATACTCTTACCAAGTCAAGAGATCATGGTTTTAATCCATTAATCCATCACCGTTTTTTAGCTCACTGCACCATCCCAGCTCAGAACCTGGCTACATGCAAATTAGTCTGTACCTGTCCCAGTGCATGATGGGAACAGGGCAAACCAAACTACCAAGCCAATTCTTATACTGGGGAGGAAACAAGCTTCCGGGGACCGGTTTCTGGCATCACAGCCTTCGTCGGCCCGGCTTGCCTGAATCCTGATGGTGCAATGAGCAAGGGACTCACGTCTGAGCATACCCTCCCACACTGAGTGTGGTTAAAAACGATTTGGGAAAAAGGGGGTGGTGATGGACAGAGTTTCTGAATGATGCAGAATACTCTTACCAAGTCAAGAGATCATGGTTTTAATCCATCACCGTTTTTTAGCTCACTGCACCATCCCAGCTCAGAACCTGGCTACATGCAAATTAGTCTGTACCTGTCCCAGTGCATGATGGGAACAGGGCAAACCAAACTACCAAGCCAATTCTTATACTGGGAAGGAAACAAGCTTCCGGGGACCGGTTTCTGGCATCACAGCCTTCGTCGGCCCGGCTTGCCTGAATCCTGATGGTGCAATGAGCAAGGGACTCACGTCTGAGCATACCCTCCCACACTGAGTGTGGTTAAAAACGATTTGGGAAAAAGGGGGTGGTGATGGACAGAGTTTCTGAATGATGCAGAATACTCTTACCAAGTCAAGAGATCATGGTTTTAATCCATCACCGTTTTTTAGCTCACTGCACCATCCCAGCTCAGAACCTGGCTACATGCAAATTAGTCTGTACCTGTCCCAGTGCATGATGGGAACAGGGCAAACCAAACTACCAAGCCAATTCTTATACTGGGAAGGAAACAAGCTTCCGGGGACCGGTTTCTGGCATCACAGCCTTCGTCGGCCCGGCTTGCCTGAATCCTGATGGTGCAATGAGCAAGGGACTCACTTCTGAGCATACCCTCCCACACTGAGTGTGGTTAAAAACGATTTGGGAAAAAGGGGGTGGTGATGGACAGAGTTTCTGAATGATGCAGAATACTCTTACCAAGTCAAGAGATCATGGTTTTAATCCATCACCATTTTTTAGCTCACTGCACCATCCCAGCTCAGAACCTGGCTACATGCAAATTAGTCTGTACCTGTCCCAGTGCATGATGGGAACAGGGCAAACCAAACTACCAAGCCAATTCTTATACTGGGAAGGAAACAAGCTTCCGGGGACCGGTTTCTGGCATCACAGCCTTCGTCGGCCCGGCTTGCCTGAATCCTAATGGTGCAATGAGCAAGGGACTCACGTCTGAGCATACCCTCCCACACTGAGTGTGGTTAAAAACGATTTGGGAAAAAGGGGGTGGTGATGGACAGAGTTTCTGAATGATGCAGAATACTCTTACCAAGTCAAGAGATCATGGTTTTAATCCATCACCGTTTTTTAGCTCACTGCACCATCCCAGCTCAGAACCTGGCTACATGCAAATTAGTCTGTACCTGTCCCAGTGCATGATGGGAACAGGGCAAACCAAACTACCAAGCCAATTCTTATACTGGGAAGGAAACAAGCTTCCGGGGACCGGTTTCTGGCATCACAGCCTTCGTCGGCCCGGCTTGCCTGAATCCTGATGGTGCAATGAGCAAGGGACTCACGTCTGAGCATACCCTCCCACACTGAGTGTGGTTAAAAACGATTTGGGAAAAAGGGGGTGGTGATGGACAGAGTTTCTGAATGATGCAGAATACTCTTACCAAGTCAAGAGATCATGGTTTTAATCCATCACCGTTTTTTAGCTCACTGCACCATCCCAGCTCAGAACCTGGCTACATGCAAATTAGTCTGTACCTGTCCCAGTGCATGATGGGAACAGGGCAAACCAAACTACCAAGCCAATTCTTATACTGGGAAGGAAACAAGCTTCCGGGGACCGGTTTCTGGCATCACAGCCTTCGTCGGCCCGGCTTGCCTGAATCCTGATGGTGCAATGAGCAAGGGACTCACGTCTGAGCATACCCTCCGACACTGAGTGTGGTTAAAAACGATTTGGGAAAAAGGGGGTGGTGATGGACAGAGGTTCTGAATGATGCAGAATACTCTTACCAAGTCAAGAGATCATGGTTTTAATCCATTAATCCATCACCGTTTTTTAGCTCACTGCACCATCTCAGCTCAGAACCTGGCTACATGCAAATTAGTCTGTACCTGTCCCAGTGCATGATGGGAACAGGGCAAACCAAACTACCAAGCCAATACTTATACTGGGGAGGAAACAAGCTTCCGGGGACCGGTTTCTGGCATCACAGCCTTCGTCGGCCCGGCTTGCCTGAATCCTGATGGTGCAATGAGCAAGGGACTCACGTCTGAGCATACCCTCCCACACTGAGTGTGGTTAAAAACGATTTGGGAAAAAGGGGGTGGTGATGGACAGAGTTTCTGAATGATGCAGAATACTCTTACCAAGTCAAGAGATCATGGTTTTAATCCATCACCGTTTTTTAGCTCACTGCACCATCCCAGCTCAGAACCTGGCTACATGCAAATTAGTCTGTACCTGTCCCAGTGCATGATGGGAACAGGGCAAACCAAACTACCAAGCCAATTCTTATACTGGGAAGGAAACAAGCTTCCGGGGACCGGTTTCTGGCATCACAGCCTTCGTCGGCCCGGCTTGCCTGAATCCTGATGGTGCAATGAGCAAGGGACTCACGTCTGAGCATACCCTCCCACACTGAGTGTGGTTAAAAACGATTTGGGAAAAAGGGGGTGGTGATGGACAGAGTTTCTGAATGATGCAGAATACTCTTACCAAGTCAAGAGATCATGGTTTTAATCCATCACCGTTTTTTAGCTCACTGCACCATCCCAGCTCAGAACCTGGCTACATGCAAATTAGTCTGTACCTGTCCCAGTGCATGATGGGAACAGGGCAAACCAAACTACCAAGCCAATTCTTATACTGGGAAGGAAACAAGCTTCCGGGGACCGGTTTCTGGCATCACAGCCTTCGTCGGCCCGGCTTGCCTGAATCCTGATGGTGCAATGAGCAAGGGACTCACGTCTGAGCATACCCTCCCACACTGAGTGTGGTTAAAAACGATTTGGGAAAAAGGGGGTGGTGATGGACAGAGTTTCTGAATGATGCAGAATACTCTTACCAAGTCAAGAGATCATGGTTTTAATCCATCACCGTTTTTTAGCTCACTGCACCATCCCAGCTCAGAACCTGGCTACATGCAAATTAGTCTGTACCTGTCCCAGTGCATGATGGGAACAGGGCAAACCAAACTACCAAGCCAATTCTTATACTGGGAAGGAAACAAGCTTCCGGGGACCGGTCTCTGGCATCACAGCCTTCATCGGCCCGGCTTGCCTGAATCCTGATGGTGCAATGAGCAAGGGACTCACGTCTGAGCATACCCTCCCACACTGAGTGTGGTTAAAAACGATTTGGGAAAAAGGGGGTGGTGATGGACAGAGTTTCTGAATGATGCAGAATACTCTTACCAAGTCAAGAGATCATGGTTTGAATCCATCACCGTTTTTTAGCTCACTGCACCATCCCAGCTCAGAACCTGGCTACATGCAAATTAGTCTGTACCTGTCCCAGTGCATGATGGGAACAGGGCAAACCAAACTACCAAGCCGATTCTTATACTGGGAAGGAAACAAGCTTCCGGGGACCGGTTTCTGGCATCACAGCCTTCGTCGGCCCGGCTTGCCTGAATCCTGATGGTGCAATGAGCAAGGGACTCACGTCTGAGCATACCCTCCGACACTGAGTGTGGTTAAAAACGATTTGGGAAAAAGGGGGTGGTGATGGACAGAGTTTCTGAATGATGCTGAATACTCTTACCAAGTCAAGAGATCATGGTTTTAATCCATTAATCCATCACCGTTTTTTAGCTCACTGCACCATCCCAGCTCAGAACCTGGCTACATGCAAATTAGTCTGTACCTGTCCCAGTGCATGATGGGAACAGGGCAAACCAAACTACCAAGCCAATTCTTATACTGGGAAGGAAACAAGCTTCCGGGGACCGGTTTCTGGCATCACAGCCTTCGTCGGCCCGGCTTGCCTGAATCCTGATGGTGCAATGAGCAAGGGACTCACGTCTGAGCATACCCTCCCACACTGAGTGTGGTTAAAAACGATTTGGGAAAAAGGGGGTGGTGATGGACAGAGTTTCTGAATGATGCAGAATACTCTTACCAAGTCAAGAGATCATGGTTTTAATCCATCACCGTTTTTTAGCTCACTGCACCATCCCAGCTCAGAACCTGGCTACATGCAAATTAGTCTGTACCTGTCCCAGTGCATGATGGGAACAGGGCAAACCAAACGACCAAGCCAATTCTTATACTGGGAAGGAAACAAGCTTCCGGGGATCGGTTTCTGGCATCACAGCCTTCGTCCGCCCGGCTTGCCTGAATCCTGATGGTGCAATGAGCAAGGGACTCACGTCTGAGCATACCCTCCGACACTGAGTGTGGTTAAAAACGATTTGGGAAAAAGGGGGTGGTGATGGACAGAGTTTCTGAATGATGCAGAATACTCTTACCAAGTCAAGAGATCATGGTTTTAATCCATTAATCCATCACCGTTTTTTAGCTCACTGCACCATCCCAGCTCAGAACCTGGCTACATGCAAATTAGTCTGTACCTGTCACAGTGCATGATGGGAACAGGGCAAACCAAACTACCATGCCAATTCTTATACTGGGAAGGAAACAAGCTTCCGGGGACCGGTTTCTGGCATCACAGCCTTCGTCGGCCCGGCTTGCCTGAATCCTGATGGTGCAATGAGCAAGGGACTCACGTCTGAGCATACTCTCCCACACTGAGTGTGGTTAAAAACGATTTGGGAAAAAGGGGGTGGTGATGGACAGAGTTTCTGAATGATGCAGAATACTCTTTCCAAGTCAAGAGATCATGGTTTTAATCCATCACCGTTTTTTAGCTCACTGCACCATCCCAGCTCAGAACCTGGCTACATGCAAATTAGTCTGTACCTGTCCCAGTGCATGATGGGAACAGGGCAAACCAAACTACCAAGCCAATTCTTATACTGGGAAGGAAACAAGCTTCCGGGGACCGGTTTCTGGCATCACAGCCTTCGTCGGCCCCGCTTGCCTGAATCCTGATGGTGCAATGAGCAAGGGACTCACTTCTGAGCATACCCTCCCACACTGAGTGTGGTTAAAAACGATTTGGGAAAAAGGGGGTGGTGATGGACAGAGTTTCTGAATGATGCAGAATACTCTTACCAAGTCAAGAGATCATGGTTTTAATCCATCACCGTTTTTTAGCTCACTGCACCATCCCAGCTCAGAACCTGGCTACATGCAAATTAGTCTGTACCTGTCCCAGTGCATGATGGGAACAGGGCAAACCAAACTACCAAGCCAATTCTTATACTGGGAAGGAAACAAGCTTCCGGGGACCGGTTTCTGGCATCACAGCCTTCGTCGGCCCGGCTTGCCTGAATCCTGATGGTGCAATGAGCAAGGGACTCACGTCTGAGCATACCCTCCCACACTGAGTGTGGTTAAAAACGATTTGGGAAAAAGGGGGTGGTGATGGACAGAGTTTCTGAATGATGCAGAATACTCTTACCAAGTCAAGAGATCATGGTTTTAATCCATCACCGTTTTTTAGCTCACTGCACCATCCCAGCTCAGAACCTGGCTACATGCAAATTAGTCTGTACCTCTCCCAGTGCATGATGTGAACAGGGCAAACCAAACTACCAAGCCAATTCTTATACTGGGAAGGAAACAAGCTTCCGGGGACCGGTTTCTGGCATCACAGCCTTCGTCTGCCCGGCTTGCCTGAATCCTGATGGTGCAATGAGCAAGGGACTCACGTCTGAGCATACCCTCCCACACTGAGTGTGGTTAAAAACTATTTGGGAAAAAGGGGGTGGTGATGGACAGAGTTTCTGAATGATGCAGAATACTCTTACCAAGTCAAGAGATCATGGTTTTAATCCATCACCGTTTTTTAGCTCACTGCACCATCCCAGCTCAGAACCTGGCTACATGCAAATTAGTCTGTACCTGTCCCAGTGCATGATGGGAACAGGGCAAACCAAACTACCAAGCCAATTCTTATACTGGGAAGGAAACAAGCTTCCGGGGACCGGTTTCTGGCATCACAGCCTTCGTCGGCCCGGCTTGCCTTAATCCTGATGGTGCAATGAGCAAGGGACTCACGTCTGAACATACCCTCCCACACTGAGTGTGGTTAAAAACGATTTGGGAAAAAGGGGGTGGTGATGGACAGAGTTTCTGAATGATGCAGAATACTCTGACCAAGTCAAGAGATCATGGTTTTAATCCATCACCGTTTTTTAGCTCGCTGCACCATCCCAGCTCAGAACCTGGCTACATGCAAATTAGTCTGTACCTGTCCCAGTGCATGATGGGAACAGGGCAAACCAAACTACCAAGCCAATTCTTATACTGGGAAGGAAACAAGCTTCCGGGAACCGGTTTCTGGCTTCACAGCCTTCGTCGGCCCGGCTTGCCTGAATCCTGATGGTGCAATGAGCAAGGGACTCACGTCTGAGCATACCCTCCCACACTGAGTGTGGTTAAAAACGATTTGGGAAAAAGGGGGTGGTGATGGACAGAGTTTCTGAATGATGCAGAATACTCTTACCAAGTCAAGAGATCATGGTTTTAATCCATCACCGTTTTTTAGCTCACTGCACCATCCCAGCTCAGAACCTGGCTACATGCAAATTAGTCTGTACCTTTCCCAGTGCATGATGGGAACAGGGCAAACCAAACTACCAAGCCAATTCTTATACTGGGAAGGAAACAAGCTTCCGGGGACCGGTTTCTGGCATCACAGCCTTCGTCGGCCCGGCTTGCCTGAATCCTGATGGTGCAATGAGCAAGGGACTCACGTCTGAGCATACCCTCCCACACTGAGTGTGGTTAAAAACGATTTGGGAAAAAGGGGGTGGTGATGGACAGAGTTTCTGAATGATGCAGAATACTCTTACCAAGTCAAGAGATCATGGTTTTAATCCATCACCGTTTTTTAGCTCACTGCACCATCCCAGCTCAGAACCTGGCTACATGCAAATTAGTCTGTACCTGTCCCAGTGCATGATGGGAACAGGGCAAACCAAACGACCAAGCCAATTCTTATACTGGGAAGGAAACAAGCTTCCGGGGACCGGTTTCTGGCATCACAGCCTTCGTCCGCCCGGCTTGCCTGAATCCTGATGGTGCAATGAGCAAGGGACTCACGTCTGAGTATACCCTCCCACACTGAGTGTGGTTAAAAACGATTTGGGAAAAGGGGGTGGTGATGGACAGAGTTTCTGAATGATGCAGAATACTCTTACCAAGTCAAGAGATCATGGTTTTAATCCATCACCGTTTTTTAGCTCACTGCACCATCCCAGCTCAGAACCTGGCTACATGCAAATTAGTCTGTACCTGTCCCAGTGCATGATGGGAACAGGGCAAACCAAACTACCAAGCCAATTCTTATACTGGGAAGGAAACAAGCTTCCGGGGACCGGTTTCTGGCATCACAGCCTTCGTCGGCCCGGCTTGCCTTAATCCTGATGGTGCAATGAACACGGGACTCACTTCTGAGCATACCCTCCCACACTGAGTGTGGTTAAAAACGATTTGGGAAAAAGGGGGTGGTGATGGACAGAGTTTCTGAATGATGCAGAATACTCTTACCAAGTCAAGAGATCATGGTTTTAATCCATCACCGTTTTTTAGCTCACTGCACCATCCCAGCTCAGAACCTGGCTACATGCAAATTAGTCTGTACCTGTCCCAGTGCATGATGGGAACAGGGCAAACCAAACTACCAAGCCAATTCTTATACTGGGAAGGAAACAAGCTTCCGGGGACCGGTTTCTGGCATCACAGCCTTCGTCGGCCCGGCTTGCCTGAATCCTGATGGTGCAATGAGCAAGGGACTCACGTCTGAGCATACCCTCCCACACTGAGTGTGGTTAAAAACGATTTGGGAAAAAGGGGGTGGTGATGGACAGAGTTTCTGAATGATGCAGAATACTCTTACCAAGTCAAGAGATCATGGTTTTAATCCATCACCGTTTTTTAGCTCACTGCACCATCCCAGCTCAGAACCTGGCTACATGCAAATTAGTCTGTACCTGTCACAGTGCATGATGGGAACAGGGCAAACCAAACTACCAAGCCAATTCTTATACTGGGAAGGAAACAAGCTTCCGGGGACCGGTTTCTGGCATCACAGCCTTCGTCGGCCCGGCTTGCCTGAATCCTGATGGTGCAATGAGCAAGGGACTCACGTCTGAGCATACCCTCCCACACTGAGTGTGGTTAAAAACGATTTGGGAAAAAGGGGGTGGTGATGGACAGAGTTTCTGAATGATGCAGAATACTCTTACCAAGTCAAGAGATCATGGTTTTAATCCATCACCGTTTTTTAGCTCACTGCACCATCCCAGCTCAGAACCTGGCTACATGCAAATTAGTCTGTACCTGTCCCAGTGCATGATGGGAACAGGGCAAACCAAACTACCAAGCCAATTCTTATACTGGGAAGGAAACAAGCTTCCGGGGACCGGTTTCTGGCATCACAGCCTTCGTCGGCCCGGCTTGCCTGAATCCTGATGGTGCAATGAGCAAGGGACTCACGTCTGAGCATACCCTCCGACACTGAGTGTGGTTAAAAACGATTTGGGAAAAAGGGGGTGGTGATGGACAGAGTTTCTGAATGATGCAGAATACTCTTACCAAGTCAAGAGATCATGGTTTTAATCCATTAATCCATCACCGTTTTTTAGCTCACTGCACCATCCCAGCTCAGAACCTGGCTACATGCAAATTAGTCTGTACCTGTCCCAGTGCATGATGGGAACAGGGCAAACCAAACTACCAAGCCAATTCTTATACTGGGAAGGAAACAAGCTTCCGGGGACCGGTTTCTGGCATCACAGCCTTCGTCGGCCCGGCTTGCCTGAATCCTGATGGTGCAATGAGCAAGGGACTCACTTCTGAGCATACCCTCCCACACTGAGTGTGGTTAAAAACGATTTGGGAAAAAGGGGGTGGTGATGGACAGAGTTTCTGAATGATGCAGAATACTCTTACCAAGTCAAGAGATCATGGTTTTAATCCATCACCATTTTTTAGCTCACTGCACCATCCCAGCTCAGAACCTGGCTACATGCAAATTGTCTGTACCTGTCCCAGTGCATGATGGGAACAGGGCAAACCAAACTACCAAGCCAATTCTTATACTGGGAAGGAAACAAGCTTCCGGGGACCGGTTTCTGGCATCACAGCCTTCGTCGGCCCGGCTTGCCTGAATCCTAATGGTGCAATGAGCAAGGGACTCACGTCTGAGCATACCCTCCCACACTGAGTGTGGTTAAAAACGATTTGGGAAAAAGGGGGTGGTGATGGACAGAGTTTCTGAATGATGCAGAATACTCTTACCAAGTCAAGAGATCATGGTTTTAATCCATCACCGTTTTTTAGCTCACTGCACCATCCCAGCTCAGAACCTGGCTACATGCAAATTAGTCTGTACCTGTCCCAGTGCATGATGGGAACAGGGCAAACCAAACTACCAAGCCAATTCTTATACTGGGAAGGAAACAAGCTTCCGGGGACCGGTTTCTGGCATCACAGCCTTCGTCGGCCCCGCTTGCCTGAATCCTGATGGTGCAATGAGCAAGGGACTCACTTCTGAGCATACCCTCCCACACTGAGTGTGGTTAAAAACGATTTGGGAAAAAGGGGGTGGTGATGGACAGAGTTTCTGAATGATGCAGAATACTCTTACCAAGTCAAGAGATCATGGTTTTAATCCATCACCGTTTTTTAGCTCACTGCACCATCCCAGCTCAGAACCTGGCTACATGCAAATTAGTCTGTACCTGTCCCAGTGCATGATGGGAACAGGGCAAACCAAACTACCAAGCCAATTCTTATACTGGGAAGGAAACAAGCTTCCGGGGACCGGTTTCTGGCATCACAGCCTTCGTCGGCCCGGCTTGCCTGAATCCTGATGGTGCAATGAGCAAGGGACTCACGTCTGAGCATGCCCTCCCACACTGAGTGTGGTTAAAAACGATTTGGGAAAAAGGGGGTGGTGATGGACAGAGTTTCTGAATGATGCAGAATACTCTTACCAAGTCAAGAGATCATGGTTTTAATCCATCACCGTTTTTTAGCTCACTGCACCATCCCAGCTCAGAACCTGGCTACATGCAAATTAGTCTGTACCTCTCCCAGTGCATGATGGGAACAGGGCAAACCAAACTACCAAGCCAATTCTTATACTGGGAAGGAAACAAGCTTCCGGGAACCGGTTTCTGGCATCACAGCCTTCGTCTGCCCGGCTTGCCTGAATCCTGATGGTGCAATGAGCAAGGGACTCACGTCTGAGCATACCCTCCCACACTGAGTGTGATTAAAAACGATTTGGGAAAAAGGGGGTGGTGATGGACAGAGTTTCTGAATGATGCAGAATACTCTTACCAAGTCAAGAGATCATGGTTTTAATCCATCACCGTTTTTTAGCTCACTGCACCATCCCAGCTCAGAACCTGGCTACATGCAAATTAGTCTGTACCTGTCCCAGTGCATGATGGGAACAGGGCAAACCAAACTACCAAGCCAATTCTTATACTGGGAAGGAAACAAGCTTCCGGGGACCGGTTTCTGGCATCACAGCCTTCGTCGGCCCGGCTTGCCTGAATCCTGATGGTGCAATGAGCAAGGGACTCACGTCTGAACATACCCTCCCACACTGAGTGTGGTTAAAAACGATTTGGGAAAAAGGGGGTGGTGATGGACAGAGTTTCTGAATGATGCAGAATACTCTTACCAAGTCAAGAGATCATGGTTTTAATCCATCACCGTTTTTTAGCTCGCTGCACCATCCCAGCTCAGAACCTGGCTACATGCAAATTAGTCTGTACCTGTCCCAGTGCATGATGGGAACAGGGCAAACCAAACTACCAAGCCAATTCTTATACTGGGAAGGAAACAAGCTTCCGGGGACCGGTTTCTGGCTTCACAGCCTTCGTCGGCCCGGCTTGCCTGAATCCTGATGGTGCAATGAGCAAGGGACTCACGTCTGAGCATACCCTCCCACACTGAGTGTGGTTAAAAACGATTTGGGAAAAAGGGGGTGGTGATGGACAGAGTTTCTGAATGATGCAGAATACTCTTACCAAGTCAAGAGATCATGGTTTTAATCCATCACCGTTTTTTAGCTCACTGCACCATCCCAGCTCAGAACCTGGCTACATGCAAATTAGTCTGTACCTTTCCCAGTGCATGATGGGAACAGGGCAAACCAAACTACCAAGCCAATTCTTATACTGGGAAGGAAACAAGCTTCCGGGGACCGGTTTCTGGCATCACAGCCTTCGTCGGCCCGGCTTGCCTGAATCCTGATGGTGCAATGAGCAAGGGACTCACGTCTGAGCATACCCTCCCACACTGAGTGTGGTTAAAAACGATTTGGGAAAAAGGGGGTGGTGATGGACAGAGTTTCTGAATGATGCAGAATACTCTTACCAAGTCAAGAGATCATGGTTTTAATCCATCACCGTTTTTTAGCTCACTGCACCATCCCAGCTCAGAACCTGGCTACATGCAAATTAGTCTGTACCTGTCCCAGTGCATGATGGGAACAGGGCAAACCAAACGACCAAGCCAATTCTTATACTGGGAAGGAAACAAGCTTCCGGGGACCGGTTTCTGGCATCACAGCCTTCGTCCGCCCGGCTTGCCTGATTCCTGATGGTGCAATGAGCAAGGGACTCACGTCTGAGTATACCCTCCCACACTGAGTGTGGTTAAAAACGATTTGGGAAAAGGGGGTGGTGATGGACAGAGTTTCTGAATGATGCAGAATACTCTTACCAAGTCAAGAGATCATGGTTTTAATCCATTAATCCATCACCGTTTTTTAGCTCACTGCACCATCCCAGCTCAGAACCTGGCTACATGCAAATTAGTCTGTACCTGTCCCAGTGCATGATGGGAACAGGGCAAACCAAACTACCAAGCCAATTCTTATACTGGGAAGGAAACAAGCTTCCGGGGACCGGTTTCTGGCATCACAGCCTTCGTCGGCCCGGCTTGCCTGAATCCTGATGGTGCAATGAGCAAGGGACTCACGTCTGAGCATACTCTCCCACAGTGAGTGTGGTTAAAAACGATTTGGGAAAAAGGGGGTGGTGATGGACAGAGTTTCTGAATGATGCAGAATACTCTTACCAAGTCAAGAGATCATGGTTTTAATCCATCACCGTTTTTTAGCTCACTGCACCATCCCAGCTCAGAACCTGGCTACATGCAAATTAGTCTGTACCTGTCCCAGTGCATGATGGGAACAGGGCAAACCAAACTACCAAGCCAATTCTTATACTGGGAAGGAAACAAGCTTCCGGGGACCGGTTTCTGGCATCACAGCCTTCGTCGGCCCGGCTTGCCTTAATCCTGATGGTGCAATGAACACGGGACTCACTTCTGAGCATACCCTCCCACACTGAGTGTGGTTAAAAACGATTTGGGAAAAAGGGGGTGGTGATGGACAGAGTTTCTGAATGATGCAGAATACTCTTACCAAGTCAAGAGATCATGGTTTTAATCCATCACCGTTTTTTAGCTCACTGCACCATCCCAGCTCAGAACCTGGCTACATGCAAATTAGTCTGTACCTGTCCCAGTGCATGATGGGAACAGGGCAAACCAAACTACCAAGCCAATTCTTATACTGGGAAGGAAACAAGCTTCCGGGGACCGGTTTCTGGCATCACAGCCTTCGTCGGCCCGGCTTGCCTGAATCCTGATGGTGCAATGAGCAAGGGACTCACGTCTGAGCATACCCTCCCACACTGAGTGTGGTTAAAAACGATTTGGGAAAAAGGGGGTGGTGATGGACAGAGTTTCTGAATGATGCAGAATACTCTTACCAAGTCAAGAGATCATGGTTTTAATCCATCACCGTTTTTTAACTCACTGCACCATCCCAGCTCAGAACCTGGCTACATGCAAATTAGTCTGTACCTGTCACAGTGCATGATGGGAACAGGGCAAACCAAACTACCAAGCCAATTCTTATACTGGGAAGGAAACAAGCTTCCGGGGACCGGTTTCTGGCATCACAGCCTTCGTCGGCCCGGCTTGCCTGAATCCTGATGGTGCAATGAGCAAGGGACTCACGTCTGAGCATACCCTCCCACACTGAGTGTGGTTAAAAACGATTTGGGAAAAAGGGGGTGGTGATGGACAGAGTTTCTGAATGATGCAGAATACTCTTACCAAGTCAAGAGATCATGGTTTTAATCCATCACCGTTTTTTAGCTCACTGCACCATCCCAGCTCAGAACCTGGCTACATGCAAATTAGTCTGTACCTGTCCCAGTGCATGATGGGAACAGGGCAAACCAAACTACCAAGCCAATTCTTATACTGGGAAGGAAACAAGCTTCCGGGGACCGGTTTCTGGCATCACAGCCTTCGTCGGCCCGGCTTGCCTGAATCCTGATGGTGCAATGAGCAAGGGACTCACGTCTGAGCATACCCTCCGACACTGAGTGTGGTTAAAAACGATTTGGGAAAAAGGGGGTGGTGATGGACAGAGTTTCTGAATGATGCAGAATACTCTTACCAAGTCAAGAGATCATGGTTTTAATCCATTAATCCATCACCGTTTTTTAGCTCACTGCACCATCCCAGCTCAGAACCTGGCTACATGCAAATTAGTCTGTACCTGTCCCAGTGCATGATGGGAACAGGGCAAACCAAACTACCAAGCCAATTCTTATACTGGGAAGGAAACAAGCTTCCGGGGACCGGTTTCTGGCATCACAGCCTTCGTCGGCCCGGCTTGCCTGAATCCTGATGGTGCAATGAGCAAGGGACTCACTTCTGAGCATACCCTCCCACACTGAGTGTGGTTAAAAACGATTTGGGAAAAAGGGGGTGGTGATGGACAGAGTTTCTGAATGATGCAGAATACTCTTACCAAGTCAAGAGATCATGGTTTTAATCCATCACCATTTTTTAGCTCACTGCACCATCCCAGCTCAGAACCTGGCTACATGCAAATTGTCTGTACCTGTCCCAGTGCATGATGGGAACAGGGCAAACCAAACTACCAAGCCAATTCTTATACTGGGAAGGAAACAAGCTTCCGGGGACCGGTTTCTGGCATCACAGCCTTCGTCGGCCCGGCTTGCCTGAATCCTAATGGTGCAATGAGCAAGGGACTCACGTCTGAGCATACCCTCCCACACTGAGTGTGGTTAAAAACGATTTGGGAAAAAGGGGGTGGTGATGGACAGAGTTTCTGAATGATGCAGAATACTCTTACCAAGTCAAGAGATCATGGTTTTAATCCATCACCGTTTTTTAGCTCACTGCACCATCCCAGCTCAGAACCTGGCTACATGCAAATTAGTCTGTACCTGTCCCAGTGCATGATGGGAACAGGGCAAACCAAACTACCAAGCCAATTCTTATACTGGGAAGGAAACAAGCTTCCGGGGACCGGTTTCTGGCATCACAGCCTTCGTCGGCCCCGCTTGCCTGAATCCTGATGGTGCAATGAGCAAGGGACTCACTTCTGAGCATACCCTCCCACACTGAGTGTGGTTAAAAACGATTTGGGAAAAAGGGGGTGGTGATGGACAGAGTTTCTGAATGATGCAGAATACTCTTACCAAGTCAAGAGATCATGGTTTTAATCCATCACCGTTTTTTAGCTCACTGCACCATCCCAGCTCAGAACCTGGCTACATGCAAATTAGTCTGTACCTGTCCCAGTGCATGATGGGAACAGGGCAAACCAAACTACCAAGCCAATTCTTATACTGGGAAGGAAACAAGCTTCCGGGGACCGGTTTCTGGCATCACAGCCTTCGTCGGCCCGGCTTGCCTGAATCCTGATGGTGCAATGAGCAAGGGACTCACGTCTGAGCATGCCCTCCCACACTGAGTGTGGTTAAAAACGATTTGGGAAAAAGGGGGTGGTGATGGACAGAGTTTCTGAATGATGCAGAATACTCTTACCAAGTCAAGAGATCATGGTTTTAATCCATCACCGTTTTTTAGCTCACTGCACCATCCCAGCTCAGAACCTGGCTACATGCAAATTAGTCTGTACCTCTCCCAGTGCATGATGGGAACAGGGCAAACCAAACTACCAAGCCAATTCTTATACTGGGAAGGAAACAAGCTTCCGGGAACCGGTTTCTGGCATCACAGCCTTCGTCTGCCCGGCTTGCCTGAATCCTGATGGTGCAATGAGCAAGGGACTCACGTCTGAGCATACCCTCCCACACTGAGTGTGGTTAAAAACGATTTGGGAAAAAGGGGGTGGTGATGGACAGAGTTTCTGAATGATGCAGAATACTCTTACCAAGTCAAGAGATCATGGTTTTAATCCATCACCGTTTTTTAGCTCACTGCACCATCCCAGCTCAGAACCTGGCTACATGCAAATTAGTCTGTACCTGTCCCAGTGCATGATGGGAACAGGGCAAACCAAACTACCAAGCCAATTCTTATACTGGGAAGGAAACAAGCTTCCGGGGACCGGTTTCTGGCATCACAGCCTTCGTCGGCCCGGCTTGCCTGAATCCTGATGGTGCAATGAGCAAGGGACTCACGTCTGAACATACCCTCCCACACTGAGTGTGGTTAAAAACGATTTGGGAAAAAGGGGGTGGTGATGGACAGAGTTTCTGAATGATGCAGAATACTCTTACCAAGTCAAGAGATCATGGTTTTAATCCATCACCGTTTTTTAGCTCGCTGCACCATCCCAGCTCAGAACCTGGCTACATGCAAATTAGTCTGTACCTGTCCCAGTGCATGATGGGAACAGGGCAAACCAAACTACCAAGCCAATTCTTATACTGGGAAGGAAACAAGCTTCCGGGGACCGGTTTCTGGCTTCACAGCCTTCGTCGGCCCGGCTTGCCTGAATCCTGATGGTGCAATGAGCAAGGGACTCACGTCTGAGCATACCCTCCCACACTGAGTGTGGTTAAAAACGATTTGGGAAAAAGGGGGTGGTGATGGACAGAGTTTCTGAATGATGCAGAATACTCTTACCAAGTCAAGAGATCATGGTTTTAATCCATCACCGTTTTTTAGCTCACTGCACCATCCCAGCTCAGAACCTGGCTACATGCAAATTAGTCTGTACCTTTCCCAGTGCATGATGGGAACAGGGCAAACCAAACTACCAAGCCAATTCTTATACTGGGAAGGAAACAAGCTTCCGGGGACCGGTTTCTGGCATCACAGCCTTCGTCGGCCCGGCTTGCCTGAATCCTGATGGTGCAATGAGCAAGGGACTCACGTCTGAGCATACCCTCCCACACTGAGTGTGGTTAAAAACGATTTGGGAAAAAGGGGGTGGTGATGGACAGAGTTTCTGAATGATGCAGAATACTCTTACCAAGTCAAGAGATCATGGTTTTAATCCATCACCGTTTTTTAGCTCACTGCACCATCCCAGCTCAGAACCTGGCTACATGCAAATTAGTCTGTACCTGTCCCAGTGCATGATGGGAACAGGGCAAACCAAACGACCAAGCCAATTCTTATACTGGGAAGGAAACAAGCTTCCGGGGACCGGTTTCTGGCATCACAGCCTTCGTCCGCCCGGCTTGCCTGATTCCTGATGGTGCAATGAGCAAGGGACTCACGTCTGAGTATACCCTCCCACACTGAGTGTGGTTAAAAACGATTTGGGAAAAGGGGGTGGTGATGGACAGAGTTTCTGAATGATGCAGAATACTCTTACCAAGTCAAGAGATCATGGTTTTAATCCATTAATCCATCACCGTTTTTTAGCTCACTGCACCATCCCAGCTCAGAACCTGGCTACATGCAAATTAGTCTGTACCTGTCCCAGTGCATGATGGGAACAGGGCAAACCAAACTACCAAGCCAATTCTTATACTGGGAAGGAAACAAGCTTCCGGGGACCGGTTTCTGGCATCACAGCCTTCGTCGGCCCGGCTTGCCTGAATCCTGATGGTGCAATGAGCAAGGGACTCACGTCTGAGCATACTCTCCCACAGTGAGTGTGGTTAAAAACGATTTGGGAAAAAGGGGGTGGTGATGGACAGAGTTTCTGAATGATGCAGAATACTCTTACCAAGTCAAGAGATCATGGTTTTAATCCATCACCGTTTTTTAGCTCACTGCACCATCCCAGCTCAGAACCTGGCTACATGCAAATTAGTCTGTACCTGTCCCAGTGCATGATGGGAACAGGGCAAACCAAACTACCAAGCCAATTCTTATACTGGGAAGGAAACAAGCTTCCGGGGACCGGTTTCTGGCATCACAGCCTTCGTCGGCCCGGCTTGCCTTAATCCTGATGGTGCAATGAACACGGGACTCACTTCTGAGCATACCCTCCCACACTGAGTGTGGTTAAAAACGATTTGGGAAAAAGGGGGTGGTGATGGACAGAGTTTCTGAATGATGCAGAATACTCTTACCAAGTCAAGAGATCATGGTTTTAATCCATCACCGTTTTTTAGCTCACTGCACCATCCCAGCTCAGAACCTGGCTACATGCAAATTAGTCTGTACCTGTCCCAGTGCATGATGGGAACAGGGCAAACCAAACTACCAAGCCAATTCTTATACTGGGAAGGAAACAAGCTTCCGGGGACCGGTTTCTGGCATCACAGCCTTCGTCGGCCCGGCTTGCCTGAATCCTGATGGTGCAATGAGCAAGGGACTCACGTCTGAGCATACCCTCCCACACTGAGTGTGGTTAAAAACGATTTGGGAAAAAGGGGGTGGTGATGGACAGAGTTTCTGAATGATGCAGAATACTCTTACCAAGTCAAGAGATCATGGTTTTAATCCATCACCGTTTTTTAACTCACTGCACCATCCCAGCTCAGAACCTGGCTACATGCAAATTAGTCTGTACCTGTCACAGTGCATGATGGGAACAGGGCAAACCAAACTACCAAGCCAATTCTTATACTGGGAAGGAAACAAGCTTCCGGGGACCGGTTTCTGGCATCACAGCCTTCGTCGGCCCGGCTTGCCTGAATCCTGATGGTGCAATGAGCAAGGGACTCACGTCTGAGCATACCCTCCCACACTGAGTGTGGTTAAAAACGATTTGGGAAAAAGGGGGTGGTGATGGACAGAGTTTCTGAATGATGCAGAATACTCTTACCAAGTCAAGAGATCATGGTTTTAATCCATCACCGTTTTTTAGCTCACTGCACCATCCCAGCTCAGAACCTGGCTACATGCAAATTAGTCTGTACCTGTCCCAGTGCATGATGGGAACAGGGCAAACCAAACTACCAAGCCAATTCTTATACTGGGAAGGAAACAAGCTTCCGGGGACCGGTTTCTGGCATCACAGCCTTCGTCGGCCCGGCTTGCCTGAATCCTGATGGTGCAATGAGCAAGGGACTCACGTCTGAGCATACCCTCCGACACTGAGTGTGGTTAAAAACGATTTGGGAAAAAGGGGGTGGTGATGGACAGAGTTTCTGAATGATGCAGAATACTCTTACCAAGTCAAGAGATCATGGTTTTAATCCATTAATCCATCACCGTTTTTTAGCTCACTGCACCATCCCAGCTCAGAACCTGGCTACATGCAAATTAGTCTGTACCTGTCCCAGTGCATGATGGGAACAGGGCAAACCAAACTACCAAGCCAATTCTTATACTGGGAAGGAAACAAGCTTCCGGGGACCGGTTTCTGGCATCACAGCCTTCGTCGGCCCGGCTTGCCTGAATCCTGATGGTGCAATGAGCAAGGGACTCACTTCTGAGCATACCCTCCCACACTGAGTGTGGTTAAAAACGATTTGGGAAAAAGGGGGTGGTGATGGACAGAGTTTCTGAATGATGCAGAATACTCTTACCAAGTCAAGAGATCATGGTTTTAATCCATCACCATTTTTTAGCTCACTGCACCATCCCAGCTCAGAACCTGGCTACATGCAAATTGTCTGTACCTGTCCCAGTGCATGATGGGAACAGGGCAAACCAAACTACCAAGCCAATTCTTATACTGGGAAGGAAACAAGCTTCCGGGGACCGGTTTCTGGCATCACAGCCTTCGTCGGCCCGGCTTGCCTGAATCCTAATGGTGCAATGAGCAAGGGACTCACGTCTGAGCATACCCTCCCACACTGAGTGTGGTTAAAAACGATTTGGGAAAAAGGGGGTGGTGATGGACAGAGTTTCTGAATGATGCAGAATACTCTTACCAAGTCAAGAGATCATGGTTTTAATCCATCACCGTTTTTTAGCTCACTGCACCATCCCAGCTCAGAACCTGGCTACATGCAAATTAGTCTGTACCTGTCCCAGTGCATGATGGGAACAGGGCAAACCAAACTACCAAGCCAATTCTTATACTGGGAAGGAAACAAGCTTCCGGGGACCGGTTTCTGGCATCACAGCCTTCGTCGGCCCGGCTTGCCTCAATCCTGATGGTGCAATGAGCAAGGGACTCACGTCTGAGCATACCCTCCCACACTGAGTGTGGTTAAAAACGATTTGGGAAAAAGGGGGTGGTGATGGACAGAGTTTCTGAATGATGCAGAATACTCTTACCAAGTCAAGAGATCATGGTTTTAATCCATCACCGTTTTTTAGCTCACTGCACCATCCCAGCTCAGAACCTGGCTACATGCAATTTAGTCTGTACCTGTCCCAGTGCATGATGGGAACAGGGCAAACCAAACTACCAAGCCAATTCTTATACTGGGAAGGAAACAAGCTTCCGGGGACCGGTTTCTGGCATCACAGCCTTCGTCGGCCCGGCTTGCCTGAATCCTGATGGTGCAATGAGCAAGGGACTCACGTCTGAGCATACCCTCCGACACTGAGTGTGGTTAAAAACGATTTGGGAAAAAGGGGGTGGTGATGGACAGAGTTTCTGAATGATGCAGAATACTCTTACCAAGTCAAGAGATCATGGTTTTAATCCATTAATCCATCACCGTTTTTTAGCTCACTGCACCATCCCAGCTCAGAACCTGGCTACATGCAAATTAGTCTGTACCTGTCCCAGTGCATGATGGGAACAGGGCAAACCAAACTACCAAGCCAATTCTTATACTGGGAAGGAAACAAGCTTCCGGGGAAAGGTTTCTGGCATCACAGCCTTCGTCGGCCCGGCTTGCCTGAATCCTGATGGTGCAATGAGCAAGGGACTCACTTCTGAGCATACCCTCCCACACTGAGTGTGGTTAAAAACGATTTGGGAAAAAGGGGGTGGTGATGGACAGAGTTTCTGAATGATGCAGAATACTCTTACCAAGTCAAGAGATCATGGTTTTAATCCATCACCATTTTTTAGCTCACTGCACCATCCCAGCTCAGAACCTGGCTACATGCAAATTGTCTGTACCTGTCCCAGTGCATGATGGGAACAGGGCAAACCAAACTACCAAGCCAATTCTTATACTGGGAAGGAAACAAGCTTCCGGGGACCGGTTTCTGGCATCACAGCCTTCGTCGGCCCGGCTTGCCTGAATCCTAATGGTGCAATGAGCAAGGGACTCACGTCTGAGCATACCCTCCCACACTGAGTGTGGTTAAAAACGATTTGGGAAAAAGGGGGTGGTGATGGACAGAGTTTCTGAATGATGCAGAATACTCTTACCAAGTCAAGAGATCATGGTTTTAATCCATCACCGTTTTTTAGCTCACTGCACCATCCCAGCTCAGAACCTGGCTACATGCAAATTAGTCTGTACCTGTCCCAGTGCATGATGGGAACAGGGCAAACCAAACTACCAAGCCAATTCTTATACTGGGAAGGAAACAAGCTTCCGGGGACCGGTTTCTGGCATCACAGCCTTCGTCGGCCCGGCTTGCCTGAATCCTGATGGTGCAATGAGCAAGGGACTCACGTCTGAGCATACCCTCCCACACTGAGTGTGGTTAAAAACGATTTGGGAAAAAGGGGGTGGTGATGGACAGAGTTTCTGAATGATGCAGAATACTCTTACCAAGTCAAGAGATCATGGTTTTAATCCATCACCGTTTTTTAGCTCACTGCACCATCCCAGCTCAGAACCTGGCTACATGCAAATTAGTCTGTACCTGTCCCAGTGCATGATGGGAACAGAGCAAACCAAACTACCAAGCCAATTCTTATACTGGGAAGGAAACAAGCTTCCGGGGACCGGTTTCTGGCATCACAGCCTTCGTCGGCCCGGCTTGCCTGAATCCTGATGGTGCAATGAGCAAGGGACTCACGTCTGAGCATACCCTCCGACACTGAGTGTGGTTAAAAACGATTTGGGAAAAAGGGGGTGGTGATAGAGAGAGTTTCTGAATGATGCAGAATACTCTTACCAAGTCAAGAGATCATGGTTTTAATCCATTAATCCATCACCGTTTTTTAGCTCACTGCACCATCCCAGCTCAGAACCTGGCTACATGCAAATTAGTCTGTACCTGTCCCAGTGCATGATGGGAACAGGGCAAACCAAACTACCAAGCCAATTCTTATACTGGGGAGGAAACAAGCTTCCGGGGACCGGTTTCTGGCATCACAGCCTTCGTCGGCCCGGCTTGCCTGAATCCTGATGGTGCAATGAGCAAGGGACTCACGTCTGAGCATACCCTCCCACACTGAGTGTGGTTAAAAACGATTTGGGAAAAAGGGGGTGGTGATGGACAGAGTTTCTGAATGATGCAGAATACTCTTACCAAGTCAAGAGATCATGGTTTTAATCCATCACCGTTTTTTAGCTCACTGCACCATCCCAGCTCAGAACCTGGCTACATGCAAATTAGTCTGTACCTGTCCCAGTGCATGATGGGAACAGGGCAAACCAAACTACCAAGCCAATTCTTATACTGGGAAGGAAACAAGCTTCCGGGGACCGGTTTCTGGCATCACAGCCTTCGTCGGCCCGGCTTGCCTGAATCCTGATGGTGCAATGAGCAAGGGACTCACTTCTGAGCATACCCTCCCACACTGAGTGTGGTTAAAAACGATTTGGGAAAAAGGGGGTGGTGATGGACAGAGTTTCTGAATGATGCAGAATACTCTTACCAAGTCAAGAGATCATGGTTTTAATCCATCACCATTTTTTAGCTCACTGCACCATCCCAGCTCAGAACCTGGCTACATGCAAATTAGTCTGTACCTGTCCCAGTGCATGATGGGAACAGGGCAAACCAAACTACCAAGCCAATTCTTATACTGGGAAGGAAACAAGCTTCCGGGGACCGGTTTCTGGCATCACAGCCTTCGTCGGCCCGGCTTGCCTGAATCCTAATGGTGCAATGAGCAAGGGACTCACGTCTGAGCATACCCTCCCACACTGAGTGTGGTTAAAAACGATTTGGGAAAAAGGGGGTGGTGATGGACAGAGTTTCTGAATGATGCAGAATACTCTTACCAAGTCAAGAGATCATGGTTTTAATCCATCACCGTTTTTTAGCTCACTGCACCATCCCAGCTCAGAACCTGGCTACATGCAAATTAGTCTGTACCTGTCCCAGTGCATGATGGGAACAGGGCAAACCAAACTACCAAGCCAATTCTTATACTGGGAAGGAAACAAGCTTCCGGGGACCGGTTTCTGGCATCACAGCCTTCGTCGGCCCGGCTTGCCTGAATCCTGATGGTGCAATGAGCAAGGGACTCACGTCTGAGCATACCCTCCCACACTGAGTGTGGTTAAAAACAATTTGGGAAAAAGGGGGTGGTGATGGACAGAGTTTCTGAATGATGCAGAATACTCTTACCAAGTCAAGAGATCATGGTTTTAATCCATCACCGTTTTTTAGCTCACTGCACCATCCCAGCTCAGAACCTGGCTACATGCAAATTAGTCTGTACCTGTCCCAGTGCATGATGGGAACAGGGCAAACCAAACTACCAAGCCAATTCTTATACTGGGAAGGAAACAAGCTTCCGGGGACCGGTTTCTGGCATCACAGCCTTCGTCGGCCCGGCTTGCCTGAATCCTGATGGTGCAATGAGCAAGGGACTCACGTCTGAGCATACCCTCCGACACTGAGTGTGGTTAAAAACGATTTGGGAAAAAGGGGGTGGTGATGGACAGAGTTTCTGAATGATGCAGAATACTCTTACCAAGTCAAGAGATCATGGTTTTAATCCATTAATCCATCACCGTTTTTTAGCTCACTGCACCATCCCAGCTCAGAACCTGGCTACATGCAAATTAGTCTGTACCTGTCCCAGTGCATGATGGGAACAGGGCAAACCAAACTACCAAGCCAATTCTTATACTGGGGAGGAAACAAGCTTCCGGGGACCGGTTTCTGGCATCACAGCCTTCGTCGGCCCGGCTTGCCTGAATCCTGATGGTGCAATGAGCAAGGGACTCACTTCTGAGCATACCCTCCCACACTGAGTGTGGTTAAAAACGATTTGGGAAAAAGGGGGTGGTGATGGACAGAGTTTCTGAATGATGCAGAATACTCTTACCAAGTCAAGAGATCATGGTTTTAATCCATCACCATTTTTTAGCTCACTGCACCATCCCAGCTCAGAACCTGGCTACATGCAAATTGTCTGTACCTGTCCCAGTGCATGATGGGAACAGGGCAAACCAAACTACCAAGCCAATTCTTATACTGGGAAGGAAACAAGCTTCCGGGGACCGGTTTCTGGCATCACAGCCTTCGTCGGCCCGGCTTGCCTGAATCCTAATGGTGCAATGAGCAAGGGACTCACGTCTGAGCATACCCTCCCACACTGAGTGTGGTTAAAAACGATTTGGGAAAAAGGGGGTGGTGATGGACAGAGTTTCTGAATGATGCAGAATACTCTTACCAAGTCAAGAGATCATGGTTTTAATCCATCACCGTTTTTTAGCTCACTGCACCATCCCAGCTCAGAACCTGGCTACATGCAAATTAGTCTGTACCTGTCCCAGTGCATGATGGGAACAGGGCAAACCAAACTACCAAGCCAATTCTTATACTGGGAAGGAAACAAGCTTCCGGGGACCGGTTTCTGGCATCACAGCCTTCGTCGGCCCCGCTTGCCTGAATCCTGATGGTGCAATGAGCAAGGGACTCACTTCTGAGCATACCCTCCCACACTGAGTGTGGTTAAAAACGATTTGGGAAAAAGGGGGTGGTGATGGACAGAGTTTCTGAATGATGCAGAATACTCTTACCAAGTCAAGAGATCATGGTTTTAATCCATCACCGTTTTTTAGCTCACTGCACCATCCCAGCTCAGAACCTGGCTACATGCAAATTAGTCTGTACCTGTCCCAGTGCATGATGGGAACAGGGCAAACCAAACTACCAAGCCAATTCTTATACTGGGAAGGAAACAAGCTTCCGGGGACCGGTTTCTGGCATCACAGCCTTCGTCGGCCCGGCTTGCCTGAATCCTGATGGTGCAATGAGCAAGGGACTCACGTCTGAGCATGCCCTCCCACACTGAGTGTGGTTAAAAACGATTTGGGAAAAAGGGGGTGGTGATGGACAGAGTTTCTGAATGATGCAGAATACTCTTACCAAGTCAAGAGATCATGGTTTTAATCCATCACCGTTTTTTAGCTCACTGCACCATCCCAGCTCAGAACCTGGCTACATGCAAATTAGTCTGTACCTCTCCCAGTGCATGATGGGAACAGGGCAAACCAAACTACCAAGCCAATTCTTATACTGGGAAGGAAACAAGCTTCCGGGAACCGGTTTCTGGCATCACAGCCTTCGTCTGCC
Source organism: Triturus cristatus (assembly GCF_964204655.1). Lineage (NCBI taxonomy): Eukaryota > Metazoa > Chordata > Amphibia > Caudata > Salamandridae > Triturus > Triturus cristatus. Next base: position 99,949,509 of record NC_140582.1, read on the forward strand.
CGGCTTGCCTGAATCCTGATGGTGCAATGAGCAAGGGACTCACGTCTGAGCATACCCTCCCACACTGAGTGTGGTTAAAAACGATTTGGGAAAAAGGGGGTGGTGATGGACAGAGTTTCTGAATGATGCAGAATACTCTTACCAAGTCAAGAGATCATGGTTTTAATCCATCACCGTTTTTTAGCTCACTGCACCATCCCAGCTCAGAACCTGGCTACATGCAAATTAGTCTGTACCTGTCCCAGTGCATGATGGGAACAGGGCAAACCAAACTACCAAGCCAATTCTTATACTGGGAAGGAAACAAGCTTCCGGGGACCGGTTTCTGGCATCACAGCCTTCGTCGGCCCGGCTTGCCTGAATCCTGATGGTGCAATGAGCAAGGGACTCACGTCTGAACATACCCTCCCACACTGAGTGTGGTTAAAAACGATTTGGGAAAAAGGGGGTGGTGATGGACAGAGTTTCTGAATGATGCAGAATACTCTTACCAAGTCAAGAGATCATGGTTTTAATCCATCACCGTTTTTTAGCTCGCTGCACCATCCCAGCTCAGAACCTGGCTACATGCAAATTAGTCTGTACCTGTCCCAGTGCATGATGGGAACAGGGCAAACCAAACTACCAAGCCAATTCTTATACTGGGAAGGAAACAAGCTTCCGGGGACCGGTTTCTGGCTTCACAGCCTTCGTCGGCCCGGCTTGCCTGAATCCTGATGGTGCAATGAGCAAGGGACTCACGTCTGAGCATACCCTCCCACACTGAGTGTGGTTAAAAACGATTTGGGAAAAAGGGGGTGGTGATGGACAGAGTTTCTGAATGATGCAGAATACTCTTACCAAGTCAAGAGATCATGGTTTTAATCCATCACCGTTTTTTAGCTCACTGCACCATCCCAGCTCAGAACCTGGCTACATGCAAATTAGTCTGTACCTTTCCCAGTGCATGATGGGAACAGGGCAAACCAAACTACCAAGCCAATTCTTATACTGGGAAGGAAACAAGCTTCCGGGGACCGGTTTCTGGCATCACAGCCTTCGTCGGCCCGGCTTGCCTGAATCCTGATGGTGCAATGAGCAAGGGACTCACGTCTGAGCATACCCTCCCACACTGAGTGTGGTTAAAAACGATTTGGGAAAAAGGGGGTGGTGATGGACAGAGTTTCTGAATGATGCAGAATACTCTTACCAAGTCAAGAGATCATGGTTTTAATCCATCACCGTTTTTTAGCTCACTGCACCATCCCAGCTCAGAACCTGGCTACATGCAAATTAGTCTGTACCTGTCCCAGTGCATGATGGGAACAGGGCAAACCAAACGACCAAGCCAATTCTTATACTGGGAAGGAAACAAGCTTCCGGGGACCGGTTTCTGGCATCACAGCCTTCGTCCGCCCGGCTTGCCTGATTCCTGATGGTGCAATGAGCAAGGGACTCACGTCTGAGTATACCCTCCCACACTGAGTGTGGTTAAAAACGATTTGGGAAAAGGGGGTGGTGATGGACAGAGTTTCTGAATGATGCAGAATACTCTTACCAAGTCAAGAGATCATGGTTTTAATCCATTAATCCATCACCGTTTTTTAGCTCACTGCACCATCCCAGCTCAGAACCTGGCTACATGCAAATTAGTCTGTACCTGTCCCAGTGCATGATGGGAACAGGGCAAACCAAACTACCAAGCCAATTCTTATACTGGGAAGGAAACAAGCTTCCGGGGACCGGTTTCTGGCATCACAGCCTTCGTCGGCCCGGCTTGCCTGAATCCTGATGGTGCAATGAGCAAGGGACTCACGTCTGAGCATACTCTCCCACAGTGAGTGTGGTTAAAAACGATTTGGGAAAAAGGGGGTGGTGATGGACAGAGTTTCTGAATGATGCAGAATACTCTTACCAAGTCAAGAGATCATGGTTTTAATCCATCACCGTTTTTTAGCTCACTGCACCATCCCAGCTCAGAACCTGGCTACATGCAAATTAGTCTGTACCTGTCCCAGTGCATGATGGGAACAGGGCAAACCAAACTACCAAGCCAATTCTTATACTGGGAAGGAAACAAGCTTCCGGGGACCGGTTTCTGGCATCACAGCCTTCGTCGGCCCGGCTTGCCTTAATCCTGATGGTGCAATGAACACGGGACTCACTTCTGAGCATACCCTCCCACACTGAGTGTGGTTAAAAACGATTTGGGAAAAAGGGGGTGGTGATGGACAGAGTTTCTGAATGATGCAGAATACTCTTACCAAGTCAAGAGATCATGGTTTTAATCCATCACCGTTTTTTAGCTCACTGCACCATCCCAGCTCAGAACCTGGCTACATGCAAATTAGTCTGTACCTGTCCCAGTGCATGATGGGAACAGGGCAAACCAAACTACCAAGCCAATTCTTATACTGGGAAGGAAACAAGCTTCCGGGGACCGGTTTCTGGCATCACAGCCTTCGTCGGCCCGGCTTGCCTGAATCCTGATGGTGCAATGAGCAAGGGACTCACGTCTGAGCATACCCTCCCACACTGAGTGTGGTTAAAAACGATTTGGGAAAAAGGGGGTGGTGATGGACAGAGTTTCTGAATGATGCAGAATACTCTTACCAAGTCAAGAGATCATGGTTTTAATCCATCACCGTTTTTTAACTCACTGCACCATCCCAGCTCAGAACCTGGCTACATGCAAATTAGTCTGTACCTGTCACAGTGCATGATGGGAACAGGGCAAACCAAACTACCAAGCCAATTCTTATACTGGGAAGGAAACAAGCTTCCGGGGACCGGTTTCTGGCATCACAGCCTTCGTCGGCCCGGCTTGCCTGAATCCTGATGGTGCAATGAGCAAGGGACTCACGTCTGAGCATACCCTCCCACACTGAGTGTGGTTAAAAACGATTTGGGAAAAAGGGGGTGGTGATGGACAGAGTTTCTGAATGATGCAGAATACTCTTACCAAGTCAAGAGATCATGGTTTTAATCCATCACCGTTTTTTAGCTCACTGCACCATCCCAGCTCAGAACCTGGCTACATGCAAATTAGTCTGTACCTGTCCCAGTGCATGATGGGAACAGGGCAAACCAAACTACCAAGCCAATTCTTATACTGGGAAGGAAACAAGCTTCCGGGGACCGGTTTCTGGCATCACAGCCTTCGTCGGCCCGGCTTGCCTGAATCCTGATGGTGCAATGAGCAAGGGACTCACGTCTGAGCATACCCTCCGACACTGAGTGTGGTTAAAAACGATTTGGGAAAAAGGGGGTGGTGATGGACAGAGTTTCTGAATGATGCAGAATACTCTTACCAAGTCAAGAGATCATGGTTTTAATCCATTAATCCATCACCGTTTTTTAGCTCACTGCACCATCCCAGCTCAGAACCTGGCTACATGCAAATTAGTCTGTACCTGTCCCAGTGCATGATGGGAACAGGGCAAACCAAACTACCAAGCCAATTCTTATACTGGGAAGGAAACAAGCTTCCGGGGACCGGTTTCTGGCATCACAGCCTTCGTCGGCCCGGCTTGCCTGAATCCTGATGGTGCAATGAGCAAGGGACTCACTTCTGAGCATACCCTCCCACACTGAGTGTGGTTAAAAACGATTTGGGAAAAAGGGGGTGGTGATGGACAGAGTTTCTGAATGATGCAGAATACTCTTACCAAGTCAAGAGATCATGGTTTTAATCCATCACCATTTTTTAGCTCACTGCACCATCCCAGCTCAGAACCTGGCTACATGCAAATTGTCTGTACCTGTCCCAGTGCATGATGGGAACAGGGCAAACCAAACTACCAAGCCAATTCTTATACTGGGAAGGAAACAAGCTTCCGGGGACCGGTTTCTGGCATCACAGCCTTCGTCGGCCCGGCTTGCCTGAATCCTAATGGTGCAATGAGCAAGGGACTCACGTCTGAGCATACCCTCCCACACTGAGTGTGGTTAAAAACGATTTGGGAAAAAGGGGGTGGTGATGGACAGAGTTTCTGAATGATGCAGAATACTCTTACCAAGTCAAGAGATCATGGTTTTAATCCATCACCGTTTTTTAGCTCACTGCACCATCCCAGCTCAGAACCTGGCTACATGCAAATTAGTCTGTACCTGTCCCAGTGCATGATGGGAACAGGGCAAACCAAACTACCAAGCCAATTCTTATACTGGGAAGGAAACAAGCTTCCGGGGACCGGTTTCTGGCATCACAGCCTTCGTCGGCCCGGCTTGCCTCAATCCTGATGGTGCAATGAGCAAGGGACTCACGTCTGAGCATACCCTCCCACACTGAGTGTGGTTAAAAACGATTTGGGAAAAAGGGGGTGGTGATGGACAGAGTTTCTGAATGATGCAGAATACTCTTACCAAGTCAAGAGATCATGGTTTTAATCCATCACCGTTTTTTAGCTCACTGCACCATCCCAGCTCAGAACCTGGCTACATGCAATTTAGTCTGTACCTGTCCCAGTGCATGATGGGAACAGGGCAAACCAAACTACCAAGCCAATTCTTATACTGGGAAGGAAACAAGCTTCCGGGGACCGGTTTCTGGCATCACAGCCTTCGTCGGCCCGGCTTGCCTGAATCCTGATGGTGCAATGAGCAAGGGACTCACGTCTGAGCATACCCTCCGACACTGAGTGTGGTTAAAAACGATTTGGGAAAAAGGGGGTGGTGATGGACAGAGTTTCTGAATGATGCAGAATACTCTTACCAAGTCAAGAGATCATGGTTTTAATCCATTAATCCATCACCGTTTTTTAGCTCACTGCACCATCCCAGCTCAGAACCTGGCTACATGCAAATTAGTCTGTACCTGTCCCAGTGCATGATGGGAACAGGGCAAACCAAACTACCAAGCCAATTCTTATACTGGGAAGGAAACAAGCTTCCGGGGAAAGGTTTCTGGCATCACAGCCTTCGTCGGCCCGGCTTGCCTGAATCCTGATGGTGCAATGAGCAAGGGACTCACTTCTGAGCATACCCTCCCACACTGAGTGTGGTTAAAAACGATTTGGGAAAAAGGGGGTGGTGATGGACAGAGTTTCTGAATGATGCAGAATACTCTTACCAAGTCAAGAGATCATGGTTTTAATCCATCACCATTTTTTAGCTCACTGCACCATCCCAGCTCAGAACCTGGCTACATGCAAATTGTCTGTACCTGTCCCAGTGCATGATGGGAACAGGGCAAACCAAACTACCAAGCCAATTCTTATACTGGGAAGGAAACAAGCTTCCGGGGACCGGTTTCTGGCATCACAGCCTTCGTCGGCCCGGCTTGCCTGAATCCTAATGGTGCAATGAGCAAGGGACTCACGTCTGAGCATACCCTCCCACACTGAGTGTGGTTAAAAACGATTTGGGAAAAAGGGGGTGGTGATGGACAGAGTTTCTGAATGATGCAGAATACTCTTACCAAGTCAAGAGATCATGGTTTTAATCCATCACCGTTTTTTAGCTCACTGCACCATCCCAGCTCAGAACCTGGCTACATGCAAATTAGTCTGTACCTGTCCCAGTGCATGATGGGAACAGGGCAAACCAAACTACCAAGCCAATTCTTATACTGGGAAGGAAACAAGCTTCCGGGGACCGGTTTCTGGCATCACAGCCTTCGTCGGCCCGGCTTGCCTGAATCCTGATGGTGCAATGAGCAAGGGACTCACGTCTGAGCATACCCTCCCACACTGAGTGTGGTTAAAAACGATTTGGGAAAAAGGGGGTGGTGATGGACAGAGTTTCTGAATGATGCAGAATACTCTTACCAAGTCAAGAGATCATGGTTTTAATCCATCACCGTTTTTTAGCTCACTGCACCATCCCAGCTCAGAACCTGGCTACATGCAAATTAGTCTGTACCTGTCCCAGTGCATGATGGGAACAGAGCAAACCAAACTACCAAGCCAATTCTTATACTGGGAAGGAAACAAGCTTCCGGGGACCGGTTTCTGGCATCACAGCCTTCGTCGGCCCGGCTTGCCTGAATCCTGATGGTGCAATGAGCAAGGGACTCACGTCTGAGCATACCCTCCGACACTGAGTGTGGTTAAAAACGATTTGGGAAAAAGGGGGTGGTGATAGAGAGAGTTTCTGAATGATGCAGAATACTCTTACCAAGTCAAGAGATCATGGTTTTAATCCATTAATCCATCACCGTTTTTTAGCTCACTGCACCATCCCAGCTCAGAACCTGGCTACATGCAAATTAGTCTGTACCTGTCCCAGTGCATGATGGGAACAGGGCAAACCAAACTACCAAGCCAATTCTTATACTGGGGAGGAAACAAGCTTCCGGGGACCGGTTTCTGGCATCACAGCCTTCGTCGGCCCGGCTTGCCTGAATCCTGATGGTGCAATGAGCAAGGGACTCACGTCTGAGCATACCCTCCCACACTGAGTGTGGTTAAAAACGATTTGGGAAAAAGGGGGTGGTGATGGACAGAGTTTCTGAATGATGCAGAATACTCTTACCAAGTCAAGAGATCATGGTTTTAATCCATCACCGTTTTTTAGCTCACTGCACCATCCCAGCTCAGAACCTGGCTACATGCAAATTAGTCTGTACCTGTCCCAGTGCATGATGGGAACAGGGCAAACCAAACTACCAAGCCAATTCTTATACTGGGAAGGAAACAAGCTTCCGGGGACCGGTTTCTGGCATCACAGCCTTCGTCGGCCCGGCTTGCCTGAATCCTGATGGTGCAATGAGCAAGGGACTCACTTCTGAGCATACCCTCCCACACTGAGTGTGGTTAAAAACGATTTGGGAAAAAGGGGGTGGTGATGGACAGAGTTTCTGAATGATGCAGAATACTCTTACCAAGTCAAGAGATCATGGTTTTAATCCATCACCATTTTTTAGCTCACTGCACCATCCCAGCTCAGAACCTGGCTACATGCAAATTAGTCTGTACCTGTCCCAGTGCATGATGGGAACAGGGCAAACCAAACTACCAAGCCAATTCTTATACTGGGAAGGAAACAAGCTTCCGGGGACCGGTTTCTGGCATCACAGCCTTCGTCGGCCCGGCTTGCCTGAATCCTAATGGTGCAATGAGCAAGGGACTCACGTCTGAGCATACCCTCCCACACTGAGTGTGGTTAAAAACGATTTGGGAAAAAGGGGGTGGTGATGGACAGAGTTTCTGAATGATGCAGAATACTCTTACCAAGTCAAGAGATCATGGTTTTAATCCATCACCGTTTTTTAGCTCACTGCACCATCCCAGCTCAGAACCTGGCTACATGCAAATTAGTCTGTACCTGTCCCAGTGCATGATGGGAACAGGGCAAACCAAACTACCAAGCCAATTCTTATACTGGGAAGGAAACAAGCTTCCGGGGACCGGTTTCTGGCATCACAGCCTTCGTCGGCCCGGCTTGCCTGAATCCTGATGGTGCAATGAGCAAGGGACTCACGTCTGAGCATACCCTCCCACACTGAGTGTGGTTAAAAACAATTTGGGAAAAAGGGGGTGGTGATGGACAGAGTTTCTGAATGATGCAGAATACTCTTACCAAGTCAAGAGATCATGGTTTTAATCCATCACCGTTTTTTAGCTCACTGCACCATCCCAGCTCAGAACCTGGCTACATGCAAATTAGTCTGTACCTGTCCCAGTGCATGATGGGAACAGGGCAAACCAAACTACCAAGCCAATTCTTATACTGGGAAGGAAACAAGCTTCCGGGGACCGGTTTCTGGCATCACAGCCTTCGTCGGCCCGGCTTGCCTGAATCCTGATGGTGCAATGAGCAAGGGACTCACGTCTGAGCATACCCTCCGACACTGAGTGTGGTTAAAAACGATTTGGGAAAAAGGGGGTGGTGATGGACAGAGTTTCTGAATGATGCAGAATACTCTTACCAAGTCAAGAGATCATGGTTTTAATCCATTAATCCATCACCGTTTTTTAGCTCACTGCACCATCCCAGCTCAGAACCTGGCTACATGCAAATTAGTCTGTACCTGTCCCAGTGCATGATGGGAACAGGGCAAACCAAACTACCAAGCCAATTCTTATACTGGGGAGGAAACAAGCTTCCGGGGACCGGTTTCTGGCATCACAGCCTTCGTCGGCCCGGCTTGCCTGAATCCTGATGGTGCAATGAGCAAGGGACTCAGGTCTGAGCATACCCTCCCACACTGAGTGTGGTTAAAAACGATTTGGGAAAAAGGGGGTGGTGATGGACAGAGTTTCTGAATGATGCAGAATACTCTTACCAAGTCAAGAGATCATGGTTTTAATCCATCACCGTTTTTTAGCTCACTGCACCATCCCAGCTCAGAACCTGGCTACATGCAAATTAGTCTGTACCTGTCCCAGTGCATGATGGGAACAGGGCAAACCAAACTACCAAGCCAATTCTTATACTGGGAAGGAAACAAGCTTCCGGGGACCGGTTTCTGGCATCACAGCCTTCGTCGGCCCGGCTTGCCTGAATCCTGATGGTGCAATGAGCAAGGGACTCACGTCTGAGCATACCCTCCCACACTGAGTGTGGTTAAAAACGATTTGGGAAAAAGGGGGTGGTGATGGACAGAGTTTCTGAATGATGCAGAATACTCTTACCAAGTCAAGAGATCATGGTTTTAATCCATCACCGTTTTTTAGCTCACTGCACCATCCCAGCTCAGAACCTGGCTACATGCAAATTAGTCTGTACCTGTCCCAGTGCATGATGGGAACAGGGCAAACCAAACTACCAAGCCAATTCTTATACTGGGAAGGAAACAAGCTTCCGGGGACCGGTTTCTGGCATCACAGCCTTCGTCGGCCCGGCTTGCCTGAATCCTGATGGTGCAATGAGCAAGGGACTCACGTCTGAGCATACCCTCCCACACTGAGTGTGGTTAAAAACGATTTGGGAAAAAGGGGGTGGTGATGGACAGAGTTTCTGAATGATGCAGAATACTCTTACCAAGTCAAGAGATCATGGTTTTAATCCATCACCGTTTTTTAGCTCACTGCACCATCCCAGCTCAGAACCTGGCTACATGCAAATTAGTCTGTACCTGTCCCAGTGCATGATGGGAACAGGGCAAACCAAACTACCAAGCCAATTCTTATACTGGGAAGGAAACAAGCTTCCGGGGACCGGTCTCTGGCATCACAGCCTTCGTCGGCCCGGCTTGCCTGAATCCTGATGGTGCAATGAGCAAGGGACTCACGTCTGAGCATACCCTCCCACACTGAGTGTGGTTAAAAACGATTTGGGAAAAAGGGGGTGGTGATGGACAGAGTTTCTGAATGATGCAGAATAGTCTTACCAAGTCAAGAGATCATGGTTTTAATCCCTCACCGTTTTTTAGCTCACTGCACCATCCCAGCTCAGAACCTGGCTACATGCAAATTAGTCTGTACCTGTCCCAGTGCATGATGGGAACAGGGCAAACCAAACTACCAAGCCGATTCTTATACTGGGAAGGAAACAAGCTTCCGGGGACCGGTTTCTGGCATCACAGCCTTCGTCGGCCCGGCTTGCCTGAATCCTGATGGTGCAATGAGCAAGGGACTCACGTCTGAGCATACCCTCCGACACTGAGTGTGGTTAAAAACGATTTGGGAAAAAGGGGGTGGTGATGGACAGAGTTTCTGAATGATGCAGAATACTCTTACCAAGTCAAGAGATCATGGTTTTAATCCATTAATCCATCACCGTTTTTTAGCTCACTGCACCATCCCAGCTCAGAACCTGGCTACATGCAAATTAGTCTGTACCTGTCCCAGTGCATGATGGGAACAGGGCAAACCAAACTACCAAGCCAATTCTTATACTGGGAAGGAAACAAGCTTCCGGGGACCGGTTTCTGGCATCACAGCCTTCGTCGGCCCGGCTTGCCTGAATCCTGATGGTGCAATGAGCAAGGGACTCACGTCTGAGCATACCCTCCCACACTGAGTGTGGTTAAAAACGATTTGGGAAAAAGGGGGTGGTGATGGACAGAGTTTCTGAATGATGCAGAATACTCTTACCAAGTCAAGAGATCATGGTTTTAATCCATCACCGTTTTTTAGCTCACTGCACCATCCCAGCTCAGAACCTGGCTACATGCAAATTAGTCTGTACCTGTCCCAGTGCATGATGGGAACAGGGCAAACCAAACGACCAAGCCAATTCTTATACTGGGAAGGAAACAAGCTTCCGGGGATCGGTTTCTGGCATCACAGCCTTCGTCCGCCCGGCTTGCCTGAATCCTGATGGTGCAATGAGCAAGGGACTCACGTCTGAGCATACCCTCCGACACTGAGTGTGGTTAAAAACGATTTGGGAAAAAGGGGGTGGTGATGGACAGAGTTTCTGAATGATGCAGAATACTCTTACCAAGTCAAGAGATCATGGTTTTAATCCATTAATCCATCACCGTTTTTTAGCTCACTGCACCATCCCAGCTCAGAACCTGGCTACATGCAAATTAGTCTGTACCTGTCACAGTGCATGATGGGAACAGGGCAAACCAAACTACCATGCCAATTCTTATACTGGGAAGGAAACAAGCTTCCGGGGACCGGTTTCTGGCATCACAGCCTTCGTCGGCCCGGCTTGCCTGAATCCTGATGGTGCAATGAGCAAGGGACTCACGTCTGAGCATACTCTCCCACACTGAGTGTGGTTAAAAACGATTTGGGAAAAAGGGGGTGGTGATGGACAGAGTTTCTGAATGATGCAGAATACTCTTTCCAAGTCAAGAGATCATGGTTTTAATCCATCACCGTTTTTTAGCTCACTGCACCATCCCAGCTCAGAACCTGGCTACATGCAAATTAGTCTGTACCTATCCCAGTGCATGATGGGAACAGGGCAAACCAAACTACCAAGCCAATTCTTATACTGGGAAGGAAACAAGCTTCCGGGGACCGGTTTCTGGCATTACAGCCTTCGTCGGCCCCGCTTGCCTGAATCCTGATGGTGCAATGAGCAAGGGACTCACTTCTGAGCATACCCTCCCACACTGAGTGTGGTTAAAAACGATTTGGGAAAAAGGGGGTGGTGATGGACAGAGTTTCTGAATGATGCAGAATACTCTTACCAAGTCAAAAAATCATGGTTTTAATCCATCACCGTTTTTTAGCTCACTGCACCATCCCAGCTCAGAACCTGGCTACATGCAAATTAGTCTGTACCTGTCCCAGTGCATGATGGGAACAGGGCAAACCAAACTACCAAGCCAATTCTTATACTGGGAAGGAAACAAGCTTCCGGGGACCGGTTTCTGGCATCACAGCCTTCGTCGGCCCGGCTTGCCTGAATCCTGATGGTGCAATGAGCAAGGGACTCACGTCTGAGCATACCCTCCCACACTGAGTGTGGTTAAAAACGATTTGGGAAAAAGGGGGTGGTGATGGACAGAGTTTCTGAATGATGCAGAATACTCTTACCAAGTCAAGAGATCATGGTTTTAATCCATCACCGTTTTTTAGCTCACTGCACCATCCCAGCTCAGAACCTGGCTACATGCAAATTAGTCTGTACCTCTCCCAGTGCATGATGGGAACAGGGCAAACCAAACTACCAAGCCAATTCTTATACTGGGAAGGAAACAAGCTTCCGGGGACCGGTTTCTGGCATCACAGCCTTCGTCTGCCCGGCTTGCCTGAATCCTGATGGTGCAATGAGCAAGGGACTCACGTCTGAGCATACCCTCCCACACTGAGTGTGGTTAAAAACGATTTGGGAAAAAGGGGGTGGTGATGGACAGAGTTTCTGAATGATGCAGAATACTCTTACCAAGTCAAGAGATCATGGTTTTAATCCATCACCGTTTTTTAGCTCACTGCACCATCCCAGCTCAGAACCTGGCTACATGCAAATTAGTCTGTACCTGTCCCAGTGCATGATGGGAACAGGGCAAACCAAACTACCAAGCCAATTCTTATACTGGGAAGGAAACAAGCTTCCGGGGACCGGTTTCTGGCATCACAGCCTTCGTCGGCCCGGCTTGCCTGAATCCTGATGGTGCAATGAGCAAGGGACTCACGTCTGAGCATACCCTCCCACACTGAGTGTGGTTAAAAACGATTTGGGAAAAAGGGGGTGGTGATGGACAGAGTTTCTGAATGATGCAGAATACTCTTACCAAGTCAAGAGATCATGGTTTTAATCCATCACCGTTTTTTAGCTCGCTGCACCATCCCAGCTCAGAACCTGGCTACATGCAAATTAGTCTGTACCTGTCCCAGTGCATGATGGGAACAGGGCAAACCAAACTACCAAGCCTATTCTTATACTGGGAAGGAAACAAGCTTCCGGGGACCGGTTTCTGGCATCACAGCCTTCGTCGGCCCGGCTTGCCTGAATCCTGATGGTGCAATGAGCAAGGGACTCACGTCTGAGCATACCCTCCCACACTGAGTGTGGTTAAAAACGATTTGGGAAAAAGGGGGTGGTGATGGACAGAGTTTCTGAATGATGCAGAATACTCTTACCAAGTCAAGAGATCATGGTTTTAATCCATCGCCGTTTTTTACCTCACTGCACCATCCCAGCTCAGAACCTGGCTACATGCAAATTAGTCTGTACCTGTCCCAGTGCATGATGGGAACAGGGCAAACCAAACTACCAAGCCAATTCTTATACTGGGAAGGAAACAAGCTTCCGGGGACCGGTTTCTGTCATCACAGCCTTCGTCGGCCCGGCTTGCCTGAATCCTGATGGTGCAATGAGCAAGGGACTCACGTCTGAGCATACCCTCCCACACTGAGTGTGGTTAAAAACGATTTGGGAAAAAGGGGGTGGTGATGGACAGAGTTTCTGAATGATGCAGAATACTCTTACCAAGTCAAGAGATCATGGTTTTAATCCATCACCGTTTTTTAGCTCACTGCACCATCCCAGCTCAGAACCTGGCTACATGCAAATTAGTCTGTACCTGTCCCAGTGCATGATGGGAACAGGGCAAACCAAACTACCAAGCCAATTCTTATACTGGGAAGGAAACAAGCTTCCGGGGACCGGTTTCTGGCATCACAGCCTTCGTCGGCCCGGCTTGCCTGAATCCTGATGGTGCAATGAGCAAGGGACTCACGTCTGAGCATACCCTCCCACACTGAGTGTGGTTAAAAACGATTTGGGAAAAAGGGGGTGGTGATGGACAGAGTTTCTGAATGATGCAGAATACTCTTACCAAGTCAAGAGATCATGGTTTTAATCCATTAATCCATCACCGTTTTTTAGCTCACTGCACCATCCCAGCTCAGAACCTGGCTACATGCAAATTAGTCTGTACCTGTCCCAGTGCATGATGGGAACAGGGCAAACCAAACTACCAAGCCAATTCTTATACTGGGAAGGAAACAAGCTTCCGGGGACCGGTTTCTGGCATCACAGCCTTCGTCGGCCCGGCTTGCCTGAATCCTGATGGTGCAATGAGCAAGGGACTCACGTCTGAGCATACCCTCCCACACTGAGTGTGGTTAAAAACGATTTGGGAAAAAGGGGGTGGTGATGGACAGAGTTTCTGAATGATGCAGAATACTCTTACCAAGTCAAGAGATCATGGTTTTAATCCATCACCGTTTTTTAGCTCACTGCACCATCCCAGCTCAGAACCTGGCTACATGCAAATTAGTCTGTACCTTTCCCAGTGCATGATGGGAACAGGGCAAACCAAACGACCAAGCCAATTCTTATACTGGGAAGGAAACAAGCTTCCGGGGATCGGTTTCTGGCATCACAGCCTTCGTCCGCCCGGCTTGCCTGAATCCTGATGGTGCAATGAGCAAGGGACTCACGTCTGAGCATACCCTCCGACACTGAGTGTGGTTAAAAACGATTTGGGAAAAAGGGGGTGGTGATGGACAGAGTTTCTGAATGATGCAGAATACTCTTACCAAGTCAAGAGATCATGGTTTTAATCCATTAATCCATCACCGTTTTTTAGCTCTGCACCATCCCAGCTCAGAACCTGGCTACATGCAAATTAGTCTGTACCTGTCACAGTGCATGATGGGAACAGGGCAAACCAAACTACCATGCCAATTCTTATACTGGGAAGGAAACAAGCTTCCGGGGACCGGTTTCTGGCATCACAGCCTTCGTCGGCCCGGCTTGCCTGAATCCTGATGGTGCAATGAGCAAGGGACTCACGTCTGAGCATACTCTCCCACACTGAGTGTGGTTAAAAACGATTTGGGAAAAAGGGGGTGGTGATGGACAGAGTTTCTGAATGATGCAGAATACTCTTACCAAGTCAAGAGATCATGGTTTTAATCCATCACCGTTTTTTAGCTCACTGCACCATCCCAGCTCAGAACCTGGCTACATGCAAATTAGTCTGTACCTGTCCCAGTGCATGATGGGAACAGGGCAAACCAAACTACCAAGCCAATTCTTATACTGGGAAGGAAACAAGCTTCCGGGGACCGGTTTCTGGCATCACAGCCTTCGTCGGCCCCGCTTGCCTGAATCCTGATGGTGCAATGAGCAAGGGACTCACTTCTGAGCATACCCTCCCACACTGAGTGTGGTTAAAAACGATTTGGGAAAAAGGGGGTGGTGATGGACAGAGTTTCTGAATGATGCAGAATACTCTTACCAAGTCAAGAGATCATGGTTTTAATCCATCACCGTTTTTTAGCTCACTGCACCATCCCAGCTCAGAACCTGGCTACATGCAAATTAGTCTGTACCTGTCCCAGTGCATGATGGGAACAGGGCAAACCAAACTACCAAGCCAATTCTTATACTGGGAAGGAAACAAGCTTCCGGGGACCGGTTTCTGGCATCACAGCCTTCATCGGCCCGGCTTGCCTGAATCCTGATGGTGCAATGAGCAAGGGACTCACGTCTGAGCATACCCTCCCACACTGAGTGTGGTTAAAAACGATTTGGGAAAAAGGGGGTGGTGATGGACAGAGTTTCTGAATGATGCAGAATACTCTTACCAAGTCAAGAGATCATGGTTTTAATCCATCACCGTTTTTTAGCTCACTGCACCATCCCAGCTCAGAACCTGGCTACATGCAAATTAGTCTGTACCTCTCCCAGTGCATGATGGGAACAGGGCAAACCAAACTACCAAGCCAATTCTTATACTGGGAAGGAAACAAGCTTCCGGGGACCCGTTTCTGGCATCACAGCCTTCGTCTGCCAGGCTTGCCTGAATCCTGATGGTGCAATGAGCAAGGGACTCACGTCTGAGCATACCCTCCCACACTGAGTGTGGTTAAAAACGATTTGGGAAAAAGGGGGTGGTGATGGACAGAGTTTCTGAATGATGCAGAATACTCTTACCAAGTCAAGAGATCATGGTTTTAATCCATCACCGTTTTTTAGCTCACTGCACCATCCCAGCTCAGAACCTGGCTACATGCAAATTAGTCTGTACCTGTCCCAGTGCATGATGGGAACAGGGCAAACCAAACTACCAAGCCAATTCTTATACTGGGAAGGAAACAAGCTTCCGGGGACCGGTTTCTGGCATCACAGCCTTCGTCGGCCCGGCTTGCCTGAATCCTGATGGTGCAATGAGCAAGGGACTCACGTCTGAGCATACCCTCCCACACTGAGTGTGGTTAAAAACGATTTGGGAAAAAGGGGGTTGTGATGGACAGAGTTTCTGAATGATGCAGAATACTCTTACCAAGTCAAGAGATCATGGTTTTAATCCATCACCGTTTTTTAGCTCGCTGCACCATCCCAGCTCAGAACCTGGCTACATGCAAATTAGTCTGTACTTGTCCCAGTGCATGATGGGAACAGGGCAAACCAAACTACCAAGCCAATTCTTATACTGGGAAAGAAACAAGCTTCCGGGGACCGGTTTCTGGCATCACAGCCTTCGTCGGCCCGGCTTGCCTGAATCCTGATGGTGCAATGAGCAAGGGACTCACGTCTGAGCATACCCTCCCACACTGAGTGTGGTTAAAAACGATTTGGGAAAAAGGGGGTGGTGATGGACAGAGTTTCTGAATGATGCAGAATACTCTTACCAAGTCAAGAGATCATGGTTTTAATCCATCGCCGTTTTTTACCTCACTGCACCATCCCAGCTCAGAACCTGGCTACATGCAAATTAGTCTGTACCTGTCCCAGTGCATGATGGGAACAGGGCAAACCAAACTACCAAGCCAATTCTTATACTGGGAAGGAAACAAGCTTCCGGGGACCGGTTTCTGTCATCACAGCCTTCGTCGGCCCGGCTTGCCTGAATCCTGATGGTGCAATGAGCAAGGGACTCACGTCTGAGCATACCCTCCCACACTGAGTGTGGTTAAAAACGATTTGAGAAAAAGGGGGTGGTGATGGACAGAGTTTCTGAATGATGCAGAATACTCTTACCAAGTCAAGAGATCATGGTTTTAATCCATCACCGTTTTTTAGCTCACTGCACCATCCCAGCTCAGAACCTGGCTACATGCAAATTAGTCTGTACCTGTCCCAGTGCATGATGGGAACAGGGCAAACCAAACTACCAAGCCAATTCTTATACTGGGAAGGAAACAAGCTTCCGGGGACCGGTTTCTGGCATCACAGCCTTCGTCGGCCCTGCTTGCCTGAATCCTGATGGTGCAATGAGCAAGGGACTCACGTCTGAGCATACCCTCCCACACTGAGTGTGGTTAAAAACGATTTGGGAAAAAGGGGGTGGTGATGGACAGAGTTTCTGAATGATGCAGAATACTCTTACCAAGTCAAGAGATCATGGTTTTAATCCATCACCGTTTTTTAGCTCACTGCACCATCCCAGCTCAGAACCTGGCTACACGCAAATTAGTCTGTACCTGTCCCAGTGCATGATGGGAACAGGGCAAACCAAACTACCAAGCCAATTCTTATACTGGGAAGGAAACAAGCTTCCGGGGACCGGTTTCTGGCATCACAGCCTTCGTCGGCCCGGCTTGCCTGAATCCTGATGGTGCAATGAGCAAGGGACTCACGTCTGAGCATACCCTCCCACACTGAGTGTGGTTAAAAACGATTTGGGAAAAAGGGGGTGGTGATGGACAGAGTTTCTGAATGATGCAGAATACTCTTACCAAGTCAAGAGATCATGGTTTTAATCCATCACCGTTTTTTAGCTCACTGCACCATCCCAGCTCAGAACCTGGCTACATGCAAATTAGTCTGTACCTGTCCCAGTGCATGATGGGAACAGGGCAAACCAAACTACCAAGCCAATTCTTATACTGGGAAGGAAACAAGCTTCCGGGGACCGGTTTCTGGCATCACAGCCTTCGTCGGCCCGGCTTGCCTGAATCCTGATGGTGCAATGAGCAAGGGACTCACGTCTGAGCATACCCTCCCACACTGAGTGTGGTTAAAAACGATTTGGGAAAAAGGGGGTGGTGATGGACAGAGTTTCTGAATGATGCAGAATACTCTTACCAAGTCAAGAGATCATGGTTTTAATCCATCACCGTTTTTTAGCTCACTGCACCATCCCAGCTCAGAACCTGGCTACATGCAAATTAGTCTGTACCTGTCCCAGTGCATGATGGGAACAGGGCAAACCAAACTACCAAGCCAATTCTTATACTGGGAAGGAAACAAGCTTCCGGGGACCGGTTTCTGGCATCACAGCCTTCGTCGGCCCGGCTTGCCTGAATCCTGATGGTGCAATGAGCAAGGGACTCACGTCTGAGCATACCCTCCCACACTGAGTGTGGTTAAAAACGATTTGGGAAAAAGGGGGTGGTGATGGACAGAGTTTCTGAATGATGCAGAATACTCTTACCAAGTCAAGAGATCATGGTTTTAATCCATCACCGTTTTTTAGCTCACTGCACCATCCCAGCTCAGAACCTGGCTACATGCAAATTAGTCTGTACCTGTCCCAGTGCATGATGGGAACAGGGCAAACCAAACTACCAAGCCAATTCTTATACTGGGAAGGAAACAAGCTTCCGGGGACCGGTTTCTGGCATCACAGCCTTCGTCGGCCCGGCTTGCCTGAATCCTGATGGTGCAATGAGCAACGGACTCACGTCTGAGCATACCCTCCGACACTGAGTGTGGTTAAAAACGATTTTGGAAAAAGGGGGTGGTGATGGACAGAGTTTCTGAATGATGCAGAATACTCTTACCAAGTCAAGAGATCATGGTTTTAATCCATTAATCCATCACCGTTTTTTAGCTCACTGCACCATCCCAGCTCAGAACCTGGCTACATGCAAATTAGTCTGTACCTGTCCCAGTGCATGATGGGAACAGGGCAAACCAAACTACCAAGCCAATTCTTATACTGGGAAGGAAACAAGCTTCCGGGGACCGGTTTCTGGCATCACAGCCTTCGTCGGCCCGGCTTGCCTGAATCCTGATGGTGCAATGAGCAAGGGACTCACGTCTGAGCATACCCTCCCACACTGAGTGTGGTTAAAAACGATTTGGGAAAAAGGGGGTGGTGATGGACAGAGTTTCTGAATGATGCAGAATACTCTTACCAAGTCAAGAGATCATGGTTTTAATCCATCACCGTTTTTTAGCTCACTGCACCATCCCAGCTCAGAACCTGGCTACATGCAAATTAGTCTGTACCTGTCCCAGTGCATGATGGGAACAGGGCAAACCAAACGACCAAGCCAATTCTTATACTGGGAAGGAAACAAGCTTCCGGGGACCGGTTTCTGGCATCACAGCCTTCGTCCGCCCGGCTTGCCTGAATCCTGATGGTGCAATGAGCAAGGGACTCACATCTTTGCATACCCTCCCACACTGAGTGTGCTTAAAAACGATTTGGGAAAAAGGGGGTGGTGATGGACAGAGTTTCTGAATGATGCAGAATACTCTTACCAAGTCAAGAGATCATGGTTTTAATCCATTAATCCATCACCGTTTTTTAGCTCACTGCACCATCCCAGCTCAGAACCTGGCTACATGCAAATTAGTCTGTACCTGTCCCAGTGCATGATGGGAACAGGGCAAACCAAACGACCAAGCCAATTCTTATACTGGGAAGGAAACAAGCTTCCGGGGACCGGTTTCTGGCATCACAGCCTTCGTCCGCCCGGCTTGCCTGAATCCTGATGGTGCAATGAGCAAGGGACTCACGTCTTTGCATACCCTCCCACACTGAGTGTGCTTAAAAATGATTTGGGAAAAAGGGGGTGGTGATGGACAGAGTTTCTGAATGATGCAGAATACTCTTACCAAGTCAAGAGATCATGGTTTTAATCCATTAATCCATCACCGTTTTTTAGCTCACTGCACCATCCCAGCTCAGAACCTGGCTACATGCAAATTAATCTGTACCTGTCCCAGTGCATGATGGGAACAGGGCAAACCAAACTACCAAGCCAATTCTTATACTGGGAAGGAAACAAGCTTCCGGGGACCGGTTTCTGGCATCACAGCCTTCGTCGGCCCGGCTTGCCTGAATCCTGATGGTGCAATGAGCAAGGGACTCACTTCTGAGCATACCCTCCCACACTGAGTGTGGTTAAAAACGATTTGGGAAAAAGGGGGTGGTGATGGACAGAGTTTCTGAATGATGCAGAATACTCTTACCAAGTCAAGAGATCATGGTTTTAATCCATCACCATTTTTTAGCTCACTGCACCATCCCAGCTCAGAACCTGGCTACATGCAAATTAGTCTGTACCTGTCCCAGTGCATGATGGGAACAGGGCAAACCAAACTACCAAGCCAATTCTTATACTGGGAAGGAAACAAGCTTCCGGGGACCGGTTTCTGGCATCACAGCCTTCGTCGGCCCGGCTTGCCTGAATCCTGATGGTGCAAGGAGCAAGGGACTCACGTCTGAGCATACCCTCCCACACTGAGTGTGGTTAAAAACGATTTGGGAAAAAGGGGGTGGTGATGGACAGAGTTTCTGAATGATGCAGAATACTCTTACCAAGTCAAGAGATCATGGTTTTAATCCATCACCGTTTTTTAGCTCACTGCACCATCCCAGCTCAGAACCTGGCTACATGCAAATTAGTCTGTACCTGTCCCAGTGCATGATGGGAACAGGGCAAACCAAACTACCAAGCCAATTCTTATACTGGGAAGGAAACAAGCTTCCGGGGCCCGGTTTCTGGCATCACAGCCTTCGTCTGCCCGGCTTGCCTGAATCCTGATGGTGCAATGAGCAAGGGACTCACGTCTGAGCATACCCTCCCACACTGAGTGTGGTTAAAAACGATTTGGGAAAAAGGGGGTGGTGATGGTCAGAGTTTCTGAATGATGCAGAATACTCTTACCAAGTCAAGAGATCATGGTTTTAATCCATCGCCGTTTTTTACCTCACTGCACCATCCCAGCTCAGAACCTGGCTACATGCAAATTAGTCTGTACCTGTCCCAGTGCATGATGGGAACAGGGCAAACCAAACTACCAAGCCAATTCTTATACTGGGAAGGAAACAAGCTTCCGGGGACCGGTTTCTGTCATCACAGCCTTCGTCGGCCCGGCTTGCCTGAATCCTGATGGTGCAATGAGCAAGGGACTCACGTCTGAGTGTCAGGCCTCCAGAGGACGAAGAGGCGGTAATGGGGGCAACGTTGGGGTCTTTCTGCTGCCCAGAACTGAACAGAAGGGCAAAGAACAATTCATGGACTGAACTACAAAGAAAGAGGAATTCCAAGATGGCGGCCGCTCTGGAAGCAGAAGCGGCAGTCTAGTCTTTCTCCCCACAGGTGTTCCGAGGTTTGGAGAGGCGCGCGCTCCTAGAGGACGACGCACTTCACTGAGGAGATTCAGAGAGTAGCATCTTGACATTAGAGTTCCTGAGGAAAAGGTCAGAGAGAATAGAATTAGAGTTAGTTAGTTAGCGCCAGGTTTTACAGAATAGATTTCCAAGTCAGAAACCTTTTCACACTCCAAGAAACCCCCTGAAGAGAATTTTCAGGAAGATTTACAGAGACAGTTAAGACGACGAAATTCTCTTCAACCCTCGAGAAGACATTCAATGCATCTTCGAGTATCCCGAGCAGATAGTCGGAGGTCTTTTGGCGCCATCCTGTGACAGAAAAAAGAAGACCGAAGCTAAGTACTTTGAGAAACATGAGAGATGAATGAGAAAAGTATTTGACAGGAAAGATTGCATAGAAAACGTATCTGATAACTCAAGTAATCAGAAATTCACCCCTTTAGTAGAAAGATTTATGTGCAGTCAAATAGAGATGAAGAAAATAATACAAAATACACTCAACACCGTTCACTAGTACAAGATACCTAGAAATAAGGAAAAGTAAAGTAAAGACAAGTTTAGTACTAGAACCGAATAGAGAGAAAGCACAACTCTGCTAGACAAAACACAGGAGAAGAGGACAAGCAAGAATATTCCCACTCCAGAAGTAAGCCCAAAAAATAATTATTTTTTAAGTTAAGAAAGAAACAAATAGAAAAGGCAAGGGGAATAAGAAAGAATTAATAGAAAGATGTTTTGTAGGAAAGAGAGTCGGCAAGAAGTGACCAGACCCACAGAAAAGAATTGAAAAGAAAAGAAAACACCACACAACAAGACAGACATACAGAAGAGGGGCACAGTGCTTGAAACCCAGGGTAGGTGTTAAACACATAGAGAGTGTTAGAAGTCGAAGGGAGTAGAAAGTAATAGTGTCGTGTTTGTTTCAAGGTTCTCATAAACCAGAGTTGACAACAGAAATAAGAAGAAGCCGAGGAGAATAGTGAAGAACCGGAGTTTCAGGACCAGTCTCTTCTTTGTTTATTATTTTATCCACTTCCCCTTCCCCCCTGCGGGGTAGTTTCGGAGTCCAGGTGAACGTTCCTGGAACTCTGGCTGCCGTGTAGAGGGTGTTGGGAACTAGCATCTCTGTTCCTGTGCAAGCACTTCAGGATACGTCATCTTGACCCTGACAGAGTGAAGTGCCCAAGTGGTAAACTTACACCCGGACAGAGATGGCAGAAGGAATAAACTTACAGACCTTGGGAGTAGTGCTAGAGACCATTCAAAAGGAGTTGGTGGCAGTGAGAGAAGACAACCAAAACCTGAGGCAGGAGGTAATTAACTCGAGAAAAGAGACAGCAGAGTTAGTTCAACGGGTTAAGCAGCCATTCGGCTCAGGGAGGAACGCCTTAGACTCATCCACTGAAGACCCAAATAGAATAACTACACAAGTGATCCATTCACTGTCCCCAGTTATTCCGTTGGCTCCTCCGGAGCGCTTTAGTGGGGACCCACAAAAGGCACAGCTATTCATCACACAGTGTTCTTTGCACTTTATGTGTCGCCCTTCCATTTTCCCAGATGCGCAGTCTAGGGTGGCCTTTGTTCTGTCGTACTTGAGCGGAGATGCAGCGTCCTGGTCAATGCCTCTGGTTTCCCGGGATGATCCACTGTTACAAAACTATGAAGACTTCAAACAAGAATTTCTTCGAATTTTCAACAGGCGGAGAATATCTCAAGCAGTAGACAATGAATTATTGGACCTGAGACAGGGAAACCGAGATCTAGTAGCATATTTGGCCCAATTCAATAAATTAGTCGTAGAAACGGACTGGCCAGAAAGCAAGAGAGCTGCAGTTTTTTATAGAGGTTTAAGAGATGAACTTAAAGATGTGTTGGCACAGATACCTAATAGACCCACAGAGATCTCGGAATTAGTGGACCTGGTCTTAGAAATAGACTTTCGTCAAGGAGAGAG
The DNA here is from genome assembly GCF_964204655.1 of Triturus cristatus. Taxonomy (NCBI): domain Eukaryota; kingdom Metazoa; phylum Chordata; class Amphibia; order Caudata; family Salamandridae; genus Triturus; species Triturus cristatus. Next base: position 99,972,041 of record NC_140582.1, read on the forward strand.
GAGAGGAGAAAAAAAGAAAGAATTCAGGCCAGTAGCTCCGAGATTTGATCGGGTTCGGCCAGAAGGGAATAAGGCTGTGGACGGACAACAAGGTTCGGAGCCCATGCAAATTGGAACGATAAGAGGTCCTCTAACCAAAGAAGAGAAAGAGAAAAGAAGGGCAGGAAATCTTTGTATGTATTGTGGCTCCAGTGGGCATTTTGTTAAGGGTTGTCCAAGAAAACCGAAGACCCCCTTTAAGCCGAAGGAAAACTCGCAGCACCACCAGTAGCGGGAGTTGGACCGGTGGATGCTAATCAGAAGTCAACTCCAACAGAACATCAAGTGGCTAACACTCTACAGTCGTCAGCTCCACATCTAATTCTATCCATGGTACTCAAGTTCCGGCAAGAAACGTTGACAGAAGTTTCAGTGATGATAGATTCCGGAGCCACCGGAAACTTCTGTGATATAAAATTTGCTGCCAAGGTGGGGTTACGAGCCATCTTGAAACCCAAGAGTGAACCGGTTCGGGCAGTAGATGGGACGAATCTCTCATCTGGACCAATAGTGAGTCATACTGAACAGGTACAATTGATTTACTGCGATGGACACGAAGAACGGATTCAATTCAATCTAATTGACGCACCACAGTTTCAACTTATTTTGGGCCTTCCATGGCTCACGGAGCATAACCCAACAATAAACTGGAGCGCAAGAACCATAGTGATGGATTCAGAATATTGTCAAAAGAATTGTTTTGAAACAAAAGAAGGAACCAGAGAGTGTAATCCTGCTCAGGCCTTGTGCACAGCGGAGATGTCTGTCTGTGCGATAGACTCCCAGAAGATTCCGTCGGAATATGAAGATTTTGCCGATGTTTTTGACGAAACAGAAGCGGAACAATTGCCACCCCACCGGGTTTATGATTGTAAAATAGATCTAGAGCCAGGTTGCAATCTCCCCTGCAGTCGGGTATACGCGTTGACAGAAAAGGAACATCACCACTTGAAGGAATACTTGGATAAATATCTAGCGAATGGATTCATTCGTCCATCTCAGTCACCCGTATCTTCGCCGCTTTTCTTTGTGCCCAAAAAGCAGGAGGGAGATCTCAGAACTTGTATAGACTATCGCGCAATCAATAAGATCACCAAAAAGAACAGATACCCGCTTCCTCTGATTTCTGTTTTATTGGATCAGTTGAAGGGAGCGCAGATCTATACAAAACTAGATCTTAGAGGAGCCTACCATCTTGTGAGGATACGCGAGGGGGATGAATGGAAGACAGCCTTCAGGACTCGATTTGGGCTGTTCGAATATCAAGTTATGCCTTACGGTCTGTGCAACGCCCCGGCTGCCTTCCAGCATTTCATCAACGATGTTCTCAGTGAGTACATAGACCAATGCGCAATAGTGTACATCGACGACATCTTAATCTATTCGTCTGACACAAGTCAACATCAGGAACACGTAAGGAGAGTGCTACAGAAGCTTAGAGAAAACAAATTATTTGTAAAATTGGAGAAATGTGCATTCGGGGTCTCCCAAGTGGAATTTTTGGGGTTTGTTTTATCCCCGGCTGGAATGAAAATGGACGAGCAGAAGGTCAAGGCTGTGGTAGATTGGAAATCCCCAGAGTGTGTCAAGGAGGTTCAGAGTTTCATCGGGTTCGCGAACTTCTATCGAAGATTCATAAGCGAATTTTCACGGAAAATATTACCCTTGACGCGTCTACTGAGAAAAGGAGTGCGTTTCGAATGGACGGAAGAAACAGAGAGAGCCTTTCAACTCCTAAAAAGAGACTTCACGACCGCACCGATACTCCTGCATGCTGACCCTACTGAACCTTTTTACGTGGAAACGGACGCCTCAGATCTGGCAGTGGGAGGGGTATTATCCCAACGGCATAAGGTAACCGGCCAACTACATCCAGTCGCCTATAGATCACGAAAACTAACACCTGCAGAGATAAATTACACCATAACAGAAAAAGAGTTACTGGCAATTAAGGACGCATTTAAAGAGTGGCGACACTATCTCATGGGGGCTCAGCATCAAGTGACAGTCTTCACCGACCACAGAAATTTGAAATTTTTGAAGTCTGCCCGGACGCTAACACCAAGACAACTCCGTTGGTCATTGTACTTCGCGGACTATGATTTTGTCATTACCTATAGACCAGGAGCCCAGAATGGCAAGGCGGACGCTCTATCCAGATTGGGAACAAATGACCAGAAGAATCAAATCAAAGATCAAACAATAATTCCGGAAGACAAAATAATTGGAGCTACAATATCTTCTGACTTAAAGGAGCAGATCCTCAAACGAATGAGCCCAGAGGAAATACAGGAATGGGTAGAGGAAGACAAGGAAAGAAACATTCAGCAACAGTTGCCTTACTTTAAGGAAGCTCTCTACTTGCCAACCCCGGAGTTACGGAATCAGGTGATGGCTGAATGTCACGACAATCTTTTGGCAGGGCACAAAGGAGAAACGAAAACAGAAGAGCTGATCAAGAGACATTATTGGTGGCCGCATATGACCAGAGACATTGAGGAGTACGTCAGAACTTGTGAGATCTGCGCACAGGGAAAATCGGAACGGCAGGCCCCCAAGGGGTTGTTGCAACCTCTACCCACTCCACCATACCCATGGCATACAGTTACACTAGATCTAATAGTGGATTTACCTTCAAGTGTAGGTTATAATACAATTCTAGTGTTCGTAGATGCATTTTCTAAGATGGCGCACTTTATGGCCCTAAAAGAAATTCCAACAGCCAAACAGTTAGCCCACCACTTCACTACACAAATTGTAAAGATACATGGGGTCCCCAAGGTCATTATTTCTGATAGGGGAACACAATTTGTATCTCATTTTTGGAAGGCCTTTGTGGGTGGATTGGGAATCGAAGCCAAGTATTCGACTAGCTATCATCCGGAGACAGACGGGCAAACTGAGAGAGCGAATCAGGAGTTAGAGCAGTATTTGAGGTTGTTCCTTCTGAAGCAAGAAGGAGAGTGGTCAGAGTTGTTATGGGCGGCAGAATTCGCACATAACAACGCCCAAAATGTCTCGACAGGTTATTCCCCATTTTATTTAAATTATGGGAGACACCCAAATGCAACTATTAGACAAACGGATATTTCCGTTCCAGCAGTGAAAGATCTGGTGACCCATCTGGGTAGAGTTCATCAAACTGCTAAACAAAATTTAGAACAGGCAAAACAGAAATACAAGCAATATGCAGATAAAAAGAGACGAGAGGGTCCTTCCCTAGAAAAAGGAGATAGAGTCTGGTTAAGCACAAAGAATCTTAGACTAAAAGGAAACAGGAAATTTCAGCCCAGATACATAGGACCATATCTGATAGAAGAGAAAACCTCACCAGTTAACTACCAGTTAAAATTACCTCCTAAATTGAAAATTCATCCTGTTTTTCATGTTTCCCTGTTAAAAAAGGCATCAGCAGGCTTACGCAGGGAATTGACTCCAAAACCCATTCAGTTAGAATCAGGGGTTGAGTACGAAGTGAAAGAAGTTCTGGATTCCAAAGTAGTTAAAGGAAGGCTTTATTACTTGATAGATTGGAAGGGCTATGGGCCCGAGGAACGATCTTGGGAACTAGAGTCAGATGTTCATGCTCCTAGATTGGTGAAATCATTCCATCAAAGATTCCCTACCAAACCAGGAATGAGAGGACCTCCTTTGTTGGGGGGTACTGTCAGGCCTCCAGAGGACGAAGAGGCGGTAATGGGGGCAACGTTGGGGTCTTTCTGCTGCCCAGAACTGAACAGAAGGGCAAAGAACAATTCATGGACTGAACTACAAAGAAAGAGGAATTCCAAGATGGCGGCCGCTCTGGAAGCAGAAGCGGCAGTCTAGTCTTTCTCCCCACAGGTGTTCCGAGGTTTGGAGAGGCGCGCGCTCCTAGAGGACGACGCACTTCACTGAGGAGATTCAGAGAGTAGCATCTTGACATTAGAGTTCCTGAGGAAAAGGTCAGAGAGAATAGAATTAGAGTTAGTTAGTTAGCGCCAGGTTTTACAGAATAGATTTCCAAGTCAGAAACCTTTTCACACTCCAAGAAACCCCCTGAAGAGAATTTTCAGGAAGATTTACAGAGACAGTTAAGACGACGAAATTCTCTTCAACCCTCGAGAAGACATTCAATGCATCTTCGAGTATCCCGAGCAGATAGTCGGAGGTCTTTTGGCGCCATCCTGTGACAGAAAAAAGAAGACCGAAGCTAAGTACTTTGAGAAACATGAGAGATGAATGAGAAAAGTATTTGACAGGAAAGATTGCATAGAAAACGTATCTGATAACTCAAGTAATCAGAAATTCACCCCTTTAGTAGAAAGATTTATGTGCAGTCAAATAGAGATGAAGAAAATAATACAAAATACACTCAACACCGTTCACTAGTACAAGATACCTAGAAATAAGGAAAAGTAAAGTAAAGACAAGTTTAGTACTAGAACCGAATAGAGAGAAAGCACAACTCTGCTAGACAAAACACAGGAGAAGAGGACAAGCAAGAATATTCCCACTCCAGAAGTAAGCCCAAAAAATAATTATTTTTTAAGTTAAGAAAGAAACAAATAGAAAAGGCAAGGGGAATAAGAAAGAATTAATAGAAAGATGTTTTGTAGGAAAGAGAGTCGGCAAGAAGTGACCAGACCCACAGAAAAGAATTGAAAAGAAAAGAAAACACCACACAACAAGACAGACATACAGAAGAGGGGCACAGTGCTTGAAACCCAGGGTAGGTGTTAAACACATAGAGAGTGTTAGAAGTCGAAGGGAGTAGAAAGTAATAGTGTCGTGTTTGTTTCAAGGTTCTCATAAACCAGAGTTGACAACAGAAATAAGAAGAAGCCGAGGAGAATAGTGAAGAACCGGAGTTTCAGGACCAGTCTCTTCTTTGTTTATTATTTTATCCACTTCCCCTTCCCCCCTGCGGGGTAGTTTCGGAGTCCAGGTGAACGTTCCTGGAACTCTGGCTGCCGTGTAGAGGGTGTTGGGAACTAGCATCTCTGTTCCTGTGCAAGCACTTCAGGATACGTCATCTTGACCCTGACACTGAGCATACCCTCCCACACTGAGTGTGGTTAAAAACGATTTGGGAAAAAGGGGGTGGTGATGGACAGAGTTTCTGAATGATGCAGAATACTCTTACCAAGTCAAGAGATCATGGTTTTAATCCATCACCGTTTTTTAGCTCACTGCACCATCCCAGCTCAGAACCTGGCTACATGCAAATTAGTCTGTACCTGTCCCAGTGCATGATGGGAACAGGGCAAACCAAACTACCAAGCCAATTCTTATACTGGGAAGGAAACAAGCTTCCGGGGACCGGTTTCTGGCATCACAGCCTTCGTCGGCCCTGCTTGCCTGAATCCTGATGGTGCAATGAGCAAGGGACTCACGTCTGAGCATACCCTCCCACACTGAGTGTGGTTAAAAACGATTTGGGAAAAAGGGGGTGGTGATGGACAGAGTTTCTGAATGATGCAGAATACTCTTACCAAGTCAAGAGATCATGGTTTTAATCCATCACCGTTTTTTAGCTCACTGCACCATCCCAGCTCAGAACCTGGCTACATGCAAATTAGTCTGTACCTGTCCCAGTGCATGATTGGAACAGGGCAAACCAAACTACCAAGCCAATTCTTATACTGGGAAGGAAACAAGCTTCCGGTGACCGGTTTCTGGCATCACAGCCTTCGTCGGCCCGGCTTGCCTGAATCCTGATGGTGCAATGAGCAAGGGACTCACGTCTGAGCATACCCTCCCACACTGAGTGTGGTTAAAAACGATTTGGGAAAAAGGGGGTGGTGATGGACAGAGTTTCTGAATGATGCAGAATACTCTTACCAAGTCAAGAGATCATGGTTTTAATCCATCACCGTTTTTTAGCTCACTGCACCATCCCAGCTCAGAACCTGGCTACATGCAAATTAGTCTGTACCTGTCCCAGTGCATGATGGGAACAGGGCAAACCAAACTACCAAGCCAATTCTTATACTGGGAAGGAAACAAGCTTCCGGGGACCGGTTTCTGGCATCACAGCCTTCGTCGGCCCGGCTTGCCTGAATCCTGATGGTGCAATGAGCAAGGGACTCACGTCTGAGCATACCCTCCCACACTGAGTGTGGTTAAAAACGATTTGGGAAAAAGGGGGTGGTGATGGACAGAGTTTCTGAATGATGCAGTATACTCTTACCAAGTCAAGAGATCATGGTTTTAATCCATCACCGTTTTTTAGCTCACTGCACCATCCCAGCTCAGAACCTGGCTACATGCAAATTAGTCTGTACCTGTCCCAGTGCATGATGGGAACAGGGCAAACCAAACTACCAAGCCAATTCTTATACTGGGAAGGAAACAAGCTTCCGGGGACCGGTTTCTGGCATCACAGCCTTCGTCGGCCCGGCTTGCCTGAATCCTGATGGTGCAATGAGCAAGGGACTCACGTCTGAGCATACCCTCCCACACTGAGTGTGGTTAAAAACGATTTGGGAAAAAGGGGGTGGTGATGGACAGAGTTTCTGAATGATGCAGAATACTCTTACCAAGTCAAGAGATCATGGTTTTAATCCATCACCGTTTTTTAGCTCACTGCACCATCCCAGCTCAGAACCTGGCTACATGCAAATTAGTCTGTACCTGTCCCAGTGCATGATGGGAACAGGGCAAACCAAACTACCAAGCCAATTCTTATACTGGGAAGGAAACAAGCTTCCGGGGACCGGTTTCTGGCATCACAGCCTTCGTCGGCCCGGCTTGCCTGAATCCTGATGGTGCAATGAGCAACGGACTCACGTCTGAGCATACCCTCCGACACTGAGTGTGGTTAAAAACGATTTGGGGAAAAGGGGGTGGTGATGGACAGAGTTTCTGAATGATGCAGAATACTCTTACCAAGTCAAGAGATCATGGTTTTAATCCATTAATCCATCACCGTTTTTTAGCTCACTGCACCATCCCAGCTCAGAACCTGGCTACATGCAAATTAGTCTGTACCTGTCCCAGTGCATGATGGGAACAGGGCAAACCAAACTACCAAGCCAATTCTTATACTGGGAAGGAAACAAGCTTCCGGGGACCGGTTTCTGGCATCACAGCCTTCGTCGGCCCGGCTTGCCTGAATCCTGATGGTGCAATGAGCAAGGGACTCACGTCTGAGCATACCCTCCCACACTGAGTGTGGTTAAAAACGATTTGGGAAAAAGGGGGTGGTGATGGACAGAGTTTCTGAATGATGCAGAATACTCTTACCAAGTCAAGAGATCATGGTTTTAATCCATCACCGTTTTTTAGCTCACTGCACCATCCCAGCTCAGAACCTGGCTACATGCAAATTAGTCTGTACCTGTCCCAGTGCATGATGGGAACAGGGCAAACCAAACGACCAAGCCAATTCTTATACTGGGAAGGAAACAAGCTTCCGGGGACCGGTTTCTGGCATCACAGCCTTCGTCCGCCCGGCTTGCCTGAATCCTGATGGTGCAATGAGCAAGGGACTCACGTCTTTGCATACCCTCCCACACTGAGTGTGCTTAAAAACGATTTGGGAAAAAGGGGGTGGTGATGGACAGAGTTTCTGAATGATGCAGAATACTCTTACCAAGTCAAGAGATCATGATTTTAATCCGTTAATCCATCACCGTTTTTTAGCTCACTGCACCATCCCAGCTCAGAACCTGGCTACATGCAAATTAGTCTGTACCTGTCCCAGTGCATGATGGGAACAGGGCAAACCAAACGACCAAGCCAATTCTTATACTGGGAAGGAAACAAGCTTCCGGGGACCGGTTTCTGGCATCACAGCCTTCGTCCGCCCGGCTTGCCTGAATCCTGATGGTGCAATGAGCAAGGGACTCACGTCTTTGCATACCCTCCCACACTGAGTGTGCTTAAAAACGATTTGGGAAAAAGGGGGTGGTGATGGACAGAGTTTCTGAATGATGCAGAATACTCTTACCAAGTCAAGAGATCATGGTTTTAATCCATTAATCCATCACCGTTTTTTAGCTCACTGCACCATCCCAGCTCAGAACCTGGCTACATGCAAATTAGTCTGTACCTGTCCCAGTGCATGATGGGAACAGGGCAAACCAAACTACCAAGCCAATTCTTATACTGGGAAGGAAACAAGCTTCCGGGGACCGGTTTCTGGCATCACAGCCTTCGTCGGCCCGGCTTGCCTGAATCCTGATGGTGCAATGAGCAAGGGACTCACTTCTGAGCATACCCTCCCACACTGAGTGTGGTTAAAAACGATTTGGGAAAAAGGGGGTGGTGATGGACAGAGTTTCTGAATGATGCAGAATACTCTTACCAAGTCAAGAGATCATGGTTTTAATCCATCACCGTTTTTTAGCTCACTGCACCATCCCAGCTCAGAACCTGGCTACATGCAAATTAGTCTGTACCTGTCCCAGTGCATGATGGGAACAGGGCAAACCAAACTACCAAGCCAATTCTTATACTGGGAAGGAAACAAGCTTCCGGGGACCGGTTTCTGGCATCACAGCCTTCGTCGGCCCGGCTTGCCTGAATCCTGATGGTGCAAGGAGCAAGGGACTCACGTCTGAGCATACCCTCCCACACTGAGTGTGGTTAAAAACGATTTGGGAAAAAGGGGGTGGTGATGGACAGAGTTTCTGAATGATGCAGAATACTCTTACCAAGTCAAGAGATCATGGTTTTAATCCATCACCGTTTTTTAGCTCACTGCACCATCCCAGCTCAGAACCTGGCTACATGCAAATTAGTCTGTACCTGTCCCAGTGCATGATGGGAACAGGGCAAACCAAACTACCAAGCCAATTCTTATACTGGGAAGGAAACAAGCTTCCGGGGCCCGGTTTCTGGCATCACAGCCTTCGTCTGCCCGGCTTGCCTGAATCCTGATGGTGCAATGAGCAAGGGACTCACGTCTGAGCATACCCTCCCACACTGAGTGTGGTTAAAAACGATTTGGGAAAAAGGGGGTGGTGATGGACAGAGTTTCTGAATGATGCAGAATACTCTTACCAAGTCAAGAGATCATGGTTTTAATCCATCACCGTTTTTTAGCTCACTGCACCATCCCAGCTCAGAACCTGGCTACATGCAAATTAGTCTGTACCTGTCCCAGTGCATGATGGGAACAGGGCAAACCAAACTACCAAGCCAATTCTTATACTGGGAAGGAAACAAGCTTCCGGGGACCGGTTTCTGGCATCACAGCCTTCGTCGGCCCGGCTTGCCTGAATCCTGATGGTGCAATGAGCAAGGGACTCACGTCTGAGCATACCCTCCCACACTGAGTGTGGTTAAAAACGATTTGGGAAAAAGGGGGTGGTGATGGACAGAGTTTCTGAATGATGCAGAATACTCTTACCAAGTCAAGAGATCATGGTTTTAATCCATCACCGTTTTTTAGCTCGCTGCACCATCCCAGCTCAGAACCTGGCTACATGCAAATTAGTCTGTACCTGTCCCAGTGCATGATGGGAACAGGGCAAACCAAACTACCAAGCCAATTCTTATACTGGGAAGGAAACAAGCTTCCGGGGACCGGTTTCTGGCATCACAGCCTTCGTCGGCCCGGCTTGCCTGAATCCTGATGGTGCAATGAGCAAGGGACTCACGTCTGAGCATACCCTCCCACACTGAGTGTGGTTAAAAACGATTTGGGAAAAAGGGGGTGGTGATGGACAGAGTTTCTGAATGATGCAGAATACTCTTACCAAGTCAAGAGATCATGGTTTTAATCCATCACCGTTTTTTAGCTCACTGCACCATCCCAGCTCAGAACCTGGCTACATGCAAATTAGTCTGTACCTGTCCCAGTGCATGATGGGAACAGGGCAAACCAAACTACCAAGCCAATTCTTATACTGGGAAGGAAACAAGCTTCCGGGGACTGGTTTCTGGCATCACTGCCTTCGTCGGCCCGGCTTGCCTGAATCCTGATGGTGCAATGAGCAAGGGACTCACGTCTGAGCATACCCTCCCACACTGAGTGTGGTTAAAAACGATTTGGGAAAAAGGGGGTGGTGATGGACAGAGTTTCTGAATGATGCAGAATACTCTTACCAAGTCAAGAGATCATGGTTTTAATCCATCACCGTTTTTTAGCTCACTGCACCATCCCAGCTCAGAACCTGGCTACATGCAAATTAGTCTGTACCTGTCCCAGTGCATGATGGGAACAGGGCAAACCAAACTACCAAGCCAATTCTTATACTGGGAAGGAAACAAGCTTCCGGGGACCGGTTTCTGGCATCACAGCCTTCGTCGGCCCGGCTTGCCTGAATCCTGATGGTGCAATGAGCAAGGGACTCACGTCTGAGCATACCCTCCCACACTGAGTGTGGTTAAAAACGATTTGGGAAAAAGGGGGTGGTGATGGACAGAGTTTCTGAATGATGCAGAATACTCTTACCAAGTCAAGAGATCATGGTTTTAATCCATCACCGTTGTTTAGCTCACTGCACCATCCCAGCTCAGAACCTGGCTACATGCAAATTAGTCTGTACCTGTCCCAATGCATGATGAGAACAGGGCAAACCAAACTACCAAGCCAATTCTTATACTGGGAAGGAAACAAGCTTCCGGGGACCGGTTTCTGGCATCACAGCCTTCGTCGGCCCGGCTTGCTTGAATCCTGATGGTGCAATGAGCAAGGGACTCACGTCTGAGCATACCCTCCCACACCGAGTGTGGTTAAAAACGATTTGGGAAAAAGGGGGTGGTGATGGACAGAGTTTCTGAATGATGCAGAATACTCTTACCAAGTCAAGAGATCATGGTTTTAATCCATCACCGTTTTTTAGCTCACTGCACCATCCCAGCTCAGAACCTGGCTACATGCAAATTAGTCTGTACCTGTCCCAGTGCATGATGGGAACAGGGCAAACCAAACTACCAAGCCAATTCTTATACTGGGAAGGAAACAAGCTTCCGGGGACCGGTTTCTGGCATCACAGCCTTCGTCTGCCCGGCTTGCCTGAATCCTGATGGTGCAATGAGCAAGGGACTCACGTCTGAGCATACCCTCCCACACTGAGTGTGGTTAAAAACGATTTGGGAAAAAGGGGGTGGTGATGGACAGAGTTTCTGAATGATGCAGAATACTCTTACCAAGTCAAGAGATCATGGTTTTAATCCATCACCGTTTTTTAGCTCACTGCACCATCCCAGCTCAGAACCTGGCTACATGCAAATTAGTCTGTACCTGTCCCAGTGCATGATGGGAACAGGGCAAACCAAACTACCAAGCCAATTCTTATACTGGGAAGGAAACAAGCTTCCGGGGACCGGTTTCTGGCATCACAGCCTTCGTCGGCCCGGCTTGCCTGAATCCTGATGGTGCAATGAGCAAGGGACTCACGTCTGAGCATACCCTCCCACACTGAGTGTGGTTAAAAACGATTTGGGAAGAAGGGGGTGGTGATGGACAGAGTTTCTGAATGATGCAGAATACTCTTACCAAGTCAAGAGATCATGGTTTTAATCCATCACCGTTTTTTAGCTCACTGCACCATCCCAGCTCAGAACCTGGCTACATGCAAATTAGTCTGTACCTGTCCCAGTGCATGATGGGAACAGGGCAAACCAAACTACTAAGCCAATTCTTATACTGGGAAGGAAACAAGCTTCCGGGGACCGGTTTCTGGCATCACAGCCTTCGTCGGCCCGGCTTGCCTGAATCCTGATGGTGCAATGAGCAAGGGACTCATGTCTGAGCATACCCTCCCACACTGAGTGTGGTTAAAAACGATTTGGGAAAAAGGGGGTGGTGATGGACAGAGTTTCTGAATGATGCACAATACTCTTACCAAGTCAAGAGATCATGGTTTGAATCCATCACCGTTTTTTAGCTCACTGCACCATCCCAGCTCAGAACCTGGCTACATGCAAATTAGTCTGTACCTGTCCCAGTGCATGATGGGAACAGGGCAAACCAAACTACCAAGCCAATTATTATACTGGGAAGAAAACAAGCTTCCGGGGACCGGTTTCTAGCATCACAGCCTTCGTCGGCCCGGCTTGCCTGAACCCTGATGGTGCAATGAGCAAGGGACTCACGTCTGAGCATACCCTCCCACACTGAGTGTGGTTAAAAACAATTTGGGAAAAAGGGGGTGGTGATGGACAGAGTTTCTGAATGATGCAGAATTCTCTTACCAAGTCAAGAGATCATGGTTTTAATCCATCACCGTTTTTTAGCTCACTGCACCATCCCAGCTCAGAACCTGGCTACATGCAAATTAGTCTGTACCTGTCCCAATGCATGATGGGAACAGGGCAAACCAAACTACCAAGCCAATTCTTATACTGGGAAGGAAACAAGCTTCCGGGGACCGGTTTCTGGCATCACAGCCTTCGTCGGCCCGGCTTGCTTGAATCCTGATGGTGCAATGAGCAAGGGACTCACGTCTGAGCATACCCTCCCACACTGAGTGTGGTTAAAAACGATTTGGGAAAAAGGGGGTGGTGATGGACAGAGTTTCTGAATGATGCAGAATACTCTTACTAAGTCAAGAGATCATGGTTTTAATCTATCACCGTTTTTTAGCTCACAGCACCATCCCAGCTCAGAACCTGGCTACATGCAAATTAGTCTGTACCTGTCCCAGTGCATGATGGAAACAGGGCAAACCAAACTACCAAGCCAATTCTTATACTGGGAAGGAAACAAGCTTCCGGGGACCGGTTTCTGGCATCACAGCCTTCGTCGGCCCGGCTTGCCTGAATCCTGATGGTGCAATGAGCAAAGGACTCACGTCTGAGCATACCCTCCCACACTGAGTGTGGTTAAAAACGATTTGGGAAAAAGGGGGTGGTGATGGACAGAGTTTCTGAATGATGCAGAATACTCTTACCAAGTCAAGAGATCATGGTTTTAATCCATCACCGTTTTTTAGCTCACTGCACCATCCCATCTCAGAACCTGGCTACATGCAAATTAGTCTGTACCTGTCCCAGTGCATGATGGGAACAGGGCAAACCAAACTACCAAGCCAATTCTTATACTGGGAAGGAAACAAGCTTCCGGGGACCGGTTTCTGGCATCACAGCCTTCGTCTGCCCGGCTTGGCTGAATCCTGATGGTGCAATGAGCAAGGGACTCACGTCTGAGCATACCCTCCTACACTGAGTGTGGTTAAAAACGACTTGGGAAAAAGGGGGTGGTGATGGACAGAGTTTCTGAATGATGCAGAATACTCTTACCAAGTCAAGAGATCATGGTTTTAATCCATCACCGTTTTTTAGCTCACTGCACCATCCCAGCTCAGAACCTGGCTACATGCAAATTAGTCTGTACCTGTCCCAGTGCATGATAGGAACAGGGCAAACCAAACTACCAAGCCAATTCTTATACTGGGAAGGAAACAAGCTTCCGGGGACCGGTTTCTGGCATCACAACCTTCGTCGGCCCGGCTTGCCTGAATCCTGATGGTGCAATGAGCAAGGGACTCACGTCTGAGCATACCCTCCCACACTGAGTGTGGTTAAAAACGATTTGGGAAAAAGGGGGTGGTGATGGACAGAGTTTCTGAATGATGCAGAATACTCTTACCAAGTCAAGAGATCATGGTTTTAATCCATCACCGTTTTATAGCTCACTGCACCATCCCAGCTCAGAACCTGGCTACATGCAAATTAGTCTGTACCTGTCCCAGTGCATGATGGGAACAGGGCAAACCAAACTACCAAGCCAATTCTTATACTGGGAAGGAAACAAGCTTCCGGGGACCGGTTTCTGGCATCACAGCCTTCGTCGGCCCGGCTTGCCTGAATCCTGATGGTGCAATGAGCAAGGGACTCACGTCTGAGCATACCCTCCCACACTGAGTGTGGTTAAAAACGATTTGGGAAAAAGGGGGTGGTGATGGACAGAGTTTCTGAATGATGCAGAATACTCTTACCAAGTCAAGAGATCATGGTTTTAATCCATCACCGTTTTTTAGCTCACTGCACCATCCCAGCTCAGAACCTGGCTACATGCAAATTAGTCTGTACCTGTCCCAGTGCATGATGGGAACAGGGCAAACCAAACTACCAAGCCAATTCTTATACTGGGAAGGAAACAAGCTTCCGGGGACCGGTTTCTGGCATCACAGCCTTCGTCTGCCCGGCTTGCCTGAATCCTGATGGTGCAATGAGCAAGGGACTCACGTCTGAGCATACCCTCCCACACTGAGTGTGGTTAAAAACGATTTGGGAAAAAGGGGGTGGTGATGGACAGAGTTTCTGAATGATGCAGAATACTCTTACCAAGTCAAGAGATCATGGTTTTAATCCATCACCGTTTTTTAGCTCACTGCACCATCCCAGCTCAGAACCTGGCTACATGCAAATTAGTCTGTACCTGTCCCAGTGCATGATGGGAACAGGACAAACCAAACTACCAAGCCAATTCTTATACTGGGAAGGAAACAAGCTTCCGGGGACCGGTTTCTGGCATCACAGCCTACGTCGGCCCGGCTTGCCTGAATCCTGATGGTGCAATGAGCAAGGGACTCACGTCTGAGCATACCCTCCCACACTGAGTGTGGTTAAAAACGATTTGGGAAAAAGGGGGTGGTGATGGACAGAGTTTCTGAATGATGCAGAATACTCTTACCAAGTCAAGAGATCATGGTTTTAATCCATCACCGTTTTTTAGCTCACTGCACCATCCCAGCTCAGAACCTGGCTACATGCAAATTAGTCTGTACCTGTCCCAGTGCATGATGGGAACAGGGCAAACCAAACTACCAAGCCAATTCTTATACTGGGAAGGAAACAAGCTTCCGGGGACCGGTTTCTGGCATCACAGCCTTCGTCGGCCCGGCTTGCCTGAATCCTGATGGTGCAATGAGCAAGGGACTCACGTCTGAGCATACCCTCCCACACTGAGTGTGGTTAAAAACGATTTGGGAAAAAGGGGGTGTTGATGGACAGAGTTTCTGAATGATGCAGAATACTCTTACCAAGTCAAGAGATCATGGTTTTAATCCATCACCGTTTTTTAGCTCACTGCACCACCCCAGCTCAGAACCTGGCTACATGCAAATTAGTCTGTACCTGTCCCAGTGCATGATGGGAACAGGGCAAACCAAACTACCAAGCCAATTCTTATACTGGGAAGGAAACAAGCTTCCAGGGACCGGTTTCTGGCATCACAGCCTTCGTCAGCCCGGCTTGCCTGAATCCTGATGGTGCAATGAGCAAGGGACTCACGTCTGAGCATACCCTCCCACACTGAGTGTGGTTAAAAACGATTTGGGAAAAAGGGGGTGGTGATGGACAGAGTTTCTGAATGATGCAGAATACTCTTACCAAGTCAAGAGATCATGGTTTGAATCCATCACCGTTTTTTAGCTCACTGCACCATCCCAGCTCAGAACCTGGCTACATGCAAATTAGTCTGTACCTGTCCCAGTGCATGATGGGAACAGGGCAAACCAAACTACCAAGCCAATTATTATACTGGGAAGAAAACAAGCTTCCGGGGACCGGTTTCTAGCATCACAGCCTTCGTCGGCCCGGCTTGCCTGAATCCTGATGGTGCAATGAGCAAGGGACTCACGTCTGAGCATACCCTCCCACACTGAGTGTGGTTAAAAACAATTTGGGAAAAAGGGGGTGGTGATGGACAGAGTTTCTGAATGATGCAGAATTCTCTTACCAAGTCAAGAGATCATGGTTTTAATCCATCACCGTTTTTTAGCTCACTGCACCATCCCAGCTCAGAACCTGGCTACATGCAAATTAGTCTGTACCTGTCCCAGTGCATGATGGGAACAGAGCAAACCAAACTACCAAGCCAATTCTTATACTGGGAAGGAAACAAGCTTCCGGGGACCGGTTTCTGGCATCACAGCCTTCGTCGGCCCGGCTTGCCTGAATCCTGATGGTGCAATGAGCAAGGGACTCACGTCTGAGCATACCCTCCCACACTGAGCGTGGTTAAAAACGATTTGGGAAAAAGGGGGTGGTGATGGACAGAGTTTCTGAATGATGCAGAATACTCTTACCAAGCCAAGAGATCATGGTTTTAATCCATCACCGTTTTTTAGCTCACTGCACCATCCCAGCTCAGAACCTGGCTACATGCAAATTAGTCTGTACCTGTCCCAGTGCATGATGGGACCAGGCAAACCAAACTACCAAGCCAATTCTTATACTGGGAAGAAAACAAGCTTCCGGGGACCGGTTTCTGGCATCACAGCCTTCGTCGGCCCGGCTTGCCTGAATCCTGATGGTGCAATGAGCAAGGGACTCACGTCTGAGCATACCCTCCCACACTGAGCGTGGTTAAAAACGATTTGGGAAAAAGGGGGTGGTGATGGACAGAGTTTCTGAATGATGCAGAATACTCTTACCAAGTCAAGAGATCATGGTTTTAATCCATCACCGTTTTTTAGCTCACTGCACCATCCCAGCTCAGAACCTGGCTACATGCAAATTAGTCTGTACCTGTCCCAGTGCATGATGGGAACAGGGCAAACCAAACTACCAAGCCAATTCTTATACTGGGAAGGAAACAAGCTTCCGGGGACCGGTTTCTGGCTTCACAGCCTTCGTCGGCCCGGCTTGCCTGAATCCTGATGGTGCAATGAGCAAGGGACTCACGTCTGAGCATACCCTCCCACACTGAGTGTGGTTAAAAACGATTTGGGAAAAAGGGGGTGGTGATGGACAGAGTTTCTGAATGATGCAGAATACTCTTACCAAGTCAAGAGATCATGGTTTTAATCCATCACCGTTTTTTAGCTCACTGCACCATCCCAGCTCAGAACCTGGCTACATGCAAATTAGTCTGTACCTGTCCCAGTGCATGATGGGAACAGGGCAAACCAAACTACCAAGCCAATTCTTATACTGGGAAGGAAACAAGCTTCCGGGGACCGGTTTCTGGCATCACAGCCTTCGTCGGCCCGGCTTGCCTGAATCCTGATGGTGCAATGAGCAAGGGACTCACGTCTGAGCATACCCTCCCACACTGAGTGTGGTTAAAAACGATTTGGGAAAAAGGGGGTGGTGATGGACAGAGTTTCTGAATGATGCAGAATACTCTTACCAAGTCAAGAGATCATGGTTTTAATCCATCACCGTTTTTTAGCTCACTGCACCATCCCAGCTCAGAACCTGGCTACATGCAAATTAGTCTGTACCTGTTCCAGTGCATGATGGGAACAGGGCAAACCAAACTACCAAGCCAATTCTTATACTGGGAAGGAAACAAGCTTCCGGGGACCGGTTTCTGGCATCACATCCTTCGTCGGCCCGGCTTGCCTGAATCCTGATGGTGCAATGAGCATGGGACTCACGTCTGAGCATACCCTCCCACACTGAGTGTGGTTAAAAACGATTTGGGAAAAAGGGGGTGGTGATGGACAGAGTTTCTGAATGATGCAGAATACTCTTACCAAGTCAAGAGATCATGGTTTTAATCCATCACCGTTTTTTAGCTCACTGCACCATCCCAGCTCAGAACCTGGCTACATGCAAATTAGTCTGTACCTGTCCCAGTGCATGATGGGAACAGGGCAAACCAAACTACCAAGCCAATTCTTATACTGGGAAGGAAACAAGCTTCCGGGGACCGGTTTCTGGCATCACAGCCTTCGTCGGCCCGGCTTGCCTGAATCCTGATGGTGCAATGAGCAAGGGACTCACCTCTGAGCATACTCTCCCACACTGAGTGTGGTTAAAAACGATTTGGGAAAAAGGGGGTGGTGATGGACAGAGTTTCTGAATGATGCAGAATACTCTTACCAAGTCAAGAGATCATGGTTTTAATCCATCACCGTTTTTTAGCTCACTGCACCATCCCAGCTCAGAACCTGGCTACATGCAAATTAGTCTGTACCTGTCCCAGTGCATGATGGGAACAGGGCAAACCAAACTACCAAGCCAATTCTTATACTGGGAAGGAAACAAGCTTCCGGGGACCGGTTTCTGGCATCACAGCCTTCGTCGGCCTGGCTTGCCTGAATCCTGATGGTGCAATGAGCAAGGGACTCACTTCTGAGCATACCCTCCCACACTGAGTGTGGTTAAAAACGATTTGGGAAAAAGGGGGTGGTGATGGACAGAGTTTCTGAATGATGCGGAATACTCTTACCAAGTCAAGAGATCATGGTTTTAATCCATCACCGTTTTTTAGCTCACTGCACCATCCCAGCTCAGAACCTGGCTACATGCAAATTAGTCTGTACCTGTCCCAGTGCATGATGGGGACAGGGCAAACCAAACTACCAAGCCAATTCTTATACTGGGAAGGAAACAAGCTTCCGGGGACCGGTTTCTGGCATCACAGCCTTCGTCGGCCCGGCTTGCCTGAATCCTGATGGTGCAATGAGCAAGGGACTCACGTCTGAGCATACCCTCCCACACTGAGTGTGGTTAAAAACCGTTTGGGAAAAAGGGGGTGGTGATGGACAGAGTTTCTGAATGATGCAGAATACTCTTACCAAGTCAAGAGATCATGGTTTTAATCCATCACCGTTTTTTAGCTCACTGCACCATCCCAGCTCAGAACTTGGCTACATGCAAATTAGTCTGTACCTGTCCCAGTGCATGATGGGAACAGGGCAACCAAACTACCAAGCCAATTCTTATACTGGGAAGGAAACAAGCTTCCGGGGACCGGTTTCTGGCATCACAGCCTTCGTCGGCCCGGCTTGCCTGAATCCTGATGGTGCAATGAGCAAGGGACTCACGTCTGAGCATACCCTCCCACACTGAGTGTGGTTAAAAACGATTTGGGAAAAAGGGGGTGGTGATGGACAGAGTTTCTGAATGATGCAGAATACTCTTACCAAGTCAAGAGATCATGGTTTTAATCCATCACCGTTTTTTAGCTCACTGCACCATCCCAGCTCAGAACCTGGCTACATGCAAATTAGTCTGTACCTGTCCCAGTGCATGATGGGAACAGGGCAAACCAAACTACCAAGCCAATTCTTATACTGGGAAGGAAACAAGCTTCCGGGGACCGGTTTCTGGCATCACAGCCTTCGTCGGCCCGGCTTGCCTGAATCCTGATGGTGCAATGAGCAAGGGACTCA
Source organism: Triturus cristatus (assembly GCF_964204655.1). NCBI lineage: Eukaryota > Metazoa > Chordata > Amphibia > Caudata > Salamandridae > Triturus > Triturus cristatus. Next base: position 99,991,087 of record NC_140582.1, read on the forward strand.
CGTCTGAGCATACCCTCCGACACTGAGTGTGGTTAAAAACGATTTGAGAAAAAGGGGGTGGTGATGGACAGAGTTTCTGAATGATGCAGAATACTCTTACCAAGTCAAGAGATCATGGTTTTAATCCATTAATCCATCACCGTTTTTTAGCTCACTGCACCATCCCAGCTCAGAACTTTGGTACATGCAAATTAGTCTTGCCCTGTCCCAGTGCATGATGGGAACAGGGCAAACCAAACTACAAATCCAATTCTTATACTGGGAAGGAAAGAAGCTTCCGGGGACAGGTTTCTGGCATGACAGCCTTCGTCGGCCCGGCTTGCCTGAATCCTGATGGTGCAATGAGCAAGGGACTCACGTCTGAGCATACCCTCCCACACTGAGTGTGGTTAAAAACGATTTGGGAAAAAGGGGGTGGTGATGGACAGAGTTTCTGAATGATGCAGAATACTCTTACCAAGTCAAGAGATCATGGTTTTAATCCATCACCGTTTTTTAGCTCACTGCACCATCCCAGCCCAGAACCTGGCTACATGCAAATTAGTCTGTACCTGTCCCAGTGCATGATGGGAACAGGGCAAACCAAACTACCAAGCCAATTCTTATACTGGGAAGGAAACAAGCTTCCGGGGACCGGTTTCTGGCATCACAGCCTTCGTCGGCCCGGCTTGCCTGAATCCTGATGGTGCAATGAGCAAGGGACTCACGTCTGAGCATACCCTCCCACACTGAGTGTGGTTAAAAACGATTTGGGAAAAAGGGGGTGGTGATGGACAGAGTTTCTGAATGATGCAGAATACTCTTACCAAGTCAAGAGATCATGGTTTTAATCCATCGCCGTTTTTTAGCTCACTGCACCATCCCAGCTCAGAACCTGGCTACATGCAAATTAGTCTGTACCTGTCCCAGTGCATGATGGGAACAGGGCAAACCAAACTACCAAGCCAATTCTTATACTGGGAAGGAAACAAGCTTCCGGGGACCGGTTTCTGGCATCACAGCCTTCGTCGGCCCGGCTTGCCTGAATCCTGATGGTGCAATGAGCAAGGGACTCACGTCTGAGCATACCCTCCCACACTGAGTGTGGTTAAAAACGATTTGGGAAAAAGGGGGTGGTGATGGACAGAGTTTCTGAATGATGCAGAATACTCTTACCAAGTCAAGAGATCATGGTTTTAATCCATCACCGTTTTTTAGCTCACTACACCATCCCAGCTCAGAACCTGGCTACATGCAAATTAGTCTGTACCTGTCCCAGTGCATGATGGGAACAGGGCAAACCAAACTACCAAGCCAATTCTTATACTGGGAAGGAAACAAGCTTCCGGGGACCGGTTTCTGGCATCACAGCCTTCGTCGGCCCGGCTTGCCTGAATCCTGATGGTGCAATGAGCAAGGGACTCACGTCTGAGCATACCCTCCCACACTGAGTGTGGTTAAAAACGATTTGGGAAAAAGGGGGTGGTGATGGACAGAGTTTCTGAATGATGCAGAATACTCTTACCAAGTCAAGAGATCATGGTTTTAATCCATTAATCCATCACCGTTTTTAAGCTCACTGCACCATCCCAGCTCAGAACCTGGCTACATGCAAATTAGTCTGTACCTGTCCCAGTGCATGATGGGAACAGGGCAAACCAAACTACCAAGCCAATTCTTATACTGGGAAGGAAACAAGCTTCCGGGGACCAGTTTCTGGCATCACAGTCTTCGTCGGCCCGGCTTGCCTGAATCCTGATGGTGCAATGAGCAAGGGACTCACGTCTGAGCATACCCTCCCACACTGAGTGTGGTTAAAAATGATTTGGGAAAAAGGGGGTGGTGATGGACAGAGTTTCTGAATGATGCAGAATACTCTTACCAAGTCAAGAGATCATGGTTTTAATCCATCACCGTTTTTTAGCTCACTGCACCATCCCAGCTCAGAACCTGGCTACATGCAAATTAGTCTGTACCTGTCCCAGTGCATGATGGGAACAGGGCAAACCAAACGACCAAGCCAATTCTTATACTGGGAAGGAAACAAGCTTCCGGGGATCGGTTTCTGGCATCACAGCCTTCGTCCGCCCGGCTTGCCTGAATCCTGATGGTGCAATGAGCAAGGGACTCACGTCTGAGCATACCCTCCCACACTGAGTGTGGTTAAAAACGATTTGGGAAAAAGGGGGTGGTGATGGACAGAGTTTCTGAATGATGCAGAATACTCTTACCAAGTCAAGAGATCATGGTTTTAATCCATTAATCCATCACCGTTTTTTAGCTCACTGCACCATCCCAGCTCAGAACCTGGCTACATGCAAATTAGTCTGTACCTGTCCCAGTGCATGATGGGAACAGGGCAAACCAAACTACCATGCCAATTCTTATACTGGGAAGGAAACAAGCTTCCGGGGACCGGTTTCTGGCATCACAGCCTTCGTCGGCCCGGCTTGCCTGAATCCTGATGGTGCAATGAGCAAGGGACTCACGTCTGAGCATACTCTCCCACACTGAGTGTGGTTAAAAACGATTTGGGAAAAAGGGGGTGGTGATGGACAGAGTTTCTGAATGATGCAGAATACTCTTACCAAGTCAAGAGATCATGGTTTTAATCCATCACCGTTTTTTAGCTCACTGCACCATCCCAGCTCAGAACCTGGCTACATGCAAATTAGTCTGTACCTGTCCCAGTGCATGATGGGAACAGGGCAAACCAAACTACCAAGCCAATTCTTATACTGGGAAGGAAACAAGCTTCCGGGGACCGGTTTCTGGCATCACAGCCTTCGTCGGCCCGGCTTGCCTGAATCCTGATGGTGCAATGAGCAAGGGACTCACGTCTGAGCATACCCTCCCACACTGAGTGTGGTTAAAAACGATTTGGGAAAAAGGGGGTGGTGATGGACAGAGTTTCTGAATGATGCGGAATACTCTTACCAAGTCAAGAGATCATGGTTTTAATCCATTAATCCATCACCGTTTTTTAGCTCACTGCACCATCCCAGCTCAGAACCTGGCTACATGCAAATTAGTCTGTACCTGTCCCAGTGCATGATGGGAACAGGGCAAACCAAACTACCATGCCAATTCTTATACTGGGAAGGAAACAAGCTTCCGGGGACCGGTTTCTGGCATCACAGCCTTCGTCGGCCCGGCTTGCCTGAATCCTGATGGTGCAATGAGCAAGGGACTCACGTCTGAGCATACTCTCCCACACTGAGTGTGGTTAAAAACGATTTGGGAAAAAGGGGGTGGTGATGGACAGAGTTTCTGAATGATGCAGAATACTCTTACCAAGTCAAGAGATCATGGTTTTAATCCATCACCGTTTTTTAGCTCACTGCACCATCCCAGCTCAGAACCTGGCTACATGCAAATTAGTCTGTACCTGTCCCAGTGCATGATGGGAACAGGGCAAACCAAACTACCAAGCCAATTCTTATACTGGGAAGGAAACAAGCTTCCGGGGACCGGTTTCTGGCATCACAGCCTTCGTCGGCCCGGCTTGCCTGAATCCTGATGGTGCAATGAGCAAGGGACTCACGTCTGAGCATACCCTCCCACACTGAGTGTGGTTAAAAACGATTTGGGAAAAAGGGGGTGGTGATGGACAGAGTTTCTGAATGATGCAGAATACTCTTACCAAGTCAAGAGATCATGGTTTTAATCCATCACCGTTTTTTAGCTCACTGCACCATCCCAGCTCAGAACCTGGCTACATGCAAATTAGTCTGTACCTGTCCCAGTGCATGATGGGAACAGGGCAAACCAAACTACCAAGCCAATTCTTATACTGGGAAGGAAACAAGCTTCCGGGGACCGGTTTCTGGCATCACAGCCTTCGTCGGCCCGGCTTGCCTGAATCCTGATGGTGCAATGAGCAAGGGACTCACGTCTGAGCATACCCTCCCACACTGAGTGTGGTTAAAAACGATTTGGGAAAAAGGGGGTGGTGATGGACAGAGTTTCTGAATGATGCAGAATACTCTTACCAAGTCAAGAGATCATGGTTTTAATCCATCACCGTTTTTTAGCTCACTGCACCATCCCAGCTCAGAACCTGGCTACATGCAAATTAGTCTGTACCTGTCCCAGTGCATGATGGGAACAGGGCAAACCAAACGACCAAGCCAATTCTTATACTGGGAAGGAAACAAGCTTCCGGGGATCGGTTTCTGGCATCACAGCCTTCGTCCGCCCGGCTTGCCTGAATCCTGATGGTGCAATGAGCAAGGGACTCACGTCTGAGCATACCCTCCCACACTGAGTGTGGTTAAAAACGATTTGGGAAAAAGGGGGTGGTGATGGACAGAGTTTCTGAATGATGCAGAATACTCTTACCAAGTCAAGAGATCATGGTTTTAATCCATTAATCCATCACCGTTTTTTAGCTCACTGCACCATCCCAGCTCAGAACCTGGCTACATGCAAATTAGTCTGTACCTGTCCCAGTGCATGATGGGAACAGGGCAAACCAAACTACCATGCCAATTCTTATACTGGGAAGGAAACAAGCTTCCGGGGACCGGTTTCTGGCATCACAGCCTTCGTCGGCCCGGCTTGCCTGAATCCTGATGGTGCAATGAGCAAGGGACTCACGTCTGAGCATACTCTCCCACACTGAGTGTGGTTAAAAACGATTTGGGAAAAAGGGGGTGGTGATGGACAGAGTTTCTGAATGATGCAGAATACTCTTACCAAGTCAAGAGATCATGGTTTTAATCCATCACCGTTTTTTAGCTCACTGCACCATCCCAGCTCAGAACCTGGCTACATGCAAATTAGTCTGTACCTGTCCCAGTGCATGATGGGAACAGGACAAACCAAACTACCAAGCCAATTCTTATACTGGGAAGGAAACAAGCTTCCGGGGACCGGTTTCTGGCATCACAGCCTACGTCGGCCCGGCTTGCCTGAATCCTGATGGTGCAATGAGCAAGGGACTCACGTCTGAGCATACCCTCCCACACTGAGTGTGGTTAAAAACGATTTGGGAAAAAGGGGGTGGTGATGGACAGAGTTTCTGAATGATGCAGAATACTCTTACCAAGTCAAGAGATCATGGTTTTAATCCATCACCGTTTTTTAGCTCACTGCACCATCCCAGCTCAGAACCTGGCTACATGCAAATTAGTCTGTACCTGTCCCAGTGCATGATGGGAACAGGGCAAACCAAACTACCAAGCCAATTCTTATACTGGGAAGGAAACAAGCTTCCGGGGACCGGTTTCTGGCATCACAGCCTTCGTCGGCCCGGCTTGCCTGAATCCTGATGGTGCAATGAGCAAGGGACTCACGTCTGAGCATACCCTCCCACACTGAGTGTGGTTAAAAACGATTTGGGAAAAAGGGGGTGTTGATGGACAGAGTTTCTGAATGATGCAGAATACTCTTACCAAGTCAAGAGATCATGGTTTTAATCCATCACCGTTTTTTAGCTCACTGCACCACCCCAGCTCAGAACCTGGCTACATGCAAATTAGTCTGTACCTGTCCCAGTGCATGATGGGAACAGGGCAAACCAAACTACCAAGCCAATTCTTATACTGGGAAGGAAACAAGCTTCCAGGGACCGGTTTCTGGCATCACAGCCTTCGTCGGCCCGGCTTGCCTGAATCCTGATGGTGCAATGAGCAAGGGACTCACGTCTGAGCATACCCTCCCACACTGAGTGTGGTTAAAAACGATTTGGGAAAAAGGGGGTGGTGATGGACAGAGTTTCTGAATGATGCAGAATACTCTTACCAAGTCAAGAGATCATGGTTTGAATCCATCACCGTTTTTTAGCTCACTGCACCATCCCAGCTCAGAACCTGGCTACATGCAAATTAGTCTGTACCTGTCCCAGTGCATGATGGGAACAGGGCAAACCAAACTACCAAGCCAATTATTATACTGGGAAGAAAACAAGCTTCCGGGGACCGGTTTCTAGCATCACAGCCTTCGTCGGCCCGGCTTGCCTGAATCCTGATGGTGCAATGAGCAAGGGACTCACGTCTGAGCATACCCTCCCACACTGAGTGTGGTTAAAAACAATTTGGGAAAAAGGGGGTGGTGATGGACAGAGTTTCTGAATGATGCAGAATTCTCTTACCAAGTCAAGAGATCATGGTTTTAATCCATCACCGTTTTTTAGCTCACTGCACCATCCCAGCTCAGAACCTGGCTACATGCAAATTAGTCTGTACCTGTCCCAGTGCATGATGGGAACAGAGCAAACCAAACTACCAAGCCAATTCTTATACTGGGAAGGAAACAAGCTTCCGGGGACCGGTTTCTGGCATCACAGCCTTCGTCGGCCCGGCTTGCCTGAATCCTGATGGTGCAATGAGCAAGGGACTCACGTCTGAGCATACCCTCCCACACTGAGCGTGGTTAAAAACGATTTGGGAAAAAGGGGGTGGTGATGGACAGAGTTTCTGAATGATGCAGAATACTCTTACCAAGCCAAGAGATCATGGTTTTAATCCATCACCGTTTTTTAGCTCACTGCACCATCCCAGCTCAGAACCTGGCTACATGCAAATTAGTCTGTACCTGTCCCAGTGCATGATGGGACCAGGCAAACCAAACTACCAAGCCAATTCTTATACTGGGAAGAAAACAAGCTTCCGGGGACCGGTTTCTGGCATCACAGCCTTCGTCGGCCCGGCTTGCCTGAATCCTGATGGTGCAATGAGCAAGGGACTCACGTCTGAGCATACCCTCCCACACTGAGCGTGGTTAAAAACGATTTGGGAAAAAGGGGGTGGTGATGGACAGAGTTTCTGAATGATGCAGAATACTCTTACCAAGTCAAGAGATCATGGTTTTAATCCATCACCGTTTTTTAGCTCACTGCACCATCCCAGCTCAGAACCTGGCTACATGCAAATTAGTCTGTACCTGTCCCAGTGCATGATGGGAACAGGGCAAACCAAACTACCAAGCCAATTCTTATACTGGGAAGGAAACAAGCTTCCGGGGACCGGTTTCTGGCTTCACAGCCTTCGTCGGCCCGGCTTGCCTGAATCCTGATGGTGCAATGAGCAAGGGACTCACGTCTGAGCATACCCTCCCACACTGAGTGTGGTTAAAAACGATTTGGGAAAAAGGGGGTGGTGATGGACAGAGTTTCTGAATGATGCAGAATACTCTTACCAAGTCAAGAGATCATGGTTTTAATCCATCACCGTTTTTTAGCTCACTGCACCATCCCAGCTCAGAACCTGGCTACATGCAAATTAGTCTGTACCTGTCCCAGTGCATGATGGGAACAGGGCAAACCAAACTACCAAGCCAATTCTTATACTGGGAAGGAAACAAGCTTCCGGGGACCGGTTTCTGGCATCACAGCCTTCGTCGGCCCGGCTTGCCTGAATCCTGATGGTGCAATGAGCAAGGGACTCACGTCTGAGCATACCCTCCCACACTGAGTGTGGTTAAAAACGATTTGGGAAAAAGGGGGTGGTGATGGACAGAGTTTCTGAATGATGCAGAATACTCTTACCAAGTCAAGAGATCATGGTTTTAATCCATCACCGTTTTTTAGCTCACTGCACCATCCCAGCTCAGAACCTGGCTACATGCAAATTAGTCTGTACCTGTTCCAGTGCATGATGGGAACAGGGCAAACCAAACTACCAAGCCAATTCTTATACTGGGAAGGAAACAAGCTTCCGGGGACCGGTTTCTGGCATCACATCCTTCGTCGGCCCGGCTTGCCTGAATCCTGATGGTGCAATGAGCATGGGACTCACGTCTGAGCATACCCTCCCACACTGAGTGTGGTTAAAAACGATTTGGGAAAAAGGGGGTGGTGATGGACAGAGTTTCTGAATGATGCAGAATACTCTTACCAAGTCAAGAGATCATGGTTTTAATCCATCACCGTTTTTTAGCTCACTGCACCATCCCAGCTCAGAACCTGGCTACATGCAAATTAGTCTGTACCTGTCCCAGTGCATGATGGGAACAGGGCAAACCAAACTACCAAGCCAATTCTTATACTGGGAAGGAATCAAGCTTCCGGGGACCGGTTTCTGGCATCACAGCCTTCGTCGGCCCGGCTTGCCTGAATCCTGATGGTGCAATGAGCAAGGGACTCACCTCTGAGCATACTCTCCCACACTGAGTGTGGTTAAAAACGATTTGGGAAAAAGGGGGTGGTGATGGACAGAGTTTCTGAATGATGCAGAATACTCTTACCAAGTCAAGAGATCATGGTTTTAATCCATCACCGTTTTTTAGCTCACTGCACCATCCCAGCTCAGAACCTGGCTACATGCAAATTAGTCTGTACCTGTCCCAGTGCATGATGGGAACAGGGCAAACCAAACTACCAAGCCAATTCTTATACTGGGAAGGAAACAAGCTTCCGGGGACCGGTTTCTGGCATCACAGCCTTCGTCGGCCTGGCTTGCCTGAATCCTGATGGTGCAATGAGCAAGGGACTCACTTCTGAGCATACCCTCCCACACTGAGTGTGGTTAAAAACGATTTGGGAAAAAGGGGGTGGTGATGGACAGAGTTTCTGAATGATGCAGAATACTCTTACCAAGTCAAGAGATCATGGTTTTAATCCATCACCGTTTTTTAGCTCACTGCACCATCCCAGCTCAGAACCTGGCTACATGCAAATTAGTCTGTACCTGTCCCAGTGCATGATGGGGACAGGGCAAACCAAACTACCAAGCCAATTCTTATACTGGGAAGGAAACAAGCTTCCGGGGACCGGTTTCTGGCATCACAGCCTTCGTCGGCCCGGCTTGCCTGAATCCTGATGGTGCAATGAGCAAGGGACTCACGTCTGAGCATACCCTCCCACACTGAGTGTGGTTAAAAACCGTTTGGGAAAAAGGGGGTGGTGATGGACAGAGTTTCTGAATGATGCAGAATACTCTTACCAAGTCAAGAGATCATGGTTTTAATCCATCACCGTTTTTTAGCTCACTGCACCATCCCAGCTCAGAACTTGGCTACATGCAAATTAGTCTGTAACAGTCCCAGTGCATGATGGGAACAGGGCAACCAAACTACCAAGCCAATTCTTATACTGGGAAGGAAACAAGCTTCCGGGGACCGGTTTCTGGCATCACAGCCTTCGTCGGCCCGGCTTGCCTGAATCCTGATGGTGCAATGAGCAAGGGACTCACGTCTGAGCATACCCTCCCACACTGAGTGTGGTTAAAAACGATTAGGGAAAAAGGGGGTGGTGATGGACAGAGTTTCTGAATGATGCAGAATACTCTTACCAAGTCAAGAGATCATGGTTTTAATCCATCACCGTTTTTTAGCTCACTGCACCATCCCAGCTCAGAACCTGGCTACATGCAAATTAGTCTGTACCTGTCCCAGTGCATGATGGGAACAGGGCAAACCAAACTACCAAGCCAATTCTTATACTGGGAAGGAAACAAGCTTCCGGGGACCGGTTTCTGGCATCACAGCCTTCGTCGGCCCGGCTTGCCTGAATCCTGATGGTGCAATGAGCAAGGGACTCACGTCTGAGCATACCCTCCGACACTGAGTGTGGTTAAAAACGATTTGAGAAAAAGGGGGTGGTGATGGACAGAGTTTCTGAATGATGCAGAATACTCTTACCAAGTCAAGAGATCATGGTTTTAATCCATTAATCCATCACCGTTTTTTAGCTCACTGCACCATCCCAGCTCAGAACTTTGGTACAAGCAAATTAGTCTTGCCCTGTCCCAGTGCATGATGGGAACAGGGCAAACCAAACTACAAATCCAATTCTTATACTGGGAAGGAAAGAAGCTTCCGGGGACAGGTTTCTGGCATGACAGCCTTCGTCGGCCCGGCTTGCCTGAATCCTGATGGTGCAATGAGCAAGGGACTCACGTCTGAGCATACCCTCCCACACTGAGTGTGGTTAAAAACGATTTGGGAAAAAGGGGGTGGTGATGGACAGAGTTTCTGAATGATGCAGAATACTCTTACCAAGTCAAGAGATCATGGTTTTAATCCATCACCGTTTTTTAGCTCACTGCACCATCCCAGCCCAGAACCTGGCTACATGCAAATTAGTCTGTACCTGTCCCAGTGCATGATGGGAACAGGGCAAACCAAACTACCAAGCCAATTCTTATACTGGGAAGGAAACAAGCTTCCGGGGACCGGTTTCTGGCATCACAGCCTTCGTCGGCCCGGCTTGCCTGAATCCTGATGGTGCAATGAGCAAGGGACTCACGTCTGAGCATACCCTCCCACACTGAGTGTGGTTAAAAACGATTTGGGAAAAAGGGGGTGGTGATGGACAGAGTTTCTGAATGATGCAGAATACTCTTACCAAGTCAAGAGATCATGGTTTTAATCCATTAATCCATCACCGTTTTTAAGCTCACTGCACCATCCCAGCTCAGAACCTGGCTACATGCAAATTAGTCTGTACCTGTCCCAGTGCATGATGGGAACAGGGCAAACCAAACTACCAAGCCAATTCTTATACTGGGAAGGAAACAAGCTTCCGGGGACCAGTTTCTGGCATCACAGTCTTCGTCGGCCCGGCTTGCCTGAATCCTGATGGTGCAATGAGCAAGGGACTCACGTCTGAGCATACCCTCCCACACTGAGTGTGGTTAAAAACGATTTGGGAAAAAGGGGGTGGTGATGGACAGAGTTTCTGAATGATGCAGAATACTCTTACCAAGTCAAGAGATCATGGTTTTAATCCATCACCGTTTTTTAGCTCACTGCACCATCCCAGCTCAGAACCTGGCTACATGCAAATTAGTCTGTACCTGTCCCAGTGCATGATGGGAACAGGGCAAACCAAACGACCAAGCCAATTCTTATACTGGGAAGGAAACAAGCTTCCGGGGATCGGTTTCTGGCATCACAGCCTTCGTCCGCCCGGCTTGCCTGAATCCTGATGGTGCAATGAGCAAGGGACTCACGTCTGAGCATACCCTCCCACACTGAGTGTGGTTAAAAACGATTTGGGAAAAAGGGGGTGGTGATGGACAGAGTTTCTGAATGATGCAGAATACTCTTACCAAGTCAAGAGATCATGGTTTTAATCCATTAATCCATCACCGTTTTTTAGCTCACTGCACCATCCCAGCTCAGAACCTGGCTACATGCAAATTAGTCTGTACCTGTCCCAGTGCATGATGGGAACAGGGCAAACCAAACTACCATGCCAATTCTTATACTGGGAAGGAAACAAGCTTCCGGGGACCGGTTTCTGGCATCACAGCCTTCGTCGGCCCGGCTTGCCTGAATCCTGATGGTGCAATGAGCAAGGGACTCACGTCTGAGCATACTCTCCCACACTGAGTGTGGTTAAAAACGATTTGGGAAAAAGGGGGTGGTGATGGACAGAGTTTCTGAATGATGCAGAATACTCTTACCAAGTCAAGAGATCATGGTTTTAATCCATCACCGTTTTTTAGCTCACTGCACCATCCCAGCTCAGAACCTGGCTACATGCAAATTAGTCTGTACCTGTCCCAGTGCATGATGGGAACAGGGCAAACCAAACTACCAAGCCAATTCTTATACTGGGAAGGAAACAAGCTTCCGGGGACCATTTTCTGGCATCACAGCCTTCGTCGGCCCGGCTTGCCTGAATCCTGATGGTGCAATGAGCAAGGGACTCACTTCTGAGCATACCCTCCCACACTGAGTGTGGTTAAAAACGATTTGGGAAAAAGGGGGTGGTGATGGACAGAGTTTCTGAATGATGCAGAATACTCTTACCAAGTCAAGAGATCATGGTTTTAATCCATCACCGTTTTTTAGCTCACTGCACCATCCCAGCTCAGAACCTGGCTACATGCAAATTAGTCTGTACCTGTCCCAGTGCATGATGGGAACAGGGCAAACCAAACTACCAAGCCAATTCTTATACTGGGAAGGAAACAAGCTTCCGGGGACCGGTTTCTGGCATCACAGCCTTCGTCGGCCCGGCTTGCCTGAATCCTGATGGTGCAATGAGCAAGGGACTCACGTCTGAGCATACCCTCCCACACTGAGTGTGGTTAAAAACGATTTGGGAAAAAGGGGGTGGTGATGGACAGAGTTTCTGAATGATGCAGAATACTCTTACCAAGTCAAGAGATCATGGTTTTAATCCATCACCGTTTTTTAGCTCACTGCACCATCCCAGCTCAGAACCTGGCTACATGCAAATTAGTCTGTACCTCTCCCAGTGCATGATGGGAACAGGGCAAACCAAACTACCAAGCCAATTCTTATACTGGGAAGGAAACAAGCTTCCGGGGACCGGTTTCTGGCATCACAGCCTTCGTCTGCCCGGCTTGCCTGAATCCTGATGGTGCAATGAGCAAGGGACTCACGTCTGAGCATACCCTCCCACACTGAGTGTGGTTAAAAACGATTTGGGAAAAAGGGGGTGGTGATGGACAGAGTTTCTGAATGATGCAGAATACTCTTACCAAGTCAAGAGATCATGGTTTTAATCCATCACCGTTTTTTAGCTCACTGCACCATCCCAGTTCAGAACCTGGCTACATGCAAATTAGTCTGTACCTGTCCCAGTGCATGATGGGAACAGGGCAAACCAAACTACCAAGCCAATTCTTATACTGGGAAGGAAACAAGCTTCCGGGGACCAGTTTCTGGCATCACAGCCTTCGTCGGCCCGGCTTGCCTGAATCCTGATGGTGCAATGAGCAAGGGACTCACGTCTGAGCATACCCTCCCACACTGAGTGTGGTTAAAAACGATTTGGGAAAAAGGGGGTGGTGATGGACAGAGTTTCTGAATGATGCAGAATACTCTTACCAAGTCAAGAGATCATGGTTTTAATCCATCACCGTTTTTTAGCTCGCTGCACCATCCCAGCTCAGAACCTGGCTACATGCAAATTAGTCTGTACCTGTCCCAGTGCATGATGGGAACAGGGCAAACCAAACTACCAAGCCAATTCTTATACTGGGAAGGAAACAAGCTTCCGGGGACCGGTTTCTGGCATCACAGCCTTCGTCGGCCCGGCTTGCCTGAATCCTGATGGTGCAATGAGCAAGGGACTCACGTCTGAGCATACCCTCCCACACTGAGTGTGGTTAAAAACGATTTGGGAAAAAGGGGGTGGTGATGGACAGAGTTTCTGAATGATGCAGAATACTCTTACCAAGTCAAGAGATCATGGTTTTAATCCATCGCCGTTTTTTACCTCACTGCACCATCCCAGCTCAGAACCTGGCTACATGCAACTTAGTCTGTACCTGTCCCAGTGCATGATGGGAACAGGGCAAACCAAACTACCAAGCCAATTCTTATGCTGGGAAGGAAACAAGCTTCCAGGGACCGGTTTCTGTCATCACAGCCTTCGTCGGCCCGGCTTGCCTGAATCCTGATGGTGCAATGAGCAAGGGACTCACGTCTGAGCATACCCTCCCACACTGAGTGTGGTTAAAAACGATTTGGGAAAAAGGGGGTGGTGATGGACAGAGTTTCTGAATGATGCAGAATACTCTTACCAAGTCAAGAGATCATGGTTTTAATCCATCACCGTTTTTTAGCTCACTGCACCATCCCAGCTCAGAACCTGGCTACATGCAAATTAGTCTGTACCTGTCCCAGTGCATGATGGGAACAGGGCAAACCAAACGACCAAGCCAATTCTTATACTGGGAAGGAAACAAGCTTCCGGGCATCGGTTTCTGGCATCACAGCCTTCGTCCGCCCGGCTTGCCTGAATCCTGATGGTGCAATGAGCAAGGGACTCACGTCTGAGCATACCCTCCCACACTGAGTGTGGTTAAAAACGATTTGGGAAAAAGGGGGTGGTGATGGACAGAGTTTCTGAATGATGCGGAATACTCTTACCAAGTCAAGAGATCATGGTTTTAATCCATTAATCCATCACCGTTTTTTAGCTCACTGCACCATCCCAGCTCAGAACCTGGCTACATGCAAATTAGTCTGTACCTGTCCCAGTGCATGATGGGAACAGGGCAAACCAAACTACCATGCCAATTCTTATACTGGGAAGGAAACAAGCTTCCGGGGACCGGTTTCTGGCATCACAGCCTTCGTCGGCCCGGCTTGCCTGAATCCTGATGGTGCAATGAGCAAGGGACTCACGTCTGAGCATACTCTCCCACACTGAGTGTGGTTAAAAACGATTTGGGAAAAAGGGGGTGGTGATGGACAGAGTTTCTGAATGATGCAGAATACTCTTACCAAGTCAAGAGATCATGGTTTTAATCCATCACCGTTTTTTAGCTCACTGCACCATCCCAGCTCAGAACCTGGCTACATGCAAATTAGTCTGTACCTGTCCCAGTGCATGATGGGAACAGGGCAAACCAAACTACCAAGCCAATTCTTATACTGGGAAGGAAACAAGCTTCCGGGGACCGGTTTCTGGCATCACAGCCTTCGTCGGCCCGGCTTGCCTGAATCCTGATGGTGCAATGAGCAAGGGACTCACGTCTGAGCATACCCTCCCACACTGAGTGTGGTTAAAAACGATTTGGGAAAAAGGGGGTGGTGATGGACAGAGTTTCTGAATGATGCAGAATACTCTTACCAAGTCAAGAGATCATGGTTTTAATCCATCACCGTTTTTTAGCTCACTGCACCATCCCAGCTCAGAACCTGGCTACATGCAAATTAGTCTGTACCTGTCCCAGTGCATGATGGGAACAGGGCAAACCAAACTACCAAGCCAATTCTTATACTGGGAAGGAAACAAGCTTCCGGGGACCGGTTTCTGGCATCACAGCCTTCGTCGGCCCGGCTTGCCTGAATCCTGATGGTGCAATGAGCAAGGGACTCACGTCTGAGCATACCCTCCCACACTGAGTGTGGTTAAAAACGATTTGGGAAAAAGGGGGTGGTGATGGACAGAGTTTCTGAATGATGCAGAATACTCTTACCAAGTCAAGAGATCATGGTTTTAATCCATCACCGTTTTTTAGCTCACTGCACCATCCCAGCTCAGAACCTGGCTACATGCAAATTAGTCTGTACCTGTCCCAGTGCATGATGGGAACAGGGCAAACCAAACGACCAAGCCAATTCTTATACTGGGAAGGAAACAAGCTTCCGGGGATCGGTTTCTGGCATCACAGCCTTCGTCCGCCCGGCTTGCCTGAATCCTGATGGTGCAATGAGCAAGGGACTCACGTCTGAGCATACCCTCCCACACTGAGTGTGGTTAAAAACGATTTGGGAAAAAGGGGGTGGTGATGGACAGAGTTTCTGAATGATGCAGAATACTCTTACCAAGTCAAGAGATCATGGTTTTAATCCATTAATCCATCACCGTTTTTTAGCTCACTGCACCATCCCAGCTCAGAACCTGGCTACATGCAAATTAGTCTGTACCTGTCCCAGTGCATGATGGGAACAGGGCAAACCAAACTACCATGCCAATTCTTATACTGGGAAGGAAACAAGCTTCCGGGGACCGGTTTCTGGCATCACAGCCTTCGTCGGCCCGGCTTGCCTGAATCCTGATGGTGCAATGAGCAAGGGACTCACGTCTGAGCATACTCTCCCACACTGAGTGTGGTTAAAAACGATTTGGGAAAAAGGGGGTGGTGATGGACAGAGTTTCTGAATGATGCAGAATACTCTTACCAAGTCAAGAGATCATGGTTTTAATCCATCACCGTTTTTTAGCTCACTGCACCATCCCAGCTCAGAACCTGGCTACATGCAAATTAGTCTGTACCTGTCCCAGTGCATGATGGGAACAGGGCAAACCAAACTACCAAGCCAATTCTTATACTGGGAAGGAAACAAGCTTCCGGGGACCGGTTTCTGGCATCACAGCCTTCGTCGGCCCGGCTTGCCTGAATCCTGATGGTGCAATGAGCAAGGGACTCACTTCTGAGCATACCCTCCCACACTGAGTGTGGTTAAAAACGATTTGGGAAAAAGGGGGTGGTGATGGACAGAGTTTCTGAATGATGCAGAATACTCTTACCAAGTCAAGAGATCATGGTTTTAATCCATCACCGTTTTTTAGCTCACTGCACCATCCCAGCTCAGAACCTGGCTACATGCAAATTAGTCTGTACCTGTCCCAGTGCATGATGGGAACAGGGCAAACCAAACTACCAAGCCAATTCTTATACTGGGAAGGAAACAAGCTTCCGGGGACCGGTTTCTGGCATCACAGCCTTCGTCGGCCCGGCTTGCCTGAATCCTGATGGTGCAATGAGCAAGGGACTCATGTCTGAGCATACCCTCCCACACTGAGTGTGGTTAAAAACGATTTGGGAAAAAGGGGGTGGTGATGGACAGAGTTTCTGAATGATGCAGAATACTCTTACCAAGTCAAGAGATCATGGTTTTAATCCATCACCGTTTTTTAGCTCACTGCACCATCCCAGCTCAGAACCTGGCTACATGCAAATTAGTCTGTACCTCTCCCAGTGCATGATGGGAACAGGGCAAACCAAACTACCAAGCCAATTCTTATACTGGGAAGGAAACAAGCTTCCGGGGACCGGTTTCTGGCATCACAGCCTTCGTCTGCCCGGCTTGCCTGAATCCTGATGGTGCAATGAGCAAGGGACTCACGTCTGAGCATACCCTCCCACACTGAGTGTGGTTAAAAACGATTTGGGAAAAAGGGGGTGGTGATGGACAGAGTTTCTGAATGATGCAGAATACTCTTACCAAGTCAAGAGATCATGGTTTTAATCCATCACCGTTTTTTAGCTCACTGCACCATCCCAGTTCAGAACCTGGCTACATGCAAATTAGTCTGTACCTGTCCCAGTGCATGATGGGAACAGGGCAAACCAAACTACCAAGCCAATTCTTATACTGGGAAGGAAACAAGCTTCCGGGGACCGGTTTCTGGCATCACAGCCTTCGTCGGCCCGGCTTGCCTGAATCCTGATGGTGCAATGAGCAAGGGACTCACGTCTGAGCATACCCTCCCACACTGAGTGTGGTTAAAAACGATTTGGGAAAAAGGGGGTGGTGATGGACAGAGTTTCTGAATGATGCAGAATACTCTTACCAAGTCAAGAGATCATGGTTTTAATCCATCACCGTTTTTTAGCTCGCTGCACCATCCCAGCTCAGAACCTGGCTACATGCAAATTAGTCTGTACCTGTCCCAGTGCATGATGGGAACAGGGCAAACCAAACTACCAAGCCAATTCTTATACTGGGAAGGAAACAAGCTTCCGGGGACCGGTTTCTGGCATCACAGCCTTCGTCGGCCCGGCTTGCCTGAATCCTGATGGTGCAATGAGCAAGGGACTCACGTCTGAGCATACCCTCCCACACTGAGTGTGGTTAAAAACGATTTGGGAAAAAGGGGGTGGTGATGGACAGAGTTTCTGAATGATGCAGAATACTCTTACCAAGTCAAGAGATCATGGTTTTAATCCATCGCCGTTTTTTACCTCACTGCACCATCGCAGCTCAGAACCTGGCTACATGCAACTTAGTCTGTACCTGTCCCAGTGCATGATGGGAACAGGGCAAACCAAACTACCAAGCCAATTCTTATGCTGGGAAGGAAACAAGCTTCCAGGGACCGGTTTCTGTCATCACAGCCTTCGTCGGCCCGGCTTGCCTGAATCCTGATGGTGCAATGAGCAAGGGACTCACGTCTGAGCATACCCTCCCACACTGAGTGTGGTTAAAAACGATTTGGGAAAAAGGGGGTGGTGATGGACAGAGTTTCTGAATGATGCAGAATACTCTTACCAAGTCAAGAGATCATGGTTTTAATCCATCACCGTTTTTTAGCTCACTGCACCATCCCAGCTCAGAACCTGGCTACATGCAAATTAGTCTGTACCTGTCCCAGTGCATGATGGGAACAGGGCAAACCAAACGACCAAGCCAATTCTTATACTGGGAAGGAAACAAGCTTCCGGGCATCGGTTTCTGGCATCACAGCCTTCGTCCGCCCGGCTTGCCTGAATCCTGATGGTGCAATGAGCAAGGGACTCACGTCTGAGCATACCCTCCCACACTGAGTGTGGTTAAAAACGATTTGGGAAAAAGGGGGTGGTGATGGACAGAGTTTCTGAATGATGCGGAATACTCTTACCAAGTCAAGAGATCATGGTTTTAATCCATTAATCCATCACCGTTTTTTAGCTCACTGCACCATCCCAGCTCAGAACCTGGCTACATGCAAATTAGTCTGTACCTGTCCCAGTGCATGATGGGAACAGGGCAAACCAAACTACCATGCCAATTCTTATACTGGGAAGGAAACAAGCTTCCGGGGACCGGTTTCTGGCATCACAGCCTTCGTCGGCCCGGCTTGCCTGAATCCTGATGGTGCAATGAGCAAGGGACTCACGTCTGAGCATACTCTCCCACACTGAGTGTGGTTAAAAACGATTTGGGAAAAAGGGGGTGGTGATGGACAGAGTTTCTGAATGATGCAGAATACTCTTACCAAGTCAAGAGATCATGGTTTTAATCCATCACCGTTTTTTAGCTCACTGCACCATCCCAGCTCAGAACCTGGCTACATGCAAATTAGTCTGTACCTGTCCCAGTGCATGATGGGAACAGGGCAAACCAAACTACCAAGCCAATTCTTATACTGGGAAGGAAACAAGCTTCCGGGGACCGGTTTCTGGCATCACAGCCTTCGTCGGCCCGGCTTGCCTGAATCCTGATGGTGCAATGAGCAAGGGACTCACGTCTGAGCATACCCTCCCACACTGAGTGTGGTTAAAAACGATTTGGGAAAAAGGGGGTGGTGATGGACAGAGTTTCTGAATGATGCAGAATACTCTTACCAAGTCAAGAGATCATGGTTTTAATCCATCACCGTTTTTTAGCTCACTGCACCATCCCAGCTCAGAACCTGGCTACATGCAAATTAGTCTGTACCTCTCCCAGTGCATGATGGGAACAGGGCAAACCAAACTACCAAGCCAATTCTTATACTGGGAAGGAAACAAGCTTCCGGGGACCGGTTTCTGGCATCACAGCCTTCGTCTGCCCGGCTTGCCTGAATCCTGATGGTGCAATGAGCAAGGGACTCACGTCTGAGCATACCCTCCCACACTGAGTGTGGTTAAAAACGATTTGGGAAAAAGGGGGTGGTGATGGACAGAGTTTCTGAATGATGCAGAATACTCTTACCAAGTCAAGAGATCATGGTTTTAATCCATCACCGTTTTTTAGCTCACTGCACCATCCCAGCTCAGAACCTGGCTACATGCAAATTAGTCTGTACCTGTCCCAGTGCATGATGGGAACAGGGCAAACCAAACTACCAAGCCAATTCTTATACTGGGAAGGAAACAAGCTTCCGGGGACCGGTTTCTGGCATCACAGCCTTCGTCGGCCCGGCTTGCCTGAATCCTGATGGTGCAATGAGCAAGGGACTCACGTCTGAGCATACCCTCCCACACTGAGTGTGGTTAAAAACGATTTGGGAAAAAGGGGGTGGTGATGGACAGAGTTTCTGAATGATGCAGAATACTCTTACCAAGTCAAGAGATCATGGTTTTAATCCATCACCGTTTTTTAGCTCGCTGCACCATCCCAGCTCAGAACCTGGCTACATGCAAATTAGTCTGTACCTGTCCCAGTGCATGATGGGAACAGGGCAAACCAAACTACCAAGCCAATTCTTATACTGGGAAGGAAACAAGCTTCCGGGGACCGGTTTCTGGCATCACAGCCTTCGTCGGCCCGGCTTGCCTGAATCCTGATGGTGCAATGAGCAAGGGACTCACGTCTGAGCATACCCTCCCACACTGAGTGTGGTTAAAAACGATTTGGGAAAAAGGGGGTGGTGATGGACAGAGTTTCTGAATGATGCAGAATACTCTTACCAAGTCAAGAGATCATGGTTTTAATCCATCGCCGTTTTTTACCTCACTGCACCATCCCAGCTCAGAACCTGGCTACATGCAAATTAGTCTGTACCTGTCCCAGTGCATGATGGGAACAGGGCAAACCAAACTACCAAGCCAATTCTTATACTGGGAAGGAAACAAGCTTCCGGGGACCGGTTTCTGTCATCACAGCCTTCGTCGGCCCGGCTTGCCTGAATCCTGATGGTGCAATGAGCAAGGGACTCACGTCTGAGCATACCCTCCCACACTGAGTGTGGTTAAAAACGATTTGGGTAAAAGGGGGTGGTGATGGACAGAGTTTCTGAATAATGCAGAATACTCTTACCAAGTCAAGAGATCATGGTTTTAATCCATCACCATTTTTTAGCTCACTGCACCATCCCAGCTCAGAACCTGGCTACATGCAAATTAGTCTGTACCTGTCCCAGTGCATGATGGGAACAGGGCAAACCAAACTACCAAGCCAATTCTTATACTGGGAAGGAAACAAGCTTCCGGGGACCGGTTTCTGGCATCACAGCCTTCGTCGGCCCTGCTTGCCTGAATCCTGATGGTGCAATGAGCAAGGGACTCACTTCTGAGCATACCCTCCCACACTGAGTGTGGTTAAAAACGATTTGGGAAAAAGGGGGTGGTGATGGACAGAGTTTCTGGATGATGCAGAATACTCTTACCAAGTCAAGAGATCATGGTTTTAAGCCATCACCGTTTTTTAGCTCACTGCACCATCCCAGCTCAGAACCTGGCTACATGCAAATTAGTCTGTACCTGTCCCAGTGCATGATGGGAACAGGGCAAACCAAACTACCAAGCCAATTCTTATACTGGGAAGGAAACAAGCTTCCGGGGACCGGTTTCTGGCATCACAGCCTTCGTCGGCCCGGCTTGCCTGAATCCTGATGGTGCAATGAGCAAGGGACTCACGTCTGAGCATACCCTCCCACACTGAGTGTGGTTAAAAACGATTTGGGAAAAAGGGGGTGGTGATGGACAGAGTTTCTGAATGATGCAGAATACTCTTACCAAGTCAAGAGATCATGGTTTTAATCCATCACCGTTTTTTAGCTCACTGCACCATCCCAGCTCAGAACCTGGCTACATGCAAATTAGTCTGTACCTGTCCCAGTGCATGATGGGAACAGGGCAAACCAAACTACCAAGCCAATTCTTATACTGGGAAGGAAACAAGCTTCCGGGGACCGGTTTCTGGCATCACAGCCTTCGTCGGCCCGGCTTGCCTGAATCCTGATGGTGCAATGAGCAAGGGACTCACGTCTGAGCATACCCTCCCACACTGAGTGTGGTTAAAAACGATTTGGGAAAAAGGGGGTGGTGATGGACAGAGTTTCTGAATGATGCAGAATACTCTTACCAAGTCAAGAGATCATGGTTTTAATCCATCATCGTTTTTTAGCTCACTGCACCATCCCAGCTCAGAACCTGGCTACATGCAAATTAGTCTGTACCTGTCCCAGTGCATGATGGGAACAGGGCAAACCAAACTACCAAGCCAATTCTTATACTGGGAAGGAAACAAGCTTCCGGGGACCGGTTTCTGGCATCACAGCCTTCGTCGGCCCGGCTTGCCTGAATCCTGATGGTGCAATGAGCAAGGGACTCACGTCTGAGCATACCCTCCCACACTGAGTGTGGTTAAAAACGATTTGGGAAAAAGGGGGTGGTGATGGACAGAGTTTCTGAATGATGCAGAATACTCTTACCAAGTCAAGAGATCATGGTTTTAATCCATCACCGTTTTTTAGCTCACTGCATCATCCCAGCTCAGAACCTGGCTACATGCAAATTAGTCTGTACCTGTCCCAGTGCATGATGGGAACAGGGCAAACCAAACTACCAAGCCAATTCTTATACTGGGAAGGAAACAAGCTTCCGGGGACCGGTTTCTGGCATCACAGCCTTCGTCGGCCCGGCTTGCCTGAATCCTGATGGTGCAATGAGCAACGGACTCACGTCTGAGCATACCCTCCGACACTGAGTGTGGTTAAAAACGATTTGGGAAAAAGGGGGTGGTGATGGACAGAGTTTCTGAATGATGCAGAATACTCTTACCAAGTCAAGAGATCATGGTTTTAATCCATTAATCCATCACCGTTTTTTAGCTCAATGCACCATCCCAGCTCAGAACCTGGCTACATGCAAATTAGTCTGTACCTGTCCCAGTGCATGATGGGAACAGGGCAAACCAAACTACCAAGCCAATTCTTATACTGGGAAGGAAACAAGCTTCCGGGGACCGGTTTCTGGCATCACAGCCTTCATCGGCCCGGCTTGCCTGAATCCTGATGGTGCAATGAGCAAGGGACTCACGTCTGAGCATACCCTCCCACACTGAGTGTGGTTAAAAACGATTTGGGAAAAAGGGGGTGGTGATGGACAGAGTTTCTGAATGATGCAGAATACTCTTACCAAGTCAAGAGATCATGGTTTTAATCCATCACCGTTTTTTAGCTCACTGCACCATCCCAGCTCAGAACCTGGCTACATGCAAATTAGTCTGTACCTGTCCCAGTGCATGATGGGAACAGGGCAAACCAAACGACCAAGCCAATTCTTATACTGGGAAGGAAACAAGCTTCCGGGGACCGGTTTCTGGCATCACAGCCTTCGTCCGCCCGGCTTGCCTGAATCCTGATGGTGCAATGAGCAAGGGACTCACGTCTTTGCATACCCTCCCACACTGAGTGTGCTTAAAAACGATTTGGGAAAAAGGGGGTGGTGATGGACAGAGTTTCTGAATGATGCAGAATACTCTTACCAAGTCAAGAGATCATGGTTTTAATCCATTAATCCATCACCGTTTTTTAGCTCACTGCACCATCCCAGCTCAGAACCTGGCTACATGCAAATTAGTCTGTACCTGTCCCAGTGCATGATGGGAACAGGGCAAACCAAACGACCAAGCCAATTCTTATACTGGGAAGGAAACAAGCTTCCGGGGACCGGTTTCTGTCATCACAGCCTTCGTCCGCCCGGCTTGCCTGAATCCTGATGGTGCAATGAGCAAGGGACTCACGTCTTTGCATACCCTCCCACACTGAGTGTGCTTAAAAACGATTTGGGAAAAAGGGGGTGGTGATGGACAGAGTTTCTGAATGATGCAGAATACTCTTACTAAGTCAAGAGATCATGGTTTTAATCCATTAATCCATCACCGTTTTTTAGCTCACTGCACCATCCCAGCTCAGAACCTGGCTACATGCAAATTAGTCTGTACCTGTCCCAGTGCATGATGGGAACAGGGCAAACCAAACTACCAAGCCAATTCTTATACTGGGAAGGAAACAAGCTTCCGGGGACCGGTTTCTGGCATCACAGCCTTCGTCGGCCCGGCTTGCCTGAATCCTGATGGTGCAATGAGCAAGGGACTCACTTCTGAGCATACCCTCCCACACTGAGTGTGGTTAAAAACGATTTGGGAAAAAGGGGGTGGTGATGGACAGAGTTTCTGAATGATGCAGAATACTCTTACCAAGTCAAGAGATCATGGTTTTAATCCATCACCGTTTTTTAGCTCACTGCACCATCCCAGCTCAGAACCTGGCTACATGCAAATTAGTCTGTACCTGTCCCAGTGCATGATGGGAACAGGGCAAACCAAACTACCAAGCCAATTCTTATACTGGGAAGGAAACAAGCTTCCGGGGACCGGTTTCTGGCATCACAGCCTTCGTCGGCCCGGCTTGCCTGAATCCTGATGGTGCAAGGAGCAAGGGACTCACGTCTGAGCATACCCTCCCACACTGAGTGTGGTTAAAAACGATTTGGGAAAAAGGGGGTGGTGATGGACAGAGTTTCTGAATGATGCAGAATACTCTTACCAAGTCAAGAGATCATGGTTTTAATCCATCACCGTTTTTTAGCTCACTGCACCATCCCAGCTCAAAACCTGGCTACATGCAAATTAGTCTGTACCTGTCCCAGTGCATGATGGGAACAGGGCAAACCAAACTACCAAGCCAATTCTTATACTGGGAAGAAAACAAGCTTCCGGGGCCCGGTTTCTGGCATCACAGCCTTCGTCTGCCCGGCTTGCCTGAATCCTGATGGTGCAATGAGCAAGGGACTCACGTCTGAGCATACCCTCCCACACTGAGTGTGGTTAAAAACGATTTGGGAAAAAGGGGGTGGTGATGGACAGAGTTTCTGAATGATGCAGAATACTCTTACCAAGTCAAGAGATCATGGTTTTAATCCATCACCGTTTTTTAGCTCACTGCACCATCCCAGCTCAGAACCTGGCTACATGCAAATTAGTCTGTACCTGTCCCAGTGCATGATGGGAACAGGGCAAACCAAACTACCAAGCCAATTCTTATACTGGGAAGGAAACAAGCTTCCGGGGACCGGTTTCTGGCATCACAGCCTTCGTCGGCCTGGCTTGCCTGAATCCTGATGGTGCAATGAGCAAGGGACTCACGTCTGAGCATACCCTCCCACACTGAGTGTGGTTAAAAACGATTTGGGAAAAAGGGGGTGGTGATGGACAGAGTTTCTGAATGATGCAGAATACTCTTACCAAGTCAAGAGATCATGGTTTTAATCCATCACCGTTTTTTAGCTCGCTGCACCATCCCAGCTCAGAACCTGGCTACATGCAAATTAGTCTGTACCTGTCCCAGTGCATGATGGGAACAGGGCAAACCAAACTACCAAGCCAATTCTTATACTGGGAAGGAAACAAGCTTCCGGGGACCGGTTTCTGGCATCACAGCCTTCGTCGGCCCGGCTTGCCTGAATCCTGATGGTGCAATGAGCAAGGGACTCACGTCTGAGCATACCCTCCCACACTGAGTGTGGTTAAAAACGATTTGGGAAAAAGGGGGTGGTGATGGACAGAGTTTCTGAATGATGCAGAATACTCTTACCAAGTCAAGAGATCATGGTTTTAATCCATCGCCGTTTTTTACCTCACTGCACCATCCCAGCTCAGAACCTGGCTACATGCAAATTAGTCTGTACCTGTCCCAGTGCATGATGGGAACAGGGCAAACCAAACTACCAAGCCAATTCTTATACTGGGAAGGAAACAAGCTTCCGGGGACCGGTTTCTGTCATCACAGCCTTCGTCGGCCCGGCTTGCCTGAATCCTGATGGTGCAATGAGCAAGGGACTCACGTCTGAGCATACCCTCCCACACTGAGTGTGGTTAAAAACGATTTGGGAAAAAGGGGGTGGTGATGGACAGAGTTTCTGAATGATGCAGAATACTCTTACCAAGTCAAGAGATCATGGTTTTAATCCATCACCGTTTTTTAGCTCACTGCACCATCCCAGCTCAGAACCTGGCTACATGCAAATTAGTCTGTACCTGTCCCAGTGCATGATGGGAACAGGGCAAACCAAACTACCAAGCCAATTCTTATACTGGGAAGGAAACAAGCTTCCGGGGACCGGTTTCTGGCATCACAGCCTTCGTCGGCCCTGCTTGCCTGAATCCTGATGGTGCAATGAGCAAGGGACTCACGTCTGAGCATACCCTCCCACACTGAGTGTGGTTAAAAACGATTTGGGAAAAAGGGGGTGGTGATGGACAGAGTTTCTGAATGATGCAGAATACTCTTACCAAGTCAAGAGATCATGGTTTTAATCCATCACCGTTTTTTAGCTCACTGCACCATCCCAGCTCAGAACCTGGCTACATGCAAATTAGTCTGTACCTGTCCCAGTGCATGATGGGAACAGGGCAAACCAAACTACCAAGCCAATTCTTATACTGGGAAGGAAACAAGCTTCCGGGGACCGGTTTCTGGCATCACAGCCTTCGTCGGCCCGGCTTGCCTGAATACTGATGGTGCAATGAGCAAGGGACTCACGTCTGAGCATACCCTCCCACACTGAGTGTGGTTAAAAACGATTTGGGAAAAAGGGGGTGGTGATGGACAGAGTTTCTGAATGATGCAGAATACTCTTACCAAGTCAAGAGATCATGGTTTTAATCCATCACCGTTTTTTAGCTCACTGCACCATCCCAGCTCAGAACCTGGCTACATGCAAATTAGTCTGTACCTGTCCCAGTGCATGATGGGAACAGGGCAAACCAAACTACCAAGCCAATTCTTATACTGGGAAGGAAACAAGCTTCCGGGGACCGGTTTCTGGCATCACAGCCTTCGTCGGCCCGGCTTGCCTGAATCCTGATGGTGCAATGAGCAAGGGACTCACGTCTGAGCATACCCTCCCACACTGAGTGTGGTTAAAAACGATTTGGGAAAAAGGGGGTGGTGATGGACAGAGTTTCTGAATGATGCAGAATATTCTTACCAAGTCAAGAGATCATGGTTTTAATCCATCACCGTTTTTTAGCTCACTGCACCATCCCAGCTCAGAACCTGGCTACATGCAAATTAGTCTGTACCTGTCCCAGTGCATGATGGGAACAGGGCAAACCAAACTACCAATCCAATTCTTATACTGGGAAGGAAACAAGCTTCCGGGGACCGGTTTCTGGCATCACAGCCTTCGTCGGCCCGGCTTGCCTGAATCCTGATGGTGCAATGAGCAAGGGACTCACGTCTGAGCATACCCTCCCACACTGAGTGTGGTTAAAAACGATTTGGGAAAAAGGGGGTGGTGATGGACAGAGTTTCTGAATGATGCAGAATACTCTTACCAAGTCAAGAGATCATGGTTTTAATCCATCACCGTTTTTTAGCTCACTGCACCATCCCAGCTCAGAACCTGGCTACATGCAAATTAGTCTGTACCTGTCCCAGTGCATGATGGGAACAGGGCAAACCAAACTACCAAGCCAATTCTTATACTGGGAAGGAAACAAGCTTCCGGGGACCGGTTTCTGGCATCACAGCCTTCGTCGGCTCGGCTTGCCTGAATCCTGATGGTGCAATGAGCAACGGACTCACGTCTGAGCATACCCTCCGACACTGAGTGTGGTTAAAAACGATTTGGGAAAAAGGGGGTGGTGATGGACAGAGTTTCTGAATGATGCAGAATACTCTTACCAAGTCAAGAGATCATGGTTTTAATCCATTAATCCATCACCGTTTTTTAGCTCACTGCACCATCCCAGCTCAGAACCTGGCTACATGCAAATTAGTCTGTACCTGTCCCAGTGCATGATGGGAACAGGGCAAACCAAACTTCCAAGCCAATTCTTATACTGGGAAGGAAACAAGCTTCCGGGGACCGGTTTCTGGCATCACAGCCTTCGTCGGCCCGGCTTGCCTGAATCCTGATGGTGCAATGAGCAAGGGACTCACGTCTGAGCATACCCTCCCACACTGAGTGTGGTTAAAAACGATTTGGGAAAAAGGGGGTGGTGATGGACAGAGTTTCTGAATGATGCAGAATACTCTTACCAAGTCAAGAGATCATGGTTTTAATCCATCACCGTTTTTTAGCTCACTGCACCATCCCAGCTCAGAACCTGGCTACATGCAAATTAGTCTGTACCTGTCCCAGTGCATGATGGGAACAGGCCAAACCAAACGACCAAGCCAATTCTTATACTGGGAAGGAAACAAGCTTCCGGGGACCGGTTTCTGGCATCACAGCCTTCGTCCGCCCGGCTTGCCTGAATCCTGATGGTGCAATGAGCAAGGGACTCACGTCTTTGCATACCCTCCCACACTGAGTGTGCTTAAAAACGATTTGGGAAAAAGGGGGTGGTGATGGACAGAGTTTCTGAATGATGCAGAATACTCTTACCAAGTCAAGAGATCATGGTTTTAATCCATTAATCCATCACCGTTTTTTAGCTCACTGCACCATCCCAGCTCAGAACCTGGCTACATGCAAATTAGTCTGTACCTGTCCCAGTGCATGATGGGAACAGGGCAAACCAAACGACCAAGCCAATTCTTATACTGGGAAGGAAACAAGCTTCCGGGGACCGGTTTCTGGCATCACAGCCTTCGTCCGCCCGGCTTGCCTGAATCCTGATGGTGCAATGAGCAAGGGACTCACGTCTTTGCATACCCTCCCACACTGAGTGTGCTTAAAAACGATTTGGGAAAAAGGGGGTGGTGATGGACAGAGTTTCTGAATGATGCAGAATACTCTTACCAAGTCAAGAGATCATGGTTTTAATCCATTAATCCATCACCGTTTTTTAGCTCACTGCACCATCCCAGCTCAGAACCTGGCTACATGCAAATTAGTCTGTACCTGTCCCAGTGCATGATGGGAACAGGGCAAACCAAACTACCAAGCCAATTCTTATACTGGGAAGGAAACAAGCTTCCGGGGACCGGTTTCTGGCATCACAGCCTTCGTCGGCCCGGCTTGCCTGAATCCTGATGGTGCAATGAGCAAGGGACTCACTTCTGAGCATACCCTCCCACACTGAGTGTGGTTAAAAACGATTTGGGAAAAAGGGGGTGGTGATGGACAGAGTTTCTGAATGATGCAGAATACTCTTACCAAGTCAAGAGATCATGGTTTTAATCCATCACCGTTTTTTAGCTCACTGCACCATCCCAGCTCAGAACCTGGCTACATGCAAATTAGTCTGTACCTATCCCAGTGCATGATGGGAACAGTGCAAACCAAACTACCAAGCCAATTCTTATACTGGGAAGGAAA
The DNA here is from genome assembly GCF_964204655.1 of Triturus cristatus. Lineage (NCBI taxonomy): Eukaryota > Metazoa > Chordata > Amphibia > Caudata > Salamandridae > Triturus > Triturus cristatus. The sequence goes on from NC_140582.1 coordinate 100,019,403, forward strand.
CAAGCTTCCGGGGACCGGTTTCTGGCATCACAGCCTTCGTCGGCCCGGCTTGCCTGAATCCTGATGGTGCAAGGAGCAAGGGACTCACGTCTGAGCATACCCTCCCACACTGAGTGTGGTTAAAAACGATTTGGGAAAAAGGGGGTGGTGATGGACAGAGTTTCTGAATGATGCAGAATACTCTTACCAAGTCAAGAGATCATGGTTTTAATCCATCACCGTTTTTTACCTCACTGCACCATCCCAGCTCAGAACCTGGCTACATGCAAATTAGTCTGTACCTGTCCCAGTGCATGATGGGAACAGGGCAAACCAAACTACCAAGCCAATTCTTATACTGGGAAGGAAACAAGCTTCCGGGGACCGGTTTCTGGCATCACAGCCTTCGTCGGCCCGGCTTGTCTGAATCCTGATGGTGCAATGAGCAAGGGACTCACGTCTGAGCATACCCTCCCACACTGAGTGTGGTTAAAAACGATTTGGGAAAAAGGGGGTGGTGATGGACAGAGTTTCTGAATGATGCAGAATACTCTTACCAAGTCAAGAGATCATGGTTTTAATCCATCACCGTTTTTTAGCTCACTGCACCATCCCAGCTCAGAACCTGGCTACATGCAAATTAGTCTGTTCCTGTCCCAGTGCATGATGGGAACAGGGCAAACCAAACTACCAAGCCAATTCTTATACTGGGAAGGAAACAAGCTTCCGGGGACCGGTTTCTGGCATCACAGCCTTCGTCGGCCCGGCTTGCTTGAATCCTGATGGTGCAATGAGCAAGGGACTCACGTCTGAGCATACCCTCCCACACTGAGTGTGGTTAAAAACGATTTGGGAAAAAGGGGGTGGTGATGGACAGAGTTTCTGAATGATGTAGAATACTTTTACCAAGTCAAGAGATCATGGTTTTAATCCATCACCGTTTTTTAGCTCACTGCACCATCCCAGCTCAGAACCTGCCTACATGCAAATTAGTCTGTACCTGTCCCAGTGCATGATGGGAACAGGGCAAACCAAACTACCAAGCCAATTCTTATACTGGGAAGGAAACAAGCTTCCGGGGACTGGTTTCTGGCATCACAGTCTTCGTCGGCCCGGCTTGCCTGAATCCTGATGGTGCAATGAGCAAGGGACTCACGTCTGAGCATACCCTCCCACACTGAGTGTGGTTAAAAACGATTTGGGAAAAAGGGGGTGGTGATGGACAGAGTTTCTGAATGATGCAGAATACTCTTACCAAGTCAAGAGATCATGGTTTTAATCCATTAATCCATCACCGTTTTTTAGCTCACTGCACCATCCCAGCTCAGAACCTGGCTACATGCAAATTAGTCCTTACCTGTCCCAGTGCATGATGGGAACAGGGCAAACCAAACTACCAAGCCAATTCTTATACTGGGAAGGAAACAAGCTTCCGGGGACCGGTTTCTGGCATCACAGCCTTCGTCGGCCCGGCTTGCCTGAATCCTGATGGTGCAATGAGCAAGGGACTCACGTCTGAGCATACTCTCCCACACTGAGTGTGGTTAAAAACGATTTGGGAAAAAGGGGGTGGTGATGGACAGAGTTTCTGAATGATGCAGAATACTCTTACCAAGTCAAGAGATCATGGTTTTAATCCATCACCGTTTTTTAGCTCACTGCACCATCCCAGCTCAGAACCTGGCTACATGCAAATTAGTCTGTACCTGTCCCAGTGCATGATGGGAACAGGGCAAACCAAACTACCAAGCCAATTCTTATACTGGGAAGGAAACAAGCTTCCGGGGACCGGTTTCTGGCATCACAGCCTTCATCGGCCCGGCTTGTCTGAATCCTGATGGTGCAATGAGCAAGGGACTCACTTCTGAGCATACCCTCCCACACTGAGTGTGGTTAAAAACGATTTGGGAAAAAGGGGGTGGTGATGGACAGAGTTTCTGAATGATGCAGAATACTCTTACCAAGTCAAGAGATCATGGTTTCAATCCATCACCGTTTTTTAGCTCACTGCACCATCCCAGCTCAGAACCTGGCTACATGCAAATTAGTCTGTACCTGTCCCAGTGCATGATGGGAACAGGGCAAACCAAACTACCAAACCAATTCTTATACTGGGAAGGAAACAAGCTTCCGGGGACCGGTTTCTGGCATCACAGCCTTCGTCGGCCCGGCTTGCCTGAATCCTGATGTTGCAATGAGCAAGGGACTCACGTCTGAGCATACCCTCCCACACTGAGTGTGGTTAAAAATGATTTGGGAAAAAGGGGGTGGTGATGGACAGAGTTTCTGAATGATGCAGAATACTCTTACCAAGTCAAGAGATCATGGTTTTAATCCATCACCGTTTTTTAGCTCACTGCACCATCCCAGCTCAGAACCTGGCTACATGCAAATTAGTCTGTACCTGTCCCAGTGCATGATGGGAACAGGGCAAACCAAACTACCAAGCCAATTCTTATACTGGGAAGGAAATAAGCTTCCGGGGACCGGTTTCTGGCATCACAGCCTTCGTCGGCCCGGCTTGCCTGAATCCTGATGGTGCAATGAGCAAGGGACTCACGTCTGAGCATACCCTCCCACACTGAGTGTGGTTAAAAACGATTTGGGAAAAAGGGGGTGGTGATGGACAGAGTTTCTGAATGATGCAGAATACTCTTACCAAGTCAAGAGATCATGGTTTTAATCCATCACCGTTTTTTAGCTCACTGCACCATCCCAGCTCAGAACCTGGCTACATGCAAATTAGTCTGTACCTGTCCCAGTGCATGATGGGAACAGGGCAAACCAAACTACCAAGCCAATTCTTATACTGATAAGGAAACAAGCTTCCGGGGACCGGTTTCTGGCATCACAGCCTTCGTCGGCCCGGCTTGCCTGAATCCTGATGGTGCAATGAGCAAGGGACTCACGTCTGAGCATACCCTCCCACACTGAGTGTGGTTAAAAACGATTTGGGAAAAAGGGGGTGGTGATGGACAGAGTTTCTGAATGATGCAGAATACTCTTACCAAGTCAAGAGATCATGGTTTTAATCCATCACCGTTTTTTAGCTCACTGCACCATCCCAGCTCAGAACCTGGCTACATGCAAATTAGTCTGTACCTGTCCCAGTGCATGATGGGAACAGGGCAAACCAAACTACCAAGCCAATTCTTATACTGGGAAGGAAACAAGCTTCCGGGGACCGGTTTCTGGCATCACAGCCTTCGTCGGCCCGGCTTGCCTGAATCCTGATGGTGCAATGAGCAAGGGACTCACGTCTGAGCATACCCTCCGACACTGAGTGTGGTTAAAAACGATTTGGGAAAAAGGGGGTGGTGATGGACAGAGTTTCTGAATGATGCAGAATACTCTTACCAAGTCAAGAGATCATGGTTTTAATCCATTAATCCATCACCGTTTTTTAGCTCACTGCACCATCCCAGCTCAGAACTTTGGTACATGCAAATTAGTCTTGCCCTGTCCCAGTGCATGATGGGAACAGGGCAAACCAAACTACCAATCCAATTCTTATACTGGGAAGGAAAGAAGCTTCCGGGGACAGGTTTCTGGCATCACAGCCTTCGTCAGCCCGGCTTGCCTGAATCCTGATGGTGCAATGAGCAAGGAACTCACGTCTGAGCATACCCTCCCACACTGAGTGTGGTTAAAAACGATTTGGGAAAAAGGGGGTGGTGATGGACAGAGTTTCTGAATGATGCAGAATACTCTTACCAAGTCAAGAGATCATGGTTTTAATCCATCACCGTTTTTTAGCTCACTGCATCATCCCAGCTCAGAACCTGGCTACATGCAAATTAGTCTGTACCTGTCCCAGTGCATGATGGGAACAGAGCAAACCAAACTACCAAGCCAATTCTTATACTGGGAAGGAAACAAGCTTCCGGGGACCGGTTTCTGGCATCACAGCCTTCGTCGGCCCGGCTTGCCTGAATCCTGATGGTGCAATGAGCAAGGGACTCACGTCTGAGCATACCCTCCCACACTGAGTGTGGTTAAAAACGATTTGGGAAAAAGGGGGTGGTGATGGACAGAGTTTCTGAATGATGCAGAATACTCTTACCAAGTCAAGAGATCATGGTTTTAACCCATCACCCTTTTTTTAGCTCACTGCACCATCCCAGCTCAGAACCTGGCTACATGCAAATTAGTCTGTACCTGTCCCAGTGCATGATGGGAACAGGGCAAACCAAACTACCAAGCCAATTCTTATACTGGGAAGGAAACAAGCTTCTGGGGACCGGTTTCTGGCATCACAGCCTTCGTCGGCCCGGCTTGCCTGAATCCTGATGGTGCAATGAGCAAGGGACTCACGTCTGAGCATACCCTCCCACACTGAGTGTGGTTAAAAACGATTTGGGAAAAAGGGGGTGGTGATGGACAGAGTTTCTGAATGATGCAGAATACTTTTACCAAGTCAAGAGATCATGGTTTTAATCCATCACCGTTTTTTAGCTCACTGCACCATCCCAGCTCAGAACCTGCCTACATGCAAATTAGTCTGTACCTGTCCCAGTGCATGATGGGAACAGGGCAAACCAAACTACCAAGCCAATTCTTATACTGGGAAGGAAACAAGCTTCCGGGGACCGGTTTCTGGCATCACAGTCTTCGTCGGCCCGGCTTGCCTGAATCCTGATGGTGCAATGAGCAAGGGACTCACGTCTGAGCATACCCTCCCACACTGAGTGTGGTTAAAAACGATTTGGGAAAAAGGGGGTGGTGATGGACAGAGTTTCTGAATGATGCAGAATACTCTTACCAAGTCAAGAGATCATGGTTTTAATCCATTAATCCATCACCGTTTTTTAGCTCACTGCACCATCCCAGCTCAGAACCTGGCTACATGCAAATTAGTCTGTACCTGTCCCAGTGCATGATGGGAACAGGGCAAACCAAACGACCAAGCCAATTCTTATACTGGGAAGGAAACAAGCTTCCGGGGACCGGTTTCTGGCATCACAGCCTTCGTCCGCCCGGCTTGCCTGAATCCTGATGGTGCAATGAGCAAGGGACTCACGTCTTTGCATACCCTCCCACACTGAGTGTGGTTAAAAACGATTTGGGAAAAAGGGGGTGGTGATGGACAGAGTTTCTGAATGATGCAGAATACTCTTACCAAGTCAAGAGATCATGGTTTTAATCCATTAATCCATCACCGTTTTTTAGCTCACTGCACCATCCCAGCTCAGAACCTGGCTACATGCAAATTAGTCCTTACCTGTCCCAGTGCATGATGGGAACAGGGCAAACCAAACTACCAAGCCAATTCTTATACTGGGAAGGAAACAAGCTTCCGGGGACCGGTTTCTGGCATCACAGCCTTCGTCGGCCCGGCTTGCCTGAATCCTGATGGTGCAATGAGCAAGGGACTCACGTCTGAGCATACTCTCCCACACTGAGTGTGGTTAAAAACGATTTGGGAAAAAGGGGGTGGTGATGGACAGAGTTTCTGAATGATGCAGAATACTCTTACCAAGTCAAGAGATCATGGTTTTAATCCATCACCGTTTTTTAGCTCACTGCACCATCCCAGCTCAGAACCTGGCTACATGCAAATTAGTCTGTACCTGTCCCAGTGCATGATGGGAACAGGGCAAACCAAACTACCAAGCCAATTCTTATACTGGGAAGGAAACAAGCTTCCGGGGACCGGTTTCTGGCATCACAGCCTTCATCGGCCCGGCTTGCCTGAATCCTGATGGTGCAATGAGCAAGGGACTCACTTCTGAGCATACCCTCCCACACTGAGTGTGGTTAAAAACGATTTGGGAAAAAGGGGGTGGTGATGGACAGAGTTTCTGAATGATGCAGAATACTCTTACCAAGTCAAGAGATCATGGTTTTAATCCATCACCGTTTTTTACCTCACTGCACCATCCCAGCTCAGAACCTGGCTACATGCAAATTAGTCTGTACCTGTCCCAGTGCATGATGGGAACAGGGCAAACCAAACTACCAAACCAATTCTTATACTGGGAAGGAAACAAGCTTCCGGGGACCGGTTTCTGGCATCACAGCCTTCGTCGGCCCGGCTTGTCTGAATCCTGATGGTGCAATGAGCAAGGGACTCACGTCTGAGCATACCCTCCCACACTGAGTGTGGTTAAAAATGATTTGGGAAAAAGGGGGTGGTGATGGACAGAGTTTCTGAATGATGCAGAATACTCTTACCAAGTCAAGAGATCATGGTTTTAATCCATCACCGTTTTTTAGCTCACTGCACCATCCCAGCTCAGAACCTGGCTACATGCAAATTAGTCTGTACCTGTCCCAGTGCATGATGGGAACAGGGCAAACCAAACTACCAAGCCAATTCTTATACTGGGAAGGAAATAAGCTTCCGGGGACCGGTTTCTGGCATCACAGCCTTCGTCGGCCCGGCTTGCCTGAATCCTGATGGTGCAATGAGCAAGGGACTCACGTCTGAGCATACCCTCCCACACTGAGTGTGGTTAAAAACGATTTGGGAAAAAGGGGGTGGTGATGGACAGAGTTTCTGAATGATGCAGAATACTCTTACCAAGTCAAGAGATCATGGTTTTAATCCATTAATCCATCACCGTTTTTTAGCTCACTGCACCATCCCAGCTCAGAACTTTGGTACATGCAAATTAGTCTTGCCCTGTCCCAGTGCATGATGGGAACAGGGCAAACCAAACTACCAATCCAATTCTTATACTGGGAAGGAAAGAAGCTTCCGGGGACAGGTTTCTGGCATCACAGCCTTCGTCAGCCCGGCTTGCCTGAATCCTGATGGTGCAATGAGCAAGGAACTCACGTCTGAGCATACCCTCCCACACTGAGTGTGGTTAAAAACGATTTGGGAAAAAGGGGGTGGTGATGGACAGAGTTTCTGAATGATGCAGAATACTCTTACCAAGTCAAGAGATCATGGTTTTAATCCATCACCGTTTTTTAGCTCACTGCATCATCCCAGCTCAGAACCTGGCTACATGCAAATTAGTCTGTACCTGTCCCAGTGCATGATGGGAACAGAGCAAACCAAACTACCAAGCCAATTCTTATACTGGGAAGGAAACAAGCTTCCGGGGACCGGTTTCTGGCATCACAGCCTTCGTCGGCCCGGCTTGCCTGAATCCTGATGGTGCAATGAGCAAGGGACTCACGTCTGAGCATACCCTCCCACACTGAGTGTGGTTAAAAACGATTTGGGAAAAAGGGGGTGGTGATGGACAGAGTTTCTGAATGATGCAGAATACTCTTACCAAGTCAAGAGATCATGGTTTTAACCCATCACCGTTTTTTAGCTCACTGCACCATCCCAGCTCAGAACCTGGCTACATGCAAATTAGTCTGTACCTGTCCCAGTGCATGATGGGAACAGGGCAAACCAAACTACCAAGCCAATTCTTATACTGGGAAGGAAACAAGCTTCTGGGGACCGGTTTCTGGCATCACAGCCTTCGTCGGCCCGGCTTGCCTGAATCCTGATGGTGCAATGAGCAAGGGACTCACGTCTGAGCATACCCTCCCACACTGAGTGTGGTTAAAAACGATTTGGGAAAAAGGGGGTGGTGATGGACAGAGTTTCTGAATGATGCAGAATACTTTTACCAAGTCAAGAGATCATGGTTTTAATCCATCACCGTTTTTTAGCTCACTGCACCATCCCAGCTCAGAACCTGCCTACATGCAAATTAGTCTGTACCTGTCCCAGTGCATGATGGGAACAGGGCAAACCAAACTACCAAGCCAATTCTTATACTGGGAAGGAAACAAGCTTCCGGGGACCGGTTTCTGGCATCACAGTCTTCGTCGGCCCGGCTTGCCTGAATCCTGATGGTGCAATGAGCAAGGGACTCACGTCTGAGCATACCCTCCCACACTGAGTGTGGTTAAAAACGATTTGGGAAAAAGGGGGTGGTGATGGACAGAGTTTCTGAATGATGCAGAATACTCTTACCAAGTCAAGAGATCATGGTTTTAATCCATTAATCCATCACCGTTTTTTAGCTCACTGCACCATCCCAGCTCAGAACCTGGCTACATGCAAATTAGTCTGTACCTGTCCCAGTGCATGATGGGAACAGGGCAAACCAAACTACCAAGCCAATTCTTATACTGGGAAGGAAACAAGCTTCCGGGGACCGGTTTCTGGCATCACAGCCTTCGTCGGCCCGGCTTGCCTGAATCCTGATGGTGCAATGAGCAAGGGACTCACGTCTGAGCATACTCTCCCACACTGAGTGTGGTTAAAAACGATTTGGGAAAAAGGGGGTGGTGATGGACAGAGTTTCTGAATGATGCAGAATACTCTTACCAAGTCAAGAGATCATGGTTTTAATCCATCACCGTTTTTTAGCTCACTGCACCATCCCAGCTCAGAACCTGGCTACATGCAAATTAGTCTGTACCTGTCCCAGTGCATGATGGGAACAGGGCAAACCAAACTACCAAGCCAATTCTTATACTGGGAAGGAAACAAGCTTCCGGGGACCGGTTTCTGGCATCACAGCCTTCATCGGCCCGGCTTGGCTGAATCCTGATGGTGCAATGAGCAAGGGACTCACTTCTGAGCATACCCTCCCACACTGAGTGTGGTTAAAAACGATTTGGGAAAAAGGGGGTGGTGATGGACAGAGTTTCTGAATGATGCAGAATACTCTTACCAAGTCAAGAGATCATGTGTTTAATCCTTCACCGTTTTTTAGCTCACTGCACCATCCCAGCTCAGAACCTGACTACATGCAAATTAGTCTGTACCTGTCCCAGTGCATGATGGGAACAGGGCAAACCAAACTACCAAGCCAATTCTTATACTGGGAAGGAAACAAGCTTCCGGGGACCGGTTTCTGGCATCACAGCCTTCGTCGGCCCGGCTTGCCTGAATCCTGATGTTGCAATGAGCAAGGGACTCACGTCTGAGCATACCCTCCCACACTGAGTGTGGTTAAAAATGATTTGGGAAAAAGGGGGTGGTGATGGACAGAGTTTCTGAATGATGCAGAATACTCTTACCAAGTCAAGAGATCATGGTTTTAATCCATCACCGTTTTTTAGCTCACTGCACCATCCCAGCTCAGAACCTGGCTACATGCAAATTAGTCTGTACCTGTCCCAGTGCATGATGGGAACAGGGCAAACCAAACTACCAAGCCAATTCTTATACTGGGAAGGAAATAAGCTTCCGGGGACCGGTTTCTGGCATCACAGCCTTCGTCGGCCCGGCTTGCCTGAATCCTGATGGTGCAATGAGCAAGGGACTCACGTCTGAGCATACCCTCCCACACTGAGTGTGGTTAAAAACGATTTGGGAAAAAGGGGGTAATGATGGACAGAGTTTCTGAATGATGCAGAATACTCTTACCAAGTCAAGAGATCATGGTTTTAATCCATCACCGTTTTTTAGCTCACTGCACCATCCCAGCTCAGAACCTGGCTACATGCAAATTAGTCTGTACCTGTCCCAGTGCATGATGGGAACAGGGCAAACCAAACTACCAAGCCAATTCTTATACTGGGAAGGAAACAAGCTTCCGGGGACCGGTTTCTGGCATCACAGCCTTCGTCGGCCCGGCTTGCCTGAATCCTGATGGTGCAATGAGCAAGGGACTCACGTCTGAGCATACCCTCCCACACTGAGTGTGGTTAAAAACGATTTGGGAAAAAGGGGGTGGTGATGGACAGAGTTTCTGAATGATGCAGAATACTCTTACCAAGTCAAGAGATCATGGTTTTAATCCATCACCGTTTTTTAGCTCACTGCACCATCCCAGCTCAGAACCTGGCTACATGCAAATTAGTCTGTACCTGTCCCAGTGCATGATGGGAACAGGGCAAACCAAACTACCAAGCCAATTCTTATACTGGGAAGGAAACAAGCTTCCGGGGACCGGTTTCTGGCATCACAGCCTTCGTCGGCCCGGCTTGCCTGAATCCTGATGGTGCAATGAGCAAGGGACTCACGTCTGAGCATACCCTCCCACACTGAGTGTGGTTAAAAACGACTTGGGAAAAAGGGGGTGGTGATGGACAGAGTTTCTGAATGATGCAGAATACTCTTACCAAGTCAAGAGATCATGGTTTTAACCCATCACCGTTTTTTAGCTCACTGCACCATCCCAGCTCAGAACCTGGCTACATGCAAATTAGTCTGTACCTGTCCCAGTGCATGATGGGAACAGGGCAAACCAAACTACCAAGCCAATTCTTATACTGGGAAGGAAACAAGCTTCTGGGGACCGGTTTCTGGCATCACAGCCTTCGTCGGCCCGGCTTGCCTGAATCCTGATGGTGCAATGAGCAAGGGACTCACGTCTGAGCATACCCTCCCACACTGAGTGTGGTTAAAAACGATTTGGGAAAAAGGGGGTGGTGATGGACAGAGTTTCTGAATGATGCAGAATACTTTTACCAAGTCAAGAGATCATGGTTTTAATCCATCACCGTTTTTTAGCTCACTGCACCATCCCAGCTCAGAACCTGCCTACATGCAAATTAGTCTGTACCTGTCCCAGTGCATGATGGGAACAGGGCAAACCAAACTACCAAGCCAATTCTTATACTGGGAAGGAAACAAGCTTCCGGGGACCGGTTTCTGGCATCACAGTCTTCGTCGGCCCGGCTTGCCTGAATCCTGATGGTGCAATGAGCAAGGGACTCACGTCTGAGCATACCCTCCCACACTGAGTGTGGTTAAAAACGATTTGGGAAAAAGGGGGTGGTGATGGACAGAGTTTCTGAATGATGCAGAATACTCTTACCAAGTCAAGAGATCATGGTTTTAATCCATTAATCCATCACCGTTTTTTAGCTCACTGCACCATCCCAGCTCAGAACCTGGCTACATGCAAATTAGTCTGTACCTGTCCCAGTGCATGATGGGAACAGAGCAAACCAAACTACCAAGCCAATTCTTATACTGGGAAGGAAACAAGCTTCCGGGGACCGGTTTCTGGCATCACAGCCTTCGTCGGCCCAGCTTGCCTGAATCCTGATGGTGCAATGAGCAAGGGACTCACGTCTGAGCATACTCTCCCACACTGAGTGTGGTTAAAAACGATTTGGGAAAAAGGGGGTGGTGATGGACAGAGTTTCTGAATGATGCAGAATACTCTTACCAAGTCAAGAGATCATGGTTTTAATCCATCACCGTTTTTTAGCTCACTGCACCATCCCAGCTCAGAACCTGGCTACATGCAAATTAGTCTGTACCTGTCCCAGTGCATGATGGGAACAGGGCAAACCAAACTACCAAGCCAATTCTTATACTGGGAAGGAAACAAGCTTCCGGGGACCGGTTTCTGGCATCACAGCCTTCATCGGCCCGGCTTGCCTGAATCCTGATGGTGCAATGAGCAAGGGACTCACTTCTGAGCATACCCTCCCACACTGAGTGTGGTTAAAAACGATTTGGGAAAAAGGGGGTGGTGATGGACAGAGTTTCTGAATGATGCAGAATACTCTTACCAAGTCAAGAGATCATGGTTTTAATCCATCACCGTTTTTTAGCTCACTGCACCATCCCAGCTCAGAACCTGACTACATGCAAATTAGTCTGTACCTGTCCCAGTGCATGATGGGAACAGGGCAAACCAAACTACCAAGCCAATTCTTATACTGGGAAGGAAACAAGCTTCCGGGGACCGGTTTCTGGCATCACAGCCTTCGTCGGCCCGGCTTGCCTGAATCCTGATGTTGCAATGAGCAAGGGACTCACGTCTGAGCATACCCTCCCACACTGAGTGTGGTTAAAAATGATTTGGGAAAAAGGGGGTGGTGATGGACAGAGTTTCTGAATGATGCAGAATACTCTTACCAAGTCAAGAGATCATGGTTTTAATCCATCACCGTTTTTTAGCTCACTGCACCATCCCAGCTCAGAACCTGGCTACATGCAAATTAGTCTGTACCTGTCCCAGTGCATGATGGGAACAGGGCAAACCAAACTACCAAGCCAATTCTTATACTGGGAAGGAAATAAGCTTCCGGGGACCGGTTTCTGGCATCACAGCCTTCGTCGGCCCGGCTTGCCTGAATCCTGATGGTGCAATGAGCAAGGGACTCACGTCTGAGCATACCCTCCCACACTGAGTGTGGTTAAAAACGATTTGGGAAAAAGGGGGTGGTGATGGACAGAGTTTCTGAATGATGCAGAATACTCTTACCAAGTCAAGAGATCATGGTTTTAATCCATCACCGTTTTTTAGCTCACTGCACCATCCCAGCTCAGAACCTGGCTACATGCAAATTAGTCTGTACCTGTCCCAGTGCATGATTAGAACAGGGCAAACCAAACTACCAAGCCAATTCTTATACTGGGAAGGAAACAAGCTTCCGGGGACCGGTTTCTGGCATCACAGCCTTCGTCGGCCCGGCTTGCCTGAATCCTGATGGTGCAATGAGCAAGGGACTCACGTCTGAGCATACCCTCCCACACTGAGTGTGGTTAAAAACGATTTGGGAAAAAGGGGGTGGTGATGGACAGAGTTTCTGAATGATGCAGAATACTCTTACCAAGTCAAGAGATCATGGTTTTAATCCATCACCGTTTTTTAGCTCACTGCACCATCCCAGCTCAGAACCTGGCTACATGCAAATTAGTCTGTACCTGTCCCAGTGCATGATGGGAACAGGGCAAACCAAACTACCAAGCCAATTCTTATACTGGGAAGGAAACAAGCTTCCGGGGACCGGTTTCTGGCATCACAGCCTTTGTCGGCCCGGCTTGCCTGAATCCTGATGGTGCAATGAGCAAGGGACTCACGTCTGAGCATACCCTCCCACACTGAGTGTGGTTAAAAACGATTTGGGAAAAAGGGGGTGGTGATGGACAGAGTTTCTGAATGATGCAGAATACTCTTACCAAGTCAAGAGATCATGGTTTTAATCCATTAATCCATCACCGTTTTTTAGTTCACTGCACCTTCCCAGCTCAGAACTTTGGTACATGCAAATTAGTCTTGCCCTGTCCCAGTGCATGATGGGAACAGGGCAAACCAAACTACCAATCCAATTCTTATACTGGGAAGGAAAGAAGCTTCCGGGGACAGGTTTCTGGCATCACAGCCTTCGTCGGCCCGGCTTGCCTGAATCCTGATGGTGCAATGAGCAAGGAACTCACGTCTGAGCATACCCTCCCACACTGAGTGTGGTTAAAAACGATTTGGGAAAAAGGGGGTGGTGATGGACAGAGTTTCTGAATGATGCAGAATACTCTTACCAAGTCAAGAGATCATGGTTTTAATCCATCACCGTTTTTTAGCTCACTGCATCATCCCAGCTCAGAACCTGGCTACATGCAAATTAGTCTGTACCTGTCCCAGTGCATGATGGGAACAGAGCAAACCAAACTACCAAGCCAATTCTTATACTGGGAAGGAAAAAAGCTTCCGGGGACCGGTTTCTGGCATCACAGCCTTCGTCGGCCCGGCTTGCCTGAATCCTGATGGTGCAATGAGCAAGGACTCACGTCTGAGAATACCCTCCCACACTGAGTGTGGTTAAAAACGATTTGGGAAAAAGGGGGTGGTGATGGACAGAGTTTCTGAATGATGCAGAATACTCTTACCAAGTCAAGAGATCATGGTTTTAACCCATCACCGTTTTTTAGCTCACTGCACCATCCCAGCTCAGAACCTGGCTACATGCAAATTAGTCTGTACCTGTCCCAGTGCATGATGGGAACAGGGCAAACCAAACTACCAAGCCAATTCTTATACTGGGAAGGAAACAAGCTTCTGGGGACCGGTTTCTGGCATCACAGCCTTCGTCGGCCCGGCTTGCCTGAATCCTGATGGTGCAATGAGCAAGGGACTCAAGTCTGAGCATACCCTCCCACACTGAGTGTGGTTAAAAACGATTTGGGAAAAAGGGGGTGGTGATGGACAGAGTTTCTGAATGATGCAGAATACTTTTACCAAGTCAAGAGATCATGGTTTTAATCCATCACCGTTTTTTAGCTCACTGCACCATCCCAGCTCAGAACCTGCCTACATGAAAATTAGTCTGTACCTGTCCCAGTGCATGATGGGAACAGGGCAAACCAAACTACCAAGCCAATTCTTATACTGGGAAGGAAACAAGCTTCCGGGGACCGGTTTCTGGCATCACAGTCTTCGTCGGCCCGGCTTGCCTGAATCCTGATGGTGCAATGAGCAAGGGACTCACGTCTGAGCATACCCTCCCACACTGAGTGTGGTTAAAAACGATTTGGGAAAAAGGGGGTGGTGATGGACAGAGCTTCTGAATGATGCAGAATACTCTTACCAAGTCAAGAGATCATGGTTTTAATCCATTAATCCATCACCGTTTTTTAGCTCACTGCACCATCCCAGCTCAGAACCTGGCTACATGCAAATTAGTCTGTACCTGTCCCAGTGCATGATGGGAACAGGGCAAACCAAACTACCAAGCCAATTCTTATACTGGGAAGGAAACAAGCTTCCGGGGACCGGTTTCTGGCATCACAGCCTTCGTCGGCCCGGCTTGCCTGAATCCTGATGGTGCAATGAGCAAGGGACTCACGTCTGAGCATACTCTCCCACACTGTGTGTGGTTAAAAACGATTTGGGAAAAAGGGGGTGGTGATGGACAGAGTTTCTGAATGATGCAGAATACTCTTACCAAGTCAAGAGATCATGGTTTTAATCCATCACCGTTTTTTAGCTCACTGCACCATCCCAGCTCAGAACCTGGCTACATGCAAATTAGTCTGTACCTGTCCCAGTGCATGATGGGAACAGGGCAAACCAAACTACCAAGCCAATTCTTATACTGGGAAGGAAACAAGCTTCCGGGGACCGGTTTCTGGCATCACAGCCTTCGTCGGCCCGGCTTGCCTGAATCCTGATGGTGCAATGAGCAAGGGACTCACTTCTGAGCAGACCCTCCCACACTGAGTGTGGTTAAAAACGATTTGGGAAAAAGGGGGTGGTGATGGACAGAGTTTCTGAATGATGCAGAATACTCTTACCAAGTCAAGAGATCATGGTTTTAATCCATCACCGTTTTTTAGCTCACTGCACCATCCCAGCTCAGAACCTGGCTACATGCAAATTAGTCTGTACCTGTCCCAGTGCATGATGGGAACAGGGCAAACCAAACTACCAAGCCAATTCTTATACTGGGAAGGAAACAAGCTTCCGGGGACCGGTTTCTGGCATCACAGCCTTCGTCGGCCCGGCTTGCCTGAATCCTGATGGTGCAATGAGCAAGGGACTCACGTCTGAGCATACCCTCCCACACTGAGTGTGGTTAAAAATGATTTGGGAAAAAGGGGGTGGTGATGGACAGAGTTTCTGAATGATGCAGAATACTCTTACCAAGTCAAGAGATCATGGTTTTAATCCATCACCGTTTTTTAGCTCACTGCACCATCCCAGCTCAGAACCTGGCTACATGCAAATTAGTCTGTACCTGTCCCAGTGCATGATGGGAACAGGGCAAACCAAACTACCAAGCCAATTCTTATACTGGGAAGGAAACAAGCTTCCGGGGACCGGTTTCTGGCATCACAGCCTTCGTCGGCCCGGCTTGCCTGAATCCTGATGTTGCAATGAGCAAGGGACTCACGTCTGAGCATACCCTCCCACACTGAGTGTGGTTAAAAATGATTTGGGAAAAAGGGGGTGGTGATGGACAGAGTTTCTGAATGATGCAGAATACTCTTACCAAGTCAAGAGATCATGGTTTTAATCCATCACCGTTTTTTAGCTCACTGCACCATCCCAGCTCAGAACCTGGCTACATGCAAATTAGTCTGTACCTGTCCCAGTGCATGATGGGAACAGGGCAAACCAAACTACCAAGCCAATTCTTATACTGGGAAGGAAATAAGCTTCCGGGGACCGGTTTCTGGCATCACAGCCTTCGTCGGCCCGGCTTGCCTGAATCCTGATGGTGCAATGAGCAAGGGACTCACGTCTGAGCATACCCTCCCACACTGAGTGTGGTTAAAAACGATTTGGGAAAAAGGGGGTGGTGATGGACAGAGTTTCTGAATGATGCAGAATACTCTTACCAAGTCAAGAGATCATGGTTTTAATCCATCACCGTTTTTTAGCTCACTGCACCATCCCAGCTCAGAACCTGGCTACATGCAAATTAGCCTGTACCTGTCCCAGTGCATGATGGGAACAGGGCAAACCAAACTACCAAGCCAATTCTTATACTGGGAAGGAAACAAGCTTCCGGGGACCGGTTTCTGGCATCACAGCCTTCGTCGGCCCAGCTTGCCTGAATCCTGATGGTGCAATGAGCAAGGGACTCACGTCTGAGCATACCCTCCCACACTGAGTGTGGTTAAAAACGATTTGGGAAAAAGGGGGTGGTGATGGACAGAGTTTCTGAATGATGCAGAATACTCTTACCAAGTCAAGAGATCATGGTTTTAATCCATCACCGTTTTTTAGCTCACTGCACCATCCCAGCTCAGAACCTGGCTACATGCAAATTAGTCTGTACCTGTCCCAGTGCATGATGGGAACAGGGCAAACCAAACTACCAAGCCAATTCTTATACTGGGAAGGAAAAAAGCTTCCGGGGACCGGTTTCTGGCATCACAGCCTTTGTCGGCCCGGCTTGCCTGAATCCTGATGGTGCAATGAGCAAGGGACTCACGTCTGAGCATACCCTCCCACACTGAGTGTGGTTAAAAACGATTTGGGAAAAAGGGGGTGGTGATGGACAGAGTTTCTGAATGATGCAGAATACTCTTACCAAGTCAAGAGATCATGGTTTTAATCCATTAATCCATCACCGTTTTTTAGCTCACTGCACCATCCCAGCTCAGAACTTTGGTACATGCAAATTAGTCTTGCCCTGTCCCAGTGCATGATGGGAACAGGGCAAACCAAACTACCAATCCAATTCTTATACTGGGAAGGAAAGAAGCTTCCGGGGACAGGTTTCTGGCATCACAGCCTTCGTCGGCCCGGCTTGCCTGAATCCTGATGGTGCAATGAGCAAGGAACTCACGTCTGAGCATACCCTCCCACACTGAGTGTGGTTAAAAACGATTTGGGAAAAAGGGGGTGGTGATGGACAGAGTTTCTGAATGATGCAGAATACTCTTACCAAGTCAAGAGATCATGGTTTTAATCCATCACCGTTTTTTAGCTCACTGCATCATCCCAGCTCAGAACCTGGCTACATGCAAATTAGTCTGTACCTGTCCCAGTGCATGATGGGAACAGAGCAAACCAAACTACCAAGCCAATTCTTATACTGGGAAGGAAACAAGCTTCCGGGGACCGGTTTCTGGCATCACAGCCTTCGTCGGCCCGGCTTGCCTGAATCCTGATGGTGCAATGAGCAAGGACTCACGTCTGAGCATACCCTCCCACACTGAGTGTGGTTAAAAACGATTTGGGAAAAAGGGGGTGGTGATGGACAGAGTTTCTGAATGATGCAGAATACTCTTACCAAGTCAAGAGATCATGGTTTTAACCCATCACCGTTTTTTAGCTCACTGCACCATCCCAGCTCAGAACCTGGCTACATGCAAATTAGTCTGTACCTGTCCCAGTGCATGATGGGAACAGGGCAAACCAAACTACCAAGCCAATTCTTATACTGGGAAGGAAACAAGCTTCTGGGGACCGGTTTCTGGCATCACAGCCTTCGTCGGCCCGGCTTGCCTGAATCCTGATGGTGCAATGAGCAAGGGACTCAAGTCTGAGCATACCCTCCCACACTGAGTGTGGTTAAAAACGATTTGGGAAAAAGGGGGTGGTGATGGACAGAGTTTCTGAATGATGCAGAATACTTTTACCAAGTCAAGAGATCATGGTTTTAATCCATCACCGTTTTTTAGCTCACTGCACCATCCCAGCTCAGAACCTGCCTACATGAAAATTAGTCTGTACCTGTCCCAGTGCATGATGGGAACAGGGCAAACCAAACTACCAAGCCAATTCTTATACTGGGAAGGAAACAAGCTTCCGGGGACCGGTTTCTGGCATCACAGTCTTCGTCGGCCCGGCTTGCCTGAATCCTGATGGTGCAATGAGCAAGGGACTCACGTCTGAGCATACCCTCCCACACTGAGTGTGGTTAAAAACGATTTGGGAAAAAGGGGGTGGTGATGGACAGAGCTTCTGAATGATGCAGAATACTCTTACCAAGTCAAGAGATCATTGTTTTAATCCATTAATCCATCACCGTTTTTTAGCTCACTGCACCATCCCAGCTCAGAACCTGGCTACATGCAAATTAGTCTGTACCTGTCCCAGTGCATGATGGGAACAGGGCAAACCAAACTACCAAGCCAATTCTTATACTGGGAAGGAAACAAGCTTCCGGGGACCGGTTTCTGGCATCACAGCCTTCGTCGGCCCGGCTTGCCTGAATCCTGATGGTGCAATGAGCAAGGGACTCACGTCTGAGCATACTCTCCCACACTGTGTGTGGTTAAAAACGATTTGGGAAAAAGGGGGTGGTGATGGACAGAGTTTCTGAATGATGCAGAATACTCTTACCAAGTCAAGAGATCATGGTTTTAATCCATCACCGTTTTTTAGCTCACTGCACCATCCCAGCTCAGAACCTGGCTACATGCAAATTAGTCTGTACCTGTCCCAGTGCATGATGGGAACAGGGCAAACCAAACTACCAAGCCAATTCTTATACTGGGAAGGAAACAAGCTTCCGGGGACCGGTTTCTGGCATCACAGCCTTCGTCGGCCCGGCTTGCCTGAATCCTGATGGTGCAATGAGCAAGGGACTCACTTCTGAGCAGACCCTCCCACACTGAGTGTGGTTAAAAACGATTTGGGAAAAAGGGGGTGGTGATGGACAGAGTTTCTGAATGATGCAGAATACTCTTACCAAGTCAAGAGATCATGGTTTTAATCCATCACCGTTTTTTAGCTCACTGCACCATCCCAGCTCAGAACCTGGCTACATGCAAATTAGTCTGTACCTGTCCCAGTGCATGATGGGAACAGGGCAAACCAAACTACCAAGCCAATTCTTATACTGGGAAGGAAACAAGCTTCCGGGGACCGGTTTCTGGCATCACAGCCTTCGTCGGCCCGGCTTGCCTGAATCCTGATGGTGCAATGAGCAAGGGACTCACGTCTGAGCATACCCTCCCACACTGAGTGTGGTTAAAAATGATTTGGGAAAAAGGGGGTGGTGATGGACAGAGTTTCTGAATGATGCAGAATACTCTTACCAAGTCAAGAGATCATGGTTTTAATCCATCACCGTTTTTTAGCTCACTGCACCATCCCAGCTCAGAACCTGGCTACATGCAAATTAGTCTGTACCTGTCCCAGTGCATGATGGGAACAGGGCAAACCAAACTACCAAGCCAATTCTTATACTGGGAAGGAAATAAGCTTCCGGGGACCGGTTTCTGGCATCACAGCCTTCGTCGGCCCGGCTTGCCTGAATCCTGATGGTGCAATGAGCAAGGGACTCACGTCTGAGCATACCCTCCCACACTGAGTGTGGTTAAAAACGATTTGGGAAAAAGGGGGTGGTGATGGACAGAGTTTCTGAATGATGCAGAATACTCTTACCAAGTCAAGAGATCATGGTTTTAATCCATCACCGTTTTTTAGCTCACTGCACCATCCCAGCTCAGAACCTGGCTACATGCAAATTAGTCTGTACCTGTCCCAGTGCATGATGGGAACAGGGCAAACCAAACTACCAAGCCAATTCTTATACTGGGAAGGAAACAAGCTTCCGGGGACCGGTTTCTGGCATCACAGCCTTCGTCGGCCCGGCTTGCCTGAATCCTGATGGTGCAATGAGCAAGGGACTCACGTCTGAGCATACCCTCCCACACTGAGTGTGGTTAAAAACGATTTGGGAAAAAGGGGGTGGTGATGGACAGAGTTTCTGAATGATGCAGAATACTCTTACCAAGTCAAGAGATCATGGTTTTAATCCATCACCGTTTTTTAGCTCACTGCACCATCCCAGCTCAGAACCTGGCTACATGCAAATTAGTCTTGCCCTGTCCCAGTGCATGATGGGAACAGGGCAAACCAAACTACCAAGCCAATTCTTATACTGGGAAGGAAAGAAGCTTCCGGGGACAGGTTTCTGGCATCACAGCCTTCGTCAGCCCGGCTTGCCTGAATCCTGATGGTGCAATGAGCAAGGAACTCACGTCTGAGCATACCCTCCCACACTGAGTGTGGTTAAAAACGATTTGGGAAAAAGGGGGTGGTGATGGACAGAGTTTCTGAATGATGCAGAATACTCTTACCAAGTCAAGAGATCATGGTTTTAATCCATCACCGTTTTTTAGCTCACTGCACCATCCCAGCTCAGAACCTGGCTACATGCAAATTAGTCTGTAGCTGTCACAGTGCATGATGGGAACAGGGCAAACCAAACTACCAAGCCAATTCTTATACTGGGAAGGAAACAAGCTTCCGGGGACCGGTTTCTGGCATCACAGCCTTCGTCGGCCCGGCTTGCCTGAATCCTGATGGTGCAATGAGCAAGGGACTCATGTCTGAGCATACCCTCCCACACTGAGTGTGGTTAAAAACGATTTGGGAAAAAGGGGGTGGTGATGGACAGAGTTTCTGAATGATGCAGAATACTCTTACCAAGTCAAGAGATCATGGTTTTAATCCATCACCGTTTTTTAGCTCACTGCACCATCCCAGCTCAGAACCTGGCTACATGCAAATTAGTCTGTACCTGTCCCAGTGCATGATGGGAACAGGGCAAACCAAACTACCAAGCCAATTCTTATACTGGGAAGGAAACAAGCTTCCGGGGACCGGTTTCTGGCATCACAGCCTTCGTCCGCCCGGCTTGCCTGAATCCTGATGGTGCAATGAGCAAGGGACTCACGTCTGAGCATACCCTCCCACACTGAGTGTGGTTAAAAACGATTTGGGAAAAAGGGGGTGCTGATGGACAGAGTTTCTGAATGATGCAGAATACTCTTACCAAGTCAAGAGATCATGGTTTTAATCCATCACCGTTTTTTAGCTCACTGCACCATCCCAGCTCAGAACCTGACTACATGCAAATTAGTCTGTACCTGTCCCAGTGCATGATGGGAACAGGGCAAACCAAACTACCAAGCCAATTCTTATAGTGGGAAGGAAACAAGCTTCTGGGGACCGGTTTCTGGCATCACAGCCTTCGTCAGCCCGGCTTGCCTGAATCCTGATGGTGCAATGAGCAAGGGACTCACGTCTGAGCATACCCTCCCACACTGAGTGTGGTTAAAAACGATTTGGGAAAAAGGGGGTGGTGATGGACAGAGTTTCTGAATGATGCAGAATACTCTTACCAAGTCAAGAGATCACGGTTTTAATCCATCACCGTTTTTTAGCTCACTGCACCATCCCAGCTCAGAACCTGGCTACATGCAAATTAGTCTGTACCTGTCCCAGTGCATGATGGGAACAGGGCAAACCAAACTACCAAGCCAATTCTTATACTGGGAAGGAAACAAGCTTCCGGGGACCGGTTTCTGGCATCACAGCCTTCGTCGGCCCGGCTTGCCTGAATCCTGATGGTGCAATGAGCAAGGGACTCACGTCTGAGCATACCCTCCCACACTGAGTGTGGTGAAAAACGATTTGGGAAAAAGGGGGTGGTGATGGACAGAGTTTCTGAATGATGCAGAATACTCTTACCAAGTCAAGAGATCATGGTTTTAATCCATCACCGTTTTTTAGCTCACTGCACCATCCCAGCTCAGAACCTGGCTACATGCAAATTAGTCTGTACCTGTCCCAGTGCATGATGGGAACAGGGCAAACCAAACTACCAAGCCAATTCTTATACTGGGAAGGAAACAAGCTGCCGGGGACCGGTTTCTGGCATCACAGCCTTCGTCGGCCCGGCTTGCCTGAATCCTGATGGTGCAATGAGCAAGGGACTCACGTCTGAGCATACCCTCCCACACTGAGTGTGGTTAAAAACGATTTGGGAAAAAGGGGGTGGTGATGGACAGAGTTTCTGAATGATGCAGAATACTCTTACCAAGTCAAGAGATCATGGTTTTAAACCATCACCGTTTTTTAGCTCACTGCACCATCCCAGCTCAGAACCTGGCTACATGCAAATTAGTCTGTACCTGTCCCAGTGCTTGATGGGAACAGGGCAAACCAAACTACCAAGCCAATTCTTATACTGGGAAGGAAACAAGCTTCCGGGGACCGGTTTCTGGCATCACAGCCTTCATCGGCCCGGCTTGCCTGAATCCTGATGGTGCAATGAGCAAGGGACTCACGTCTGAGCATACCCTCCCACACTGAGTGTGGTTAAAAACGATTTGGGAAAAAGGGGGTGGTGATGGACAGAGTTTCTGAATGATGCAGAATACTCTTACCAAGTCAAGAGATCATGGTTTTAATCCATTAATCCATCACCGTTTTTTAGCTCACTGCACCATCCCAGCTCAGAACCTGGCTACATGCAAATTAGTCTGTACCTGTCCCAGTGCATGATGGGAACCGGGCAAACCAAACTACCAAGCCAATTCTTATACTGGGAAGGAAACAAGCTTCCGGGGACCGGTTTCTGGCATCACAGCCTTCGTCGGCCCGGCTTGCCTGAATCCTGATGGCGCAATGAGCAAGGGACTCACGTCTGAGCATACCCTCCCACACTGAGTGTGGTTAAAAATGATTTGGGAAAAAGGGGGTGGTGATGGACAGAGTTTCTGAATGATGCAGAATACTCTTACCAAGTCAAGAGATCATGGTTTTAATCCATCACCGTTTTTTAGCTCACTGCACCATCCCAGCTCAGAACTTTGCTACATGCAAATTAGTCTTGCCCTGTCCCAGTGCATGATGGGAACAGGGCAAACCAAACTACCAATCCAATTCTTATACTGGGAAGGAAAGAAGCTTCCGGGGACAGGTTTCTGGCATCACAGCCTTCGTCGGCCCGGCTTGCCTGAATCCTGATGGTGCAATGAGCAAGGAACTCACGTCTGAGCATACCCTCCCACACTGAGTGTGGTTAAAAACGATTTGGGAAAAAGGGGGTGGTGATGGACAGAGTTTCTGAATGATGCAGAATACTCTTACCAAGTCAAGAGATCATGGTTTTAATCCATCACCGTTTTTTAGCTCACTGCACCATCCCAGCTCAGAACCTGGCTACATGCAAATTAGTCTGTACCTGTCCCAGTGCATGATGGGAACAGGGCAAACCAAACTACCAAGCCAATTCTTATACTGGGAAGGAAACAAGCTTCCGGGGACCGGTTTCTGGCATCACAGCCTTCGTCGGCCCAGCTTGCCTGAATCCTGATGGTGCAATGAGCAAGGGACTCACGTCTGAGCATACCCTCCCACACTGAGTGTGGTTAAAAACGATTTGGGAAAAAGGGGGTGGTGATGGACAGAGTTTCTGAATGATGCAGAATACTCTTACCAAGTCAAGAGATCATGGTTTTAATCCATCACCGTTTTTTAGCTCACTGCACCATCCCAGCTCAGAACCTGGCTACATGCAAATTAGTCTGTACCTGTCCCAGTGCATGATGGGAACAGGGCAAACCAAACTACCAAGCCAATTCTTATACTGGGAAGGAAACAAGCTTCCGGGGACCGGTTTCTGGCATCACAGCCTTTGTCGGCCCGGCTTGCCTGAATCCTGATGGTGCAATGAGCAAGGGACTCACG
Organism: Triturus cristatus; assembly: GCF_964204655.1. NCBI lineage: Eukaryota > Metazoa > Chordata > Amphibia > Caudata > Salamandridae > Triturus > Triturus cristatus. Next base: position 100,042,970 of record NC_140582.1, read on the forward strand.
TCTGAGCATACCCTCCCACACTGAGTGTGGTTAAAAACGATTTGGGAAAAAGGGGGTGGTGATGGACAGAGTTTCTGAATGATGCAGAATACTCTTACCAAGTCAAGAGATCATGGTTTTAATCCATTAATCCATCACCGTTTTTTAGCTCACTGCACCATCCCAGCTCAGAACTTTGGTACATGCAAATTAGTCTTGCCCTGTCCCAGTGCATGATGGGAACAGGGCAAACCAAACTACCAATCCAATTCTTATACTGGGAAGGAAAGAAGCTTCCGGGGACAGGTTTCTGGCATCACAGCCTTCGTCGGCCCGGCTTGCCTGAATCCTGATGGTGCAATGAGCAAGGAACTCACGTCTGAGCATACCCTCCCACACTGAGTGTGGTTAAAAACGATTTGGGAAAAAGGGGGTGGTGATGGACAGAGTTTCTGAATGATGCAGAATACTCTTACCAAGTCAAGAGATCATGGTTTTAATCCATCACCGTTTTTTAGCTCACTGCATCATCCCAGCTCAGAACCTGGCTACATGCAAATTAGTCTGTACCTGTCCCAGTGCATGATGGGAACAGAGCAAACCAAACTACCAAGCCAATTCTTATACTGGGAAGGAAACAAGCTTCCGGGGACCGGTTTCTGGCATCACAGCCTTCGTCGGCCCGGCTTGCCTGAATCCTGATGGTGCAATGAGCAAGGACTCACGTCTGAGCATACCCTCCCACACTGAGTGTGGTTAAAAACGATTTGGGAAAAAGGGGGTGGTGATGGACAGAGTTTCTGAATGATGCAGAATACTCTTACCAAGTCAAGAGATCATGGTTTTAACCCATCACCGTTTTTTAGCTCACTGCACCATCCCAGCTCAGAACCTGGCTACATGCAAATTAGTCTGTACCTGTCCCAGTGCATGATTGGAACAGGGCAAACCAAACTACCAAGCCAATTCTTATACTGGGAAGGAAACAAGCTTCTGGGGACCGGTTTCTGGCATCACAGCCTTCGTCGGCCCGGCTTGCCTGAATCCTGATGGTGCAATGAGCAAGGGACTCAAGTCTGAGCATACCCTCCCACACTGAGTGTGGTTAAAAACGATTTGGGAAAAAGGGGGTGGTGATGGACAGAGTTTCTGAATGATGCAGAATACTTTTACCAAGTCAAGAGATCATGGTTTTAATCCATCACCGTTTTTTAGCTCACTGCACCATCCCAGCTCAGAACCTGCCTACATGAAAATTAGTCTGTACCTGTCCCAGTGCATGATGGGAACAGGGCAAACCAAACTACCAAGCCAATTCTTATACTGGGAAGGAAACAAGCTTCCGGGGACCGGTTTCTGGCATCACAGTCTTCGTCGGCCCGGCTTGCCTGAATCCTGATGGTGCAATGAGCAAGGGACTCACGTCTGAGCATACCCTCCCACACTGAGTGTGGTTAAAAACGATTTGGGAAAAAGGGGGTGGTGATGGACAGAGCTTCTGAATGATGCAGAATACTCTTACCAAGTCAAGAGATCATTGTTTTAATCCATTAATCCATCACCGTTTTTTAGCTCACTGCACCATCCCAGCTCAGAACCTGGCTACATGCAAATTAGTCTGTACCTGTCCCAGTGCATGATGGGAACAGGGCAAACCAAACTACCAAGCCAATTCTTATACTGGGAAGGAAACAAGCTTCCGGGGACCGGTTTCTGGCATCACAGCCTTCGTCGGCCCGGCTTGCCTGAATCCTGATGGTGCAATGAGCAAGGGACTCACGTCTGAGCATACTCTCCCACACTGTGTGTGGTTAAAAACGATTTGGGAAAAAGGGGGTGGTGATGGACAGAGTTTCTGAATGATGCAGAATACTCTTACCAAGTCAAGAGATCATGGTTTTAATCCATCACCGTTTTTTAGCTCACTGCACCATCCCAGCTCAGAACCTGGCTACATGCAAATTAGTCTGTACCTGTCCCAGTGCATGATGGGAACAGGGCAAACCAAACTACCAAGCCAATTCTTATACTGGGAAGGAAACAAGCTTCCGGGGACCGGTTTCTGGCATCACAGCCTTCGTCGGCCCGGCTTGCCTGAATCCTGATGGTGCAATGAGCAAGGGACTCACTTCTGAGCAGACCCTCCCACACTGAGTGTGGTTAAAAACGATTTGGGAAAAAGGGGGTGGTGATGGACAGAGTTTCTGAATGATGCAGAATACTCTTACCAAGTCAAGAGATCATGGTTTTAATCCATCACCGTTTTTTAGCTCACTGCACCATCCCAGCTCAGAACCTGGCTACATGCAAATTAGTCTGTACCTGTCCCAGTGCATGATGGGAACAGGGCAAACCAAACTACCAAGCCAATTCTTATACTGGGAAGGAAACAAGCTTCCGGGGACCGGTTTCTGGCATCACAGCCTTCGTCGGCCCGGCTTGCCTGAATCCTGATGGTGCAATGAGCAAGGGACTCACGTCTGAGCATACCCTCCCACACTGAGTGTGGTTAAAAATGATTTGGGAAAAAGGGGGTGGTGATGGACAGAGTTTCTGAATGATGCAGAATACTCTTACCAAGTCAAGAGATCATGGTTTTAATCCATCACCGTTTTTTAGCTCACTGCACCATCCCAGCTCAGAACCTGGCTACATGCAAATTAGTCTGTACCTGTCCCAGTGCATGATGGGAACAGGGCAAACCAAACTACCAAGCCAATTCTTATACTGGGAAGGAAATAAGCTTCCGGGGACCGGTTTCTGGCATCACAGCCTTCGTCGGCCCGGCTTGCCTGAATCCTGATGGTGCAATGAGCAAGGGACTCACGTCTGAGCATACCCTCCCACACTGAGTGTGGTTAAAAACGATTTGGGAAAAAGGGGGTGGTGATGGACAGAGTTTCTGAATGATGCAGAATACTCTTACCAAGTCAAGAGATCATGGTTTTAATCCATCACCGTTTTTTAGCTCACTGCACCATCCCAGCTCAGAACCTGGCTACATGCAAATTAGTCTGTACCTGTCCCAGTGCATGATGGGAACAGGGCAAACCAAACTACCAAGCCAATTCTTATACTGGGAAGGAAACAAGCTTCCGGGGACCGGTTTCTGGCATCACAGCCTTCGTCGGCCCGGCTTGCCTGAATCCTGATGGTGCAATGAGCAAGGGACTCACGTCTGAGCATACCCTCCCACACTGAGTGTGGTTAAAAACGATTTGGGAAAAAGGGGGTGGTGATGGACAGAGTTTCTGAATGATGCAGAATACTCTTACCAAGTCAAGAGATCATGGTTTTAATCCATCACCGTTTTTTAGCTCACTGCACCATCCCAGCTCAGAACCTGGCTACATGCAAATTAGTCTTGCCCTGTCCCAGTGCATGATGGGAACAGGGCAAACCAAACTACCAAGCCAATTCTTATACTGGGAAGGAAAGAAGCTTCCGGGGACAGGTTTCTGGCATCACAGCCTTCGTCAGCCCGGCTTGCCTGAATCCTGATGGTGCAATGAGCAAGGAACTCACGTCTGAGCATACCCTCCCACACTGAGTGTGGTTAAAAACGATTTGGGAAAAAGGGGGTGGTGATGGACAGAGTTTCTGAATGATGCAGAATACTCTTACCAAGTCAAGAGATCATGGTTTTAATCCATCACCGTTTTTTAGCTCACTGCACCATCCCAGCTCAGAACCTGGCTACATGCAAATTAGTCTGTAGCTGTCACAGTGCATGATGGGAACAGGGCAAACCAAACTACCAAGCCAATTCTTATACTGGGAAGGAAACAAGCTTCCGGGGACCGGTTTCTGGCATCACAGCCTTCGTCGGCCCGGCTTGCCTGAATCCTGATGGTGCAATGAGCAAGGGACTCATGTCTGAGCATACCCTCCCACACTGAGTGTGGTTAAAAACGATTTGGGAAAAAGGGGGTGGTGATGGACAGAGTTTCTGAATGATGCAGAATACTCTTACCAAGTCAAGAGATCATGGTTTTAATCCATCACCGTTTTTTAGCTCACTGCACCATCCCAGCTCAGAACCTGGCTACATGCAAATTAGTCTGTACCTGTCCCAGTGCATGATGGGAACAGGGCAAACCAAACTACCAAGCCAATTCTTATACTGGGAAGGAAACAAGCTTCCGGGGACCGGTTTCTGGCATCACAGCCTTCGTCCGCCCGGCTTGCCTGAATCCTGATGGTGCAATGAGCAAGGGACTCACGTCTGAGCATACCCTCCCACACTGAGTGTGGTTAAAAACGATTTGGGAAAAAGGGGGTGCTGATGGACAGAGTTTCTGAATGATGCAGAATACTCTTACCAAGTCAAGAGATCATGGTTTTAATCCATCACCGTTTTTTAGCTCACTGCACCATCCCAGCTCAGAACCTGACTACATGCAAATTAGTCTGTACCTGTCCCAGTGCATGATGGGAACAGGGCAAACCAAACTACCAAGCCAATTCTTATAGTGGGAAGGAAACAAGCTTCTGGGGACCGGTTTCTGGCATCACAGCCTTCGTCAGCCCGGCTTGCCTGAATCCTGATGGTGCAATGAGCAAGGGACTCACGTCTGAGCATACCCTCCCACACTGAGTGTGGTTAAAAACGATTTGGGAAAAAGGGGGTGGTGATGGACAGAGTTTCTGAATGATGCAGAATACTCTTACCAAGTCAAGAGATCACGGTTTTAATCCATCACCGTTTTTTAGCTCACTGCACCATCCCAGCTCAGAACCTGGCTACATGCAAATTAGTCTGTACCTGTCCCAGTGCATGATGGGAACAGGGCAAACCAAACTACCAAGCCAATTCTTATACTGGGAAGGAAACAAGCTTCCGGGGACCGGTTTCTGGCATCACAGCCTTCGTCGGCCCGGCTTGCCTGAATCCTGATGGTGCAATGAGCAAGGGACTCACGTCTGAGCATACCCTCCCACACTGAGTGTGGTGAAAAACGATTTGGGAAAAAGGGGGTGGTGATGGACAGAGTTTCTGAATGATGCAGAATACTCTTACCAAGTCAAGAGATCATGGTTTTAATCCATCACCGTTTTTTAGCTCACTGCACCATCCCAGCTCAGAACCTGGCTACATGCAAATTAGTCTGTACCTGTCCCAGTGCATGATGGGAACAGGGCAAACCAAACTACCAAGCCAATTCTTATACTGGGAAGGAAACAAGCTGCCGGGGACCGGTTTCTGGCATCACAGCCTTCGTCGGCCCGGCTTGCCTGAATCCTGATGGTGCAATGAGCAAGGGACTCACGTCTGAGCATACCCTCCCACACTGAGTGTGGTTAAAAACGATTTGGGAAAAAGGGGGTGGTGATGGACAGAGTTTCTGAATGATGCAGAATACTCTTACCAAGTCAAGAGATCATGGTTTTAAACCATCACCGTTTTTTAGCTCACTGCACCATCCCAGCTCAGAACCTGGCTACATGCAAATTAGTCTGTACCTGTCCCAGTGCTTGATGGGAACAGGGCAAACCAAACTACCAAGCCAATTCTTATACTGGGAAGGAAACAAGCTTCCGGGGACCGGTTTCTGGCATCACAGCCTTCATCGGCCCGGCTTGCCTGAATCCTGATGGTGCAATGAGCAAGGGACTCACGTCTGAGCATACCCTCCCACACTGAGTGTGGTTAAAAACGATTTGGGAAAAAGGGGGTGGTGATGGACAGAGTTTCTGAATGATGCAGAATACTCTTACCAAGTCAAGAGATCATGGTTTTAATCCATTAATCCATCACCGTTTTTTAGCTCACTGCACCATCCCAGCTCAGAACCTGGCTACATGCAAATTAGTCTGTACCTGTCCCAGTGCATGATGGGAACCGGGCAAACCAAACTACCAAGCCAATTCTTATACTGGGAAGGAAACAAGCTTCCGGGGACCGGTTTCTGGCATCACAGCCTTCGTCGGCCCGGCTTGCCTGAATCCTGATGGCGCAATGAGCAAGGGACTCACGTCTGAGCATACCCTCCCACACTGAGTGTGGTTAAAAATGATTTGGGAAAAAGGGGGTGGTGATGGACAGAGTTTCTGAATGATGCAGAATACTCTTACCAAGTCAAGAGATCATGGTTTTAATCCATCACCGTTTTTTAGCTCACTGCACCATCCCAGCTCAGAACTTTGCTACATGCAAATTAGTCTTGCCCTGTCCCAGTGCATGATGGGAACAGGGCAAACCAAACTACCAATCCAATTCTTATACTGGGAAGGAAAGAAGCTTCCGGGGACAGGTTTCTGGCATCACAGCCTTCGTCGGCCCGGCTTGCCTGAATCCTGATGGTGCAATGAGCAAGGAACTCACGTCTGAGCATACCCTCCCACACTGAGTGTGGTTAAAAACGATTTGGGAAAAAGGGGGTGGTGATGGACAGAGTTTCTGAATGATGCAGAATACTCTTACCAAGTCAAGAGATCATGGTTTTAATCCATCACCGTTTTTTAGCTCACTGCACCATCCCAGCTCAGAACCTGGCTACATGCAAATTAGTCTGTACCTGTCCCAGTGCATGATGGGAACAGAGCAAACCAAACTACCAAGCCAATTCTTATACTGGGAAGGAAACAAGCTTCCGGGGACCGGTTTCTGGCATCACAGCCTTCGTCGGCCCGGCTTGCCTGAATCCTGATGGTGCAATGAGCAAGGGACTCACGTCTGAGCATACCCTCCCACACTGATTGTGGTTAAAAACGATTTGGGAAAAAGGGGGTGGTGATGGACAGAGTTTCTGAATGATGCAGAATACTCTTACCAAGTCGAGAGATCATGGTTTTAATCCATCACCGTTTTTTAGCTCACTGCACCATCCCAGCTCAGAACCTGGCTACATGCAAATTAGTCTGTACCTGTCCCAGTGCATGATGAGAACAGGGCAAACCAAACTACCAAGCCAATTCTTATACTGGGAAGGAAACAAGCTTCCAGGGACCGGTTTCTGGCATCACAGCCTTCGTCGGCCCGGCTTGCCTGAATCCTGATGGTGCAATGAGCAAGGGACTCACTTCTGAGCATACCCTCCCACACTGAGTGTGGTTAAAAACGATTTGGGAAAAAGGGGGTGGTGATGGACAGAGTTTCTGAATGATGCAGAATACTCTTACCAAGTCAAGAGATCATGGTTTTAATCCATCACCGTTTTTTAGCTCACTGCACCATCCCAGCTCAGAACCTGGCTACATGCAAATTAGTCTGTACCTGTCCCAGTGCATGATGGGAACAGGGCAAACCAAACTACCAAGCCAATTCTTATACTGGGAAGGAAACAAGCTTCCGGGGACCGGTTTCTGGCATCACAGCCTTCGTCGGCCCGGCTTGCCTGAATCCTGATGGTGCAATGAGCAAGGGACTCACGTCTGAGCATACCCTCCCACACTGAGTGTGGTTAAAAATGATTTGGGAAAAAGGGGGTGGTGATGGACAGAGTTTCTGAACGATGCAGAATACTCTTACCAAGTCAAGAGATCATGGTTTTAATCCATCACCGTTTTTTAGCTCACTGCACCATCCCAGCTCAGAACCTGGCTACATGCAAATTAGTCTGTACCTGTCCCAGTGCATGATGGGAACAGGGCAAACCAAACTACCAAGCCAATTCTTATACTGGGAAGGAAATAAGCTTCCGGGGACCGGTTTCTGGCATCACAGCCTTCGTCGGCCCGGCTTGCCTGAATCCTGATGGTGCAATGAGCAAGGGACTCACGTCTGAGCATACCCTCCCACACTGAGTGTGGTTAAAAACGATTTGGGAAAAAGGGGGTGGTGATGGACAGAGTTTCTGAATGATGCAGAATACTCTTACCAAGTCAAGAGATCATGGTTTTAATCCATCACCGTTTTTTAGCTCACTGCACCATCCCAGCTCAGAACCTGGCTACATGCAAATTAGTCTGTACCTGTCCCAGTGCATGATGGGAACAGGGCAAACCAAACTACCAAGCCAATTCTTATACTGGGAAGGAAACAAGCTTCCGGGGACCGGTTTCTGGCATCACAGCTTTTGTCGGCCCGGCTTGCCTGAATCCTGATGGTGCAATGAGCAAGGGACTCACGTCTGAGCATACCCTCCCACACTGAGTGTGGTTAAAAACGATTTGGGAAAAAGGGGGTGGTGATGGACAGAGTTTCTGAATGATGCAGAATACTCTTACCAAGTCAAGAGATCATGGTTTTAATCCATCACCGTTTTTTAGCTCACTGCACCATCCCAGCTCAGAACCTGGCTACATGCAAATTAGTCCGTACCTGTCCCAGTGCATGATGGGAACAGGGCAAACCAAACTACCAAGCCAATTCTTATACTGGGAAGGAAACAAGCTTCCGGGGACCGGTTTCTGGCATCACAGCCTTCGTCGGCCCGGCTTGCCTGAATCCTGATGGTGCAATGAGCAAGGGACTCACGTCTGAGCATACCCTCCCACACTGAGTGTGGTTAAAAACGATTTGGGAAAAAGGGGGTGGTGATGGACAGAGTTTCTGAATGATGCAGAATACTCTTACCAAGTCAAGAGATCATGGTTTTAATCCATCACCGTTTTTTAGCTCACTGCACCATCCCAGCTCAGAACCTGGCTACATGCAAATTAGTCTGTACCTGTCCCAGTGCATGATGGGAACAGGGCAAACCAAACGACCAAGCCAATTCTTATACTGGGAAGGAAACAAGCTTCCGGGGACCGGTTTCTGGCATCACAGCCTTCGTCGGCCCGGCTTGCCTGAATCCTGATGGTGCAATGAGCAAGGGACTCACGTCTGAGCATACCCTCCCACACTGAGTGTGGTTACAAACGATTTGGGAAAAAGGGGGTGGTGATGGACAGAGTTTCTGAATGATGCAGAATACTCTTACCAAGTCAAGAGATCATGGTTTTAATCCATCACCGTTTTTTAGCTCACTGCACCATCCCAGCTCAGAACCTGGCTACATGCAAATTAGTCTTACCCTGTCCCAGTGCATGATGGGAACAGGACAAACCAAACTACCAAGCCAATTCTTATACTGGGAAGGAAAGAAGCTTCCGGGGACAGGTTTCTGGCATCACAGCCTTCGTCAGCCCGGCTTGCCTGAATCCTGATGGTGCAATGAGCAAGGAACTCACGTCTGAGCATACCCTCCCACACTGAGTGTGGTTAAAAACGATTTGGGAAAAAGGGGGTGGTGATGGACAGAGTTTCTGAATGATGCAGAATACTCTTACCAAGTCAAGAGATCATGGTTTTAATCCATCACCGTTTTTTAGCTCACTGCACCATCCCAGCTCAGAACCTGGCTACATGCAAATTAGTCTGTAGCTGTCACAGTGCATGATGGGAACAGGGCAAACCAAACTACCAAGCCAATTCTTATACTGGGAAGGAAACAAGCTTCCGGGGACCGGTTTCTGGCATCACAGCCTTCGTCGGCCCGGCTTGCCTGAATCCTGATGGTGCAATGAGCAAGGGACTCATGTCTGAGCATACCCTCCCACACTGAGTGTGGTTAAAAACGATTTGGGAAAAAGGGGGTGGTGATGGACAGAGTTTCTGAATGATGCAGAATACTCTACCAAGTCAAGAGATCATGGTTTTAATCCATCACCGTTTTTTAGCTCACTGCACCATCCCAGCTCAGAACCTGGCTACATGCAAATTAGTCTGTACCTGTCCCAGTGCATGATGGGAACAGGGCAAACCAAACTACCAAGCCAATTCTTATACTGGGAAGGAAACAAGCTTCCGGGGACCGGTTTCTGGCATCACAGCCTTCGTCCGCCCGGCTTGCCTGAATCCTGATGGTGCAATGAGCAAGGGACTCACGTCTGAGCATACCCTCCCACACTGAGTGTGGTTAAAAACGATTTGGGAAAAAGGGGGTGGTGATGGACAGAGTTTCTGAATGATGCAGAATACTCTTACCAAGTCAAGAGATCATGGTTTTAATCCATCACCGTTTTTTAGCTCACTGCACCATCCCAGCTCAGAACCTGACTACATGCAAATTAGTCTGTACCTGTCCCAGTGCATGATGGGAACAGGGCAAACCAAACTACCAAGCCAATTCTTATACTGGGAAGGAAACAAGCTTCTGGGGACCGGTTTCTGGCATCACAGCCTTCGTCGGCCCGGCTTGCCTGAATCCTGATGGTGCAATGAGCAAGGGACTCACGTCTGAGCATACCCTCCCACACTGAGTGTGGTTAAAAACGATTTGGGAAAAAGGGGGTGCTGATGGACAGAGTTTCTGAATGATGCAGAATACTCTTACCAAGTCAAGAGATCATGGTTTTAATCCATCACCGTTTTTTAGCTCACTGCACCATCCCAGCTCAGAACCTGGCTACATGCAAATTAGTCTGTACCTGTCCCAGTGCTTGATGGGAACAGGGCAAACCAAACTACCAAGCCAATTCTTATACTGGGAAGGAAACAAGCTTCCGGGGACCGGTTTCTGGCATCACAGCCTTCGTCGGCCCAGCTTGCCTGAATCCTGATGGTGCAATGAGCAAGGGACTCACGTCTGAGCATACCCTCCCACACTGAGTGTGGTGAAAAACGATTTGGGAAAAAGGGGGTGGTGATGGACAGAGTTTCTGAATGATGCAGAATACTCTTACCAAGTCAAGAGATCATGGTTTTAATCCATCACCGTTTTTTTGCTCACTGCACCATCCCAGCTCAGAACCTGGCTACATGCAAATTAGTCTGTACCTGTCCCAGTGCATGATGGGAACAGGGCAAACCAAACTACCAAGCCAATTCTTATACTGGGAAGGAAACAAGCTTCCGGGGACCGGTTTCTGGCATCACAGCCTTCGTCGGCCCGGCTTGCCTGAATCCTGATGGTGCAATGAGCAAGGGACTCACGTCTGAGCATACCCTCCCACACTGAGTGTGGTTAAAAACGATTTGGGAAAAAGGGGGTGGTGATGGACAGAGTTTCTGAATGATGCAGAATACTCTTACCAAGTCAGGAGATCATGGTTTTAATCCATCACCGTTTTTTAGCTCACTGCACCATCCCAGCTCAGAACCTGGCTACATGCAAATTAGTCTGTACCTGTCCCAGTGCATGATGGGAACAGGGCAAACCAAACTACCAAGCCAATTCTTATACTGGGAAGGAAACAAGCTTCCGGGGACCGGTTTCTGGCATCACAGCCTTCGTCGGCCCGGCTTGCCTGAATCCTGATGGTGCAATGAGCAAGGGACTCACGTCTGAGCATACCCTCCCACACTGAGTGTGGTTAAAAACGATTTGGGAAAAAGGGGGTGGTGATGGACAGAGTTTCTGAATGATGCAGAATACTCTTACCAAGTCAAGAGATCACTGATGACATCATCCAGTGACTGTGTGTTTCTGTAAAGTTTAAATATGTTTAATATATATAGGCCAAGGTGTATTGAAGAATGAGTGGGTGTATGAGTGTCTGAATGGATGATTTACTAGGTGTGTGACTGACTCTATAAGTGAGTGATTAAACACTTCTTACTGAATGCATGGGTTAGTGACTAAACTGTGTGAATGTCTGTATCAGTCTGCCTGTTGGTGTGTAAGCGGCTGCATGGGTTGGTGAATAGCTACACAAGTGTCTATATGGGTTATTGATTGGTTGTCTGAGTATCTGTATGGGTGCCTGAGTGTTTGTGTGGGTGGGGGGTAGGTGACTGTGTATAGATGTGCGAGTGGATGATTCACTGGGTGTATCTGGGTATATGGATTCAACACTGCATCTGTGATAGACTGTATGGGTGGGTGAGTGTGAGTATGGGTATGTTTGTTGTCTCAGTGGTACATGTGTGAGTAGCTACATATGTGAAAGGCAGTATATGTGAGTGTTGGAGTATATAAATGACTATATGTGAGAGTGAGTGATTTTGAGAGTGGCTATATGGATGAGTGTGCTTGTATCAGTGATTGTATAAGAGTGTAAGTATGTGTTAGTATCTGTATGAGTAAGTGAGGTGGTGTGTGTATAACTGTATAGGTGAGTAAATGGAAGTGAGATTAATTCTTTGCATGACTGACTAGGGGTGTGAGCAACTCGATGGATGAGTGGCAGTGTGTGAGTGCCTATATAGGTGAATGAGTGCATATTGCAGTCCTGTACTAATGAGTGAGTGAAAGTATGAGTGACTGTATGGGTGAGTGAGTGGATGGGTGTGTAGACCTAAGAATTTTTAAAAGCTAATTTCTAACTATAACGTCCCTGAAACCTATGGTTTTTTCAGTGAATTACAAAGGTTTTTTTAAATGCTAATTTCTAACTATAACGTCCCTGAAACCTGTGGCTTTTTCAGTGAATTTCAAAGGTTTTTTAAATGCTAATTTCTAACTATGCCTACAGAGGTAGAATATGTGCAGAAAGAGGAAGAAAGGCACAGAAAGAAGCAAAGAAATGCAGAAAGAGGCAACAGAAGTCCAGAAAGACGAAGAAAGGTGTAGTAAGAAGCAATAGATGTGCACAAAGAACCGACAGAGGAGCAGAAAGAGTTCTTGTTGCAAAGTCATACTGTGCCCCCAACTTTTTGCTGACAGGTACTGGTGGTAACTGACTCTGACTAACCAGGCCAAGAGCCAGTGCTTTGCTAAAAGACACTTAGAATACAGTGAAAACACCTACATACACTTGTAAACACTATGCGTTGGGGTACCCCTGTGATTGGCATGACCTTCTCTGTAAGGCCCTATTACATAATAGGGCAGGGGGATTAAAACTACCTCTAAGTCAGAGGTGCCAAAAGATGCTTTTTTAAGTAAGAGTCACATTTGCAGAGTGGTGGAGAAAGGGTGCTGAGCCTCCGACCAGTGCTCAGGAATTCCGCTGCATAGAACTTAGAGGAGGTACCAACAGGGCTACTTGGCCCCCAATGTCCCTCCGGAGTAAATTGGACTTCATCCCCCATCCAATATCTGCCAGGAGGTGCGTTTGCAGAGTGTTGGAGAAAGGGGGGCATGTCCTCCTTAGACGTCTTAGCAATCCCACTGTGTGGGACTTACTGCAGGTAACAAGAGGGGTTGTTGGCCCCCAATGACAACCTTGGGGGCCAACTACCCCTCCTATTACCTCCAGTAAGTCCCACACAGCAGGATTGCTAAATTCTCATAGCAGGCCACGCCCCCTTTGCCCACCACTCTGCAAACGCACTCCCTGGCGCGCTCTTGGATGGGGATTGAAGTCCCCTTTGCTGCTGGGGGTCCTTTAGGGGCCAACCAGCCTACGTCTTACCTCCACTAAGCCCCACACAGTGGGATTGCTAAGAGGTGGACAAAGGCCACGTCCCCTTTCCCCACCACTCTGCAGATGCGCCTCCTGAGGCACTTCATTCCTGAGGGTCCCTGGGGGCCAACTAGCCCACCAGGTACCTCCAGTATGCGCCACAGAGCTGCATTGCAGAGAGGTGGTCTGAGGCCATGCCCCCGTTCTACACCATTCTGCAAACGCAGCTCCTGGCCCACTGCTGGTGGGGCGATGAGGTCGACTTGTGTCCTGAGGTCCTCAGGACACAAATATATATATATATGTATATATATTACACATGTAAACTCACACAGCCTTCACAATGTGAGCAAACAAGCCCCCCAGTCAGGAGTAAAGTTAGACAAAGTTCTTTTATTCCAGCAGGTACCAGCAGAAGCATTACGCATTTCGACCGCATGGCCTTAATCATATGCAAAAATGAGGAACGGTTGCTCGTTAGTTTAAATAGTTGAATGCCAACAACATTGAGGAAGGACTAACATGCTCGTTTACAGTGGACGTATAGTTCATTATAATCCTTTTTATATACGTGGGTGATCAGTTTTGTTAAGAAACATCTACTCTTAAACAGTATGTCCTACATGCCATTAATAATGAAATGTTCGAGTCAGTCACTGATCACGTTTATCCCTTCTTGGAACTTACTAGTCCACAATGCATTGCACTGGATCCTTAAGCACTGTCATGTCCTTCCATTTTTCTAGCCATATACAATGTGTCTTCATCACAAAAGTCACTTGCACTACCGTACTGTTGTAGCCTCAAAAGGAGTAATTCCATGTAGGGCTTTAGTAACATTTCAAATGCGTGATTTTTGAAAAAAAATGTCATCCTCATGCTTTGTTCGCCCTAAGTTGGCAGGGTAAGCCCAGACGTGGGTCCCTTGCACACTTTGCCACTGGATTCAAGCTAGCCTGGCTGATGACGGCTGATTAGCCAGAAACCGGTCCCAGGATGCGTGTTTATGGTCCAGGGAAGACATGGCTTGGCAGTTCGGGCTGGACTGTTCCCATGAGGCACAGGGTCAGACTGATTTGCATATGGCCATGTCTGAACTGGGGTGGCGGAGTGATCTAAAGAATGATGATGGATTAAACCCAGATCAGTTGACTGGGGGTGAGTGCTTGCATTGTTCAACACTCCGTCCATTATCTCCTTTGGTATTGCTTTGTATGCCCTAAGTTGGCAGGGTATGCCCAGACGTGGGTCCCTTGCTCACTTTGCAACTGGATTCAAGCTAGCCTGGCTGATGACGGCTGATTAGCCAGAAACCGGTCCCAGAATGCTTGTTTCCGGTCCAGGGAAGACATGGCTTGGCAGTTCGGGCTGGACAGTTCCCTTGAGGCACAGGGTCAGACTGATTTTCATATGGTCATGTCTGAACTGGAGTGGCGGTGTGAGCTAAAGAATGATGATGGATTAAACCCAGATTAGTTGACTGGGGGTGAGTGCTTGCATTGTTCAACACTCTGTCCATCATCCCCTTTGGTTTTGCTTCCATTTTTCTAGCCATATGAAATGTGTCTTTAACTCTTCATCACATAAATCACTTGCACTGCCGTACTGTTGTAGCCTCAAAAGGAGTAATTCCATGTAGGGCTTTAGTAACATTTCAAATGCGTGATTTTTGAAAAAAATGTTCATCCTCATGCTTTGTTCGCCCTAAGTTGGCAGGGTATGCCCAGACGTGGGTCCCTTGCTCACTTTGCCACTGGATTCAAGCTAGCCTGGCTGATGATGGCTGATTAGCCAGAAACCGGTCCAAGGATGCTTGTTTCCGGTCAAGGGAAGACATGACTTGGCAGTTCGGGCTGGACTGTTCCCATGAGGCACAGGGTCAGACTGATTTGCATATGACCATGTCTGAACTGGGGTGGCGGAGTGAGCTAAAGAATGATGATGAATTAAACCCAGATCAGTTGACTGGGGGTGAGTGCTTGCATTGTTCAACACTCCGTCCATCATCCCCTTTGGTATTGCTTTGTTTGCCCTAAGTTGGCAGGGTATGCCCAGACGTGGGTCCCTTGCTCACTTTGCCACTGGATTCAAGCTAGCCTGGCTGATGACGGCTGATTAGCCAGAAACCGGTCCCAGGGTGCTTGTTTCCGGTCCAGGGAAGACATGGCTCGGCAGTTCGGGCTGGACTGTTCCCATGAGGCACAGGGTCAGACTGATTTGCATATGGCCATGTCTGAACTGGGGTGGCGGAGTGAGCTGAAGAATGATGATGGATTAAACCCAGATCAGTTGACTGGGGGTGAGTGCTTGCAATGTTCAACACTCCATCCATCATCCCCTTTGGTTTTTCTTCCATTTTTCTAGCCATATACAATGTGTCTTCATCACAAAAATCACGTGCACTACCGTACTGTTGTAGCCTCAAAAGGAGTAATTCCATGTAGGGTTTTAGTAACATTTCAAATGTGTGATTTTTGAAAAAAATGTTCATTCTCATATTTTTGGAAACAAATCCATTAAGCGGGTACCTGCGAATGATAAATCTTCACTCCTCCATCGTGTCAGGGTTAATAACTCAGACAAAATCTGGCTGCTTCTGAAAGTGTTTTCAAGTTAATGGCAGGCAGACCCCCCATTTTACAAGTGACAAAAGCCACCTGGGCGTGCAGTGGTCCAAGCTTTAGCCAAATGCTCTGCAACATTAAACAGGCAGCCGGCGGGCGTCCTTAAACTATATATATATATATATTACCTACTGGCGGTCGCCAGTAGGTAGTTATAGTTAGGACCACGTTTCCATAGGAAATCCGCAACATTCTATTTTGAATAACTTTGGCGCCGGTCGACGAATCCTCGCAAATTTTTCAAAATAGGTGGGGCGCTATGCTCCGCTCCTACCCTGAAAGTCTCGGGGGGATTCGTCAAGCGGGGGCTGAGATAAAAGGGGGGTCCCAAAACGCATTTTTCCCATGCATTTTTCCATAGGACCTTTAGACACAGCTACAGCCCGAACGGCTGAACAGAATTACTAGAAATTTGGCAGAGAGGTAGTCCTCAGGTCAAGGAAGTGCCTTTTGTAGGTTTGGTGTAAATCTGTTCAGTAGATTCTGAGAAAATAGCCTTTAAATCAATATATATATCTGTGACAGCTTACGGTGCGCTTACGGTGCGCTTACCGTACGATTCTGATTGGCTGTTAGATCTTAGTAAACATTCGAATCGGTCAAAACCAGGAAGCGCCATTTTGTGTGTTTCACACAGAAAAAAAAGGGTGATAATTTGAAAAGGGGGCAAGGAGGAGAGTTACAGACCCCCTAACATTTGAAAGGGGGTCAAAGAAGGACAGAAAAGTACAAAGAAAACATTTACTGATTTTAAAAATAAATCACGGGGTACGCGTACGGTAAGCTCACCGTACGCGTACGGTAAAAAAAAATAAAAAAAATAAAAAATGAAATGCAGATTTAAGTGTTTAGATATTAGGGGGCTCTACTAAGAGCCGTTGTGTTTATGAAGTGATTTTTCAGTGGTACCTACAAGTAAGTACCGATGCAGAGTCTAAGGTTCAAGAGGAAGACTCTGTTCCCTTCATCATTGAAGTGCACACCATCTCCTCTATAAATGTCTTGCATGTCGTAACGCAAGTTGTTGTGGTAAATGGATCCCATACCACAGTCTCGGAGGAAAGCAGAAACAGATTTGTTGACGTGTTTTCTTGCTTTGTCAATCTGTGGACAGAAATGATTGGACCAGTTCCATTTTTGCCTTTGGCATATGTTAGAAAACACAAAGGCAGTTTTAGGGAAAAGTGATAACAGTTGTGCAAAGGTGTTCTTCATAAGCATTTCAAGACCTACCCCAGTCAAAGTGCCTAGGTCATTGCCACCACAGTGCACTATTATGAGGTCAGGGTGTTGGTTTTGCATGAAGGATTTCACCAATGGCATCAATTGGTGCCACTTTAACCCTCTCTGACCAATCCATTTAATGTCTACATTTGGCAAAGCAAGGTCTCTCACCATATCTGTTTTCTCTGCATACTTTTCACTCCAGAAGACATAGCTGTGCCCTACAATCCACACTGTGAACATCTTCAAAGGAGAACTGGATGCACTCAGGAGGTGTAATTCAGAAGAATGGTAAAAAGAAATGAAAGACAGTTTGGAAATGGAGGCAAACATATTATTATTTTTTTTTAAATCTGATTGGCTGTTTCATACCATTCTAGAATAAAAACTAGGCTGTATGTGTAAATTTATAGAAGCATGTTTTGTATTGGTACAGAAAAATGTGTTACCAAAGAACAGTACTATGGATTTGCTGTTCGGTTTGAAAAGTCAAGCACTCCTGCTCTTTGGAAATGAAACATTGTTTAGTGAACTTCTGACCTGACTCTACACAGCAGTGTTCCATGAGCTGTTGCTATGGTAGCAGGCAGAAGTCAAGTTGGGGGAAGGGTACTAGGCAGAAGTCAAGTTGGGGGAAGGGTACTTTTGGAAAAGGGTTGGTTTTCAACCAATAGAAATGTGTGATTACATTTGAAAAAAAGGGGGAAGCACTGAGATTTGAAACTTACATGTATATGTGTGGAAAAATAGAGGGAAACGTTGCCATTATCTGGTTCTGCTGAGAGGAGAGAGATGTAAAGAACAGAGATCCTGGCTCTGATAATCTGTTGTTTGAGTGCCACATTTCTTTCACAACTAACTAATTTTAAAGGTGAGTTTAGAGTTTGAGAGGGGATGTATATGGTAAATTAAGAAATGAATAATAGAATTGGAATTCCTTTTGTTGAGGTTGTGTTTATTATTTTCTGTTTTGGGAGAAATTTAAATGTGAGGAACATGTAAAATAATATGGACTATGTTTTCACGAAAATTTAAGGTGTACTGGTAAAAATAAGGACTACTTTAAGGGTTTGAGGTTGCACTCAGTAATGCAAATACATTCAGCATCAGTGAGGCTGGTTGCCCTTGCTGGAGTGTAGTGAGTCACCCAGGTTACACATGTTGCTGGTCTAAGAAAGCTGTTTGGTATTGCTCTGGTGATTTTACATTTGCATTAGATGGAAAGGGGGAGCCATTTTTTTGTATGCAGAAGCAGACTCTTAGCACACAGCCAGCTGGTTATCCTGTGGAATCATGCACAGTATTCACAACCGAGTGGGGTTTGAGGTTTCAGTCAGTAATGCAAATACATTCAGCATTACTAAGGCTGGTTGCCCTTGGTGGAGTGTAGTCAGTCACCCAGGTTACACATGGTGCTGGTCTGAAAAAGCAGTTTGGACATGTGCTTTTATCAGAATCTGAAAAGTGGATTCATAATATGTCAGTCTGTAAAAGTGTTTATCACTTGCCAAAAAAAAGAGTAGTAAGTGTGCTTTCAAATTGGCAAAGAAATTTCGTTTTGTGACTAATGTGGAAACATGACTCTGTGTGTAAATACGAAATACAGGCAGAGATTTATTGCGTATTGCTCTGGTGATTTTACATTTGCATTAGATGGAAAGGGGGAGCCATTTTTTTGTATGCAGAAGCAGACTCTTAGCACACAGCCAGCTGGTTATCCTGTGGAATCATGCACAGTATTCACAACCGAGTGGGGTTTGAGGTTTCAGTCAGTAATGCAAATACATTCAGCATCAATAAGGCTGGTTGCCCTTGGTGGAGTGTAGTCAGTCACCCAGGTTACACATGGTGCTGGTCTGAAAAAGCAGTTTGGACATGTGCTTTTATCAGAATCTGAAAAGTGGATTCATAATGTGTCAGTCTGTAAAAGTGTTTATCACTTGCCAAAAAAAAGAGTAGTAAGTGTGCTTTCAAATTGGCAAAGAAATTTCGTTTTGTGACTAATGTGGAAACATGACTCTGTGTGTAAATAGGAAATACAGGCAGAGATTTATTGCGTATTGCTCTGGTGATTTTACATTTGCATTGGATGGAAAGGGGGAGCTATTTTTTTGTATGCAGAAGCAGACTCTTAGCACACAGCCAGCTGGTTATCCTGTGGAATCATGCACAGTATTCACAACCGAGTGGGATTTGAGGTTTCAGTCAGTAATGCAAATACATTCAGCATTACTAAGGCTGGTTGCCCTTGGTGGAGTGTAGTCAGTCACCCAGGTTACACATGGTGCTGGTCTGAAAAAGCAGTTTGGACATGTGCTTTTATCAGAATCTGAAAAGTGGATTCATAATGTGTCTGTCTGTAAAAGTGTTTATCACTTGCCAAAAAAAAGAGTAGTAAGTGTGCTTTCAAATTGGCAAAAAAAAATCGTTTTGTGACTAATGTGGAAACATGACTCTGTGTGTAAATAGGAATTACAGGCAGAGATTTATTGCGTATTGCTCTGGTGATTTTACATTTGCATTGGATGGAAAGGGGGAGCCATTTTTTTGTATGCAGTAGCAGACTCTTAGCACACAGCCAGCTGGTTAACCTGTGGAATCATGCATAGTATTTATAACCGAGTGGGGTTTGAGGTTTCAGTCAGTAATGCAAATACATTCAGCATCACTAAGGCTGGTTGCCCTTGTTGGAGTGTAGTCAGTCACCCAGGTTACACATGGTGCTGGTCTGAAAAAGCAGTTTGGACATGTGCTTTTATCAGAATCTGAAAAGTGGATTCATAATGTGTCAGTCTGTAAAAGTGTTTATCACTTGCCAAAAAAAAGAGTAGTAAGTGTGCTTTCAAATTGGCAAAGAAATTTCGTTTTGTGACTAATGTGGAAACATGACTCTGTGTGTAAATAGGAATTACAGGCAGAGATTTATTGCGTATTGTACTGGTGATTTTACATTTGCATTAGATGGAAAGGGGGAGCCATTTTTTTGTATGCAGAAGCAGACTCTTAGCACACAGCCAGCTGGTTATCCTGTGGAATCATGCACAGTATTCACAACCGAGTGGGGTTTGAGGTTTCAGTCAGCAATGCCAATACATTCAGCATTACTAAGGCTGGTTGCCCTTGGTGGAGTGTAGTCAGTCACCCAGGTTACACATGGTGCTGGTCTGAGAAAGCAGTTTGGACATGTGCTTTTATCAGAATCTGAAAAGTGGATTCATAATGTGTCAGTCTGTAAAAGTGTTTATCACTTGCCAAAAAAAAGAGTAGTAAGTGTGCTTTCAAATTGGCAAAGAAATTTCGTTTTGTGACTAATGTGGAAACATGACTCTGTGTGTAAATAGGAAATACAGGCAGAGATTTATTGCGTATTGTTCTGGTGATTTTACATTTGCATTAGATGGAAAGGGGGAGCCATTTTTTTGTATGCAGAAGCAGACTCTTAGCACACAGCCAGCTGCTTATAATGTGGAATCATGCACAGTATTCACAACCGAGTGGGGTTTGAGGTTTCAGTCAGTAATGCAAATAAATTCAGTATCACTAAGGCTGGTTGCCCTTGCTGGAGTGTAGTCAGTCACCCAGGTTACACATGGTGCTGGTCTGAAAAAGCAGTTTGGACATGTGCTTTTATCAGAATCTGAAAATTGGATTCATAATGTGTCAGTCTGTAAAAGTACCAAAAAAAAGAGTAGTAAGTGTGCTTTCAAATTGGCAAAGAAATTTCGTTTTGTGACTAATGTGGAAATTTTTGGTAAAAACATGTAAATACGTGTACTGTGTAATATATTGATTTATTAAATATTAATACTTTTTTCTTTTTTTTTCAGATTGTGAAAGAAAATTTTCAAAAAAAACCAACCAATTTTTCAAGTAATTTCAATTACATTTTAATTAAAAATTAAATTGTTGGGTGGGTCAGGTAAGTGAGAAATTAGATGGTCCTTTTCTTCCTCTTTATCTCAAAAAGATTTTTAGTATTTAGTTATTAATTCCTCAAGGATCTTGAGATGTGGTAATTGATTTTTAGTGTTTGTTAAAAAAAAAAAGTTTTAAAGAAAAAATAAAAAAAAGTTGAGAGGTAAGGTTGGCTCTTAAAAGAGCCGTTGTGTTCATGCAGGGACAGAGGAAAGGAAGTATGGGAACATTAGCTGGTTGGACATTTGTGCTGATCTATTCTGTTGTTAATGAGGGAAACACTGGTCTCCCTATGAACAATTAGACCATGGCAAAATGAACACCGCATAGTAACCCTACCAAACCGAGGGTTCATTTCCAGAGGTTCAGAAAAAGGTGAATGTGCCCCCACAGATGAAGGGCTCTGCTGAGCTTCCGAAGAAGGACTCGGCTGAGCTGCTGTGGATGTGCTTGGTTGACTTACTGAAGGGTTGCCCCTAGTATGTCTAGCATGTGTCCTAGGATGCACATCCTCAAGGTGTCTCAACATAGTGTGATTCCCGAAGGAATACTTCTTGTTGGGATTACCTCGCGAAAGTACACGCTTGCACAGCTTGCAAGTCACCAAGGCAGCATTGACTTTTTTCTCACCCTCAGGAAAAGTAAAATACTCCCATATGAAAGAGCCCTTCTGTTTCCTCCTTCTCTGCCTGATGGTGGTGCTGCTAGCCTCACTCTCAGCAGAAGAGTGCTGTTCTGCCATCGTATCACAAAGACAAGTCAGCTCCTTCTCCTAAGGGATAACAAGCAGACATGAGGGGAATGGGTGTGGTGTAGGAGAGTTCTAGAACTGAAAGTAGTTTCAACCAATCAAAAGTTGTGTTTCATGATCACATGACCCACCGTGCGTGTACGTTACGCTTACGTTACGCTTACGGTGCGCTTACGGTGCGCTTACGGTAAAAGTGCGCATGCGCGTAAAAAAGACACGCGCTCGCGCGCATGCGCAAAACAGTCACTCTACAACACTTCCGCGTAACGTGCGCGTGTAGCGTACACGCCTACGCACCCCACGCACAGTACGCGCGGCTACGCAAATTGCGTAACTATACGCAAACAGAGTAGATAAATTACAAACATTGCGTAAACCGTACGCTTACCGTACGCATACCGTACGCGTAATAAAAAAATATATATATATATATTTTCTATGTTATACTAATATATCTTACCTGTTTGGTAAAAAAAAAAAAGAAAAAACTTGACATATTGCATATTTTTTTTTTAAAAAACATAGTGTTTTAAGAGAATAAAAAGTTTAAAAAAACTTGTTTTTTTTAAAAAAAACACATTTAAGATAAGAATTTATAATAAAAAAATCATACAAAATCAATAAAGAAAAATATGGGAATCACATATGTTATAGGTAAGAATTAGCATTTAAAAAACTATACAAATTCACTGAAAAAACCATGGGAATCACATATGTTATAGTTAGAAATTAGCATTTAAAAAACCTTGCAAATTCACTGAAAAAACCATAGGTTTCACACATGTTATAGTTAGGGATTAGCATTAAAAAAACCTTGCAAATTCACTGAAAAAACCATAGGTTTCACACACGTTATAGTTAGGAAATAGCTTTTAAAAAACCTTGCAAATTCAGTGAAAAAACCATAGGTTTCACACATGTTATAGTTAGCTGGACATTTCACTCGTAAAAAACCAATGAAATTTTCCAGTTATAGTTAGTTAAGCTAACTATAACTCGCGCGCCCGCAATGCACTGCTGATGACGTCACATATTACATCACTCATGACATGGTCAGTGACATCACTCATGACATCACTGATGACATCTCAAATGACATCACTGATGACATCACTGATGACATCATCCTTGTGATAGAGTGGCAGACCTCCTCTCACCCTCATATAACCTTTGATACACACATTCAAAAATGGAGACTGAAATTTTCAAAAAAATGGACATACCAATACCAATTACAACAACCTCTTCAATAATTCTAAGAACCACATACACATCCACTCATTCACCAACAGTCCTGTACAGTCACTCATTCGTGTACTCACACATCATATGTACTCATACACCTATACATCCTGTTACACAACACCACTCATCCATAGAGTTACTCACACACATAGTCACTCATGCTAATAAAGATTCAAACATCCATTTACTTGCATATACAGTTATACACACACCACCACACTTACTTCTACGGAAACTTACACATACTTAGTCTTTTAAACAATCACTTATAGAAACACATACTTATTCATACAGGAACTCTTCCAATCTCTCACTCTCACATATACTCACTTATATACACCAATAGTCACATATACTAGTTTAAAACTGTAAAACTGGTGACCTTACCCGGCGGGAATGGTGGAGTCCGACCTCTTCTGATCCGTCATTTCCGGCTTCTCCACAGGATCACGAGTGGGTACACGGAAACGAGACTGCTAGCGAATACGAAGACAGCGGGCCCTTTAAGTGGGCGTCGGCATACGAGGGTGAAGCCCCGACCCTCCGTGACGTCCCTGGCTCTGGATTGGTTAAAACAGGGGAAGTCCTGTACACAGGGGGTGGAGACACCGCGAGGAGGAAGGCGGAACCCGAGGAGACGGAGAAGCGGAGCACGTTGGAAGCAGAAACCGGAAGGACCGAAGAAGGAGCCTCCAGAGGAGCTGGAGGAGAAGCTGAACCACAAGGCGAGCCAGGAGGCCAACGACCCTGCGGACCGCCGTGCCACACTCCCGAGGGAGGAGTGTGGCTGACACAGGTACGGCGGCGTTTGGCGGCTTGGCTAGGAAAGCGTAACGATAGCGTGTAGTGCGCAGCTGTATATAAATCTTTCCTCCACGACCTTCCACTCCATCCCCCCCTTACCCTCACCCTACCTTTTCTTACCGTACCCCTCTTGCACTGAGCACTGTAGATACGAATAGTCACACCGGGTGTAAACCACACACTCCCTGGGCCCCCTTGGTGCAAACCCTGTAGAGGACTGTGACCTAACGGCTTTCCGTCCTGTTGGTCTTCTTTCTTACATGTGGAGAGATTCCCGACGCCCGAAGAAAGAACGCCACTTCCTGGGGAAAACGCCTATAGACGAACAGCGCCATGGACTCCAGTACCTTTGCCCGGGAGAGACTAACTTTCAGGACTCGAAAGACGTTGGTTAATAAGCCTGTCAGAACTATAAAAATAAAACCTTCCTTAAACCCTACGGTTGATGTCACGGTCGTCCCTTCACCCACGTCCACACTGGTGTCAGAAGTGGGATCCTCTCCTTCCCAAACGACCATGGCAATGGAACAAGTGATCCAAACGCTTATTGATGGACAACAAAAATTAGAATGGGCAATAGGCCAACAGATAAATACAGCTGACGCTGACCGGGACTTATTCAAAATGTCTATGACCCAACAGTTGGACGCCATCCAAAAAGTTGTACAAACTCCCCTCTCGACAACCGCCACAGACCGGCGACCAATAGGGCCACACCCGTCAGGGGTAGCCTTACAAAAATATGTGAATGGGGAAGACCCGGACGCGTTTCTGTTAAACTTTGAACGGGCCGCCAGGGCATGTGGGTGGCCGGAAGAAAAATGGCCTTTCTTTTTGGCGCCTTTACTCTCGGGAGAGGCACAAACTGCCTATCAAGTGGCAAATCAATCAGGAACATCATCGTATGCCGAGATAAAAGCGGTGATTTTAGATCACCTAGGCATGGATGCGGAAGCATACCGTTTGCGGTTTAGAAAAGAGAAGGGAATACCGGGTGAGAACCCAAAGACCATGTATCTACGGGTAAAAATGGCGGCTGAGAAATGGCTCCGGCCAGATATCCGGAGTAAGGAAGAGGTCATGACCAGTATTATACTGGAGCAGTTCATGGAGGTCTTACCATATGGGACACAGAGATGGCTAAGACAACACCCCGGACTAACGGCAGCCCATGCCATAGAAATGGCAGCCAACTATAATCGAGCAGCACCCCGGTCTTTTCCCTGGGAGAATGAGAAAAGTACCAAAGCTATAACATCGTCAACCAAACCAGAGAAAAAAAAGACTATGCCAGAACCTGTTAAAACACGGCAGTTCAAGTATGACGGCCCCCCTACGAGAGGACCGCAGTGTTTTGAATGTGGGGAGTGGGGTCACATAGCCCGGATGTGCCCCCAAAGGAAACCCTCAGAAGAACCCATGGAGGTCGGATACATCCCAAGGGCGGTCATGTACTCTTCAGAAATGGGCCCCTCCTTTTACGTAAGGGTACGAGTCAATCAGAAGTTAGTGAAAGCCTTACTAGACTCGGGTTGTCGACAATCAGTAATTCAGGAGCGACTCTTACATCCCGATCAGATAGGCCAGGAAGGGACTGTACTAATTAGGTGCGTCCATGGGGATGTCAAACCCTACCCCATGGCCAGAATTACCCTACACCCCATAGGTAGAGATCCCTGTTCAGTAAAGGTGGGGGTCGTGAGGTCTTTGCCCGAAGAGTTAATACTTGGAGTAGATAACCCAGACTTCCTATCCTTGTTTAAAAGAGAGTTGAAAGAAAACTCTGTAGAAGCCTACCTGTCAGCAGACCCATGGGTGTTAGATAAAGGGTTTAAATTCGCACAAGTCAATGAGCCCTCTCTGTTAAACGCCTGGGAAGCAGCACACGTAGCACAGACCAACACCACCAAGAACTACCCTAGGTTCAGAATAGAAAATGATCTGCTTTACAGAGAAAGCAAAGAGGGAGAACCTACCCAACTGGTAGTACCCCAGGAGTTCAGGGACCAGATACTCTTCTATGCTCACACCCACCTTACTGCTGGGCATAGCGGTAGTGAAAAAACTACACAGAATATTCTAAGACTCTTTTATTGGCCAGGAATATATAAGGAAACTGACGCATATTGCAAACAGTGCGAGGTGTGCCAAAAAAAGAATCTAACACGTCCACCAGCAGTACCTCTACAGCCTATGCTCATTATAGGCAATCCCTGGGATAGAGTAGGGATGGACCTGATTGGTCCACTACCACGTACATCCCGTGGCCACACATACGCTCTTGTTGTGGTGGATTACAACACTAGGTTCCCAGAAGCCTTTGCGCTCAGTACCCCGACTACTAAGAACGTAGCGGACAAGTTGGTAGAGCTGTTTTCAAGAGTAGGGTTCCCACGTGAAATTCTAACGGACCAGGGAACACCCTTTGTTTCACGGATGATGAAAGAGGTGTGTAAAACGCTTGATCTCCATCACATCCGAACGTCCGCATATCATCCGCAAACGGACGGCCTCGTGGAGAGGTACAATAGAACCCTAAAAACCACCTTGAAAAAACTACTGACTTCCGAAAATAAGGATTGGGACAGAGTCTTACCTCTAGCGTTGTATGTCATAAGAGCTCAGGTACAGAGTAGTTTGGGATTTTCACCCTTCGAATTGCTCTATGGCCGCCAACCCCGATCTTTGTTGGAAATCACAAGGGAAGCATGGGAAACAGAAGGGGCTGCAGAGCAGAGAAGTTTGTTGGACTATACCCAGCAATTGAGATCTCGGTTAGGTAAATTGAGAGACCTGGCATATTCAAACTTAGAGAAAGCTCAAGTTGCTCAAAAACAATGCTATGACAAAGGAAAGAAGTGGAGGACCCTAGAAAAAGGGGACTGGGCTCTGGTACTACTTCCTTCCTCAACCCAAAAATTCCGAAGTGAGTGGAAAGGTCCCTATAGAGTTATGGAAACGTATGGTCGTACAACATACAGTTTACAAATGTCCCAGAATAGGAGGCAAACTTTCCATATCAACCTTCTAAAAAAATGGATTGGACCGTGTCCACGTCAGGCCAACTTCACTCTACCGGAAGAAAAGAGTGGGTCCACCTTGAGTCAGTTACCAGTGAACCCCGAGTTAACAGAAGTAGAGAAAGAAGAGCTAAGGTCGACTCTCCTGCCCTTCTCCCCTATTTTCTCAGACACACCTGGGTGCACCCATTTAGCAGAGCATCAGATAAGAACAAAAGAGGGTCAAATAGTATAGCAAAGGCCTTATCGCATTCCAGCTGCAAAAAGGGCTGATGTACGAAAAGAGGTACAGGACATGCTTCGCCTAGGGGTGATCAGACCATCTAAAAGTAATTGGTCCTCACCTATAGTTATGGTCCCTAAACCTGACGGGTCTACCCGTTTTTGCATGGACTTCAGAGCCCTAAATGCCGTGTCCTCTTTTGATGCATTTCCAATACCCCGTGTGGACGAACTAATAGAGAGGATCGGGGATGCCCGTTACATTACCACTCTAGACCTGACCAAGGGCTATTGGCAGGTACCACTCAGGGAGGAGGATTGCCACAAAACGGCATTTGCAACAGAAGATGGGCTCTTTGAGTTTACTGTCCTGCCATTTGGACTCCATGGAGCCCCTGCTACCTTTCAGCGGTTAATGAACAGAGTGCTGGCAAAACACACCTCATACAGTTCGGTGTATCTGGATGATATCGTAATCTTTAGTTCATCCTGGAAAGAACATCTGATACATGTGTCCAATATATTAACCGCACTACAGGCAGCCGGACTCCATGTGAATGCAAAAAAATCAAGAGCGGCATTCCCAAAGGTGAAATACCTGGGCTTCATGTTAGGGGAAGGAGTCATAGCACCCCAGGAGGAAAAGATCAAAGCCATAACAGGAACTCCTTTCCCAGCTACAAAGAAACAGTTACGAGCCTTTCTAGGTCTTATAGGGTACTATAGAAGGTTTATAAAAAACTTCGCAGATCTTTCTAGTCCCTTAACAGACCTTTTGCAGAAACACGTCAAAAACGTACTGCCAAGCCCACCATCAGACGGTGCCATCAGGGCGTTCCAAACACTGAAAAATGCCCTTACCACCAGTCCGGTTCTCATCCCGCCTAACTTTGAGAAGCCCTTTTCACTAGCGACTGATGCCTCTGACACCGGCATAGGAGCTGTGCTATCACAGGAAGGGGATGACGGCGTCGAACATCCTGTGCTCTATGTCAGCAGAAAGCTCCATCCAAGGGAACAGAAGTACCCCACGGTGGAAAAGGAGTGCCTCGCCATCAGGTGGGCCATTGACAAACTGAGGTATTACCTGGAGGGTAAGTCTTTCACCTTGTATTCAGATCACGCTCCCCTCCAGTGGATGCACCGAAACAGGTCCCAGAACGCTAGAATACTTCGCTGGTTTCTCTTCCTGCAACCGTTTGCCTTCAAGGTTGTGCATCGGAAGGGGGTTGACAATGGGAACGCTGACTTTCTCTCCAGAATGCCCATTCTCCCCGATCGGGAGAATCCAGGGGGGGAGGAATATAAAACTGGTGACCTTACCCGGCGGGAATGGTGGAGTCCGACCTCTTCTGATCCGTCATTTCCGGCTTCTCCACAGGATCACGAGTGGGTACACGGAAACGAGACTGCTAGCGAATACGAAGACAGCGGGCCCTTTAAGTGGGCGTCGGCATACGAGGGTGAAGCCCCGACCCTCCGTGACGTCCCTGGCTCTGGATTGGTTAAAACAGGGGAAGTCCTGTACACAGGGGGTGGAGACACCGCGAGGAGGAAGGCGGAACCCGAGGAGACGGAGAAGCGGAGCACGTTGGAAGCAGAAACCGGAAGGACCGAAGAAGGAGCCTCCAGAGGAGCTGGAGGAGAAGCTGAACCACAAGGCGAGCCAGGAGGCCAACGACCCTGCGGACCGCCGTGCCACACTCCCGAGGGAGGAGTGTGGCTGACACAGGTACGGCGGCGTTTGGCGGCTTGGCTAGGAAAGCGTAACGATAGCGTGTAGTGCGCAGCTGTATATAAATCTTTCCTCCACGACCTTCCACTCCATCCCCCCCTTACCCTCACCCTACCTTTTCTTACCGTACCCCTCTTGCACTGAGCACTGTAGATACGAATAGTCACACCGGGTGTAAACCACACACTCCCTGGGCCCCCTTGGTGCAAACCCTGTAGAGGACTGTGACCTAACGGCTTTCCGTCCTGTTGGTCTTCTTTCTTACATGTG
Organism: Triturus cristatus; assembly: GCF_964204655.1. NCBI lineage: Eukaryota > Metazoa > Chordata > Amphibia > Caudata > Salamandridae > Triturus > Triturus cristatus. Next base: position 100,071,974 of record NC_140582.1, read on the forward strand.
GAGAGATTCCCGACGCCCGAAGAAAGAACGCCACTTCCTGGGGAAAACGCCTATAGACGAACAGCGCCACGGACTCCAGTACCTTTGCCCGGGAGAGACTAACTTTCAGGACTCGAAAGACGTTGGTTAATAAGCCTGTCAGAACTATAAAAATAAAACCTTCCTTAAACCCTACGGTTGATGTCACGGTCGTCCCTTCACCCACGTCCACAAAAACATATGTAGTTACTCATAAAGACACTATTGAGACAGTCATTCACTCACTAACACACCCATACACACACTCATCCACCCATACAGTCCTGCACACATGCTGTCTTCAACACATAAAAACAGTGAGTCACTCATTCATGCACCTATGCACTACATAATACCCCCCACCGAACCATGCAGTCACTCAGACTGATACTCAAAAAACAACCTAAAATCCAATATAAACACCCATGTAGCTACTCACCAACCCATGCAGACACTTATACACAAAGTGAGAGACTGATACAGATATTTACATATTTAAACATTACTCACTAAGCCATGTATTCACTATGATACACTTAATCAGTCAGTTACACAATCAATTTTTCAAAAACAAATCATCCATTTAGACACTTATATACCCATTTATTCTTCCATCGACCTTGAGATATACATATATAAAACATATGTAATTTTCAGAAAAACACACATTCACTGGATGATGTCATCAGTGATGTCATCAGTGATGTCATTTGAGATGTCATCAGTGATGTCATGAGTGATGTCACTGACCATGTCATGAGTGATGTAATATGTGACGTCATCAGCAGTGCATTGCGGGCGCGCGAGTTATAGTTAGCTTAACTAACTATAACGGGAAAATATATATATATATATATATCGAGCACGATCCAGCATTAATCCGTTGAACGAAAAGAGCAGGAACGGACCACCACACAGCCAAGTCTTTTTTTCTCAAATTCAAGTGCTTTATTCCATACTTTCAGCCAGCATGACGCGTTTCGACCGGGGAACCCGGTCTTGATCACATGATAACTATAACTCGCGCGCACGCAATCCACTGCTCATGATATTACATCACTCATGACCTGGTCAGTGGCATCACTGATGACATCACTGATGACATCATCCTTTTGATAGAGTGGCGGTCGCGCGAGTTATAGTTATCTGAACTAACTATAACGGGGGAATTTCATTGTTTTTTTTTGAGTGAAATGTCCAGCTAACTATAACATGTGTGAAACCTATGGTTTTTTAAGTGAATATATATATATATATATATATATATATATATATATATATATGCAGGAACTTCGCCACAGTATTCAAAGTGGTAGAAAAGGACGAAGCGGACCCAGTATCTGTGCAAGAAATTTATTCCAAAGGTATGTCCAGCACCGCCATGACGCGTTTCGGCCTCAGATAGGCCTTGATCACATGACGCTGGCTAAGGCAGCCCATAGGTTTATAAAGTGCATAGTACGAATCAGGTGATAGGTGGGCCAATAGAAATAGAAAACATACATTGTGTCAATACTTAACATGCTGGTAAAATACGGACATGAATGGCATTTTCAAAATCTTAAAATCCACTTGTTATCATAGCATAGTTTTATATATAAAACCCACAATTATAGTTTTATATAAAATAAGGGAGAGAAAAACTTGAAGACTCATTTGCATGCCAAAATACCAAAGCTATGAATAGTGAGCTTACACGTCACTTCTGCCATACATAAAGAAATGTTTCTAGAGAACACAAGCAGGGTGATATTGCAAAAATCACTATAATACTGATATTGAGATTAATCCCAATTGTGCAAGAATAGTGCAAAGACAGGTACAAATGTGCAAAAAATGCGAGTGCAAATTGAATGCAAGGAACCATTGGGTTCGTACCATAGTCACAGTGAAATCACCGTTGTTCCTTAGTCTGTTTAATACATTACTGATACCAGTTAGAGTCCTTGATGTGCAAAGTAACACAAGTGCAAATAGCAATTATACATGTGCAAATAATGCAAGTGCAAAAAACAGCATGATATAGCTCATTTGTGTGTATGGTACCACTTAGTAACCCGCAAGGACCCTGGTTTTGCACAGGTTACGCTAATGCTCATGTGAGCTGACTCACTGCTCTCGCTGGTATAGCTGTGAAATTAAAAAGAAGAACTAGGCTGCGCATCTAATATCTCTTAAGATTGAATATCTAATGGCAATTATAATGTAGCTTGCCAGTTCATTGGCATGTGCTTCACCTAAAATTAGAACAATTGTTTACATATAAAAAATGCTGTAAAGTAGTTCTAAATGTCTAATACCAGCATGTATGACTAATTTGCCCACTAAAACCTGAATAAAAAGTAAAGGGAGGGGTGAGTGACAGAAGGGGACACTTATTGTATTTATAAAAAATATAATAAAAAAAGTATACCAGATGCCCTTACATGTCTGCAATATTTACTGAAATGCCACACATACCAGATTGTTAAAAGTATGTGAAGTGCAGTTTATGTATACTTCTGTTACATAGATTGTTGAAATGGCAATACTAACTCACAAGGTACAGTTAATGAAGGCAGGTGAAAAGGTCCTCACTAGAATTCAGGCCATTCGGACTTTTAGTATCCAGCTCGAGAATGTATTTAGTTTCGAGCTGTCTAAGCTGAACCTCACGGTTTCCCCCCCGGCGTAGTGGTGGAACCATGTCCACCACGAAATAACTGAGGGAGTCTAAACAGCTATCATGTACCTCCTTAAAATGCCTAGCAACCGGGTACGTTACATCGTTGTTGCTGATGGCCCGCATGTGCTGGAGTATACGTTTGTGGACCTGCAGCTTGGTGCTACCAACATACTGCAGGCCACAAGTACACTCCAGCACATACACCGCAAAGTCAGACTTGCATGTCAATTTTTTGGAAATGGGCATGATGATATCACTAAAAGGTGTTTTATAGCCAGTCTTATTCCTACCATATTTACAGGCTTTGCATAAAGCACATTTGATGAAGCCTTTGGTGGATTGTAACCAGTTCACATTGGTACAAATTTCCGGACTGCTCTTGACTAGCATATCATTCATGGATCTGGCCCTACAAAATGTAATTTCAGGATTTTTCTTAAGGAGATGACCAATAATTGGATCATTGTGAACTATTGGCCAGTTTTTATTGAAGATCATGCGTAATGTTCTGTGCTGTCGATTGTAGGTAGTAATCAATCTAGGTGGTTCAGTGTTTGTGGAGGGTTCCATCGAAGTATTTCTCTGCACATTGGCTGTAGCCAATGTTGCATGTCTGGGAATTGAATTGGCCTTTCTGGTAGCTGTGTCGATTGTTTCCGCAGAATATCCTCTGGCCAAGAACTTCAACTTGCTAGACAACTGTGCCTTTGCGCAGTCTGATTCTACACTACAAATCCGTCTGATCCGCAGCATCTCCCCATAGGGGATACTGCGTATCAGATGATCAGGATGATGACTGGTGGCGTGCAAGACTGTGTTCCCTGCTGTTGATTTACGGTGTAGTCGGGTCTCCAGATTGTTGTCTTTTATGTATACTTCTACGTCTAGGAAATTCACAGCGGTCTTACTCACATGGCCTGTAAACTCGAGATTGAGTTGATTTTTATTTATACCCTCGATAAACAGGTTAACTGATGATTCTGTTCCCCGCCAAATGAAAAACAGATCATCGATATAGCGGTGCCATGCTATAATATGATCATCTAGGATGTGGCCAAATTGAACTTTGAGGACTTGCTCCTCCCACAGACCCATATGTAAACAGGCATAACTGGGGGAGAAGCAAGCCCCCATAGCCACACCTCGCAACTGCTGGAACACCTGCCTCTGGAATAAAAAATAATTATGATGAAGACAAGTATGGATCATGTCTATCAACATCCTATTGTGCTCCAGCATATTGACAGATCTGGAACGTAGAAAGTATTCCACAGCTCTAATACCATCAAGATGGTGTATACTGGTATACAGAGCCGTGACATCTAATGTCACCAACAAAAAGTCATCCTGCCAAACAATAGCATCGATTTTCCTTAAGAAGTCCCCCGTATCCTGTAAATAGGATGGTAGGTTCTTAACATGTTCTTGGAGAAAAAAATCAATGTATCTAGAAGTATTCTCCATATTACTGTTCTTTGCGGAGATGATTGGTCTTCCCGGTGGTTTTTCTGAATTCTTATGTACCTTGGGTATTAGATAAAAAACAGGAATGACCGGGTGATTTACTTTCAAAAATTTAAATTCGTCGCTACTCAACAGCCCCAGACTTTTCCACGCCAATAATTTGATGTTAAAATCATTCCAGGCTGATTTAACGGTTTGCCAGTCGCTACGTTTGTAGCATTGCCGATCATTCAGATGTTTTAAAGCCTCCTCCATGTACAAGGGTCTAGACCACAGGACGATGTTGCCCCCTTTATCTGCTTGCCGTATTATAACATTGTCATTACTTTGTAATTTCTTCATCAGACTTCCATAACAGTTATTTTGTCTGCCGCGATTTTGTTGGGTCTGCATGGTTGTTCTATGTAGCTTCTTTAGTTGAGAGGTTACAATATATATATATTCACTGAAAAAACCATAGGTTTCACACATGTTATAGTTAGCTGGACATTTCACTAGTAAAAAACCAATGAAATTCCCCTGTTATAGTTAGTTCAGCTAACTATAACTCGCACGCCTGCAATCCACTGCTGATGACGTCACATATTACATCACTCATGACATGGTCAGTGACATCACTCATGACATCACTCATGACATCTCAAATGACATTACTGATGACATCACTGATGACATCATCCATTGAGTATGTGTTTCTGAACAATTTTAATATGTTTAATATATATAGGGAAAGGCCTGTTGAAGAATGAGTGGGTGTACAAGTGTGCAAATGGATGATTTTCTGTGGTGCGTAACTAACTCTATAAGTGAGTCATTAAATGTATCTTACTGCAGACTAGTGACTAAACTGTGTAAATGTCTGTATGTTTCTGTATGTTGGTGTATAAGTGGCTGCATGGTTTTGTGAATACCTATATGAGTGTCTATATGAGTTATTGATTGCTTCTCTCAGTATCTGTATGGGTTTCTGAGTGTTTGTGTGGGTAGGGTGTGTGTGACTCTATGCATAGATGTGTGAGTGGGTGATTCTATGGGTGCATGGTTTTATGAGTGTATCTGTGATGGACTGTATGATTGAGTGAGTGTATGTATGGGTGTGTTAGGGATTGAATGTATATCTCAGTGGTACATTTGTGACTAACTACATATGGGAAAGGCAGTATATATGCATGTAAGAGTATATAAGTGGGTAGATGTGAGAGTGTGTGATTGTGAGAGTGACTGTATGGATGAGTGTGTGCTTGTATCAATGATTCTATAAGAGCGTAAGAATGTGGTACTATTTTTATGATTAAGTGAACTTGAGTGTGTATAACCGCATAGGTGAGTAAATGGGAGTGTAATTATTTGCATGACTGACTAGGTGTGAGAGTACCTCTATGGATGATTGGTGGTGTGTGAGTGTCTATATAGGTGTATAAATGCATATGATAGTCTTGTATGGAGTGACTGTAAGTATGAGTGACTGTACAGGTGAATGAGTGGAGGTGTATGTAGACCTAACAGTTAATAAGTGGGTATGTAGTTATTGGTATTGGAGTATGTATGGTTTTGAGAATGGAACTCTGAAATTTTGTGTCGGTGTATTAAAGGTTATATTAGGGTGTGAGAAGATGTGGTAATTTATCACATGGATGACATCATCAGTGATGTCATCAGTGATGTCATGAGTGATGTAATATGTGACGTCATCAGTAGTGGATTGCGGGCGCGCGAGTTATAGTTAGCTGAACTACCTATAACGGGGGAATTTGATTGGTTTTTTACGAGTGAAATGTCCAGCTAACTATAACATGTGTGAAACCTATGGTTTTTTCAGTGAATTTGCAAGGTTTTTTAAATGCTAATTCCTAACTATAACATGTGTGAAACCTATGGTTTTTTAAGTGAATTTGCAAGGTTTTTTAAATGTTAATTCCTAACTATAACGTGTGTGAAACCTATGGTTTTTTCAGTGAATTTGTACGGTTTTTTAAATGCTAAGTTACTTTACGCCATTTGTGGCATGCGCGCCCACTTAACGCAGTTCGTTCCGTGCGCGCACGGTGCGCTTCGCGCACCGTGTGCGCACAGTGAGCACGCGGTGCGCTTCGCGCACCGCGTGCCCACGTTACGCTAGATGGGCCATGAACGCACGATGCGCTTCGCGCACCGTGCGCACATGGAGGACATATGATGAGCATCGTTGTGACAGATAAAATATATGTTTTGTTTGTCTGGATTAAGCCATGCACAAATGCACACGGGGTGGGGAGAATGTGGATATTGTTTTTTTTTTTTATTATTTATTACCGTACGCGTACGGTAAGCGTAATCGGCGAAATTTGCGAAAAAATTTAAATTGCCTTTTTTCACTTGGGGGATTGTTGGGGACTCCCTCGACATGGCTAGGTGCTTGGGAGCTGTCTAAACAGCCCCTTTACATGTTTTTGCACTTTGTTTTTCAACCCCCTGTCAGAGTGCGAGAGAGAAAATGGCGGCCGCCGCTTCCTGGTTTCGACCGATTCGAATGTTTACTAAGATCTAACGGCCAATCAGAATCGCACTCGCGCACGTCACCGTACGCGTACGGTAAGCGCACCGTAAGCTGGCTCAGATATATATATTGATTTAAAGGCTATTTTCTCTGAATCTACTGAACAGATTTACACCAAACCTACAAAAGGCACTTCCTTGACCTGAGGACTACCTCTCTGCCAAATTTCAAGTAATTCTGTTCAGCCGTTCGGGCTGTAGCTGTGTCTAAAGGTCCTATGGAAAAATGCATGGGAAAAACGCGTTTTGGGACCCCCCTTTTATCTCAGCCCCCACTTGACGAATACCCCCGAGACTTTCAGGGTAGGAGCGGAGCGTAGCGCCCCACCTATTTTGCGAGGATTCGTCGACCGGCGCCAAAGTTATTCAAAATAGAATGTTGCGGATTTCCTATGGAAACGTGGTCCTAACTATAACTATCTACTGGCGACCACCAGTAGAGAATATATATATATATATATATATAGTGAAATGTATGTATAAAATGATTCAAAGCATCAATGCCCTATGAAAAAGAACTATACATGTTTTTCTTTTAACAGTACCAGCATTTCAATAACCTGCAAAGGGGATGTTAAAAACGTGTTCAAAACTGATAATGATAAATAAGCTGTTTCCAATAGTAATTTGCTATCCTAATGATTTTTCTGTGCAATGCATGTATGCAGATCTGCTCCAACTTGTAAACTATTTTTGTTTGCTGTAGGCAGAAATTATATACTGCCTTGTCATCGTTATGTACAGCCATATACTGCAAAGTTACCGCGGAATACTGTGGCACAATATATAACTGAGGGCCAGATGTTTTACTGTATTGCGTTACCCTTGTGTCATGCATGGTCTTGCATGAGCAACGCAGCACTTAAGTCACATTTACATAGAAACACATAGCCACCCTGCCTGGCCCTGCACTGCTTGGTTAATCAAGGTATTGCATTAATCCGCAGACCATAGTGTACATTCCTCACAAATTTAATGTACATCTGTATGCCACTCTAATCTACGCCACTCCACTCTATCCCACTTCACTGTATGCCACTTCAGTTTACAACACTCCACTGTATGCCACTCTACTGTATGCTATTCCACTCTATGTAATCCACTCCATGTCACTCCACTCTACGCTTTTCCATTATATGCCTCTTCAATGTATGGTACTCTATTGTATGCCACTCGACTGTATGCTAATTCACTCAACGCCATTGCACTGTATGCCACTTAGCTGTACAGCACTCCACTGCACGCCACTCCACTCAATGCTATTCTACTGAAAGCCACTCCACTCTACACCACTTCAACCTGTCACTCCACCTTATGCTATTCCACTGTACACAACTACACTGTACACACCACAACTGTATGCCAATCCACTCTACCCCACTACACTGTACCCACTCCACTGTATGCCACTCCACTCTATGCTACTACACTGTATGCCACTCCACTCTATGTTACTCCACTCCACTCCACTCTATGCCAATGCCACTCCACTCTATGCCACTCTACTCTACACTATTCCAATATATGCCACTGCGCTCTACGCTACTACACTCTACGCTATTTCACTCTATGGCAATCCACTCTATGCCACTCTACTCTACGTTATCCCATTATATGCCACACCAATGTACGCTAATCTACTCTATACAACTCCACTGTACACTAATTCTCTATACGCCACTCCACTCTATGCCACTCTGCTATTCTACTCAACGCCACTCCACTCTACACCACTCCAACCTATTCCACTCCACCCCATGCTCTTCCACTGTACGCAACTACACTGTACACCACTCCACTGTATGCCGTTCCACTCTACCCCACTCCACTGTCCCCATTCCACTCTATACCACTCCACTCTATGCTATTCCACTGCATGCCACTCCACAACAAATCACTCCACTGTACGCCACTCCACTCTACGCACCTCCACTGTACACTAATCCACTGTATGCCAATTCAATCAATGTTATTCCACTGTATGCAACTTCACTCTACACCATGCTATTTTTCTCTACCCCACTCCAGTGTATGCCCCTCCACTCGATGCTAATGTTACTACAATCTATGCTATTCCATTCTACCCCACTCCACTCTACACCACACCACTCTACACTATTCCACTGCATGCCAGTCCACTTTAAGCCACTCCACTCTACGCTTTTCCACTGTATGACACTCTACTGTACGCTACTCCACTCGGCGATACTCCACTGTAGGCTATTCCTCTCTACCCCACTCCACAGTACCCCACTCCAGTCTACATAGCTACACTGTATGTCACTCCAGTCTAGGATACTCCACTATATGCCATTGCACTGCCACTTCACTGTAGACTACTTCACTCTATGCTACTCCACTCTAAGCCGTTGATATAAGCCATGCCCCTCGTTATTGCACTGTATGCCACTCCACTACATGCTACTCCAGTCTGTGCCACTCCACTCTACAACATTCTTAGATATTGTACTGTTTGGCACTACACTGTACCTCACTCAATTGTAAGCCACTCCACTCTTCTCCACTGCACTCAACGGTATTCCACTGTATGCCATTACACTCTACCACACTACACTCTATGTCACTCCATTCTTCACCACTCTACCTTATGGTATTCTAATGTGCGCCACTGCACTGGATGCCACTCTACTATACGCCAGTCCCCTCTACTACAATCCACTGTAGATTATTACATTGTACATCACTTCATTCTACACCACTCCACTGTACACACTCGACTCTACGCTATTCCGCTGTATGCCACTCCACCCTACTCCACTCTACGCCACTACATTGTATGCTATTCCATTCTACCCCACTCCAGTCTAGGCCACTCCATTATATGTCACACCACTGCAACTCCACTGTACGTTACTCCACTATATGCTATTCTACTCTATGCTGCTCCACTGCTATTCCATTGTATTCCACTCCACTCTACACGGTTCCACTGTATGCCACTCCACCATATGCTAATCTACTGTATGCCACGCCACTGTACGTGAATCTACTCTATGCTATTCAACTCATTGCTGTTCCACTGTACGCCACTCCAGTGTACGCCACTCCACTGTATATCACTCTCCTGTATGCTACTCCACTCAGCTCTATTCTACCCTACACCACTCCAGTCTATGCCACTTTATTCTACGCTGTTCCACTGTACATGACTCCACTATATGCCACTCCACTCTAATCCTCTCTACTAAACTCTATGACACTCCACTGTACAACAGTACACTCTACGACACTCTACTCCACTGTATTCTATGGCAATCCACGTAACGACACTCCACTTGACGGCCCTCGACTCTCGATTCGAAACACTTTTTATTACAAAATAAAAACCATTGAAATTAAATTTTAAAAGACAAGGGTTAAAGATTAGTTATAGTTAGGGAAGCTTTGTGAATTTTTTCGATAGTAACCAAACTTAAACTACACAAATATTATACCTTTGATTTGTAAATTACAAACCATCTTTTAAATGCTGTAGCTCTATTTATTCTTTCTATACAAACCAAATTTTAACCTTACAAACAGAGGGCCCTATTTACAAAGGCAATCTGAGACAAAAGTCTAACTTTACAACTTTTGGTATTTCTAGAGGTCATTTGTGAGTCGTATCTTAACGTCCGTAGTCGGGCCAGAATCTCCACACCCAGACCGTACACTCTGCACCCGGACCGTACTCTCCAGCTCCAGCTGTACTCTCCGGCTCCAGCCGTACTCTCCGGCTCAGGCTGGATGAACTGTAATCAATGGGCCAGATAACATTTTTTGCCAAAAGGAACATTAGGAACGTGTGATAAATGGTAGAGGAGGTCATGAGAATCAGTTTGAGCAGGGAAAAGGTGTGTGGCCGGACATTACATCATATCCCAGAAAAGATTGCTCCTTTGCATCATGGTACATGCAGTCCATGATTTGCGCTCCCCTCAATGTTCAGCAGTCCATGATTTGCACTCCCCTCAATGTTGACTGTACTGTGGCCCTTGAGAGATGATTACTATTTATAGGGCTAAATGCATTAGTAAAGGACTATACGGGGTGGGTATATGGTGGTATGCAAACTGTACGGCGCTGCAGCTTGTGGAAAATGAGTTTCTGAGGTATTTGCTTGCCACACCTAAAGGTGCTGCTACGTTCGTGTGCCATGCTGAGCTGCGAGCACTATTTCTTACCGACCTATTTAAGATTCAACCCACTTTATTGTGGCACAAAGACTGGACATCTGAACATACTGCCCTATACCGCTCTATTATAGGGTATTGTTTAAAATCAACTCTGCACACACTTATACTATGGCTGACATTCATAAAACGTGTTTGCCAGGATTTGTGGCACCCAGACTATTTTAACATTCCTGAATCTCTAATAGAAATTAGTAGGAAAGATCTAAAGACTGAATTCATAACGCACTTGAAGAACATAAGGTTATCTGCCGAACTATTAAAGCCTACTGTTTTAAGGAATCAGCTTATTTTAACCAGCATAGATTCATCCTGACTCGTTTCAGATTGGATATCTTTCACCAGATGGTTAGCTTTCCCAAACCCAATGACTGTTCTTCAAATATATGTAAATGCATTTGTGACAACACCTTGACACAGAGTACAATGCATGTTGTACTCTTTTGTAAATTTTATAGAAAGTGGAAGAAACGCTATATCCTTAGTCTTCTAAAGCCTTTATCTCTCATTCAATGTTGTCTGGCGTATCTCTTTCTACAGGCATTGCCCACCATTGATATCTGTGTAAGAATGTCAAGTTTTTTATGGAGTGTTTTTTATGCCTGGATGAACATTTTGATATACGACACGAATCACCCTGTATGACAATGGATAAGTGATCAAATGATATATGTCTTTTAATCAACTCGCTTTTTATATGGCAAATATCAAAAATATGTTTTTTATTAATAATTCTATTGGCATGAATCAATACAAGTGAGAAGAATAGGAATGTATGGCGGACACCGATCTGAGGTTTTTACACTCCTGTATTTTTTCTTTCCATACATTTTTGAGTGCATGTATAAAACTTTAGAGGGGGCAAACTAAATGAGGTATTAGACGAATATTTAAATGAACTGATTTTAAAATATGTATTGTGGTAAATTATGTGGGTTTTTATTGTATTTTTAATGTACTTTTTGATGTGCTTTTATGGTCTAATTTATTTAGATCAAATAAAGCTGACTAAGAGTACGTTGAAAGAATGAAAGAAGCCATCTCAAGTTAGAGTTGGATTTTTTAAATTTTATGATAACATACCTTTCATTAATATTTATTATTGTGCCATTGTATGCATGTGTTAGTAAATTTTGAGTTGGTGATTGGTTAAAGCCAATTGATTGGTTTGAGTAAAGGCAATGGAGTAAGAAGCTGATTATTTTAACTGTTAGTTGTGAAAAATATGTGCAATTTATTCTAGGTAGACTTCAAAACAGGCTAAATTGTTGCACTTTTAAAAATAGTTGTGCATCCATTTCATTGTCCTTTTTGAAACACCAGGTAGCAGACTGCCTTCAAAGAGTTGTGCTTCTCTCATTTTTTTTATCTTTGCTCTTTTTCAAAATTTCAAAGAAACTGTAGAATGTAGGATGCGCTTTATCTAATAAAGAAACAATAAAATTATGCAATAATTCAATGACATTGTTGTTTTTCTCATCCCCTCTAAGAAGGTCATTTAGCCATTACACCATTCAGTGTTTAAACATGGTATTCTTTTGCAACCCAACCCACTTAGATGGCCAATAATTTAGTAGTGGTGCTAATATGGATTCTTCTTGGAAAAGTAATCACTTTGAATAATTGCTGCAAAATTTACGATAGCTTAATAAGGGCTAATGCTATGTTTTTTCATTTTACATTGCACTTTACTGCCCAAATGTAGGCCACAGCTCGGGATGTTTTTGTTTTTTATTTTTCAAACACAATCATCAATCCCAACTGTCAAATTTATCCAACCCACTTTTAAGGCCTCACCCAATACCCCTCCCCAAATACGCCTATTTCCCCTGTAGCCAAGTTGTAAGAGGAGCCTATATCTCCAAGCCTTTTATCCTTGCCTTTTGGCCTTCCGCTGATATAAAGTCATTTCAAGATTATGTATAGCCAACAGCTGTGCCAACCACTGACCAAAAACTGGGGGTTTTGGGATCTAACCAAGCAGAGCCATTACATAAAAGGACCACAGCCAATGTGAGAAACAGAGAAGCCTAAGTACTTTTGCAGACCCTTTCTTCCTGAACCCCCAACATAATCAACTGCGGTGATAAAGCATAAGCAATTTGAGTTTCCTACTAAAAGAATCAGCTATCTCATCAATAATTGTAACCAAAGCAGGGCCACCAGCAAACATATGAATTGAATCTGCTCCAAATTGTCGACATCTTGGAGAGCGAGATCCTTTGTCCCCTCCCCAATGTGCAATTTTCCCTGGGGTATAATATACATCAAAACAAGTTTTATAATGCTGGGCTTGTACATTTGCAGCCAGAGTGAGCCAGATGGAGAGTTGGATTTATCAAACCAAGTTTTTCTGCATCTTCTGGGAGTGTTGATCCAGATCGTCCCTCATATAAGAATTGAGAAAGACATACATTTTCCCCATCAGACAAAGCTTTCCTCTTAATAACCACTCCACCATGTCCACTCTAGCGAACCCTACCGGCCCACCAACCCTTTGGGTAAGAACATTTCTATTTTGCAAGAAATTGAAACATTTCCCTTCATTCAATACTATACTCCCTCTTAAGTTCTTCAAAGGAAACAATACCCGTCTAAGAATAAAAATCCCCAGTCTAACAAGGCCTAACACTTTCCTTCAAGAAATACTTGGGTCTGGAAATATCTCTATCAATAATGGGTTATTAAACTAGGGAGTATAGCAATTAAATCATCCAATACCAAAGTTCTTACATACTGCACACCGAACTTCAAAAACACACAGCAGAGACTTAAATTGAACTCTTTTAAAGTACCTACCCATATTCAACTTTCTCCACAGACAACCCCATGCCTGCTTCCGGAACGTTATTTTTATCCTGCAGCAGAATTAAACATTGCTGGCTTACAGTGGCCCAATAATACAACCTAAAATTTGAAACAGACCAACCTCTCTTCTCCCATAGGAGAGTAAGGTACTTCAGCGCTCTTCTGACCTTAGAATAATCCCATAGGAAACTAGACATAATAGACATAATATCCTCCAGTTTCTTAAACCATACATTTTTCACCTCCAAAGGGATGGCCCGAAATAAATATAATATTTATGAAAAAAACACAATTTTCAGTGTATTGCCCCTACTAAACAATGAGAGGTGTTAATTATTCCACCTTCCAAAATCCCTTCTTGCATTCTCAATTACAGGGGCAATGTTATTCCCAACAATCTTATCTACCTCAGCAGAGATATTAACCTCTAAGTAAACCACATTCTCAACAGCTCGAGTATCTGAGAACAGTAGATTGATATTAATATTGATATATTAATATCAATCACAATCGTATTTTAGCATCATTCAGCCAATATCCTGAGATTCGACCTGACTAGTAGGCTTCCTTCTCTCTCTTTTAATGTAACCCGTCGATCCAAAGTAACCAATGCCACATCATCTGCATACGCCAGAATCTTTGTATCCTACTTGTTAATGTGTATAGACGGTGATTATTATCTAATCTCTTTATATGAGGGTCAATATAAATGGCAAAAAGTAAGGGAGAACATGGACAGCCCTGCCTTGTGCAACTTTGGAATGCGGCCAGACTAGACTGACTACCCATTACTGTAACCTTCACCACGGGGTCTTGATATAATGTGCAAATTGCTTTAAGAAAACCAGGCCCAATTCCAACTCTGCACATAACCTCCCATAGATACTTCCATGAGACCTCTGCAAATACTTTTTCAGCATCCAATAAAATGAAAGCCATAGGGCCCTTTCTATAGTAGAAGCATCAAGAACGGAGATTACCCGCCGGGCACGATCCAGTGCACCTCTCCCAGGCACAAACCTGTGCTGTCTAAGTGATGCAATTTTACTTATCATCCCAGAGAGATGCAAAACCAAGGCTTTTAAGTAGATTTTTGTATCCCGATTAATGAAAGTAATAGGACGATAAGAACCAGGCTCCTGAAGGGATTTGTTCTTTTTCGGAAAACAACATTAGCCATAGACCACGAATTTGGAGGAGTAGCACCTAAGCAGATCATATCAAAAAGGTTTAGAAAATAAACCTTCAGCATAGCTGAGACACCCCGATAAAATTCTAAGGGAATACTATCTGTCCAACTGCCTCGTTAGAGATCGCAAGGAAGATTTCATCCCTAGAAAATGAGACTTCAAATGATTCACGATCCTCCCCATTTATAGTACAAAGTGTGACCATTTCCAAATACTCTTGAGCTTCCTTATCTTCTGAAACAGTTGAACCAGAATACAGATTTGAGTATAACCTTTGAAAGGCACCTCGGATATCCTCCAGGTCCGAAAGTAATCCCAAAATGTGGCCCCATATTGCTCTTATCTCCCTGTGTGTCTGTTTTTGTCGGTACAAATAGCAAGTTGATGAACGACCCATTCACTAAATTCATAAGAATTTTCTCTCTATGCTACATACTTATCAGCTGCTTTCTTAGCTGCGAATTTAGAAACCGCGGCTTTAGCAATAGCCGCCCCAAGTTGTGCCTCTTGAGAATCATCCCTGTTCCCTACCATGGCAGCTAATTTCGTTTCTGCAGACACCAGAGCCTCAAGCAGCTTTGTTATTCTAAATGTATCCTTCCTTTAATGATTCATACTGAATCGTAGCGTCTCCCCTCGAATGCCAGCCTTTAATGTATCCCAGACAATCTCAACCAGAGCACTCCCAATGTTTTCCTTCATAAATTTCGGTACCCAGTTATTCATAAACTTTATGTAATCTTCATCAAGTAAAGGAGCACGCTCAAAGTTCCACCTTGCACCCTGCCTAGCCCAACCTTTAACTACAATTTCCAGCACTAAAGTGTTGTGATCTGACATTATGTGGGTACATTTCTCGATTTTACAGTCCCGGAGGACAGAATACGAAACAAAAAATTAGTCAAGACATGCATGTGTCTGATGTGGTGATGAAAAGTATGTATACCTAAAGTTCCCTGGTCTGTTCTCCCCCCAGGCATCCACTAGAGCATGATCTTTCACCATGTTACATAATGCTTGAAACACCCTCGGCTTCCGTCCCACATGCATTTTACTATGGGCCTGGGACTAGTCCCCTGTAAAGTTTATATTGAAATCACCACATACTATAAGGGATACAGGCCACAAAACTAGCTCCCTAGTTAACCATTCGATCAAGGGCCGGAACATCAGAAACTGTCTCATACACAGAACATATAGTAAAAACACCATTCGGGAAATGACATTCTGTTATAACCAACCTCCCCTGAGTATCTACCCGTGTTCGTTTAAAATTAAGAAACTGATTTCTAGCCAAAATTGAGACTGCACAGTTCCTTGCCCCTTGTGAAGACCCTCCAATTAGATTAAATCCCAGTGATTCAAGCCCTTTACTCCTAGTATACCTTCAATGTGTGTACCCTGGAGACATAACAAATCAGCTTTTAACATCTGCAGCTCAATCGCAATTTGTTATTTTCTTTTCTAATCATTTATCCAACATATATTAATTGAAGCTACCCGAATCTTACTCACGGGAAATACATTTGAATATGCCCAATCTATTCCCTGATAAACCTGCTCCTTACCCTATAAACAACGCACGAACCAAACAAACCTTAAGTAGCAAACATCTCCTCCTGAGTTGATGCACCCCATACCCAAACCCCCTTGCCTCACCAACCCCTTACCTCCCAAGCCAACAGCACCACCTGCCAGCCCCTCTTACCCCTACCCACCCCCCTAACCTCCCAAATCAGATCTCACCTGAAGGAAGCCATCCTATAGTTATCCAGTGTCAGCCCCCCGAGCACCCTCATAGTAAGGAAATACATATAACCCCAAGAGAGCCATGCAGGAAAGAGAGTGAAGATAGGACAATCCTATATTACGTAAGACCACTAGGGGGCTGACTAGGATGTTGGACATCCTCTCGGTCATAGGACTGACCGACACCGGGTCAGCGGTCCCAACCGACTAATTAGGATGCGACCGAACACTGTTCGGTCGCATTCCAGTACTTTACAATGGGAGCAGGTATTCCAGCCGTAAACCGGCTGGAATGCATGCTCCCTTTGTAAAATAGAAGGTGCAGTTCATCCCTTCATACCGTGGAAGGCACCTCAAGGTGCCTGCCATGGGGTGCAGGGATCAACAGGGGCACCATAGGTACCCCCTCAGCCTCCAACTGGAGGCTGTGCACCCAAGGGGGCACTGCTGGGGGTCCCTAAATTCGAGTTCAGACAGCCTTTCTGTGTTGGAAAGGTCAGCATGGAAAGGTTGCTGAAACCCGACAACGTAATCCCTAGGGTGGAAAGTGCCGCCCTTGGGATTACTGGCTGCATTCTGACTGGTGGACGGGCTCTCCAAGCCCATCGGAAGCCAGTTGGAATGACCGTTCAGATTCCTTTCCGACCGCCTCCATCGTAATGAGGCAGTTGGAAAGGATTACGGCATATTACGATGCGGTCGGAAAGGCTCCGACCAACAGTCGGAGCCTTTTCCAACAGCATCATAATCAGCCCCTAAGTGGAGTTAGCCAATAATTCCTTTAAGTATTCTTGTGCTTTTATTTCCAATAGAAAAGTCAGAGACTTTTCCCTGATGTTGACGTTTAAATAAGCCGGGTTCATTAAGAAAACTTCTCCACCTAATTTTCTAAACAGAGCAAAGATCTGTCCAATGTACCTCTAGCGCTCTACAGTGGTATGGCAAAAGTCCGGTCTGGTAAAGAAGGAATGACCAATGAATTCTCTTTTAGAGTTGGGTTGGGCTTTCTCCTAGATGGCTTGTCATAAGAGAAAGTTGCCAAAGTAAACAAGAACCACTCTGGGATTTACAGGCTTTGTACCTTGGAGCCTTTTACATGGGGGGACCAATGAACCTACTGTACCTCTAAATCCCAGTCCCGCTGAGTTATATCGTTAAAGGCTCCTCTAAGAAGATTTAGCATGAAGGCTTAAATGTCATTTCCCTCTGACCCTTCAGCAATACCAAGAAATCTGAGGTTGCTCCGTCGTTAGCGGTTTTTAAAATCCTCGAGGTTCCACATTACATCCATTATCTGTGACTCATGTGCTACTTATTGTACCTTCATTGATCCTACTTCCATCTCCTGCACTTTGACATATTCTTCAACCACAGTAATCCGTTCGCCAATCTCCAGGCAGGTCTTATTAACTTTCCTAATAGCACCTTGAAGCTTTTGGAAGCCATACGAGCCAGACGGCTATCATTCTTTACTTCATCTTGCAGCTGCTTTCTAGATTGATAGATAAGTGAGAGTGAGGGTTCTGATGTCTTATCCTTAAGGGATACATAATACAGTTCACCGGAGTTGGGTTTGGATATAGAGAGCAAACCCCACATGCCCCTCAAGATATACCTGCTGAGTGGCGGAGTGATGCCATTTTAATTTACAGCCAATGTTCCCCCCAGAATTCCCTCCTGTACCGCCTTGTGCTCCCTTATTTTTATGTGCCTCTTTCGAATGCTGTCATTTAGTTGCTATAAATGTATCACCTAAAAAACTACAACTACTGCCATCAGAGCCAATATCTTCAAGGGATGAAGAGCTGCTAAGATTGGAACGTTCTGAATCATCAGTCAGAGAAAAAGAAATTAGCCAGTTTCTAGGGACCTGAAATGCATTTGGATATCCCCCTTCCTGCTCTAAGCGGTAAAACGACAGGCACAATCAGGACTTCCTGTGGATCCAGCTGCTGTGACTTCAACTTCAATGGATTCTTGCAGCAGAGTCGCAGACACATTGTTGAAATCCTCTTTTGAAACATTGGAGGGGCCCCCTTCCATAATCACAGGAAATATTCCTGTAATTAAAGGCTACGAGCCATCACAATCCAAACAAGAAGTCTGCTTGCCAGCCAGTTGTAAAGCCTTCTTAGATTCAACCGGCTGGGTCTTCGTCGGAGCATCAACAGGCTCATCCGTCTTCTTCCGAGTGTACTAACCGGAACGTTGAGCAAGAACCAAACCAGTTGTAGTCTGGGTCCCACCGGTTTTAGATCCTCTGCTAAGCATACTTTGTTATGCCAGCCACCGTACCAGTGATCAACTACAAACGTGAACGTAGCAGCACACCAATCGAACTTCCCTCAGGGCCAGGGTCAGACTTTCCTGCTCCACAGAGATGCCAATTCACGGGCTCCGGCAGTGTAATACCGGACAGCTTGTCATACCTCTTAACCTAGTCAAGTTATCCGAGGCAAGAGCAGTCGAGCCTCCGCATCTTTCAACCAAATTCCTTCACTCTGCTACAGTCGGAGAGAGCTCAGGGAGAGCAAGAGCAAAGCAGACTATATGGACACCATCGTGCTCACCACTAAACGGCAATTAACATACTGTTTTACACATTTGACAGAATTGATTAATGCTTTAAAAAAAAATCTCGTTTTTTTAATTGCTGTCAAAAATTCAGTATAAGCATGACCTGCTTGTCAGATGGTAGACCAAACACTAGGAGCATATTAATATTTTTTACATGTAAGGTATAGTTTTGGCTGAATAGGTGGGGACAAGTTATGAAGGTACCATCCATCAACCAATATTGCTTCTTTCTAGGATTAGTAGGTTATGTTTAGTTGTAAGATTATTAGCCATTTTTGGGGGTCTAGTTTGTCATAGAATAGGAAAGGGTCAATGGAGAATGTTAGTTTTAGGTTTTCATGAATTTTTTTATCAGAAAAAAGTTTGACTGTGGGAAGAAACTCGTTTACTTGTCTTTTCCTCCTTGTAGTTCTTTCAAGGTTTAGAATGGCAGCATTATGTTGAGGTATGTTTTGGGCCACCAAACGTAGTATTAGACCAGAGGACTTGATTGAAGTACCACAACTGCCTTTATTTTTCCAACAATTTCTCCGCTGGCCACAGCTAATGGACAAGTGGTTATGCTCTGAGGTACTTTCCACAGAGTACCCACTCTGCCTCTGCAACAGCCAGAGAAATAGTTGACACAATTCCAGTGAGCCCTGGGTTCAGTATATTTCTCCCTACAAAATATTCCCCATATAGATTAGCAGCGTGTTCCGCACTCCAAGATATTACATACTCAACTGGGGTCATGTTTTCCATAGCTGCTTTTTATTTCTATTAAAATAATTACGAAAAGAAAACAGAATTAGGATTTATATCCAAGCCTATTCTATATTTTTTATTTCCCTTGATCCCTGTATTCTAGTTCACTGGTTCAAAAAAAGAAGAAAAATAGTGTGTTATATATTTTTATAAACCAATACATGTCATTAAAATTAACTTTAACATATATTAGGTTTCATCTTTTCACTATGATGTGAAGAAAAACATATATTTAGGGTTTATGTAATTGTTTACAATTTCATTTTATGTTTTAAAAATTATTTACTTGGTTGTTTATGTTGTTTATTTGAAGAAATAATCTAATCAGAAGTTCTTGGGAACTGAAATTTCTTGTTAGAATTAACTTGGCATGAGGTGTAGTGACTCTCATCTTCCAGCACGATTGAAATATATTTTTCCATAGCAATTGGGTTGGAAAATCCTGTCAACAGATAAAATAAAAGATATGTAATTTATAGACATTGTCGTTTGTTTCGATAAAAATAATTATAATATTTTAATAATTGGGTATGTTTACTTACCTCTACAAGAAGTTAGGTGCCACCGTGGTAGTAGACAAGTGTCCTTGTTAACTTGGGCACAACTGTCCAGGACAGAACTCTCCTCACAAGTGATCACAAAATAGAGGACTTCGCATGTTACAGATATTTGATTGAGTGGTTACTCTTTTTTTTAAACGCGTTTCAGAATCAATGAAAAATCAGCTTTTAATATCTGACTGCAATTATTATATTTGAAGAGTACATTTTCAAAATTTCCATAATACATAAAGTCGCCGTCTTGGTTTGGGAAAGTATTTACAATCAATTGTGAAAGGTCATTTAATTCAAAATGAGGCTAGCGTTTTGTAGTAAATTCTTTTTAAACTTTAAAAGTTAAATAATTATCACTTTAATTGTGGTAACACAAAGAAGTTAGTTTAATTGTTTTACAAAACACAATATAAAATATTTAAAACAATATAAAGTTGTGTTGTAATTGCAAAATAAATTACATTGTGAAGTAAAGACCTCAATTTAAGGAGCTACCCAGTAAAGTACACTAATGTAACAACTGACGTTTGTCACACTACTGTTCAAAAGATTTACAGTGCTCATTTCAGAATAGAGGAAGAGGACTTGAAAGTTGTTAAAGATGATCAAGGCATGGAGAAGAAGGAGAGCATGTTCCAGCAGTATCCATAATCAAATTATGTGCCACTGAGACACAATTGATGATGGATCTATGTCTAGAGTTAGGACTACTGTTTTTTACCCTGTTTTCTATACTTTACCTCCAATGTCGACTTAAAATAGAAAACAAATCTCACTGCAATAAATGGGTGGAGGTCAGGAGTAGCAGTTTTATGAACGTAACTTTGAGAGGAGCCTTCATAATATAGTCTGTAGGGTAACCTATGATTTAACTGCTTAACCGCGGCGCAAATTCCGCCACGGCGGTTTAAAAAGGTGAGCGGGGCGCATCGGTCTACAGACATGCGCAGCACTAGCCAGGTAGTGCTCGCGACGGGCGTAGGCCGATGGGAGCACGGAAGGGGTGTTGCCTGTGGCTTTTCTCAAGCTTATTAAGGAAGAGGTTCCACATTCCTCAAACTGCAGATATGTTTTTGTGAAGCAGTATTTCAGGTGACTTACTATCATTCCACACATTTAGCAGCATCGAGGTAATTTAGTTATCTCGATGTTTAAATAAAGTAGTATAGGAAGATTATCAGGTATTCAGTAAGAATAAAGAAGAAAATGACTTGGGACCTGTGGAAACCATCTATTGGCACCTTCACCTGTACATTTACAATTAAAGGGAAGCATTTGAAGTGAAGTACATTTTATTGCAAATGTCTGTGACTGAAGTATACTTTATTGTAATGCAACGTGCTAGAAATAAACTTAAAACAAGTTCTCAAGGTTGCATGTAAGAGAAGTATAGAAGAGTACTTAACATTGTGGTTCCATCAAAGACTGTGACCTGTGTGTATTCCACACATTTATATTCAAAGGATATAATGGAGGCAACCATAGATGTTTATGAAATGAAGCAAACTGAATAACAGCCAATCATTGTTGGAAAAACAAGTCTTGCAGCTTTTGTTTCTAATGGTTTTTCTAAAAACAAAAGGAGGATGGCTACAAGAATGACCTTTACAAATTGCTGCATCTGCATACCGTATAGTTCAAATATACTGTGAAAACCTTAGCTTTAGACAAAACATAATGTACAGTACATGTTCCCTCTGCTATTTGAATTTGAGTTTCAATCATTTGTTAAGTGTTGTCTCACCATTTAAAATGTAGCACAGTTTACTAGAATATGAGTATAAACTATCTAAAGCTAACATTACAAACAAATATTGAGGAGAAATTACTAGTACATTACTAGACACTAGTAATAGATACATATCTGTAGATCAAAAATATTAGTGTAAAAGCTCTGAAGTATGTTGTGTGCTACATAACGAAAGAGCACCAGCTTAGTTTCTCATATTATGCCATGCAGAATATGTATTGGATTAATAATATCTATTTCAAAGAGAAGCCTGTGTAAACATAGCAGACATTGAAACTATTTTGGGGTAATATGTGAGGGTGTTGAGAAGGATTTTAAGTTAGAGTCCATTGGGTTAATTGTTTGGGGTTATGGGTGGGAAATATTTTAGGGTGCTGTTTTTATTTTACTATGACTCAGGGACAGATTTTAGGCATAGTTCTTGGCTTTAATGGTGCTGTGCGGTAGAGTTTTTATTTTGGGGCACATGTTTTAGAATTCAACGTTGGGTTTTATGTTAAGGGTTATTGGGTTTAATTTTAGGAATCAGGCTGGTCTTTTTATTTAGTGAAGTTTTAATAGTTTTACTTTTGTTTTTTTATTGGGTGAAGTTTAGATTTTTTGATTTTTATCAGTGTCCAGTGATAAGTTTTCATGGAGTGGGTGTTGGGTTTATATGGGCGATGGGTTGGCACTGTATTCATTTTTGGGTTCTGTTTTTGCAGGTTCATGTTAGGTTTACTGGTTGGTATATTATTTAGGGTGCAGTTTATATTGTTTGTAAGGGTTTAGGGACAGGTTTTTAAGGTTTCGGCGTTCTTAGGGGATATGGGTACATAGTGTATTAACTGTGAGGTACTTTATTGAGGGTTCATATTTGGATGTAACGTTAAGAATAATTTGGTTACACTTTAGGGACTATAGGCAGCAGGGGGTGAAATCTTTATTTTCTTATGTTGTTTATGGCTTAATGACAAGTTTTTATGGAGGATTGTTGGGTTTGTATGGGCTATGAGTGTGCAGTGAAAAATACATGCATAAATGTATCATGGACTCAATTATAAACTTTAAAAAACAAAAGGCAAAACAGAACAAAGTATTAATAAATTTGTATTATTTATTTTTGTGAATAACTTTAGAAAAATAGATAACGCTAAATGATATATTTATATGTACACACATATTGTTAAATATATATAAATAGATACACATTTTTTAGAACACACTGAAATTAATACATTTCTTTGACATTGTAGTTGGATTTTACCATTGATTTGCATTGGTTCCTATAGTAGAATTGGTCCTTTCTTTTGTTTTTAGGACTGCCATTTTGTTTTTACATTTTCTGTAACTGCATTTATGTCTTTAGTCAAAGAAGTGTCATGGTCAAGAATGGAGGGATGCTGCTGCTGTGGTCAGAGAAGAAACGTATGTGTTTAACCATTAGTGGTATCTAGACGTACGTTTATAGTGGGGAATGCATAGTAGGGGTTAGTTTAATAGAAATCAGTGGGAAATTCTGAATGTCTTTTGTATTTTTGCATGTATTTTGTTTTACAAGTTGCCAGACTTAATGCCTGCTTGGAATTGTTTTTATTTCAAAATAGTCTTGTGGAAAGTCTAAAGGGCGTTATGAAGGCTGACCCATTTATTAAGATTTCCTGGTTCTTGACTATGAAGTCAGCACTGTACCCGTTAGGGTTGCACAATCTGTGGGATCATCCGGCCTCCACTGTTTTTCCATCCAAGGCGTTCGTGAAAAAACAATCAATACTAGTCATCAGTGGTGACTGAGGAATCCCAGAGAGCAGCTCATCTCAAACCTGCTAGTGACTTTATTAACATGAAGTCATTATGTGAGTTTGAGTCATTCTGGCATCTTGTGTCTGTTCCACTGCACAGAAAATTATATTTCCAGTTTCGAATAGGCACCTTGCCTCTTAGAGTGTTCACTTCTGGTTGGGTTGGTGGAGGAGACACTGGCTACCCTATTTGTAACTCCTCAGAAGAGAGTATTCCCACATGTTTTGTTTGCGTGCCCAGGTTATGTCTCCATCAACATACCTGGCTTGCTCCTGCATGCAGGTGGTTAGGAGCACGCAACCATCGGTATCCCAGCCCAGTAACAGCCATTTCCAACTCTAAATTTCTGGGTGCCATGTGGGTGCTCCATAGCAAGGCTCTTTGTCGTTCTATCACTTGACTCTGTTTAAGTGTATTACTAGGTTACATGGATTCAATTGTTTGACAATTGCCTTTATGAAGGCACCCTCCCTTATCCCAGATAGTTGTGTATATTGCCATTTTTGTTAGACAGTTCATGAATTTAACCACGAGTCATCGTGCATTTTTTTGGACATAATATTTGTTCATATTGCATTTAGGTGTTGATCTCTTAACCTGTTTTTCTGCAGAATCCTTTAATGATCTTTAACTGATTTTATGTGTTTTGTACTGTTTGCTCTTTTATGGCCTTGGCTGCCAAAATAAAGTGATTTGAACTGAACTGAACTGAACTGAAATAGTCTTGCAGGTGAGAGTCGGAAGTACTTTTTAAATTAAAACGGGTTTTTCCTGAAATGTTTATTTAAACATTTTAATTAGTGACTTTTCAGGTTTTTGGATGATTTTGAATACAGGCAGATTGTCGATATTCTAGTTGACGCGTAAAATACAATAAGGAAGAGGTCTTCAATGTTGAAGGTGTAAATGAAGCCAGTTATCATGCCGCCCATCATGTCGGGATTTTTCTGATTCTTATATATTTATGTGTGCTGCCGTCGTTTTGAGGGACTATATCCCTACTTTCTTTTTTTTTTTTTTTTTTTTTTTAAAAACCTTTATTTTCAAAAGTCTGGACACAGCTATTCAGCCGACAACCCGGAGGTTCGACAGCTTCGATAAAGAGGAACAGAAACGTGTCCACTGTACAGTGAAGGAGGAGTGCAAAGATTCCATTTTTAAATAAACACAAAACACACAACAACCCCCAGCAAGGCAAGAACACTGAATGCCCATGGTGAAAGCCCCCCAGGGGAGGCAGGACCCCAATCATCTACCAGTTACAGTACTATGAAAAGAGGAAGAAGGGGGACAGCAGAGGCCAAAAAAGTCCATTAACCATACTGAGCTGGAAAGAAGGTTAGGAGGAAAGCTGTTCCTCGAGGGGATCCAAATCAGGGGCAAGACATATTCCCCCCCTGTATTGATTCCACCGCCCCCAGATGGCGTGCCACTTCCGAGGGCGGCCTCTAGTGCAATATACCGTCTTCTCCCTTAGCATACTCCAGTCCATATTTTCTTTCCACGCGGTCAAAGTGGGGGGCCCCGGGGAGCCCCACAATCGCGCGACATCTCTCTTAGCGACCATGTTACCCAGAGTCACCCATTGGGTCTGTGCCTCATCGTGGTCAGTGGGCCCCCAGACATTCAGGAGGCAACACCGCGCTTCCGGCTGCATAGCAATGCCCGTCACCTCCCCCATCACTGCATGGACTCTCCTCCAGAAGTCTGTAATGACACCACATTCCCAAATGAAATGCAGGAAAGTACCCACCATACCACATCCCCTCCTGCATAGGCCGTCCTCCGAGAATCCCATGTGGACCAGCCTTGGCCCCGTCACATACACTCGATGCAGTATTTTAAGCTGCACCAGCCTCAGACGCGACGGGATCGCAACCTCCTTAGGAGAGGAAACCGCAGACTGCCAATCCTCGTCATCCAACTCGAGGCCATCCCTAGTCCACTGGTCCCTCAGCCCCAGAAGCATATCCGCCCGGACGTTGATCAGTTTCTTATAGATGAGCGAGATCGTGCTCTCGGGCATATGGCCATCAAGGACCCGGTCCTCCAAAGGAGAGGACTCAGGCACCTTCTCACCCTCTATGAGGACTGATCGGAGGGCGTGACGCACCTGAATATAGCGGAAAAACTCGGATGGCCCCAGCTCATACTCCTTCTGCAACTCTTCAAAGGACTTCACCCTCCCCTTAATCAGCACATCTCCGACCCTGGAGATGCCGATCAAGTCCCATTTGTCGAAACCTTTTGTGTGCCAAAGCCTACCCAGTCTCTCAGATTCAAACAGCGGGGTAGCGAGGGTGAGCCTATCCTTCCAGCCCAGCGAGTCAGTTGCCATCTTCCACACACGCACCGCCACTCCAGTGGGCCCCGTGAGGGACGAGTCCAGGGACCGCGAGTACAATGCCCTGTAATAGTTACCACCACGCAGCAACCACCTGTCCATGGCATACCCAGGGCTGAGGGCAGGGCCATAAAGCCCATGATTAATCGCACTCAGCTGGGTGGCCCAATAGTACCGTTGGATGTCTGGAAGCGCAATACCCCCGTCGTACCATGGAAGCGTCAACTTTGCAATAGCTATTCGCGGCCGCCCGTCCCACAGCAACGTTCGTTGGAGGCCTTCGACCTCCCGAAAGTAATTGGCCGGTACCCAATCCAAAGTATTCTGCAGTGCGTAGAGGAACCGGGGAAGAGACATCATTTTGAACAGGGCCGCGCGCCCAACGAGGGAGAGCGGCAGCCTCCGCCAGCCCTCCACATCCCGCCTCAGGCGCGCTAGGGGGGGAGCAGGTTCCTCTCATACCGCACAGCAGAGTCCATGGAGATAAAGATCCCCAGATACACGAAGCCCTGCTGAGCGACCTGGATCGAACACGTTCGAGGGATCGGTGGGACCTCGCCACTAAGAACATATAAATACGATTTACTCCAGTTGATAACGAGACCCGAGTTCCTACCGAAAGATGTGAGTACGTCACAGACCACTATGAGTGATTTCTTGGGTGAGGCAAGATACAACAGGATGTCATCAGCATAAAGCGAAATACGGTCCTCGTGTTCAGGCGACCATCTAAGTCCCCGTATATCCGGGTGCCAGCGTATCCACGCAGCCAGCGGCTCAAGGGCGAGGGCGAACAACAATGGCGACAGGGGACAACCTTGCCGAGTACCCCTCCCTAGCTGAAACGGAGTCGACGCCCGGCCATTTACCACCACACTCGCAAGAGGTCCCTCATACAGCAACCTCACCCAGCTCACAAAACCGTGGCCAAAGCCGAACTTGGTCAACACAGCCCACAAATATGCCCATTCCACCGTGTCAAAGGCCATCGTGGCGTCAAGAGACGCCACAATAGCTGGTTCGCGCAGCGTGCCCGCCCTGGCGATTACACCATGAAGGCGCCGAAGATTTAACGCAGTGTTACGGTGCGGGATGAATCCGGATTGATCCGGGTGGACCAAGTCACCGAGTACCCTAATCAATCGGGCCGCCAGGATTTTAGCCAGAATTTTCGGCTCTGCGTTAAGGAGTGAGATAGGCCTATATGAGGCGCACTTATCTCGGGGTTTACCCTCTTTGTGTATAACAACAATTGTCGCCAGTCGCTGATCCAACGGGAGGGCCCCACTCCCCCGCGCCTTCACGAACATGGCACGCAGGTGAGGGGCGACCCTATCCGGAAACAGCTTATACAGGTCAACCGGCAAGCCGTTCGGGCCCGAGGCCTTGCCCGAGTTCAACGCGCGGATAGCTCCCGCCACCTCATCGACCGTTATGTCACCATCAAGATCATCCCTATCTACGTCGGAGAGACAGGGCAAAGCGATATCACGCAAGAGGTCACGCGAGTCCTCGGGCGGCCTATCCGACACTGAGGCATAAACCATACGGAAATAGTCCGAGAAACACTGTACAATCCTCTCAGGTTCCACAATCACCTCTCCCCCCTCTCCCGTCAACTCCGGCACTACTCTATTAACCCGTTCTTTTTTATCCAGCCAAGCCAGGAGTTTCCCGGCCTTGTCACCAACATCATACAGACGGCCCTGCTGTTCCCTACTGAGGATCTTAGCGGCATATATCCCTACTTTCAATGTTCGCCTCTTCTGTGGAGCTTCATTTACACCTTCAACATTGAAGACCTATTCCTTTTGTATTTTACGTGTCAACTAGAATATCGAGCAATCTGCTTAATTTATGCCTTATTGAAGGATTTATATACAACAATTGACTAAAGATTTAGAAACTGGGGTCTTGTTCCTTGTATGAGCGGCAACATATATAGGGTACACTTTACTGGAATATTTGAGTCGTGTATACATCTTGATCAGACTATTTGGCAAACTTGCATGACTATTAGCCCTGAAGAAGTTCCTGTGGCAAAAGGAACGAAACGTGGTGGCTGTTTTGCTGTATCTTAAATGATCTTAAGAATAAAAGAAGAAACATTTTTTGGAATATATTTGTTTATTGGGACTTAATTCTGAGTGCACCTTCCTTTGTGTAAAAAAGCTCCACCCTGTGTCCACTTCATGGGTACACCAGGTGGTCTGACTAGGAGTCAAAGAGAACATATGCCTGTATTGATTGAGGACCTTTCTGGAACAAATCTGCTGTTGCTCAGTGACGCTGCCTGCCAAGGCCACACCATCAACTGAGCCATCATCAGGGTTCTGTGAGAGGAGGTCAGGGATTCGGTCACTCTCTTCCTCCAGTCCCTCATCAGTAGCCATGAGCAAGCCCATGTCTGCCCTGTCCACATAGGGTTTGAGCCTGTTAACATGGAGCTCCCTGTGGGGGCTCCTAGGAGTTCCAAGGTCCACCAAGTAGGTGAACTCTGCTTTTTTGCTCAATAATAGTATGGGGTCCACTCCACTTGTTCTGGAGAGTTGCTGGGGCCACAGGCTGCAACACCTATACTTTCTGTCCTGGCTCATAGACAGTCAGTACAGCCTTTTGGTCATGCCAAGCTTTTTGCAATTCTTGACTTGCCTCAAGGTTTTTGCCTTCCTTCTTCATGTACTCAGCCACCCTGGAGCAGAGACCAAGTACATAGTCCACTATGTCTTGCTTGGGAGTTTTGAGAGGAAACTCCCATCCCTCCTTCACCAAACACAAGGGACCCCTAAATGGATGCCCAAACAAAAGTTCAAATGGGCTGTAGCCAACCCTCTTTTGTAGGGACCTCTTTGTAGGCAAAGAGAAGGCAGGGCAACAGGACATCTCATTTTCCCCTAAGCTTTTCTGGGAGGTCCATGATCATGCCCTTTAGGGTATTGTTAAACCTTTCAACCAACCTATTGCATTGTGGGTGATAGAGTGCGGTGAATTTGTAATTCACTCGACACTCCTTCCAGATTGCAGTGATGTAACTAGACATGAAGTTTGCACCTCTGTCAGTTAAGACCTTCTTAGGGAAACCCACTCTGGAAAAAATTCCAAAGGAGGGCCCTGGCCACCACAGGAGCTGTGGTGGTTCTAAGGGGTATAGCCATTGGATACCTAGTGGCATGGTCCACCACCACTAGAATATAACTGTGTCCAGATGCAGTTGGAGGGTTCATGGGACCAATTATGTCAATCCCAACCCTCTCAAAGGGAACTTCCACCACAGGTAGTGGTATTAGGGGGGGCATTTGTGGTACCACCTGACTTACCACTGGCTTGACAGGTGGTACAGGAGTGACAACATTTCTTAGTGTCCTCTGACATGTGAGGCCAGTGAAAGTGTGGGACAAGCCTGTCCCACGTCTTACTTTGGCGTAGGTGACCTGCCAAGGGAATATCATGTGCTAGGTTGAGTAGGAAGCCCCTAAAGCTCAGAGGCATAACCAACCTCCTGGTGGCACCAGGCTTGGGGTCTCTACCCTCTGATTAAAGGAGTCCCTCATCCCAATAGATCCTGTGGAACCCACTGATACTCCCAACAGCCTCAGCAGCAGCTTTCTGTCTGAGGGATTCAAGAGAGTGGCAGGTTTGCTGCTCCTGATTCAGATCTGCCCTGGAAGGGCCCCCTGTCCTCAAGAACTCAACCTGATCAGGTTCCTGTTCATCTGGGATAGTTCCTTCACAGGGACTGGGATCATCTCCCTCAAGAGACTGGTCCTCTTTCTGAGTCTGGGGGGAAGACTCAGCCTTACCCTTCCTGCTCCTTCTCTTGGAAGTCACCTTGTCCATCTTTTCAGAATCCAGGGCCTGTTCATTAGACATCTGTTTGGCCTGTGACCTAATCACAGCAAATACATCTGCAGAGATGTCCAACATTGCTGCATGTGTCCTGAGTTCCACTTCAGTCCAGGCTGAAGTCTCCAAATCATTGCCCAACAAGCATTACACAGGGAGGTCTGAGCTAACCATGACCTTCTTTGGGCCAGTTACCCCTCCCCAGCTGAAATTAACAACTGCCAATGAATGATCTGTCCTGATATTATTAGCATTGGTCACTTGGTACATCTCACCAAGTTTGATCTGTTCAGGGTCCACAAGATCTTTTGTCACCATAGTGACACTTGCACCTATGTCCCTGTATGCCATAGCCTCCTTACCATTAAACAATGGTTGTTGTCTGTATTTTCCCAGGTTACTGGGACTCACAAATATGATGGCTACATCCATGCCACCATCACAGACAAGCACAGTCTGAGCTGGAGTTCTGACTAGGCCAGAACCTATCTCAGAGCCCAAGGTTAACCCTACTAATCCCTTGTTCCCTGTACCACCACTTGAAACTGTACAAGGGGGAGCAGTTGCCTTAGGGGCAGTGGTGGTTGGAGTTGAATCCTTGGTCTTCGATCAACTGGCATATTTTGTTCTATGGGTCTTTTCTTTACATAAGTAACACTAAGGTTTCCTTTTGCCTTTTCCCTTGTTGGATTGTGATTCCCCCCAGATGCAGGTTTTTGGGGCCCTGATGAAGACTTTTGACCTTTACACTTGTCCCCACCCTTATCTGGAGTTTTAGAATCTTGCTTCTTCTGGTTACCACCAGAGTTCTGGGTTTTCCTGCTTCACCCTGATTCTGACTCACTTATCTGCCTTCTTTCCATTCCATTTGTAAACTTTATTTCGATCAAAAGATCATAAAAGTCGCATAAAATACATTTAGACAGGTAATAAGAACATTAAAAAACAAATAATTTAAAATGGACCAAGACAGAGTATAAATAAGAGCAAGACATTATTTGAAACTAAGACGCTTGATCCACATTGCTTGTAAAAAACGTGAAACAGCAAAAACTACAACAGTTCTTGTATCACTAGCTAAGATGCGATGGGCTTCAATACATATTGTGAATCCTAGACTTTTACATAAAGGAATAAGCCAGTATTTCCTAGGAGCTCTATATGCGACACAGAGAAATAGTACATGTATTAAGGACTCAGTCGACCTTCCACAGGCTGGGCAAGTTGTTTCTGCGTTTTTTGACCAGTTCTTGGTAAAATTCCTGAGTGGTAAGGTGCCCAACCTGAATTGAATGTATAATTTCCTCGCCAAAGGTGGACACAATTCATTCAGGAAAGGCTCAAAGATATACTGGTCTTTAATAGATAAAAATTGCCTTGAAAGACTACCGAGTGTTTTACTTCCCTGTAGTACACTTAGCCTATACTGTCTATATGCCTGGACCAGTTTTACACGAGGAAGGGTCGAAGAAAATACACCAGGATTAGTCCAAAGTTCAGACAAGCCAATCTTAAAGCACATTTCCTTGATATAGACAAGCCAAGGAAACTTCTTAGAAGTGCATAGTGCTAGTATTGAGCCAAGATCACTACAATAAAGTCTTAGCTCCTCAGTGAGCCACACTCTTCGCCAATACGTTAAAGGACGTAAGCCAGCTTCTTCGTCTATTGGTCGAATTGCCAGATCAAGACGTAATGGGATTAGAGGGGTACTTTGCGGTAGTCCCAATAAAAGTCTAATAAACTTGTTCTCGAGTAGAGAAAGACTTTTCATCTGGGAGTGGCCCCACAATTCTGCCCCGTATAAAGCTGCATTTCTCACTTGTATTTTATAGATTTCTGCGGCGGGGCCAGGAGCCTTGTATGTAGCGTATCTAGAAGGTCTTAGAATCGCTCCAGAGAGTTGGGCAAGCCGCATAGCTGCTTTATCTAATTGAGGAGCCCAGGAAAAAGACTCAGAAAGTGTAATTCCCAAATATTCAAACAATGAAACCTTTTCTAGGGTCATTCCATTGAGTGTGGGATTAGATCGTGTTGAGCTAGCTGGATTAAAAACCATATCTTTGGTTTTCGAAATGTTTATTTCGAGCCCATGGTCTACACAGAATGCTGAGAAACTGTCTAAAATACGTTGAGCACCCATCGGGGATTTAGATAACAATAAAGTGTCATCTGCAAAGAGCATAACTGTAACCTTTCTACCATTGTGTCTAGGGGAGTCACCATTATCCGTCCTGTTGATATGAGATACCAGTGCATTAACATATAGGCAGAACAGGGTAGGGGCTAGTACGCATCCCTGCCTGACACCTCTGTCGACTGGAAAGCGCGCTGTTAGTTGGCCTGCCTTCCCATATCTGACCTGAGCATAGTTACCAGTATGCAATCTAATAATCATAGCTAATAGGTCCGGGGGGACTCCCATCTCATGTAGTACAGCCCAAAGTTTAGCTCTCGGAACCATATCGAAGGCTGATTTCAGGTCGACAAATATCAGGTAGAGACTGCCACCCTCCACTGATACTGTCTTCCAAAATAGTAGTTGCAGCCTTAAAAGTTGATCAACAGTTGACACCCTTTTCCTAAATCCCGCCTGTAGGTCACTCAGAATGTTCATCTCTTCCATCCATAAATGCAGACGATTGAGTAATATTCTTGCAAACAACTTTTGGGCAACATCTATTAGGCTAATTGGCCTGTAATTTACAGGGAGCAATGGTGATCCCTTTTTGAATATGGGAAATATTTCAGCTCCTAGCCACGTATCTGGGATACTCATACCTTTCATAATTGCGTTAAATATGGTCCATAAATATGGTACCCATATGGAAGGTTCTTCTTTATACAAATCCCCAGGGATCTTGTCGAGGCCAGGTGCTTTAGAGTTAGAAAGAGTTTTAATAGCACCCTCTACTTCTAAAGCTGTTATTTCCTCAATAGGTTCAGATTGGACTAATCGGAGGGAACCCTCCACAGCTATCAAGTAATCTCCAGTAGAGTACAGAGACTTAAAATGAGCTTCCCAAACAGATGCTGCAATGTTCGGGAGAATTGGGGATCGTTCGTCCTTGTTACCTGCATTAGAGACTATTTTCCAAAAGCCCCTCATATTTTTATTAGAAAGAGCTAATTTCAGGGCCTCCCATTTTTCAAGTTCCCATGCTTTTTTTGCCTTTTTAATAGTCTCATTGTAGACCCTCCTGGAGGAGTTCAATCTAACCTTGTTTTTTGATTTAATTGAACCACTAAGAGCAGTTTTGGCCTGTCTGCATGTTTTAGTGTACCACAAGTTGGAAGAATATTTTGGCCTAGATTTACTGGAGGAAGGATTAAAAAAAGTTTTAAGAGCCGAGGTGAGATGAAAGTAAGTATATTCTACCGCTTCTAAATCCCAGACACTCGGAATTGGGGTGAATAACCTTTCTGTTTCAAGAAGTGCCGGAAGAATCAACCCGTAAAGTTCCAACATTTTATCCGGGGTACGTTTTACTGAATCCCATCTAATTCTTCTTTTATTGTTGTCCAGAAGGAGGTTCTGTTCAGCCATTGGGCCTATAGTGGGAGATACTTGAGGAACAGGAATTAATACCTCGAGCATCAATGCATCATGATCACTGTCATATCGAGAGATGACAGAAAAATCAACGATGCAGTTCCAAAAAGATACTTCCACCAGAATGTAGTCTATTAGGGAAGAGTGGTTAACCCTATTAAAGGTAGGCTTCCCTGGCTGGTCTGATTTTAGGCAGCCATTGCAGGCCCTCATGGAATGCATAAGAACAAATGCATTAATTTGCATGACCAATGGAGTCCAGGCCCTTACCTTCTGGATTTGGGGATCTGGTATTAGACTACAGATATCCTCCTCATTAGATAATGTATATGGAAGATCAACAAGCGGTTCATATTGACAGTTAAAGTCGCCCGCAATTATTAATCTATCATGTTTGGGCAGATCTAGAAAACAAGTAGATAATAAGTCAAAAATCGGGGATTCCTGAGAGAGGCTCATTGGACGTGAATAAACAATGATAAAAATTAGTTTAAAATTGGGTTTAAAAAGAAGAACCAGACCTTGAAGATCCAATGAGAAGAAATCTAATTCAGTGATGATACAATCTAAATAAGTCGCAACCCATAGAGAGAGCCCTCCATAGGGTCTGACCCTCTTACCCTTGGTTGCTGGTACATTATAAACCGAGAACCCTGAAAACAATATAGGGTCAAGTGACCAGGTGTCCTGGAATAATACAGCATCATATTCTGATATAAACTTGGACCACTCTGGATTGTCTAACTTCATTTTTATACCAGCAATGTTCCAAGATAGGATCCTGATTTTAAGGTCTGAGCAGGGGGCAGTAATAGATTGTAATTTAGTGGACGTAGTCTCCACATTGGGTGCGTTTATGATTTCTTCCCTTGATGCTGGTTCATTGAAACTCAACAGTGTGCGATAAGTTGACAAGTGGTTTGAGCTAGCTGTATTAAAACAAGACCCACTGGCAGTAGCATTTACTTTCTTATGTTTAGTGGGGATTTGTTTTGTGAGTAAAGGGTTTTTCCCTAGTCAGTCGCACTCTTCTAGATTGGAAAATACTTCAAATCTATTGGAGAGCGGTATCATATTACCACAGGATGGGTTAGCCGTGATTAAGGCGCTAGGCTGTTCTATGGAACTGGTTACCCTGGCTAGGCTCGTATTTTTAAAATGACGTTTGTTATAAAAATAATCAAATGATAAAGGCACTATTTCATATGATCTCCTTTGGGGGGGAAAGAAATTTCTAAGGAGAACAGGCAAGACATTACTGTTCGAAAAATGTACGATCACACAGTCCCCCTTTAGCTTCTTTTCCTGGGTGCCCACCCAATCAACTCTTCTCGCCATAATGATCTCATCTACAAGCGAGTGGCATACCCAGTCAGGAGCATTGAGATTCGACGCAATCCAGTATGCACATTTGTCCATTAGATGGATAGTGGACTCTCTTTGGTTAGCTTCCAACGGAGGTACCTGTGCCAGTACCAACACTAGGGGAGCTGCTGAAGGAGATAGGTGGAACGTTGACTGCGTTTGGGCTCTAATCTTCATTGTGGGTATCACTTTGGGTGTTTTCGGCTGGTCTGGTACACAAGGCCCATCTACTCTGCATTTAGGAGCATTTGGATGGTCTACGCTCCTCATGGGTTCCGTGCGCTCCAAAGATATAACTGTTGTAGCCAGGGGTTGGGCTGTCTGTGCACTTAACATGGGGGAATTTCCTGTTAAAGATGGCTGAGAACAGTTTGAGGGACCATCAGATATATGATTACCCCGAGCCTGTACAGGAACATTATCAAATAGGGTCTCCAACCTGGTGATCCTTGCTTCAATGCTAGCCAGTTTGTCAATAATCGGGTCTATAATGGAATCCAGTTTCTTTAGTAAATCGTCCCATATTGAGGCCTGGTTAATGACGTGAGGGACAGCGAGCTTAGATGTTGCAAGAGTTACTTTAGGCTGAGGAAGCTTTTTAGTGGATTTTTTTAAGGGTACCTTCTTTTTCGTGGCACAAGCCGTTTTAGCGGGCATAGGATTATTGACGGCCAACGTGTTCCTAGTTCTGGTCGCTCTCGGCTTAGGTGGTGGTGTTATGGCCTCGATTGAGGAGGATGGACTTTGGTGGATACTGATTGCTGGGTTGGTTTCTTCAGTGCTTGGAGTCAATTGTGTTATTAAGCCTTCACTTCCAAGTAAGCCTCGTGGGATACCTGGGGAGTCCTGGATAGTTATTTGAGGAGTTAAGGGGGGGGGCAGGAAAACCCTGGCATCTCAATGGAACACACCCAGGTTCTAAAGACAGTCTCCTTTCAGTTAATTCAATTTCATGTTCTAGTAAGTTTGTAGCCCTGATCAAAAATGAATCCAAAGTGGCACCCGCACCAACTGGTGTTTTTCCCTTGGAACTTTTCCCTTTCGCCATGTCACACACCAGTTAAGCACTTTCACACTGGTTACCTTGTATAAGCGTGTATCTCAGAGGGGTGGCCCTGCCCGGCCTCTTCCGGTCCCTGATGGCCTAAGACGGGCCCGGGCTTCGCCCGGCGCGTCCCGCGCGCGATCCCGCAACGCGGGGATCGCGAGGTTCTTTTAAGTCCGGTGCGGGAGGCAGGGAGGGGCCGCTGATGGTCACTCTGCCCCTGAGCCTCCTGGAGCCTGTAGTCTGGTATCACCTCGGGTCTACAAATCTGCACTCGTCGTCCCTTCTCTGGCGCTGCGCTTCCCTTGGATTCTCCTCCTGCTCTCAATAGACCTCGGGCACCTCTTGGTTTATCAGGGAGTCTGCAGCTGCCTACAATGACCCGTGCAGCCCCAGTGCCTCACAACAGGCCTCAGTGCTCTCAGCTTCCAGCAATAGATGCGGGCGATCTGCCTGCCACAGAGTAGGTATGGAGTCCCCAAAGGACCGCTGCAAAGCTGATGACCTCTGCCTTGTCCTGCTCATGCCTCTCTTCCCTTTATACTTCTGGCCTTGGTCTGACAATATTAAAAACCCAGATACTCACTGGACAGACTAGAGGCACTAGGGGCAATTCTTGGGGAGAAGTCAGATCAGAGTCAACCAGGTACTGATGCAACAAACTGATTTTGGCAATTATTAAGGATCTGCTCCCTCATAATCAAATTGTACAATCCCTTGAAATCATTCACTTTGCTGCCAAGCAACCAGTCTTCCAGAGCCTTAAGAGCACAATTTACAAAGTCTAACCAGTCTTGTGTCTGTGCCTTCTGGGTGTCTCTGAACTTACCCCTATACTGTTCAGTGGTTAAGCCAAACCCATCAATGAGAGCACTCTTCAGTACTGAGTAATTGTCAGCATCCTCTTCTCTAACAGTGAAGAGCTTATCTCTACCTTTGTCAGCAAAGGAGAGCCACAAGATAGCTGCCCACTGCTCTTGAGGGACCCTCTGAACTTTACAGGCCTTCTCTAAAGCAGTTATCCATTTATGGATGTCATCCCCTGCTGGAGCAGAGTTTTCTGTTGAAAATTTATTGGGTGTTTAAGCTCCAGTTTTATCTATATGTCGAGACTTAAAATACTAATTTGTAATCATTAATTATTTGTTTCTGTGTGAAAATTCTGACTAACCAACGCAATTAACAAGAGAAATTACACGTGGGAATGCATATATGTTGCTTAATAATAATGTGCAGGTTTGATTAAATGAATGTTGCTAAGTGCTGTTTGTTTTAAAGCACAAAAACGCTTTTGAAAGAACGTGTATTAATGCTTTATTGTGTTGCGAAGAGCTAGATAATTACATAACACATAAGGGTATTAGTGGGGTTAACACTGTTTAATCACTATGCTGTGGTAACGTTGTTTTTGTCTCTTTTAATTAAGATGGTCCGTTTTGCCCTATGACCAAATGGCTGCCTTTTACAGCCTGCACTCGAGTGATCAAATTTTGATGAGAGTGCCTTGCTGAACATGGTTGAAAGTCATCTGACTATGGCTTCTGCTGGAGTTTTGAAAGTTTCCGTGATGACAGTGACTCCAGGCAAGCGTCCAAATAACCTTGGAGGACAAGAGAGCCACAATGAACTTTGTGATTACAGTGGTGGTTCCGAGGAAATGTGTGCGCGAAAGTAACATTTGCAAAACTCGAGTTTCCTTCTTCCGTCTTTTTATTTTTGTGATTTTTCTGAGCGGAGATTTTCCAAATGTAGCGATGCTACATCCTTTCCTGCTCGCTCTGCTTAGCGGTTCAACGGATATTCAGAACATTTTATGTTGCGTTATTTTTGTAAGATTTGCTATAAGTATTGTTAGCCTAGAGAGGGTCTAAGGCCATTTCTTCCCAAACCTGCGTTGGTGAGGATCGATGCTGTGAGGACGGCGACTCGGGAGACTTCTACTGAGAGACCTGTCCTGACCCATTTATGACATTTAGCTAGAATAGGTAATTATGAGAATATTGATTTTGCTTGATTGAATTTCTTTGAACTAATTTTAGATAAAGTACCATTATTTTAAATACAGTGTTGGTGGTTATTTCTTGTCGATTATTGAATACTCTATTGTGATTATTGTTGTTTATATCATGACTCAGGACAGAATCAATTCGGTCGCATTGGCCTTACTGTAGATGCAGGGTGTTTAGGAGTTTTCTCTCCGCAGGTTCAGTGCTGATAGGGTAATCGAGTATATGTTAGTGAAATGGGCCCAAGTGTGTGATGAGTGTGTGTGCGTGTGTCTGTGAAAGTACTCTATCCGTGGAAGTAGGGAGAATTTATATGCCCTGATCTGCAGCAATTTCTGGTAGCAGAGGATGGTTTTGATTATTGTTTTGATCTGATTAGATTGCTTGTACATTGGCTTTTTGATTCATTGATTATTGATTGATGTTGGTATATGTACTAATACTATATGTTGGAGTCGTCGTATTGAGTTATATGTAGTGCTTCTGGAACTTGGGAGCTGATGGCAGTTCCGTAGTAGGGCAGAGGGAAGTATATACTGCTCTCGGGAAAAACGGGATTGTTGGTCCTGTATGTATGCAGGAGAAACGTGTGACAATTGAAGTTGCGCGTCACATTGTCTGGGTTCGGAATCAGTGACATCGTCGTGTGTTACTATTAGGGATATATTTTCGGTATAAAAGGAGTGCGTATGGTAGCGAAGGTTATCTGTGAAACTCTGGTCTTAAGTCCCAGGGATCCGTAAGGTTTGCCGTTAAAGCTTACCGCTGGAGAAGTAATAGATATTCTCTGAGCTTGTTTGAAGGACTAGGCAGAGGTAAACACTGCTTGGTTAACGTGTGTTATAATTCTGTAGTAGAGCAGACTGTTTGCTGTTCTCGGAAAAAGCAGGATTCTGTGCGTATGTACTAAATTTTTCCTTGTATGAAAGTGCGTGAATGTATGAGCATTTAGTTGATTGTAAAACAATTTGGAGCAGTCCTAGAGGAAACAGTTAATGGATGCATGTTAGAAGGGCAGAGTAGAGGGATGTGCTACTGTGTCAACGAGAGTATTAATTCCGTAGTGGAGCAGAAGTGAGTGCTGTTTCAGGGAAAGACGGGATTCTTGTGAAATAGATTTTCTTTATTATTCTGTGGTTAGCGAAGCAGACAATGGAGATGTTTATATGTTGTAACTAATAGATTTTGTAGAATTTGACACGAAGTCTACTGAGAAGTTTTTTAAAGGAGGGGTAGACGAGTGACAGGAGACAGGAGCAAGAGCGACTGCAGCGACTGCTGACGTCAAACAGACCGCGCTCTGATTGGATATTGGATCAGAACAGTGTTCGCGCTGGGATTGGTGCGTTGGTGTGAGCTGCGCTGGGATTGGAAGGGGTACAAGGTGACGTAGACGCTCCAGGATTAGTGCGTTGGTGTGAGTCGCGCTGTTATTGGATGAAATATCGTACTGTACAGTTGTATTACGGAAGGGATTAGAAAGTTTTGGTAAACGCTAAAATGTATTACCAAGAAGAAAAAAAGAAGAAATCCTTGTTCGGTAAATTAAAAAGATGGTTTGACAAGGATAAGGACATTAAAACAAGAGAAGGTGAATTGTTACCTCCAACGAAAACGCCTGCATCCTTCATGGCTGCGAAATATGGGTATCATACCTGTATATGGTTAGACAATTGGGTTAGGTACACTAGAGAGGATGGTGTTTTGGCTTTCCCGGAGCATGGTTCATTTAATATGGCCGTGTTGAGAAATTTACGGGAAAAGATGTTGTGTCTTGACCCAAGACCAAGGCCGACACAATTTGAGGCATTGGTGGAATGGGAAGATGAAGTACATGAGCGAGAGAAACAGAGGTCTGGAGGCAACTATAGGTACATGTTCGGGAGGAAATATGATCGTGAAACTCATCATGATCGAATGAGGAGATGGCGAGATGCTAGTATGTCAGAGGGATTATATCCTATGAGAATAGTTGACGAGAAGGAAGAAAGGAAGGGTACGGAAAGGGTTCCTGAGGCAGAAGTGAAAAGATATAGA
Source organism: Triturus cristatus (assembly GCF_964204655.1). Taxonomy (NCBI): domain Eukaryota; kingdom Metazoa; phylum Chordata; class Amphibia; order Caudata; family Salamandridae; genus Triturus; species Triturus cristatus. The sequence continues at coordinate 100,112,199 of NC_140582.1, forward strand.
GTTAATGATTATGAGGATGAGGTCTTGGATGACATGATTTACAAGAGACCACCTCCATATAGACCAGAACCCGAAGAGAGCACACCAGTTGCTTCTCCGATAAGAGATACATTGCGTATCATTGAGACAGAAGTTGTGACACCTGATTTAAGAAGTGGTAGTTCTTTCAGGGAAAAAGAGAAAAGATGTGGTGATGAGAATACGAGAGAATTAGCCAGAACTACATCAGAACTGACTGAAAAGATTAGAGAACTGACGAAGAATCTAGAAGCTGTTACGGTGCCTGTAACCATAGGTCCGGTTATGCCTATTTTTGATAAGCAGAGGACGGGTGAAAATGGTTTGGTGGTTCCATATGTTGGGAATAAGATAAAATGTTTGGCTGGTCCCTCAGGAGAGTCAGGAAAAAGGACAGAAAGTAGTGATTTGAGACAATCCAGACATGACACATGTAGTGGAGGATTAGAGGTACAGTCTAATTCGAGATTGAATACTAGTGATACTAGTTGTACAGGGATGCCAATTTTAGAACCACAGAGGATGCCAGAAAAAGTGGTTCCAGTGAGAAAAACTACTGAAATAACAGCTGAAGATTTGAATGATTGGATGAGAGTCCTTCAAAAGAGGGATAAAGATTCACAGGCAATTGATGTGGCCAGGTTACGCATAGAATTAGAGGAGCTTGTTGTAGGGACAATTCCTACAGACATTCTAAAAAACCATCATGATGGAGAATTATTATTTATGTGCAAAAACATCACCTGGAGAGCTAAAAATACACATGACAGGTTAAGAGCAATAGCGAATGAACAAGGAGTTGACATTGATAAAGTGAAAGCATTGCAGAAGTCTTACAGGATGGATTTCACGGACAAAGATATTGAAAATCTGAATGGTGCTGGTAGAACAGGACAGATTAATGAAATGATTGCATTATTGCGAAAATGGGGTGATGTAGAAAAATGGAAGGATAGGTGGTACAAGAAAAGGGAAGAATCAGTGGACAGGACTTATTCAGCATTTCCTGTGAGAGAAAAAGAGAAATCAGTGGATGCTTATCCTATGAGAGAAATACCTGGAGGAGGATATGTACATGTTCCATGGACCAGACAGGATATTTTATCATTTACGAATGATTTCCCTCGACTGAGAGAAAAGCCTGCCGAGTGGTATAGGCAGGTAGACAGGTTTGTGAAATTGTCAAAAGTGCTGTGGATTGACCTGAATAGTCTGTTTGATATAATTGTTCCAGCAGACTTGTGGGCTGAGTGTAAAATAGTTGTAAGTTGGCCTACTGAGGAATATCCAAGAGATCAGAGAACAGGAGCACCAGATCCAGAGGTAATGAGGAAGTATGATCAGGTGATTGTATACCTGAAAAGTAAAGTACCTCCAAAAGAGACAGACTGGGTTAAGATAGATCGAACACATCAGGAAGAAAAATAATCAGTTCATGCTTTTTATGAGAGGCTGATACTGGCTTTTAAACAATTCAGTGGGGATGAGCACCTGGGTGATAAGGATTTGAGTCATTTTGTATACAGATTTGTATATGGCCTGAGACCTGAGATTAGTGAGAGAATTCGTGAGCATACAGTGGACTGGCAGAGTAAGAAAATAGATGAGATTCTGAGACATGCAAAGTACTTCAGTGATGAAATTGAAGCAAAACAAAGAAAGCTGAAAGAAAAGGCAATGTGGGCACAAGTGAAGGTTGCGGAAAGACAAGAAGCACAGTTGGTGGAACAGGCAAATAATTCAGGGAATAGGCCCAGATATGCAGGGAAAGGAAAGGGGAATCTTGAGGAAGCTAAGAAAACGTTCCCTTGTCACAACTGTGGCCAATTGGGACATTGGAGATCCGAGTGTACCAATCCACCATTAGCGAATAACGAGAGTAAACCCTTAAATCAACAGGTGCAGAACGAGGGGAATAATCAACAGCAGCAACACAGAAGGTTGTGAGACAGCAGAGCCAAGAGCCAAAACCGCCCTTGCCGCAGAATAGAGGGTTACAAAAGTACAATCAGGATTCAGGATTCTACAATGATAAGCAGGTAAACAAACCAAGGCATTCTAACCAGGTACAACAGTATTTGTTAAAGAATGAAGGGAGTGAGTCTGAAGGTGATTATTGACGGTGAGGAGGAAGAGTACATACTTGGTGCAACTCTAGAAATAGACCAGGCAGGACCATTTGTAGATGGGAAAATAAATGAAGAAAGTGTTACTTTTTTAGTAGACACAGGTGTGACAAGATCAACTGTCAGGTCAGCAGATATTAGAAATCTTCCTCTCTCGGATGAAGCAATCCAAGTAGTGGGTGTAGCCAATACACAAATCAAGACACGTCTTACTGAACCAGTAAGGGTAAGAATAGGGAAATTTTCAGACATACACAGATTTGTGGTCTGTGACACTAGTCCAGTGAACTTGTTAGGCAGGGACCTGCTATGCAAGATGAATTGTACAATTTTCTGTACACCGGATGGAATAGCTTTTGAAACACCAGATGAGGATGTTTTGTACCGGATGACTCTAGATAATAGAGAGAGTGAGATGGTTGGTACATATGCTGTGTTTAATCCAGAGGATTTGCCTCAAGAGCTGAGAGACACAGTGAAAACGACAGTTTGGGATTTTACTGGAGAGGATGTGGGATTGATGAATAATGTAGATCCTGTGAAAATTTCAGTGAAAGAGGGAATTACTTATCCTAACATTCCTCAGTATAAAATGACACCAGAAATATTTGAAGGAATAACTCCTATAATTGAGAAAATGATTCAGCAAGGAGTTTTGAGAGAACTACTGAGTAGCCCGTGTAATTCACCGATAATGGGGCTAAAGAAGCCTAATGGGAAGTTCAGGATTGTACAAGATTTGAGAAAGGTTAACAAAATTGTGGTGGCATGTTGTCCCATTGTGCCAAATCCGTCAGTGATTTTGTATCAGATTCCACATGATGCTGAGTGGTACACAGTGATTGATTTGTGTCATGCTTTCTTCTCGATACCATTGCATCATGACAGCCAGCCGATTTTTGCATTTAGGTTTGGCCAGCGTATTTTGGCATGGTGTCGAATCCCACAGGGGTACACAGAGAGTCCTTCGATATTCAATCAGTTGTTGAAAAAGTCATTGGAGAGTCTGATCATGCCTGAAAACTCAGTACTAGTGCAGTATATTGATGACCTACTTGTGGCATCAAAGACACGTGAAGCTTGTGAAGTAGATACTATAGCTTTACTGAATCATCTGGCAGATGGAGGGTTAAAAGTATCTCCAGCCAAATTGCAATTTTGCAAGAAAGAGGTGCATTATCTTGGACATAATATTGAAAAGGGTCTGAGAAAGGTGACTGATGACAGGATCAAAATTATCAGGGAAATGAAGGCCCCAAGGACCCAGAGGGAAGTGAGGATGTTTCTGGGGATGGTGGGTTATTGTCGTCAGTGGATTAGTAACTTCTCCCTGATAGCAAGACCACTGATTAAGCTGACAAAGAGTGAAGTAAAAGACCCATTGGAACTAGATGGAGAACAAATGGCAGCATTTGAGGAGCTGAAGAGCAGAATGTGTGAAGCCCCTGCTTTGGGTATGCCAGACTATGAAAAAGAGTTTGAGTTGTACTGCAGTGAGAGAAATGGATGTGCACTTTCAGTGTTAATCCAGAAGCATGGACAACTGAGGAGGCCAATTGCGTACTTCTCATCGACACTTGACCCTGTAGCTGTAGGTTTACCAGGTTGTTTGAAATCTGTAGCTGCAACATGCAGAAGTCTGGAACAGAGTGAGGGAATCATAATGGGATATCCTGTAAGGGTATTCGTACCTCATAATGTGGCAATTCTTTTGACAAGAAGCAGAACTCAGTACATGTCACATAGTCGGCTGACTAAATATGAGAAAGTCATTCTGGGAGCATCGAATGTGACTCTTGAGAGATGTGTGAATGTGAATCCAGCAACATTGTTGCCAGATACTGAAAGTGTGGGTATAAAGACAGAAGATGATCACAATTGTTTAGATGTGCTTGATTACTGTACAAAACCGAGACCAGACATAAGAGATCTTCCATTGCCTGAGATTGATCATGTGCTGTTTGTGGATGGATCATGTCTGAGGAATGATGAGGGTGTGCTGAGTGCAGCATATGCAGTGTGCAAGGTTTCAGAAGTTATGGAAGCTTCACCATTGAAAGGAGTGAAATCTGCACAAGTTGCTGAATTGGTGGCATTGACGAAAGCTTGCAAAATTGGGAAAGATCTGAGAGTGACTGTGATGACTGATAGTCAGTATGGATTTGGAGTTGTGCATGATTTTGGGCAGCTTTGGCTACAGAGAGGTTTCTTGACGTCGAGTGGGACTCCAATAAAGAATGCTGAAGTGATTGGAAAATTACTTGAGGCGATACAGCTGCCTAAAGAATTAGCAGTTGTAAAATGTGCTGCTCATGGACAGGGAGATGATTTTGTAACACTTGGAAATCGTTTCGCAAACGACATTGCACAGTATTGTGCTAAAAATAATCACTCGATTAATAGGGAACGAGAAGGGGAAATGTCTTTTTGTTCTGTGATGTTTACTAATGTCCTAGAGACGTGGGATGAGGTGAAACAGTTGCAGGATGAGGCAGGAAAGGAAGAAAAGAAAGACTGGATCAAGGCAGGTTGTGCCCCAAGAGAAACAGATCATGTTTGGGTCTATAGAGATGGTAGACCAGTCATGCCTAACTCTATGTTGTCAACAATGGCGAGGATGTATCATGGCCAGGGACATTTGGGAAGGGATGCGATGATCAGGTCTTTTAAACAGACTTGGTACAATGCAAAGTTCAGGACGATTGCAGAGAGCATCTGTCAAAGGTGTTTGATTTGCCAGCAATTTAACACTGGGAAAAAGACAGTGGTGAGTTTGGGAACGATAGGCAGAGAAGGTGGTCCTTTTACGAGAATGCAGATTGATTTCATTGAAATGCCCCAAGTGAACAGATTGAGGTATGTTCTAGTGGTAGTCTGCTTGTTCTCAAGGTGGGTGGAGGCCTATCCGACTAGGAGAAATGATGGAATAACAGTGGCAAAGTTACTGTTAAGAGAGTTGATTCCTAGGTACGGGTTTCCAGTAACGATTGAGTCTGATAGAGGTGGACACTTCTATAATGAGCTCATGAGTTTGATTTGTGAAGCATTGAGCATACAGCAGAAGCTACATTGTGCATACAGACCAGAGGCTTCTGGCGTGGTGGAGCAGATGAATGGCACAATCAAGAACAGGATTGGTAAGATGTGTTTAGCCACTGGAATGAAATGGCCTGATGTCTTGCCTCTAGTGCTAATGACTATTAGATCTACTCCAGATAGAACTACTGGTTTAAGTCCACATGAGATTTTGATGGGACGCGCAATGCGGCATGCATTTGTGCCTGTCAATAAGTTGATGACAATAACTGATGACATGGTTTTGGATTACTGTAAATGCCTGGCTGACGCAGTTCATTCTGTGTTTCACCAGGTTGGAGAAGACGCTACAACACTTGAGAAGAAGCAAGCTCATGATCTGAGTCCAGGGGACTGGGTGAGGATTAAAGTGCACAGAAGAAGGAATTGCTTGGTTCCAAGGTGGGGAAGACCAAGACAAGTCATTCTGACTACGACAACTGCAGTGAAGTGTGCTGGTGTGAAAAACTGGGTACATGCAAGTCATACTCTGAGAGTTCTAAACCCAAAAGATGGGACTGGTAAGGAGTATTTTGAAGAGTCAGATTCCAGTGATGATGAAGAAACAGAACCAGTGAGAAAGAATCGAAATTCTGAAAGAGAATCAGAGGAGGCTTCAAGAGAAACATTGAGAGTCTCAGAAGGGAGATCAGATTCTGTAAGAGAGCCTGAAGTTCCAACAAGCAGTGGAAAAGAAAGAAGAGAAAAGAGCAGTTCCACAGAAACTACTCCTGAATCAGATGAGGAGATTGAAAAACCTCTTGAGATTATACCTGAAGAAGCAGGGTCAGAAGAAGATAGAGAGGGACAGTTTGCGGAAGACCCCCGAGGAGGTGTAGGGAACATTCTTGATAAGTTAGGTGAAGGGACAAGTAGACAGCAAGAAGATTGCGTGTTGGAGACCCGAGGAGGGACAGAAATAGGGAAGTCTCAAACAGTGGTGGAAAAGACTGTGGAGCGAAAGAAAACTGCTGAAGAACAAGAGGCATTTGAAACAGAATCGGATGAAAGTGAGAATGAGAAATCAGAGGGTCGAGTTCTAAGGAAGAGAACTTGGATTGGAGAAAGAAATATTAAAGAAACAAGACCAAAAAAGGTTATAAGAGGAGATCTTTGGCCTAACAACAGAGTAAAGAGGCTGAGATATAGATTGACACGAGCAAATACCTCGAAAGCTGAACAAGTGAATGAGGTGTCGAGTCAGAATCCACCAAAAGGTGAAAAAAGAAAAGAGTCGAAAGAACCAGAGGAGATCAAAAGAATAAGAAAACCTAACCAGAAGTATAGTTCGCCGGAATGGACGTACGTGGCACTGTCTGAAGGTGAAGAGGCAGAGAGTCAAGGAAATCCAGAGGAGACCGAACGAGAAGTGGTTGAGGAAGATACAGGTGAAATCCTGAAAGTAATCTTGACTGACATTGGAGAAAAGTCAGATACTGAGGATGATGTTGGAGATTTAATACAATTTGATGTTGAAGAAGATGAAGTAAAGAGTGATGAGTATCCAAATTGAGTGAACAGAAGAAATCACTTGGAGAAAAGTGAAAAGGAGAAAGTCTGAAAATTAGTTGTTTGAAGTAATCCAGAGTTCTAGAAATTCCAGTAGTGGAGTAGTAGAGGCTAAGTCAAAAGACACGGTCAAAGTAGTAAAATGGCTAACGTAGAGAATAATCAAAGTAGATGTGCCTTCCTAAAAAAATGGTGTAGAATGTGCTGCTGCTGTACTGGATTATTAATGCTATTATGGGGTGTGCTAGCTTTATTAGTTACTTTTAGAGTTACCATAGGTACATTTGAAATACACACTGAGAATGTGACTAATGCAGAGAAGAGTTCACATAAAGTAGTTCCAACTAGAATTAGTAATGCTTACATACATAAAGATAGGTCAATAAATGATTTTTCTAGCAATGTTTTTTCAAAGTTGTTGTACGAATACGTGAAGACGATGGAAGTTAGGGATTGCTACGTATGTATGCAATTACCTGCATCCGTTTCAGAGGGTGTTACTTATCACCATTTACCAGCTACGTATGGAATTTCTTGTAGTGTGTTAAGTAGTGTTTTTTATTTACTAGGGAAAATAGATTATGAGATGTCTAACAAAGATAACATTTTTGGGCGATTGCATATGAACAAAAGGCTGAATCCAGCTAAAGAAGCTAATATTTTTGGTGAGATTTTTGTTGAGAAAGAAGAATTAACATTAGATTACATTTTTAGGAACAATTTAACTTGCAGTTTGAAAGAAGAGGAGAAGGCTTTCCTAAATATGGTGGAGGAAAGGAGAATGAGCATGCATGAGAAAGCAGGGAAATATGGAGTGAGTGAGACAATTTGGGACATTGAGATGGGGAAAGAGTTGAAAAATGGGGCTAGTCCAACTTTAGCTCTAGATGCACCACAGAAGGGTAAACTATGCATTACAAGGAGGAAACCCCAATATGATACATATTTTGTTGGGACTAGTGAATGTCATGATACATACTTCATTGCAACAGGATAGGGTTTCAAGGGAGGAGAAGATCCGGTTTTCCCAGGAGTGTATTATGTTTGTGGGAACAGGGCTTATTACAGGTTGCCTGACCATTGGTATGGCACGTGTTATGTGGGCCTGGTCTTTCCAAAGATTTTTCATATAGATAAGATAGAAGATGAAGAACATATTAATTTACTAACACGTTTTAAGAGAGAAACTTGGTCTGAAATTGTAGGTGATATTTTTGGGGCTTTAATTCCAGCAGTGGGAATTTCTTTGAATGCATATGGAATTCGGAAACTGTCAACAGTGGTGGATCGCTTATCGACAAGTACCGCTGGAGGGTTTCTTTTGGTGAATACGGAGATGATTGCCGTACGTGCCATGTCTATGCAAAATCGACTTGCCCTTGATATTTTATTGGCCAGGGAGGGTGGGGTCTGTGGAATGCTGAAAGTTCAACATTGTTGCACTTACATTCCTGATGAAAGCAAAGACCTGAAGGTCTATATCAAAAATATTACTGATGTGCATGAAGAATTAGTACCACTGGAAGCTGAGAGTATCTGGACTAAATTAGCTAATAAAATAGTTGCTGTTAAGAGTTTTATTTCAAAAATAGGTAGTACTATTATAGGTAAGATATTGTTTCCTTTGACTTGTGTAATTGTTGCGTTATTGATACTAAGATTGGTGTGTTTGTGTTGTAAAAACAGGGGAGGGAAAAAGAAATTAATCAAAAGAAATATTGAAAAGAGAAATAAAAGGTCAAAAAGAGAACCACAAGAAATAGAATTAGAAGAATTGAGGGAGAGTGTTTACTTGGAAACGAAGAGGGATGATGAAAGGGAGTCTGGTGTGTAGTGTTGTGAAAAGAGAAAAAGACATTTTCAATTTCTCCTAAAATGGGACTAAATTTTTTTTTGGGGTTGTTTATTTGGTGATAATATCACCAAAGGGGGGATTGCTGGAGCAGAGTTTTCTGTTGAAAATTTATTGGGTTTTTAAGCTCCAGTTTTGTCTATATGTCGAGACTTAAAATACTAATTTGTAATCATTAATTATTTGTTTCTGTGTGAAAATTCTGACTAACCAACGCAATTAACAAGAGAAATTACACGTGGGAATGCATATATGTTGCTTAATAATAATGTGCAGGTTTGATTAAATGAATGTTGCTAAGTGCTGTTTGTTTTAAAGCACAAAAACGCTTTTGAAATAACGTGTATTAATGCTTTATTGTGTTGCGAAGAGCTAGATAATGACATAACACATAAGGATATTAGTGGGGTTAACACTGTTTAATCACTATGCTGTGGTAACGTTGTTTTTGTCTCTTTTAATGAAGATGGTCCGTTTTGGCCTATGACAAAATGGCTGCCTTTTACAGCCTGCACTCGAGTGATCAAATTTTGATGAGAGGGCCTTGCTGAACATGGTTGAAAGTCATCTGACTATGGCTTCTGCTGGAGTTTTGAAAGTTTCCGTGATGACAGTGACTCCAGGCAAGCGTCCAAATAACCTTGGAGGACAAGAGAGCCACAATGAACTTTGTGATTACAGTGGTGGTTCCGAGGAAATGTGTGCGCGAAAGTAACATTTGCAAAACTCGAGTTTCCTTCTTCCGTCTTTTTATTTTTGTGATTTTTCTGAGCGGAGATTTTCCAAATGTAGCGATGCTACATCCTTTCCTGCTCGCTCTGCTTAGCGGTTCAACGGATATTCAGAACATTTTATGTTGCGTTATTTTTGTAAGATTTGCTATAAGTATTGTTAGCCTAGAGAGGGTCTAAGGCCATTTCTTCCCAAACCTGCGTTGGTGAGGATCGATGCTGTGAGGACGGCGACTCGGGAGACTTCTACTGAGAGACCTGTCCTGACCCATTTATGACATTTAGCTAGAATAGGTAATTATGAGAATAATGATTTTGCTTGATTGAATTTCTTTGAACTAATTTTAGATAAAGTACCATTATTTTAAATACAGTGTTGGTGGTTATTTCTTGTCGATTATTGAATACTCTATCGTGATTATTGTTGTTTATATCATGACTCAGGACAGAATCAATTCGGTCGCATTGGCCTCACTGTAGATGCAGGGTGTTTAGGAGGTTCAGTGCTGATAGGGTAATCGAGTATATGTTAGTGAAATGGGCCCAAGTGTGTGATGAGTGTGTGTGCGTGTGTCTGTGAAAGTACTCTATCCGTGGAAGTAGGGAGAATTTATATGCCCTGATCTGCAGCAATTCCCCAACATGGTAGGGAGGGACAATCTTGCTCAGGTTACTATTGTCAAAATAATGTTCCTTAACTCTAGGGACACTGTTGCTGCCACCATGGGACTCTGGTCCCAATTTCTTTCTAACTCCCTGGACTTCTAGGGATTCCTTGTCTGGGGTCAACTGCTCTTGCCTGAGCCTAAACATAGCTTTCTCAAGTTCAAGCAGTTGATACTCCCTGTTTCAGGAATGGTCCGTTTTGCTAGAATCAGAGGTCCCTACAGACTTTCCTTAGTGATCTGACTCTGCAGAGGAAGATCTGATTCTCCTTGGTAAACTCTGCCCTCTTCCAGGAGGAGTGAAAAGAGGGCCATTTTGGCCTTCTCCACCGTCTCCCTGAAGATCTGAGTTGTCCAGGTGGGAATCATCTTGATCCTCCTGGCCAGGATTTAAATCTAGGTCATAGAAGGTGTCACCTCCTAACCTGTCTTCATTCCCTGCCCCACCCACTCTTTTCTGTTCATCTTACCCAGGGGTCTTCCTAAGGTCTTCTAACAGTATCACTTCAATGAGGCGTTGAATGTTGACATTTCTACCTGTCTTCAACTTTCTAGAGACACATATGGCTTTCATTTCCTGGAATGTAAACTCATTGTATCTAGAAGGCAGACAGCCACTGGTGTCTTCTCCTTTAGAAGACATACTAAGTGTGGTGTGGTGTATTCACCTACCTAACCTAGTGGAAACTAAACTCTCTTAGGTTGGAGAAAGGGTGTGCAAGACCTTTAACTACCCAACCCCAAGTTCAGTAGTACTTACTTATTCAAAGATGGTATTTATATGTACCTAGTACTTTAGTGGTGTTCAGTTAATCAATATAAAGATTTATCTGGGAAAACAATTACAAGCTTGAATTCCAACCGCTGCACACCAATGTGAAAAGTTGGCCTGATATATGCTGTCCACTAATTAAAGTGGGCACCTTGCACCAGTCCAAATGACCCTTATGATGTATGAGGTCAAAGATAAACTTTAGAAAGCTATCCTACTGGTAGCAGTGGAGAGCAGCCTTCAGGCTTAATCTTGAAGGAATGTAAAGTAGCTTGTTTTACCAGAATATCACCTAATATTAATCAAAGGAAAGGAGAATAACAGAGTAGTTATAAAAATATGTATTTATTTATGTAACACTCTCTAGTACCTTCTACACGAGGATACAACACAAAGCACAGAATACTTTAGCAAAGAAACAGTTGTAATTAGCACAATATACAGTGGACTCCAGGGGGAGACCAAACCATATACTAAAATAGTGGTATAAGAATGACGAGTATAGTCAAGACAGTGTTGTGAACACCTAGAAATCGCTGGGACCCCAAGGAACCACCCAAGGTGAGTAGAAGGGGACCCCGCCGAGGACGGGTGCAGTGTGCTGACACGACTGCAGACTCTGCACAATTCAATGGGGAAGTCGAGGTTACAATTTTAAAGTTTAAAGACCCTTCTCAGTGGACTTAGAGGAACCCCTTTGGAACTTACGAGGTTGGAGAGCCACCCCACCCGTGGATAACTGAGTACCCGAGTTACCTAACCCAGAGGGGCCGGGTGCATAGGTCTGGAGTGATGTCGGAAACTGTTGTCGTTCTCAATGGAGGACTTCAAAGAAGAGATGCTGCCGGGAAGGAAGAGAGTGTCCATTGGAAGACAAGGGTGAATTTGTGATGGAAGGAACCTGAAAGCAGAGGGGACAAAGTGTGGGTCACTTCAGGGTGACCAAGGGCTCGGTAGACGAATGCCCACCAATGTCGGGTGCTTCAGGTGCGAAGAAGGGATGCCTGACTCTGCAGGTACGAGGTCCGGGAAATGTCGAGGATGACTAGGAGGTGGATGTGAGCTGTCCCACAAAGGATGTTGAGTGCTGAGGGGTCAGTGTCCGGCTGGAGCACCAACAAGCCGACGCAACAGCGACCCACGCAGGAAGGTCAAGCAGGTTACGGTGTGCACCAGCAAGGTCCAGTAGACTCACCAAGCAATTTGCAAGTCGCAATTAAGGAATTTGTAGGAATCTCAAAACTTTATACAATTCCTACATGCAGAGGCAATAGCTATTCTTTAATTACGATTCCTTTAAAGAATCGCTATTGTCTATGTTGATGCATGTGCCCCAAAATGATCTTTTGAGACATGAGGACGGTCCATGAGTACGACAGAGAATTGAAATACTCTGAGTTGACCAGTACATTAATATATCTCACATTGATGATTACTTGTTGTTTTGATGCATTCTAATGTATTTTACCTTTACCACTGTAGGTAAGTAAGATCTGCTTCTTATGGTTACCCCCATGTTTTGATGCTGTTTTGACTAGTTTGACTGAGATCCTGCTAATCAGAACCCCATACTATCTGCTTTCTCCTTAAAATGTTATGCCATGTACTTTGGTACACTCCAGATTGGATACTGGGGTACCCTTATAAGTCCCTAGTATATGGTACACATGTACCCAGGGCATAGGCACCCCAGAAGCCTCCCATAGGCTGAAGCATGTATTATGCCACCCATGAGAGGCCATGCAAAATGGAACTACAGGTCTGCCACTGCAGCCTGTGAAAGCTGGTGCTTGCACCACTTACTTTAGATATAGGTTCACTATATCTATAGGTCACTACACTTAAAACTTATACGTCACCCCTATAGCAGGCCTTAACAATCCTAAAGGCAGGATGCTGGGTTTTATGTGAGAGGGTGCCCCTGCATGAGCAAAGCTCCTCTGCATCCTTCGGAGACCATTCTCCTGGGTTGTCTGTGACTCAGCCTGACATATAGGTAGAGGTGCATTATAACCTCACGATAAATGCTATCTTGAAAACAGCTGAAACAAAACATGTCGTGTTTGGTATCAAACACCTTGGAATCATACCTCCACACTGGTAACTGGTGTGGGAGGTATGATTCCACCCTTCTGAAGCAGGCTTTGTGGGGTCACTGGTCTTTCCGGTGAAAGCCTTCTCGACCCGGACAGCACAAAATGGATGCTGCCGACCAGAGACACATTTCTGCCCTCCTGCGGCTGAGCCAAGCTCAAGCAGAGGAAGGCAGCATATTAACATCTCCTTCGACTCAGCGACATTCCCGGAGAGCTGGAAGCACGCCGAAATCAACGCCCTCCTCAAGAAGCCCAAGGTGGACCCCAAAGACCTCAAGAACTTCCGGCCCATCTCCCTGCTGCCCTTCCCGGCGAAGGTCACCAAGAAGATCGCCAACATACAGCTGAACCGCCACCTTGAAGACAACAAGATCCTAGACCCATCGCAATCAGGATTCAGACAGAACCACAGCACCGAAACAGCCCTCATCACCGCTACAGACAACATCGAACGCCAACTAGACAACGGGGAAACCTCTGCCCTCATCCTCCTGGACCTGTCTGCCGTCTTCGACACGGTCTGCCACCGCACGCTAAGATCGCGCCTCCAAGAAGCCGGAATCTGGGAGAAAGCCCTGGCCTGGACATCCTCCTTCCTCACTGGCAGAACACAGAGAGTCCGCCTCCTACCCTACAGAGCAGAAGCAACCGACCTCATCTGCGGCGTTCCCCAGGGCTCATCCCTCAGCCCGACGCTGTTCAACATCTACATGGCCCCCCTCGCACAAGTGGCCCGCCAACACGAACTGAACATCATCTGCTACGCCGACGACACCCAGCTCATCCTCTCCCTCACCAAGGACCCGCACACCGCCAAAACCAACCTCCACGAGGGTATGAAGGCCATCGCCGAGTGGATGAGGAACAGCCGCCTGAAGCTGAACTCGGACAAGACAGAAGTCCTCATCCTCGGCCCATCTCCGTCTGCCTGGGACGACTCCTGGTGGCCGACTGCACTAGAAACAGCTCCGACACCCACAGACCACGCACGCAACTTGGGATTCATCCTTGACTCCTCCCTCTCCATGTCCAAGCAGGTCAACGCCGTCTCCTCCTCCTGCTTCAACACCCTCCGCATGCTCTGCAGGATCTACAAGTGGATCCCAATCGAAACCAGAAGAATGGTGACCCAAGCCCTCGTCAGCAGCCGGCTGGACTACGGCAACGCACTCTACGCCGGAATCCCCACCAAACACCTACAACGACTACAACGCATCCAGAACGCCTCGGCCCGCCTGATCCTCAACCTCCCCCGCCGCAGCCACATCACCCCTCACCTGAGAGACCTGCACTGGCTCCCCATCAAAAAGAGGTTCACCTTCAAACTCCTCACCCACGCACACAAAGCGCTCCACAACTCTGGACCAGCGTACCTGAACGGCAGACTCAACTTCTACACCCCCGCCCGCCAGCTCCGTTCTGCAAACCTCGCCATCGCCGCCATCCCCCGAATCCAACGAAGCACCTTCGGAGGCAGATCCTTCTCCTTCCTCGCAGCCAGGACCTGGAACACCCTCCCAACACACCTACGGCAGACCCAGGACCTGCTCGCCTTCAGGAGGCTCCTCAAGACCTGGCTCTTCGAGCAGTAGCAGCAGCCCCCCCCCCCCCCTTAGCGCCTTGAGACCCTCGCGGGTGTGTAGCGCGCTCTATAAATACTGTGATTGATTGATTGATTGATTGATTGATTGATTGATAGGCATCCTGTCACAGGGAGATGTGACTACCTCCCAGACAGGATTTAGTGTATTGGGGCTGGCTGGGTGTACTTCCAAAGTGCCTGAAAGTCTGCACCTGGGCCACATCTGGAGTCCCTGTGCATAGTCCAGTTCAAACCAGTTCTGGGAGCCGTTGGCTCCTGCTCTGGCACGAAATTGGACAAAGGACATGGGAGTAACCTCCCATCTGTCCTGACCCTCCCCTAGGAGGGTCCCCTGAATCTGTCCAACCCTCTCCCGTGGGTACATAAGGGATTACCTGGCTGTAAGACTCTAGATTTTACGTGGACAAGATTCTGAAACAAGAAACCACCCACCTTCAACCGTTGGACACTCTGATTTACAATTTGTGAGTACCCAATAGGTACTCGCAAATTGCGCATGGAATTTCAAGGGTGCAAGGTTTCCAAAAGCATACCCTGTTGCACCACTGAAATTACAATGTAACCACATGTTGTGCACACACATGCCCCAATTCATATTAGCGAAATCGCTAAAAGATTTTTTTTAATGCATTGCATTTAAGGAATCGCTAATTGCGATTCCTTAAATAGCGATTTATGCATTTGGGATGATGCATCCCAAAAGCAAAAATACTGGTCGCAAAGGGGAAGATTCTGCTAATCTGCCGGTTTGCGAACAGTTTTTAGGTTGATGCATGGGGCCCTTTGTTCTTTTGTTGAAATTGAAAAAGTATCATGTCAAAATGCATACAGTGAAGTTGTTATAAAAGGGATTCTGACTGACTAGTACTAGAGACAGAGCACTCAGCACTTTACTTACAGGCCCTGTACTTTGCCATGGTCCCTTGTTGGCCCTGAGAGGAGGGGCTACGTTGTAGAATGCCATAAATTAATTGAGGCATTCCCGCATCGCGGGAGACAGAGCACTCAGCACTTCACATACGGGCCCTGGCCCCAGCATGCTGCACTTTGCTTCGGTCCCATGTTGGCCCTGAGAGGAGGGGCTACGTTGTTACACAGGCAAAGGAACGCCATAAATTCATCGCAGCAGTCCCGCAGCGCGGGAGACAGAGCACTCAGCACTTTACTTACGTGCCCTGGTCCCAGCACGCTGCACTTTGCCACGGTCCTTTGTTGGCCCTGAGAGGAGGAGCTATGTTGTGCCACATTATCACATACGTGGCACTTGGGCAGGCCATGTGACCGAGGCTGCACGCTAAAGGACAAACATGATTAACAATGAAGGCATAACAATGAATAAAAATGGTGTGCACGTGGCAAACCCCTTTTGTGAAATTTATGTATACAGGCATAGGAACGCAATAAATTCATCGCTGCAGTCCCGCTGCACCGGATGTGCACTGGGTGTGCCCGGGCTCGGCCCGGGTGAAAACCGTGCCAAGACGGGCCCATCTTAGCCCGTCATAGACCGGACGAGGGCAGGCTGGGCCTCCCCCTTGACCAATCTCGTCAGGGATACTGAGCACACAAGGGTGAGTCTCTTTTTCTTTATCTTGATCACGTTCAAAATGTATAACCTGTACCAGTCCATTACTTGAAGGCCTCACGAGCTCATGTGAAGGAGGATTTTGTCACACAGTTTAACACACTTGGATTAGTAGAGAAAACCACTGCTACAGCGTGACATATATGGTCCAAGCAGGTACAGGAGGCTTATTCTACTATACCTCTGGTTTTTTATACATGAGACTTAACGGACATATAGTCAGTAGGCTCCACATGGACAATTGATCCAAGACTTGAGACTGATAAGATCAATAGTCGCTGTAATGTAACAATTTAATAAGCGAGTGTGAGAGATGGATAAAAGAAAGCCTGTGAGTTTATTAAAGCCAGTAGGGGGACCACAGCAATCTTTAATGAAGTGTTTAACTGGGGCAATGGGCTATTGAAAAACAGATTAATTCAGTGGGAAGAGTCATTAATTCAAGGGAAAGTGGGAGGAGAGGTGGTCCCGAATACACAAATCTCCGATGGAAATGTGTCCTTGGAAAGCCAGCCCGAGGTCTCAGCTGGCCAATTACCTTTGAACGGATGTGTACAAAATGTGTCAAATCACATATATGTGAGTGACCAGGAATGTGACCCTCAACCCCATTGAAGCGCCCTAGAAATCCTAAGGTGACTCCAAAAACTTTTGAGAAAAATCAGGTCAAAAAACGCAAAAAATGATTAAACACAGTAAGTCTGAGGCTAACAGCCTAATCAATAATCAGACAGCTGATCTCAGCAAGATACCAGATAAAATAGACGACCTACATAAAACCACAAGGGTCGCCTTAATTAATTTATCAACGAGGGTGGCCTCAATTGAAGATACGTTAAATAGGCACCTAGGAATTCAACAATATCCCACTAAGGCTAACACAGTAATGTGCCCAGGTAGCGAGCCAATGACCCAGCATGTAGATCAAAACCAGGGGGGTGGTTTATTGCAACGATCCCCATATAATGTCGGGGCAAATGCAACAATTGTTAACTATAATACAGAATAAAACCCAAGGGCACCCACTAATTTAGATACAAGGTTGAACCAGCAGAACCTACCTCCACTTCAAATTAATTCACAACTGGAAAGATCTACGGTGGATTTGCCGCCGGCAGCTACCCCTTATACGATAGTCTTAGCCAATGTACCAGGTCTACCGTTTGAGGCAATAGAACCATGGGGCGCTTTGAGAAACAAGCTTTATATTTGTTGGGCACCAAAACTGTGTTAACAGAGGCATTATTCACTGAATTTAAAATTGCTGGGTTGGCAGAGATTATGAAACGCTTCAGGGCGATTGTGTAGTACTGACCTTTAAATCACAGCAATTAATACAAGCGATCCTGACTAGGGCAGGAAATCAACTCATCACAACTTCTGGAATCAATATAGTGCCTCTGGGATATTTTTACCAACTGTGAAACCTAACCCATACAAGAATACAAAGGAGGGGCCCACACGGTAATCCACCACATAGTTATAATGTTCCCGTACATAATCGTTTTAACATTCTGCCCCCTTTAGAGGATATAGATTGTCTCAAAGCATCAGAAACATGTGCCGTCCAAACGAGGGGTGTTGTCCTACATCTAGCAGCTGTTATACAGAATTCTTCTTCCAATATGGTTGCACCCTCGGCTAAAGGTACCAATTTAATTCCCCATGTAAATCCCTCAGCTTGTAGCCAGAGTACAATGGCCTTGAAAGAAAAACTCCTTAATACAGTGACCTACCAGAAAAATAAAAAAGAGAGTAAAAGAGACAGTGGTCGGATGCAGACCTGCAATGTACTATTTTGGAATGTGGCAGGTTTGCGTCCTAAACTCACCAACCCCTTCTGGGTAGATTTGGTGGTGGGTTTTACTACTATACTATGTCTGCAATAAACCTGGGTGGAGAACACCTTGCATATTAACGGTTCTAAAACATTTCACTCTCCGGCAATAGCAACAGCACACGGGAGGAACAAGGGTGGTTTGTGTAAATATGCGTCTAATCAAGTTAATGTTAAAAAGATTGAACTTATGATATCAGACACTCACTACCAGACTGTGATGCTTTATGTCGATAACATGCATTGTCTTGCCCTATTGAATTTTTATAATAATATTCCTAAAGATCAGACTGTGGGTGTCTTGAGAACATTACAGAACGATCTGAGTAATATTCAGAACGATACGACCATGCCCCTTTTTCCATCACTCTGCACAACGGACCTGTCAGCGCTCAGCTGGTGGGGCTATGAGGTCTCTTTACATCCTGAGGGCCTCAGGACTAAAGTGGACTTCATACCCCAAGCAGCAGTGCGCCAGGAGGCATGTTTGCAGAGTGGTGGAGAAAGGAGGCATGGCCTCCAACCAGCTCTCAGGAACTCAGCTGCATAGGACTTATATGAGCTAGCTGGAGTGCTTCTTGGCCCCCAAGGTCGCTCTGGAGTAAAGTGGACTTCATCCCCCACCAGTAGTGCACAAGGAGGCATGTTTGTGGTGGAGAAAGGGGGTGTGGCCTCCGAAGACCTCGTCGCAATCCCACTGTGTGTGAATTACTGGAGGTAACAAGAGGGGTAGTTGGCCCCAAGGACGTTCTTGTTGGCCAACTACCCCTCCTGCTACCTCTAATAAGTCCCACCCAGCAGGATTGCTGAGTTCTGATAGCAAGCCACCCCCCCCTTTCTCACCCAGTCTGAAAACACATCTCCTGACGCACTCTTGGTTGGTAGATGAAGTCCTCTTTGCTGCTGTTGGGGGCCTTAGGGGCCAACTAGCCTACCTGTTACCTCCAGTAAGCCCCACATAGTGGGATTGCTGAGAGGTGGTCACAGGCCACACACCCTTTCTCCACCACTTAGGCAAATGGGCCTCCAGGCGCGCTCTTGGTTGGGGGATAAAGTCGCCTTGCCTCTTGAGGGTCCCTGGGGTAAATTAGCCCCTACTGTTACCTCAAGTAAGTCCCACACTGCTGGAATGCTGAGAGGTGCTCAGAGGCCATGCCCCCTTTCCCCACCACTCGGCAAACGCGCCTCCTGGTGCACTGTTGCTTGAGGGATGAAGTCCACTTTAGTCCTGAGGCCCTCAGGATGTAAAGGGACCTCAAAGCCCCACCAGCAGAGCGCTGATAGGTGCGTTTGCAGAGTGGTGGAAAAAGGGGTATGGCCTCCAACCACCTCTCAGCAATCCCACTATGTGGGACTTACTGGAGATAACAGGTGGGCTAGTTGGCTCCTAAGGACCCTCAGGAGCGAAGGGGACTTCATTTCCCAACCAAAAGCACACCAGAAGGCGTGTTTGCAGAGTAGTGGAGAAAGAGGGCAGGGCCTCTGGCATGTTGTCGGCTTTTTTGTACTTTAACCCCTTCGCTGCGGCGGAAATTCCGCCACAGCGCTGGGGGGTGCAGGGGGTCAGCGCGGTGGCCCGGTGCTCATGACGGAGCCACGCCGTCATGAGCCACGGTTGGGCTGTGCTCATGACGGAGTGGTTCCGTCATGACTCCGCCCACTGCGCTAATCGCCCGCACAGGCGGGGTATTAGCGCCGCGTGGGCGGCGCGGCCGCCAACGGCCGCAGCATGACGGAACCACTCCGTCATGAGCACACGGCAACCGTGGCTCATGACGGCGTGGTTCCATCATGAGCACGGAAGGAGTTAAGAAGGGAGGCTGTGTGGCCCCCTTCCCTTGATCGTTTGGGCCCTGGGCACCCCATCCCCCAGGGCCTGACCCCCAGGAGGGGGGCCACACGGCCCCCCTCCTGAAGTCAAATTTGGCCCCAGAGACAACATCCACCTGAGACATGGCCAGCAGGGCTCAATAAAAAAAGGGAGGTGGCTCGAGCAGCCCCCCTCCCCAGCCAATTTCGGCCCCCAGAGAACCCATCCCCTGGGACATGGCCAGCTGGTTGGAGACCGCGGGGAGCCTGAAGGCCCTGGCGGTCCCAGCTGGCTCTCGCCTACTGCGGGAGCCAGCATGGCATTTTACCCCCAGGGAGCTGCTGAGATGCAGCTCCCTGGGGTGAAAAGCAAAGTGTGCTCTCTGTGAACAAGCGAGAGCAAAGTGGCCTCACTTGTTCAAAGCGAGCACACTGTTTGCTATGGTATGGCTGGAGCAGTGCTCCTGTCATCCCATAGCAAACACTAATGTCCCAGGGGTGGGCACCCCTGGATATTTGCTGAAGCCGGACCTGAAGGGTGGCGGTCCCTGGAGCCATTTACGACTCAAGGAGGAGAGCCGCGCGGACCCCTCTAATTTGGAAAGTAGCCCAGGGCAGGTGGTGGTCGCTGGGGCTGTGTGTAGGTGCTTGAGCCCGGCCACACATTATTTTAAACATAGTCCCGGGGAGGTGAAGGTCCCCAGGGTCTGTAGGGGGTCCCCAGGGCC
The DNA here is from genome assembly GCF_964204655.1 of Triturus cristatus. NCBI lineage: Eukaryota > Metazoa > Chordata > Amphibia > Caudata > Salamandridae > Triturus > Triturus cristatus. The sequence continues at coordinate 100,132,605 of NC_140582.1, forward strand.
CCCCCAAATTTCACAAACATAACCCTGGGGAGTTGGAGGTCCCATCTCTTTTCGTCATTGCCCACTGGACCTGGCCCACTCAGGGGCTTAAAGGAAACAAAGTGCTTCATTTTTAGGTTTCGCCTGACCCAGCGCATGCGCTGGTTTGGCGAGACTTATTGAGAGGGCTCCAAAAAGTGCTACCAGGCCAGCCTAGAGCTACAGTGCATGTGCACGGACGCGCGCGTCGCTTTTACCGCGATTACTTTAACTTTCGCTGCCGCACGGCCGCTCTGATGTTTGATCGCGATCACTTTTGCGGCCGCATGGCCGCTTGGCATAGCCAATAGGTCTCGCTTTTGGGACCTTATAAGTATTTTATCATGCAACTGTTGCATGGCTAAACACTTATAAGGTCCCAAAGGCGAGACCTATTGGCTATGTCAATGCTTGTTTTATTTAATTTTTGGCCAGATTTGATGATCCACTGCAAATCCCGCCGAAAATGGAAAAAGCTATGATTTTTTTGGGCCCAGGCCCTTTTTATTTTTTGTTATCGTTTTTTAACCTTTTTTCTTGTGACTCGGTTCAACCAAGTCACAAGATGGCTGCCAACACTTCCCGGTTTGAAGTGTTGGCAGCAAATCAGATTGAAAGTTCGAGATCGGGAGGATTCGCAGATCCTCTGCGTCCCCAGTTGTATATCTGAGAAATGTTTACATTTCTTAGGAACTACTGAACGGATTTACACCATTTAACAAAAAGAGTGCTTTCTGAACGAAGAGCTACATTTTTGCCAAATTTGGTGTAGTTCCGTTCAGCAGTTCGGGCTGGAGCAGTGTCTAAAGTTTACTATGGAAATTAACATGGAGAAAACACATTTTAGGATCCCTCTTTTTCTCGGATCCTGCTTGATGACTCACCCTGAAACTTTCAACACAGCAGCTGACCAGACCGCCCCATTCGTTTTGAAAATTTCACGAAGATTCGTCAAACAACGCCAAATATATTGGCAAATCAAAAAATGCTTTTCCTATGGAAACTATGTCCTAACTATAACTATCTACTGGCGACCGCCAGTAAGTAATATATATGCACATATATGTCTGGTGACAGCGAATGGTGCATGGGAAATACAAAAAAAGAATTTTTGTACCCCATCGAAATTAATGACCTCATAACTTTAAAAATACTAACTGTTTGAATGCATGTATTAATCAACAAATGCACCTTTAATGAGACACTACACGCGGGAAACTAACTGGCATTGCTTATGCTAGGTAGCACCCAACACAGGTCAATAGAATGGTGGGTGGTAAACAGAAGGGCTTATTTTCTATGCCTAATTTCTGCTATGTTGTTTTCATATTAGTTCCGTTCGGGCTTGCTAGGCCTCGCCTGAAAATGGCTGCTGCAGAGAGATGTGATTGCGTGCGCAGAATAAAGATGGCCCCCGCACATGAGCAGAGTGGAAGTTCCAGTCACAAGTGTGTGGCCTATGCCCAGAGTGAGAGACGTCAAGGCCAGTCTAACCTAAAACAAAAGTTGTGCCAAGAGTTCAGCATGAATGCATGGGAACAGATGGGAGACTCGAACTCCAGAACTAATTCATGACTGTCGAATAATGTTGCAAATATATTAACAAAGTTAAAGTACATTTGGACTTGATGAATCACGAGAACTATTGAATGTATTAATTGTTTGCAGAACCGGTTCAGGAAAGGAGGACAATGAGGTGACCATCACCCCCCCTCCAATGGACCAATCAGAATGAATGTAGCCCCTAAAAGGTTTCAATTTGGGTACAGCAAGTTAGTGTAAAGGGTATAAAAGAGCTTGTGCTTACAATGATGTGTTCGATGGTTGGTGCATGCTCATTCTACATCGATCTATTCAACACGACACGCTGTCTGTTGAGACAATTTTTCCTTCTGATGCTGAAAAAGACTTTGTCAATTTTGGACTTCGAACTTTGTTGTGGAAAAGGTACGAGAACGTCGCGGAATTCTATCCTGGGAGGGATTACGTCAGAGGAGGTTAGAGGGACAGTCAGTCAGTATTGGGAACCTATCCTGTGATCGTCGGTTCATGATCTGGTGAACCATTCTCGTCATCCCCCTAAGGCCAAGGGTAATGAGTATTTTCGTTTCTATTTTAACCTTTACTTAAATGCTTATAAAAATAATGTCTAGAATAATTATCTAATAGAATTTACCTATTCAATTTATTCAATGAATTTAGATAAAAATTCATGCTAACAAAACCTGAGCCTGTGGTTATTAGAATTAAAGTTATGATCAATAATTGTTTAAGGTAATAAATTGTGATTGAGCTGGACTTAATCGCTATCAACTGATTCCTACTAGTTGGTCCATCGACCGAAATAGCAGAGTACCTTGATGTTTAGAACCGACAATTCCAAAATCAAATGTATATAATGTATAGAGTTATTATTTAGGTAAAAATATTAACAAGGTACCCCGTATGTCTTGCAGCTCGTCTACTTATCACTGATCCAGAAAACCATGGGGCATATCTACAAGGCGGCGATGAAAAATTATCGCCGCTTTTGTGGCCGTTTTCGACCGAAAAGCGGCGATAATTTCATCGCCTTATCAGCAAAGTTTGCTGATTTAGCGCCCCTTACAACAACGCCCAGCTTTGCATCTCTAATGAGATGCAATGTGGGCGTTCCGTGCCAAAATAAGTGGAAAAATATCGCTAAGCGACATTTCTCCAATTATCAAGCTGCACGCAAACAAGCAGAGCGATAAGAAAAGTAGCGCTAACCACAGTTATCGCTACTTTCCTTAGGCCTGCTTGTAATCGAACTTAGCCATGTAATCCAAGAGGAGGTGGATTACATGGCTAAGACCACCCTGCCCTATCAGCAAGGTATCGCTGGTCGCAGTGCGATTATCGCTGGATTTCCAGCGATAATCACACTGTTTTCCAGCTAACGCATGGATTCCTATCGCTTGGGAGATAAGCGTTGCTAATAGCACACTATCCCCGCGATAGAATCCAGCGTTAGCCTGTGATAATTATCCTCACGCTAAAAGCGCTGAACGATAATTATCGCAGGCCCTTACTGATATGCCCCTAACAGGCACATGCATCAAAGCAAAAACCGGTCGCAAACGGGCAGATTCTCAGAATCTGCCCCTTTGCGACCGGTATTTTTGCATTTGGGATGCATCATCCCAAATGCAAAAATCGCAATTTAAGTAATCTCTAAATTGCGATTACTTAAATAGCGATTGCATTTAAGGAATCTCAAATTGAGATTCCTTAAATGCATTGCATTAAAGTTAAAAAATTAGCGATTTCGCTAATAGGGGGAGAAAATTACCATGAAGTTGAACTTCATGGTAATTTGCAAAAACTTTGCAAAAATGCACTTTTGTGCATTTTTCAAAGTTTCATGTTGCGCACACACATGCCTTTAGGGCATGTGTGTGTGCAACATATGTGCACAGATCAATTTCAAGAGTGCAATAGGGTGTCATTTTGATACCCTTGCACCCTTGAAATTGCATGAGCAATTTGCGAGTTCCTACTGGTACTCGCAAATTGCTCATGAAATCTCCAGTTCATTCCCATGGGCCTGGAGGCCCATAGGAATGAATGGGACGGCATTCCTTAATTGCGACCCGCAATGTGCGAGTCGCAATTAAGGAATGTGTAGGAATCGCTATTTTTATAGCGATTCCTACATGCATAGGCTTTTGCAATTCCTTAATTGCGATTCCTTAATAATCGCAATTAAGGAATTGCAAAAGCCTACGTTGATGCATGTGCCAGCTAGTCAATGTGTATTTTCGGTGTTATGGGCCCCACCGACGAGCAAATAGTGTAAAGGTTTTCTGGGTTAGTGCCATAAGGAAAGATTTTATGAGAGCCGCGCTGCACCAACAGTCACTTAGGGACAAACTGCTCGATGTTTGAGAGATAACAAACTTGAAATATCACCCCTTCTTACATTGGCCTCTTTACGAGTCTCTAGGTATTAGTACCTCTGGGTGGCTGAGTTAATAATCGAGGCTACTGTTGCAGCATCTTCACACTTCAAAGCTGGCAGATTAGCGCATAGAAACAGACTTGGTATGTAATACCGGTATATGTGTGACTTAACTCACTCACATCAACATATCCTAATCTGTACATCACCCAAACCACTACATAGCTGTGAGGGCACTTGTTATGCAGGAGTCCGGAAGTACGGGGAAGTTAATCGAGAGGGTAAAAAAAAAAGCAAGAGTGAGGATGAACATTCGCAGCCTTTGCAAACTACCCCGTCTCCAGTCGCCAAGACCAGTCCTGGAGTTTTTTCCTGCCGTTTTTTAAATGTAAATGGAAAGTCTAGTGACTGAATTACAGAACTCAGACTGTTGCATTTCATATTAGTCACAGATTAAATAACTTTCACCATGCCTCTTCCATCTGCTATCTTCAGAGATTGTTTTTCTTGTTTGCAAATGTAATATAACATGGTTTTATGGCTGGAACAATTTACATTATGTTGCCAGATCATAAAATCTCTCAGTTCTTACTCAATGTAACCTCTTTGACTCACATTACCTGTATTTGTGCTTGGATTTTAATATTACTTATCATACCGTGCACTCCGGTCTATGAGTATTATTTGCTCAGTTAACTCATTCATTAACTGTTAAGTATATAATGTAGCTCAAGAACCTCTGGGTTTTTTCAGTGCTTAGGGGCATATTATCAAGCCTGGCGATAAAATTATCGTTCTTCACATCTAACATGGGCTTCAATTGGAATTCCATAGAGCATATTATCAAGCCCATTATCGTCGTTTTAGAGGCAGTTTTCTGCCGCTAAAGCGGCGATAATTTTATCGCCTGGCTTGATAATATGTCCCTTAGTTATTAGCTGTATTTCTTTTACTTTGGTATTCATTTCCCCACACCTAAATGATGCCCTTGCTAAAGGGAGGAGGGGGGCGCTGTGCCGGGCAGGGGCAGTGCTTTGCAATTGCTCACCTAAGTCTCCAAGATATACGTTAAAAGGGAGGCGAAGGTGACGTTTGCAGCTTATTTTCTCTATTATCATTGCCGCCTGAGCTGGGATTGTAAAAACATTGCTCGGATACCACGCAACTTGCGGCCAAGGTGTGGCAACAAAAAAGGGGGTGCAATCACAAGGTGTGGAGACATAAAAACAGTTTGATAGTCAATTTATGCATTTAAAAAGAATAAAAAAATCTGCCGCACAGAAAATGGCATTAAGGAGAAATGTGACAGTAAATCTGTTCTGGAGCAAATGGTTTCAAAGACTGCATTTTAAAATACCTTATAGGAGTAAAGCACCTGCTGCAGAGACCTTTCTGTGCTAATTACATTTTTAGCAAATAATAATAATGGTGATTTAACTCGGGTGTTTAATATACATCCTGGAGAGATCTGTGCTTGTCTAGTCACAGTTCTGACATAAAGTAGCATAGAGGGTTAATGTGTCTCCGGTAAATCACATTGTGTAAGATGCAGATGACAGATTTCTCGTTTATGTCCATAGGTAAGTGGATTTTATTTGATGTAGATAGGTACAGCATTAGACACAGAGATCATTTCATTACTTGCAGCTGATAAATTGCAGTTCTTCTAATATAGCAGTCTGAGCTATGAACCAACATCCAGGACCCGCAGGAAGCTGTTATTAGTATAAGGCTGCTAATTGGGGTTTCTTATGGTAGTAATATAGTTTCATTAGTACAGACAACCCCCAGCCCAGTGTTGCGTGTTAAATCCTGACTTGTTTTTCTCCCAGCCATGCACTCTTAACATATAATCCCTATTAGTATGATGTGTGGCTCCTACACCTTGAAACCTTTATTGTCTTATGTAACATCCAGTACACTGATTTACACACTTTTATGATTTATGGTAAATGTATAATGTGTGTAATGCAGAGCGCTCTGACACCCTAAATTTGGGTGAGAGGCTGAATAGTACTCAAACATAAGAAGTGCTGAAGACCTGTTAAATTCAACCTATGTTTAGGGCCCAGCAGGAATAAAAAATAAAAAACCGCCCTCCCAACCTGCAGTTTGGTGCTCTGAACAGTCGGCAGACAGGAGGGCCGATTCACAGAACTAATCTGAGATAAAATCCTAAATTTACTACTTTTGGTATTCACAGAAGGCATTTAGATGTGAGTAAAGTTAGGACTCCTAACTTTACTACTACTAAATACATTTTGTGAATACCGAAAGTCGTAAAGTTAGGATTTTGTCTCAGTTTAGTAGTAGTAAAGTTAGGAGTCCTAACTTTACTCACATCTAAATGCCTTCTGTGAATACCGAAAGTAGTAAGTTTAGGAATTTATCTCCGATTAGTTCTGTGAATCAGCCCCAATGTGTGGGCGCTGCAGAATGTGTCCTGGTGTCGGAAAATTACACAGGGACAAATTCAGCATGTTTCACTGGGGCCAGACGGATCCCTGATCTGCCTCAACAATAGCTGCCAGATCTGGGATCCAGATGTATCCTCCTTCCAGCTGTGTTGTCAGTCCCCCTCTGAAGTACACGTCACTGTGACTTGTTGTGATGTTGCAAAACCCCGATTGGATGAACTCATGACCAATTTCTGTTTTAACATGTAGGAAGAAATCGCTGTGTTCGGTTTTCTACTTATGGCAATGACCCCAGGTGTGTTTTTAATCTATTTTAATACAACCTATGCTTTTGAAATAATTTCACAAAATAGAAATCCGTTGTTTGGGATGTTGAGATCACACACAACCTCTGCACACATTTCCTGTAAATGCTGTCTTTAAAGTATGTTCTTTGCTGCACAAGTGTTGGTGTTACCTCAAACAGGTTATACAAACCACACAAATGTCGTTACTTTGCATTGAAGTGCTATTTAGCTCTACATTGCGTTTGGTAAATGCCTAGTACTTGCCTTGATTTATTTTTGTATTTGTGAGACAGTAAAAATCTGCGGGAAGATTCACAGAGCATTTCCTCATCTGTGCTAGTAAAATGCACCAAGGGTGTGCTATTTGTGTACTGTTGCCATTAGCACCTCCAGCAAAAGATGTGAGCTTGGCAGTTAGTCAGGTGGAGAACTCACCACCGTCTGTTTTTCACAAAGGAATGCGGTCTAATCTGTCCCTGCCACAGCGGCTCAGGAGTTGACTGCAATGTTGGCAGCTGACAGTTATCCCCTACCAGCACTATAAGCCCCGGGAGGTCCACCACGCATTTACGCCATGGACACTTGAGAGAACACATTAGTACCCATAACCTATAAGTGAAAACATGTTTACGGCCCAGAGTTCGTAGTTTGCCTTTGTAGAATCAAAATGGGAGTAAGGTAGTTGTGCAGCACTTAGAAAAGGCACAAGCTCACAAAGTTGACATTTTTTCCTGAACAAAGTAACACAAAAGAAGAACAAAGACAGAAAGGCATGCATGTATGTTTTGGTATTTGTAGAGCGCACACCTAGCCAGATACAACAGACCTCTAATGAGGGGGCATGCCCCCACCCCCGGAAGATAGAATTATTTGGAGAAGGGCAAGAGTAGACGGTCATATCATGGGTGCTCCTCCTTGAAAAGGTGTGTCTTCAGATTTTTTTCTGAAGTGTGGGAGAGTCAATGTTCATCTGAGGACTGGTGTTCTAAATCATGGCAGCATGAATAGAGAAGATTGGTTTCTGTGTTTTATCCTTATTGTACTGTTTTGTCTCCAGTCTGGAGCTATCTCGGCTCCTGGTCTAGCGCTATCCCCCAGAGGCAGCTAGTTTGTTCGACATGTATGTGTCCTGATGCTGAGGGCTTTATAGGTAATGCATATGGTCTTCAAGATGATCTGGGCTGAAGGGGTGCCAGAGAACCTGATGTGGTCAAATGTCTTTGAGTCCTTGATGAGCAGAGCTGCTGCATCTATCATACTTTTCTGGGGTGCTTGTCTGCCATTGAGGGACCACTGAATAGGGCATTGTCTCCATTTAGACAGGAGGTAAATAATGGGCCCGATTCACAGAACTAAGTTAAGAGAAAATCCTAAACTTACTACCATTTACTCATTTTGGTATTCACAGAAGGCACTTACTCATTTTGGTATTCACAGAAGGCACTTACTCATTGATGAGTAAGTGCCTTCTGTGAATACCAAAATGAGTAATTGCCTTCTGTGAATACCAAAATGAGTAAGTGACTTCTGTGAATACCAAAATCGTAGTACGTTTAGGATTTTGTCTTAAGTTAGTTCTGTGAATCGGGCCCAATGCTTTTATAGTTGTTCTGAAGAATTCTTCTGGGAAAAACAATGTCGCTTTCTTCAAGAGGGAGAGTAGGAATCAAGCTGTGTTAGTCTTCCTAGTGATGCGTTGCTTGAATGGGAGGTCCGTATCGAGGGTGACTCTCAGATTTCCCATGGTTTATAAACTGGGGTGTCAAATCTGCCAGATTTAAATTCCAGAGCAAGGTCTGAGCCCCAATTCAGCATTTGTAAGATTTAGCTTAAAGAAATTTGTTGACAGCCCAGACCTGATAAGTTTGAGGTAGCATTTGAGTCATTGGTTTAGACTATGTTTATGTAGAGTTGGGTATAATCTGAATTTTGTTCGATTTTCATATTGCTCTGTGTAAAACAGGATCAAAAGGTTTCTATGTAGAGATTAACGATGATGAGAGAAACAGAGGAGCCCTGGGGGAACTTGTCAGGAGATGGGGATTGTCCATGACCTTGTGGAACTTATTTGCTCAAGCTGGTGCAGGTTTGTGGTGTAGGATGTGAACCATTTCATGATAATGCCTGAAAAACTCATGCATGTTTTCAGGGTGCTGATCGGAGTTGAATGGTCGACCATGGCAAAGGTTACCGAGAAGACCAGAAGGTAGTGGTTGTATACGGGACGCCAATCGCCACGGTTACTATTATGCGCGCTACTCTTGAGTTTATCATAGCTTCCGCACGCACAGCAACTGGTCGTGTTTTGACATCCTGGTTACCAGTTCCCTACAAAACAACATGAATTGATTGAACTTACTATCTGATGGTCATACCATGCTTCTGTGGGTGTTGTAACCACCCTTGAATTTGAATATTGATTTAAGGAGCTATTACATCGAACTTTGATGACTTGTGGAAAAGCTTTCAATTGTAGTATCTAGTAGCCTAGTGGAACCCAACTGGGCATTTTTTCGCATTCCCTTTTTGTGGTTTGGACAGTTAATTTCAGGACTACTCCTGGAAGTTTTCGACTACGTTCAGAGCCTTGAAGAAGTCACGTCTGTGACGAAACACGTGTTGGCTGTACCATGTGATGTTGGATGTACCACTTGGTGTTCCAGATGAATTCAGAAAATAAACAAGCATGGAATAATACATTTTTATAATGTGATTTAATGGACTCAATTGTTTACTGTTGGACCACAGTTGGTTTTGAGTGCTGCAATATCATTTGTATTTTATATGTTCAGTGGGGGACTCTTCCAACCAACTCTTTTTTTTGGTCACCATTGGTAGTAGGGTGTCTGAGATATACTGTCACCACAGTACTCACATTTAAATTGAGACCTATTTCAAATACCAACATATTACTTTGCTTTAATTTGATGTACGATCTCGTATTACCACTACTACCTATGAATATATGTAGGTCTGAAGCATGATTGTAAGGCCTGAAGACAACTAGTGTTGCTGATTACTCCTGTAGCTTTCTCAATGTTCCCTATTAATGGAAGGTGGCTGATGATAAGTTTGTGGGATTTGTTGGATCCAGGGATGGTTTATTTAGCAAGAAAAGGCTCTGACCTGTCTTAAGGGCATCCAGCACTTTTTTTCTGCTTAAGAAGTCATTGAAAATGTGGAGAAAGGGTGTGAGTGCCTCTATTATGAGAATAATGACAATATAAAAATTAAGGGGGACATCTTCATAGGAGATTACCTTGAGAGAGTGTATGAAAATGCAGGGATGAAAGTGCAAGATTAGATTGGAAGACGTCTATTAAGGGTGAAACCATGGGAAATGGTTGTGTAAGTAAGGTCTCATGAAGATGATAACAATGTTAGATCTGATTTTGTCAATCTTCTCAATGAAGAAAAGGATGATGGCATTCCATTTGTTGACTGAAGCACAGACTATGGGTTCTGGGTGAGGAGTGGTGCAGTGTTCTGTAGCCGTGCAGATGGGTTACTTTCAGTTTGGTGCCTTACATGTGGTGGTTTTTGATGAAGAGGAAGATTCTTTTTTGTTTTTGCTTGCCTTTGATGCTGAGGTGCAGTATTTGTGATTGTGAAAAGGATGGCAATGTGGTCGGACCAAACCATTGATACAGGTGTGTAGCAGTTAATATTAGAGGAGTCTAATAGGATGAGGCCCAGTGTATTGCCTTTAGAAGGGGTTGGGTTATTGACAAGTTGCATTATTTCCAGTGTATTGAGTGGTGTATCCAAGGCTTCCTTCATGCATTCATGTTGGTGTTGCCAGGGTGGTTGAAGTCTGTGAGGAATGAGCATGGATGGTCAGATGGGGGCAGAGATGATGAGGTCTGAGATTTCTTCTAGGAAGTTCTTGTTTGGGCTGGGTGATCTGTAAATTAGATGAAAGAGGTTCTTTTTAATGGTAAGAGAGGGAAGTTGCAGGAGACGATCCCAAAAGAGTTAGGTGCGGTAGAGTTCCTAAGAGAGCATGGTCAGGATGTCCTGTGCATGAATTCAAAGCTCCTCTCCAGTTTTGAGTGTGTGATCTGTGTGTTGGATGCTATGACCATACGGATGCGGATGTCCAGAATGTATGTGGAAGAGGGTGTGAACCAGGTTTCAGTGATGAAGGGTTTCTCTATGGTATAGTGGGTCATGACAACCATGTTTGGGGCATGTATGATTGCAGAGTGTGCAATGATGCACATCAGGTGAGTGTGTTGTATTGTGGATTAGTGCACTAGAGAGTGGTATATGGATGGGCTTAGAGGTGTAAGATATGCAAATGGGGTATATTTTTTTGTGAGGTATGCATTAAACTGGTGTGAAATGTGATACTTGCAAGGCACCTAAGGCACATGATGACACTAGTTTACATGGAGCAGGGATTGTGGCCCTAGGTACTTCCAAATCTAAACAGATCCAAACTGACGATACCCTTGTCTAGGTCCACCCTTAACTGAAGATGCCCTGATGGTGGGACATCCTGAAGAGGTGATGGAAATAGAGAAGAAGGCAGGAAATGACATATAGTAAAAAGTGATGTCATCTCCTGTAGAGATGGATGCCAGGAAATGCAATAAGGCCACTTCCTGTAGAGCTATATGTTGTGAAGTCCAGAGATGGCTTCCTGTTGAGCTGGATGCTCGGTAACGTTGTCCATTCCTGGGACACAATGTCAACCTAAGAAATACATTGAATTATTATGGATGATTGAGTCATTTGAAAGCTTAGACCCAGTTAATAAATTGGTTATTCAATGTTCTAGAGGGGCTAGCTGCAAAGTAAAATCCTGGAGAATCCATCTCAGTCTTTCAGAGTGAAAAAAACACAATGGGCAGTGGTAGCACCTCCGCTAAGGTGGAGGAGTGTCGCCCCACTGCTCAAAAGCAAAAATAAAATGATAATAACACAGCGGTATTATCATTTTATTTTTCCCATTGCAGTCTGTGGTGTGGCGGGGTGGGCTAGAGCATGGGGAGGAGTGGTTTGCACTCCCCAGTGTTCATGACTGTTTGACCGGTACTCTTGGGGCCGGCCAAACATTTATGCGCAATTTTGCATTGTCCCCACCAGGCTGCACTACAAAGCCTGGTGAAGAACATGCACAGGCTCCCTGTCCCTGTCTGAGCACCAAACCACGGCTCTCAGACCAATCACAAGGCTGCATTGCAGCCGTTTCATTGGCTCAGGGGAGTCTCTTTGCCTGGGTGCTTCCTGCTGACAGTTGGGACTGTACAAAGGAAGAAGGAAGAGGACAGGGACGGAGGAGAGGCCGCAGCGAGACATTGAAGGTAAGTCCTTTTTATTCTCATTTTGCATCCACTCATCACAGAACATAGCATGGGTCAATCAATGAGTCATGCATTTACTGGCTACCTTCCACTGAGAGTGACAGCATTTTGCCCGACCAAACATACACAGCTGCCTGGAAAGGAGTACACTTCAGTGACCCGGTTGGTGTGCCTTGTTCTCTGGGACACAACATTAATTTCATATTTTTCAAGGTTTTTGCCAGTGTTTTTCTTGCCTATTGCATATGTTTGCATATGCAGTTTTTAATTTAAAAATGATTTTGCATACTTGCTTTGCCCAAATATTCTGGCTTTGCCAATGTTTTTTTAATAAAATGTCAGGAGCTGTCTTAATGCACAATGAGAGGATTCAGGATGTATTTTCTAAGATTTTTTAATTAATTACATTTTGTGATCAACAGTATCATAAAAATATTATCTACACCTAGTCAAAGTGCAGTCAGTGGTTAGGAGACAACAATTCCTAATTTCCCATTTGACGATCCACCTTGGGATCATCATCAAAAGAAAACTGGGCATGACCGCCCAATTCAAAGCCGTCACTGCCTCAGGATTCCATACCCTGAAGATGGTGAGGAAGATTTTTGAATGACTTCTAATCAATATCCAGAAAACTGTCACAAATGCCCTGGTCACAAACAAACTGGTCTAAGGGAACACCCTCTAGGCTGGAATTTAACAAATACCTAACCAGAAGGCTGCTGGCCATTCAGAACCCGGCGGCCAAAATCACTCTCAACATCCCACACTGCACTCACATCACACCACACTTGAAGGAGCTCCAATGGCTCCTCATAAACGAACTAGCACAATTCAAACTCTTCACCCACACTTTCAAGGCACTACATAACACCAGCCAAGTATACCTCATGTAAGAAATTGGGTTATTGAGTAAGAGGGGTGAAAACTCTTCTCAAGCAGCAACCACAATCCTTGTCAAGGTGAGCACAAAAACTCCCAAACTTAACAGGTGCTTAATCCTCTTTTAGCTTAGCACGAAAGTAATCAGACTTAACTTAGAATGGCACGCATAAAGTATTTATGCAGCACACAAACAGTAACACAGTACATGAACAATCCCACGCCAATTTAGAAATATAGAGTACATTTCAATAAATAACATGACACCAAAACAAATTAAATCCAATCAGCAGAACTGGACTTATGAACATATATATTTTTTTTTAATGTTTTTATTGAGTACTTGGTAATCCATTCAACACAATCAATACAGTATATCCCCAGAGAGCATACAAAAAGCATAGAGATTAAGATTCTAACAACAAACATCGAATTTCAACTACCATAATCAATCAAGTAATTTCAATCAAAATAGGATTCCCAGATTTTGGTAAATTTACGCAATGCCCCAATCCTTTGAACAAATATAAATTCACTTTTCCTGACTCTCTTAATTGTTTGATACCACTCGTCTACAGTTGGAACTGTTTCTGTCTTCCAATACTTAAGAATCAGTGATCTGGCCACTGCGACTATTATATACAGAAGTTTCGCCAGAGAATCAACCAAATTAAGCTCTGGATCAAATCCAAAAATAATTACATTTTCATAACTAGTGATCGTAAAATGTAAATGAAGAGAAAGCAAAGAGAACATTCCTTTCCAGAATGTCTTAATTTTAGGACAAAAGGCCATTATATGGGACCAGTTAGCCAGGTCCGATTGAGTACATCTAAAACAAGTAGGCGACGTACTACTATACATTATAGCAATAGTTGCGGGGTGTAATATAAAAGTCACTTACTAAAAAAAAGCATTAGTCGCCAGTTGGCACCTCTCAGGACCGTAAAGTTACATTTATTTAAAGTTTTCCAAGAATTATCAGTTAAATGAAGACTTTCATGCTTCTGCCATTTTTTAATTGCTTTGGCGCTTACATCCTCCTCCCTGCTTTGCTCTAAGCTTCTTCTCCATTTTCCGGGATTTTTGAGAAGTGGGGACCAGAAAAGATCATTTGTTAAATGTGAGAATTGACTATTCTGCGTTAAATCGATTTGAACCAGAGACTTATACAGTAGAACATATGAACCCATAAGAAGAAAGTTTCCACAGATTAGGATAGCCATATCATCAGGAGTCAGCCATGCTCCATCTTCCACAAAGTTCGATAAAGTTATGAACCCAGATCTGGCCCAGTTATGTACAGTTTCTGACCCCATGTTAATCCCGAATCTAGAGACAACATCGCTCAGTGGAGTTATTAAGTTCAGGAGAGAGAGTGAGTACCTTTTCAGCATAACATCGCGTTTTTTTAAAAACCTGCTCAGAACCTTATATCTAACTAATTTAGGTGATTTGAATATCGAGAGTGGAGAAGGAATTTTAGTCTCTTTACAAATTAAGTCCAAAAAAAATGTAATAAACAATCAGCCTCATGCATCAAGCCAAAATCCAGTCGGTAAAATACCGATTTGCTAATAGCTCCCGGTATTGAGTTAAAAATACCCAATCCCAATGCATCAACCCAAAAGCAAAAATCGCTATTTAAGGAATCCTTAAATAGCGATTCCTTAAATAGCGATAGCATTTAAGGAATCCCAAATTGAGATTCCTTAATTTAAGGAATCTCAATTTGGGATTCCTTAAATGCAATGCATGAAAGTTAAAAAATTAGCGAATTCGCTAATAGGGGGAGCAAATTACCATGAAGATGAACTGCATGGTAATTTGCTAAAAGTTTGAAAAATGCACTTTTGTGCATTTTTCAAAGTTTCATGTTGCGCACAAACATGCCCTTAGAGCATGTATGTGTGCAACATATGTGCACATATCAATTTCAGGGGTGCAATAGGGTGTCATTTTGACACCCTTGCACCCTTGAAATTGCATGAGCAATTTGCGAGAACCTACTGGTACTCGCTATTTGCTCATGCAATCTCCAATTCATTCCTATGGGCCTGGAGGCCCATAGGAATGATTGGGATGGCACTCCTTAATTGCTACTCACAATTTGCTAGTAGCAATTAAGGAAAGTTAAGGAATCGCTATTTGAATAGCGATTCCTACATGCATAGCCTTTTGCTATTCCTTATTAGCGATTCCTTATTTTTCGCTAATAAGGAATCGCAAATGGCATTGTTGATGCATGTGCCCCAATGCCTCTCTAGGTATTGAGTGTTTAAATCTTGAAAGATACTGTGCAAAGTATGCATAATAGTAGTCTTTCAGGCTTGGCAGGCCAAGGCCTCCTTGTTCCTTATCTACATATAGGGTTTTGATAGCTATTCGAGGAGTCTTTTTTGCCCAGACAAAGGCTGAAAATAAGGACTCGACTTTTGAAAAAAAGGAGCCTGGAAGGGAACAAGAAATAGTGGAGAACAAAAAATTAAATAAGGGGAGTACTGACATTTTGATTAATGCCACCCGGACTAGAATAGATAAAGGCAATGGATTCCATCGTGAGAACATATCACAAACTTTTTGAATTAAGGGTTCAAAATTCAATGTATACAAATCACGAACTGAAGACGGAAAAAAGACACCCAGATACCTTTTAGGTCTGTTGTTAATACAACTCTGAATATCTGGGTGCAATTCAGGATTTATATTACCACAGATTAGAATCTCAGTTTTCTTTTTGTTAACTCGATACCCCCCCAGAGCTTCAAATTCTGTAAAGACAGAAAAAACCTGTATTTGCGAATGCATCTCAGGTTTCAACAGCAACATTATATCATCCGCGTATAGTATGATCTTATCCATACTAGCAATAGGCGGGGAAATATCCTTACTTTTTCTGATTGCAACTGCTAAAGGCTCAATAAAAAAAGCAAAAAGGACGGGGGATAGTGGACAGCCTTGCCCCGTCCCTCTTTGCACTGAGATCGAGCCCACTATAGATGCATTGAAAAGGATATGAGCTTTTGCCCCCTGATACAATTTTTTAATTAGGGTAATGATTTGAAGGGGAATACCAAAACGTTGTAAAATAAAGAAAAGTGTATCCCAAACCACCAAATCAAAAGCCTTTTCTGCATCTAAAAGGAGAACTAAAGCCGGGACCTTCCGTATTTCAAAATAATCTAATGCCTCAATCAGATACTGTGTATTGTTGATGAGTTGACAGCCTGCAATAAAGCCAATCTGATCTGCTTGAATCAATTACGCAGAGACATAATTAAAACGAATAGAAAGCAATATTGTGATAATTTTATAATCCGAATTCAATAATGTTATGAGCCTATAGGAGTTTAGGTCTTTAGCTTCCTTTCCTTTTTTAAAAAAACTGACCACTGTTCCATCTTAAAAGGACGCGGGAATTGGGCCACCCTCCAACATAGAATTTGCTAATAAAAGGAGAAACTCAGAGAGAGAGCTAAAGAACGTAGCAGCAAAAAATTCAGCCGGAAGTCCATCTGGGCCGCAGGCCTTACCACAGGAGAGACTTTTGACTACCAGCTCTAATTCATCGCTCGAAAATGATGACGACATTGCTTCTTGTTCCAGATGAGGAAGGGAGACGATATTTATCTAGAAAATCGTTTAATCTCTGCTGATCCGTGATGTGATGTGAAGTATAGATATTCTCATAATGGGACAACATTATTGCCCCTATCTCTCTCGCATCTGAAGTATCCACACCACTAATTGGAGATTTAAGAGATCGAATTACATTAGCTGCAGCTTGTTCTTTAACCTGCCACGCCAAAAATGTACCCGTGAAATTACTATGTTCGTATATTTTTTGAGCTTGTCTACAAAAGATTTCCTCACTTCTTACGAAGTAATGTGCACTCAACTCCCGTTTTGCGGCATTTAATTGATTCTGTATCTTGACAGAGGGATTGTGGTACTTTTGATCTACTAAAACCTGTATTTTTTGCTGCAATTGATTCTTTGTATCCCTAAAAATAACTGATTCCCTTGCATCCCTTCCTATGACTGCCCCCCGAATAAACGCCTTCAGTGAGTCCCATACAACATGGATAGGGGCTGTCCCCAGATTTCGTTCGATATACTCCCTGATCTCATTTTTAAGAAAAGTAACCCATATTTCATCAGACAAATAAGATTTGTTAAAGACCCATCGTTTCAGGACGTTTGTGCTTTCATCCAACACAAACTCAGCAACTAACATCGGATGGTCGGAAAAGCCATTGTGTAAAATCCGATGATGCCGGCTTTTAAGTTTTGAAGAAACAAGAAGAAAATCAATGCGAGAAAATGACTTATACCTTCCCGACCAGCAAGTATATTCCCTTTTATAAGGATTTATAGAACGCCAAGGATCAACAAGATCGAAAGTCCTTACATTATTCATGAATGTCTGGAATGATTTAGGTTTCGACTGCTTTTTCCCACCAGTGGTGGAATCTAAACCGCTTTCATGAGGATATTAAAATCCCCTCCAATCACAATATCCCCGCCAACCGTCAGTAGGGACTGAAACATTTCATCATAAATTGCAGGACTGTCATTCAGAGGGGCATAAAAGCTTACAAAGGTGATATGAGATGGTCTATTCTTTAATTTACATGCGGCCCAGCACCACCGACCCTGGCTATCCGCATCAGTTTGAATTATCTCCGCCTCCATTCTCCTATTAAGAAAAAGTGCGGCTCCTCTATGTGACTCAGAAAAAAAGGGAAAGCCCCGGTAAGAGGCCCACCCTTTGAACATAGAGAAATCATCAGCTTTTGAGATAGGAATATGAGTTTCTTGCAGAAGTATAACTGCAGGATTTTCAGTCAAAATCCATGTCTCTATTGCCCGCATTTTCTTATTATTATTTAGGCCGTTCACATTAAAAGAAATAATTTTCAAACCCATTTTAGTAGTCATTAAAGTAATTACTTAGAACCAATAACACATTTTTCTCCCTTTTTTCCAGACCCTCTTTAAGCAATCTATACCCTGAACTATGTCCACCACAAGATCCACCACAAAAACCATGTTTATCTCCAGCAATTGACAAAGCAACAGGAATAAAAAAGAAAAGAAAAGAAATTTGCCAAGAACTACAATTTTAACTTTTTTACCAAACCCACCCCACTCTACAGCCTGTGGCACCCTCCTAGCTCTACCTCCCTCTACCCACGCTCACCACAGGGACCTTTCCCTTAACATGAGGTGTCATGGATTTACACCCCTTCAGCCCCAAGACCGTGCCCCCCCCTGAACTAATAAACATTGTCCGACGTAAAATAAAGAAAAGAAAAAAAAACATTTGTGAATAATACTGATTGTCACAAGAAATATTAAAGTACTGAATCTTATGTCCAGACTAGCCATTTTGGATTCCATGAAGCAGCTCCTGTGCTTCCTCCACGTTAGATAACATATAGAATTTCCCTTTAATCAACACTCTAAGTTTTGATTGTTGTGCAATCTTTGCATGGGCCCCATGGGCTTTAAATAAGTGTAGAATTTTAACAAACTCTTTCCTACGTCTCGCCGCTACTGCAGACTTATCAGAAAAGATTTGGCATTTCACCGTAGCATTCACGGGGAACTGCCTTTGTTGGATCGCCCTGGACAAAATTTGCTCCTTGACCCTGACATCTGCAAAATTTAGCAGGATAGTTCGCGGGAGAGTAGAGTTCGAAAATGGGTGAGCAGGAACCCGATGAGCTCTGGTGATAGTAAGATCATCTTTATGCTCCGGTATCACCGCCTGTTGAAGAAACGTGGTCTCCCATGCGAGCATGTCTGACCCCTCAATTCCTTCAGGAACTCCCACTATACGTAGATTGGACCTTCTGTTGTAGTTCTCCAAATCGTCCAATTTAATCTCAAGAGCCTTTGTTATTTTAGAAACATCTTTGGACTCTTTCTTCACTTCAACCATTTGGTCCTCTAAAGAAGAGATCCTCTCCTCCGCCTCAACTAGGTGAACTGGAAAAGTGGAAACTAATTCCTCGATTTTGTCCATTTTGTCCAGTCTCTGATGAATCGCAGTTAGTTCGACATTTTGCGACCTCTTAATCTCTCTCACTTCATCCAGGATTAGATTCAACACATCCTTCACGGACATCCTCATTTCCCCCTCAGTCTCTGTGTCCATCTCTAACAGAGGGCCGAAGGGGTCTGCCACCACCCGCCAGATCCCTTGTCAGATACTACAGAGGGCTGTGTTGCTGTGCTCCTTAAATCTTCTTTTTTAGCATCCGCAAAGTCAGTTGTTATCTCTTTTAAGTCAAATATGGAAGCAGCAGATGGAGCAGAGCTTATAGGGGGGCTTACAGCCAAACTCAGTTTATTTGTGCCGATAGGCTGAATCTGACCTAGTTCCAGGTTTAGAGAGTTCAAAGAGGACGCTTTACTGGGTGAGTGAAGAAGTGTTTTTTTAACAAACAGAGGAAATTGTTTAAACGGCGGAGGCGGTAGAGGAGGTTGAGGGGGCTCAAGAGTCTTAGATTGACCTTCAGGATGTAAATCATTGGGTTTGTCCACCTTACTCAGTTGAACTAAGTTTTCTATCAGTACATCCTCGACCTCTGAACTCTCCGATGAATGTCCCAACTCATCTTCCTTGGAGTTGCCTCCATCTGTTAACTTAGCAGCTGCCTCTTCTGCCTCTTTTGCCTGCTGTCGGCGTTGCTTAGCTTTAATACGAGCAGTTAATAGCTTCCCCATAATGGACAATTCAAATATTTGTAAGATTTTTTTTTTTTTTTTTAAATACAGAAACTCCAGTAATTCACACCGCTCACCACTTATCACCACTTATCACCGTTTTTTGAGCCAAAAAAAACGATTTCCCCCCCCCCCCTCAAGTCTTTTGGGAAAAAGCAGCTAGAGGCAGATATAGGCAGTTATTGTACAGTGGCTGCTCACTCTGTGACAAAGACTTGGCCGAAGCAAAAGCAGATTCTCTATTCTTACCACCCCCGTGGCAACAGTACCGGTGCATTTTTCCTCCTCGAGCAGCAGAGGTAACTGATCACCTTCGAAAAAAAAAAAACTCGGGAGATCCAACTTAGCAGACCCGTCTTAAAAACGTCTGTACTACGCATACTCTTGTTCTCTTTGCCTTTACCTTTGCTTTGCTTGCTTGCCTACCACAGCCTCTATTCAAAAGCCAGACCGAATAATCCACAGGCAAGACACCGAGCAGAATCGTGGTCAAAATCCAATCCGCTAACAGAGAACAGCTGTCAGCCACGTCTCCCCCGGTGCACCGGACGCTGAAAACAACCTCAGCAGCGCTCAGAGCGGAGAATTCAGCCCAGCACCATATCACCGCTTCTTCACCGTTTTCCGTTTCCCCACCTCTGAAAATCTGAGGGAAGCTCCGGCTCAGGAATCGGAGGTAAGCGGAGATAGAGGCAAAAACCGCAAAACCACAGCACGGAGCTGCAAACGCCTTGCGACCGCCATCATCGACCTCGCAGGGGGGAGGGGTAACAGCACGGTTCTCAGGTGCTACGTGGAGGCGTGGAACTCCACCATAGCCGTCCGCCCCTGTTTGACTTATGACATTTTAAAGTGTTTACTGAAAAATAATTAAAAAAAGAACAAAGTTCCAACCTCAGGCATCTGGTCGTATGAGACTATGGGTAAGTTAAGACTGACCATGATGGAGTCTGGGTTCAATACAGGTACCAGGTTTGCCTCGATCAAGAGCTACCTTCGAACTTAAAAGTAATTCTGAAGATTTTCTGGAGAAGGTTGAATTCTCAGGCAGCAGGCTGTAACCGACCGGAGGTCATCGATGATGAAGAGGCGCTGGTCGAAGTATCAGTGAAGACATGGATGATGGCAGAAAAAACAGAGAGGGAAAAGCTGGATTTTCAGGGCGAGGAGGTCATTGTTGTTGTTGATGGGGTGCTAGTCATTGCCGAGGACGGTTAAGATTTTTACCTTTGGACATAGAGGATTTTCTGGAGCACTGATAACTCCAGCAGGACAAGGCTCCAGGTTGGAGCTGAAGAGGGCTCCATGAAGCATGGCACTGTCATTAAGAGGTCCCACTGAAGATGATTTGCTGCTGCAAAGAAGAACACGGAAAGAGATTCGGCAAAATCAATCCCACCGGCAAGGCACTTTCGTGGGATCAGCTGGCAGGTAGCTCCTGGTCTCCTGTTAGTTCTCAGAGTAGTTTTTGGGCTGAAAAACATTTTAGGTCCCAGGTTTGGGGTTTTGGTTGGAGGATGCCACTTTACCATCACACCAAGGGTCCAGGAGGTGGGATTACTCCAGCAGGGGCCAGCAGCAACAGGCTGGTCTGTTTCAAGCAGCAAGGCAGCAGGGTAGCAGGGCAGACTTTCCTCTGAGTATTCTACAGGTAAAGAAGTATTCTGATTAGAAGTCTGAGGGCGCTACCTTCTACCCACAGTGATAGCGTTTATGTGGGGAGGCAACATATGGCCAACTTCCCTGCCCTTTCTGGATTTTGCTGCCAAATGTCTGGAGTGACAAAAGGCTAGTATCAGGTTCCATTGCGTGTGCTGCAGGCAAGGTTTTTGAAGTGTAATTTAGTTATGAGATTAACATCTCACCCCAGCCACCCTGCCAGCATGCCCCATTCTCTTACACCTAAGCCCCCTCTTGGCTCCATGTCTAGGAAGAATACACAACCCATCATAGTCATGTGCCCTAGTTTACTGGCAGAAAGGCACTGTAGGTTGAAGCACAGAAATGCAAACATTCTAAAAATGGCTTTTCTAGAATTGTGACTTCAAATCCAACTTTACCACTGAAGAGTATTTTAACTCACAATTAAAAAGAATCCAAGATGTATTTTCTTACCTACCCCCAATCTGAAGTTAAACTTTATTAAATGTAATAAGGTACCCCAGTGATAGTCAATGGGAGAGGGAGCCAAGCAACAGTGACAAACAACAATATCTTATGGGGCACAGCTCCTGCTGCAGAGAGCTATCTGTGCCCAGTAAATGTTTGGGAATAATAACAATGGTAATATAATGCTGGTGGTTAATATACTTTCTGGAGTGATTTGTGTTTTGTATAGTCACAGTTGTGACTTATAAAGGAGCATAGAGGGTTAGTGTGTCTCCTGTAAAGCACATTTTATTTTATGTAGGTGGGTAAGTGGGTTGCTGTTTTTGACACAGAGATCAGTCAGTCAGACAGTCCAATTCTGTATATGGTTTATACAACCATAAAAGTAAAATACAAATCACAATAAAATGACTAAACATTTAAAGTACATTCCAATATGTAATCTATAAGTGCAGTCTTAATAGCACCCTTACATTTCATAGGTCTCAATTAACATAAACAAAGGTTGAATTCATGTAAATTACATTTAAAACTGCATACAATAGAGGGAGATGAGTGACAAAAGCCCATATATCCGAGGAGAATCACATTAAATTACTAAAAATGTAAGATTAAAATGCCAACATGCAACCCAAAACAACACAGAGATCATTAAGTTACATGCAGCTGATAAACCACAGATTTTCTAATATGGCAGTGAGCTATGAACCGGCATCAAGGACCTGCATGCACACTGTTGTCATTATAAAGCTGCTATAAAGGGTTTCTTATGGTAGTAATAAAGTCTTATTAGTACTAACAACCCCAAGCACTGTGTTACAAGTGAAATCCTGAATTTGTATTTCTCCCAGTCATGAACTCTTAAACATATAATCCCTATTAGTATGATGTGTGGCTCCTACACCTTGAAACACTCATTGTCTTATGTAACACACAGTACACTGATTTACACACTTGTATGATTTATGGTCAATATATAATGTGTGCAATGCAAAGTGCTCTGACACCCTAAATTGGGATGAGAGGCACATAAAGGAATTAAAAAAAATAATTAGTATGTGCTATTTGCTTTATTATTCCTGTATCGACCAATACATCTTACATTGTTACAGTGCATGCGTATCTCTTGTATACAGGAGTTGGGCAAAGTCAAAAACCTGCCCCCAAATCGTGGTCTCTCTTAAGGTCTTGTGAACTGATAAAAACCTGGGTGCCTTTGTTTCCATTCATTGGCCTCTAGGTGAGTACATCCATTCAGATAAGTCCCAGTCTGAATAGTGCTCGAACATAAGGGCTGAATGCCTGCTGTTAAATCATAAATAAGAACTCACCGTCTGCAGGTTGGTGCTCTGAAGAGAAAGCAGACAAGTGGGCGCTGCAGAATGTGTCTTGGTGTTGGAAATTTACGTGGGGACAAATTCAGAATGTTTCACTGGGGCCTAACGGATCCTTGATCTACCTCAACAATAGCTGCCAGATCCGGGATCCAGTTGTATTCTCCTTCATTCCAGCAGTGTTGCCAGTCACCCCCTGAAGTACACATCCAGGCAACTGGGTTGTGATGTTGCAAAAGCTCAAGTTGATGAACCCATGAGCAACTTCTGTTTTCACAGGTATGACGAGATCGCTGTGTTCGCTTTCCTACTTATGGCAGTGACCCTAAATTGATCCAGGTGTGCGTTTCAACCTATTTGAAGACATCTTATACTTTTGAAATAATTTTAAAAAATACAAAAATTCTGATGCCCAGGATGTTGAAATCACACACACTCTTCACACAAATATCCTGGAAATGCTACCTTTCATGTATGTTCTTTGCTGCCTAAGTGGTGGTGTTATAGGGAACAGCTTATCAATCAAACAAAATTATGTTTATTTAGATCAATGGCCTTTAAACAGCACACCATTTAGATGTAATGCAAATACATATATAAAAATACATTTAATCTAATAAGACCATATAAAATTGTCATATAAAACATGTGTTCCAATAAAATCTGCAGGTGCCCATGAACGGTACATCAACCTACCTCCCAGTTCTCCATGAACACTGCCCTTACTGCCCTCATTAATCTTCCAATAGCACATATCTGTTAAATGTTCTGCAGCATACCCTTGAGACAAAATTCCATATTTCAGGAACATTGGGCATAAGCACTGTCTCCGCTGTTGTTTGATTGTCAGGCAGTCCAACAAAATATGCAAAATGTCACGTTTAGTGTTCAACCCACATGACAAATTCCCTCCTATACTGACCATCTTAGCTTTTATCATATCATTTATCTTGCAAGGATTAAGACCAATTCTTACTTCATTTCGTATCAGCTGGTTAGGTAGGGTATCCACATATGGGTAACTCACATTATTCCGCCATGCATTAGGCATAAAGTGCACCGATTTTTAATCTTTCGTAAGGCAGTTCTTTGCCTAGCGCTTTCAGCTTACTTTTTGACATTTTAATCTGTAGGTTCTGCAGAAGCAACTTTACTTTCATATCTTTACACACGGCAACCATGTTGGTCCTAGCCCATTTGAGTTCACTTTGCACTATTTCATTCTTGCGCCACAGAGCAACTTTCTGTCCTTTCTCCCCATTCAATTTTCCCTAGAACCTTATTAAGGCTTTTCCAGCCAAAATATTCCAGGAAATCTGCCAGTTTCCAAACGTATTGCTTGTATCATGGCAGAGCTGGGAAGTGAAAGCAAATACTTCAAGCACTTCACCTCCTCGGCATAGGGAACAGGTTATACAAACCACACAAATGTCATTACTTTGCATTGAAGTGCTCTGTAGCACCACATTGCATTTTTTAAGTGTCTAGTATATTCTTCATTTATTTTTGTAGTTGGGAGACAACAAAAATCAGCGTTAAGATTTCCAAAACATTTCCCTGTCTGTGCTATTAAAATGCACCAAGGATGTGCTATTTGTGTACTGTTGCCATTAGCACCCCCAGCAAAAGATGTGATCTTGGCAGTTAGTCAGGTGAAGAACTCACCACCTTCTGTTTTTTTTACAAAGGAATGCAGTCTGATCTGTCCCTGCAGCAGCACACTCAGGCGGTTGACAGCTGATAGAGTTACCCCTACCTGCATTGTTAAGCCCCAGGAAGTCCAGCCCACATTTACGCCATGGATACTAGAGAAAACAATTACATTAATACTCATAGCCTATGCGTGGAAATATGTTCAAGGCCCAGAGTTCATAGTTTGTATTTGTAAAATCAAAATGAGAGAAAGGTATTTGTGCAGCACTTAAAAAAGGCACAAACTCTCAAAGTTGACATTCTTTTCTCAACAATGGAACACCAACTGAGAACAAAGGAGAGACATGCATGCATGTATGTTTTGGTATTTGTAGAGCGCAAACCTAGCCACAGAGCAACAGAACTCTGATCAGAGAACATGCCCCCACAACCGGAAGATAGAATGATTGGGGAAGGCCAAAGGTAGACTGTCAGACAATGGGTGCTCCTCCTTGAAAATGTGTGTCTTCAGATCTTTTTCTGAGCTGTAGGAGTGTCAATGTTAATCTGAGGAATGGTATTCCAGATCATGACAGCATGAACAGAGAAGGCTTGTTTCTGTGTTTTATCCATATTGTACAGTTATGCCTCCAGTCTGGAGATATCCGGCTACTGGTCTAGCGCGGTCCCCCTTATGCAGCTAGTTTCTTTGCCAGGGAAGCTGGTATCTTGTTGCTGAGGGCTTTATAAGTGATGCATATGGTCTTCAAGATGATCTGGGTTGAAGGAGAGCCAGAGTAGCTGATGTGGTTAAATTTCTTTGAGCCCTTGATGAATAAAGCTGCTGCATGTAGGATACCTGGTCATACTATGCTTCTGTGGGTGTTGTAACCACCCTTGAATTTGAATATTGATTTAACCCCTTCAGTGCCCGCCCCTTTCCCCGCCCTGTGCCGGCCGTTGTATTAGCGGGCGGGGTTTATGACGAGCTGGTCTCGTCATGGGCACAGCGCAACCGCGGCCCATGACGAGACCAGCTCGTCATAGGCATTGAAGAGGTTAAGGAGCTATTACATCGAACTTTGAGGACTTGTGGAAAAGCTTTCAATTGTAGTATCTAGTAGCCTAGTGGAACCCAACTGGGCATTTTTTCGCATACCCTTTTTGTGGTTTGGACAGTTAATTTCAGGACTACTCCTGGAAGTTTTTGACTACGTTCAGAGCCTTGAAGAAGTCAAGTCTGTGACGAAACACGTGTTGGCTGTACCATGTGATGTTGGATGTACCACTTGGTGTTCCAGATGAATTCAGAAAATAAACAAGCATGGAATAATACATTTTTATAATGTGATTTAATGGACTCAATTGTTTACTGTTGGACCACAGTTTGTTTTGAGTGCTGCAATATCATTTGTATTTTATATGTTCAGTGGTGGACTCTTCCAACCAACTCTTTTTTTTGGTCACCATTGGTAGTAGGGTGTCTGATATATACTGGCACCACAGTACTCACATTTAAATTGAGACCTATTTCAAATACCAACATATTACTTTGCTTTAATTTGATGTACGATCTCGTATTACCACTACTACCTATGAATATATGTAGGTCTGAAGCATGATTGTAAGGCCTGAAGACAACTAGTGTTGCTGATTACTCCTGTAGCTTTCTCAATGTTCCCTATTAATGGAAGGTGGCTGATGATAAGTTTGTGGGATTTGTTGGATCCAGGGATGGTTTATTTAGCAAGAAAAGGCTCTGACCTGTCTTAAGGGCATCCAGCACTTTTTCTCTGCTTAAGAAGTCATTGAAAATGTGGAGAAAGGGTGTGAGTGCCTCTATTATGAGAATAATGACAATATAAAAATTAAGGGGGACATCTTCATAGGAGATTACCTTGAGAGAGTGTATGAAAATGCAGGGATGAAAGTGCAAGATTAGATTGGAAGACGTCTATTAAGGGTGAAACCATGGGAAATGGTTGTGTAAGTAATGTCTCATGAAGATGATAACAATGTTAGATCTGATTTTGTCAATCTTCTCAATGAAGAAAAGGTTGATGGCATTCCATTTGTTGACTGAAGCACGGACTATGGGTTCTGGGTGAGGGCTGGTGCAGTGTTCTGTAGCCGTGCAGATGGGTTACTTTCAGTTTGTTGCCTTACATATGGTGGTTTTTGATGAAGAGGAAGATTATTTTTTGTTTTTGCTTGCCTTTGATGCTGAGGTGCAGTATTCGTGATTGTGAAAAGGATGGCAATGTGGTCGGACCAAACCATTGATACAGGTGTGTAGCAGTTAATATTAGAGGAGTCTAATAGGATGAGGCCCAGTGTATTGCCTTTAGAAGGGGTTGGGGTATTGACAAGTTGCATTATTTCCAGTGTATTGAGTGGTGTATCCAAGGCTTCCTTCATGCATTCATGTTGGTGTTGCCAGGGTGGTTGAAGTCTGTGAGGAATGAGAATGGATGGTCAGACGGGGGCAGAGATGATGAGGTCTGAGATTTCTTCTAGGAAGTTCTTGTTTGGGCTGGGTGATCTGTAAATTAGATGAAAGGAGGTTATTTTTAATGGTAAGAGAGGGAAGTTGCAGGAGACGATCCCAAAAGAGTTAGGTGTGGTAGAGTTCCTAAGAGAGCATGGTCAGGATGTCCTGTGCATGAATTCAAAGCTCCTCTCCAGTTTTGAGTGTGTGATCTATGTGTTGAATGCTATGACCATATGGATGTGGATGTCCAGAATGTATGTGGAAGAGGGTGTGAACCAGGTTTCAGTGATGAAGGGTTTCTCTATGGTATAGTGGGTCATGACAACCATGTTTGGAGCATGTATGATTGCAGAGTGTGCAATGATGCACACCAGGTGAGTGTGTTGTATTGTGGATTAGTGCACTAGAGAGTGGTATATGGATGGGCTTAGAGGTGTAAGATATGCAAATGGGGTATATTTTTTGTGAGGTATGCATTAGACTGGTGTGAAATGTGATACTTGCAAGGCACCTAAGGCACATGATGACACTAGTTTACAGTCAGTCAGAGTATGCTTTATTCGAATTTCATTCATAAAAGCCAAAGCACAATACAATAAACAAACACAAATACATACAATTTAAAACAAGATTAAATTTCATCGATGACATCAATTACAAAGCACACTTCATGGAAGAAAAAATTATTAACTGAAATGTTTAATCCTATATGCATGTACTGTTCTACCTATATTAATAAGAATAAAATAATTAAAAACCATGGTTTAAAATAGTTCTAAAACGGCTGATAAGACACGAGAATAAAACATGACAGAGAATAGTCAGTAACTAGCAGTCTCTGTAGTAATTGGGAGAGTAGTTAAGTACCTAGCAATCTCCTTCTAATTGACCACGCCCAACCTAAATACTTTGCAGTGGCTATTAAAACCCATGTCAAAGTGCTGGTGCGTATGATACGCAGGGCCACAGTGCTGCTAACTGTCCCAAGATTTTTGCACATTGGGGATAACCAAATGCGCCTTGGTGCCGCATAGCGATTACAGGAAAATAAAAAATGGCCGATGGTTTCTTTAGTAATACCACAAACAGGGCAGGTGTCACAGGATCCACCATTCCACTTAGATGTCAGAGATTTAAGTGGGAGTGCACCTGCTCGGAGTTGGAAGAGGAGCTTCCTATCTCCAGGCCTGGTAATAGTGTCCCAGTACGATTCTAAACAGGGATACATTTTTGCCTCTAAAAATTCACCAGACATTGAACCAGCGCTAGAGCTTCTCCAATGTCGAGAGGCAACCATCTCCCAATAAGCACTTTTTAGAATATTTTTGGAGGGAAAGATTGCTCTCATTGGATCTTCCCAAAGTTGGGACATACCAAGCTCAATAAGGGATGTCTTTAATAATTTCAACCATCCAATTTTGTGGTAAACATCGGAGCTCATAATATCTAAAAAACCCTCGGCATAATGTTTCAGTACAGGGGTAGTCCACAACCTGTGCCAATAAATTATTGGCCGTAACTTAACTAAATCTGTGACTGCACTTATACCCAAATCATATCTTAGGGGCAATAACGGGGTGCTTTTGGGAACACCAGTTATAGCCCTGAGAAATTTATTCTCCGAGGTTTGAAGTGCAGCCACCTTTTCAAAACCCCAAAGCTCAGCGCCGTATAGCGCGGAGCCTAAAGCCTTTGCTTCATAAATCTGCAAGGCGGGTTTAATAGGTTTAGTTAAGGATTTCCTATGCTCTACGCAGATGGCACCAGAGAGTTGACTATGCCTGAGTATTGCCAGATCAATATGGTTCCGCCAGGTCTTCTCTTTAGATATATGAATACCTAGGTATGTAAAGGTTTTCACTACCTCTAACGGACGATTGTTCAAAGTAATTTTAGATTTAAAACTTCGGTGGGGGTTAAAAATCATAAGCTTGGTTTTGGCAGTGTTAACCTCTAAGCCATACTCCCCACAAAATTGATCAAAGTTTACATGGAGCAGGGATTGTGGCCCTCGGTACTTCCAAATCTAAACAGATCCAAACTGACGATACCCTTGTCTAGGTCCACCCGTAACTGAAGATGCCCTGATGGTGGGACATCCTGAAGAGGTGATGGAAATAGAGAAGAAGGCAGGAAATGACATATAGTAAAAAGTGATGTCATCTCCTGTAGAGATGGATGCCAGGAAATGCAATAAGGCCACTTCCTGTAGAGCTATATGTTGTGAAGTCCAAAGATGGCTTCCAGTTGAGCTGGATGCTCGGTAACGTTGTCCATTCCTGGGACACAATGTCAACCTAAGAAATACATTGAATTATTATCGATGATTGAGTCATTTGAAAGCTTAGACCCAGTTTATAAATTGGTTATTCAATGTTCTAGAGGAACTAGCTGCAAAGTAAAATCCTGGAGAATCCATCTCAGTCTTTCAGAGTGAAAAAAACACAATGGGCAGTGGTAGCTCCTCCGCTAAGGTGGAGGAGTGTCGCCCCACTGCTCAAAAGCAAAAATAAAATGATAATAACACAGTGTTATTATCATTTTATATTTCCCATTGCAGTCTGTGGTGGGGCGGGGCGGGCTAGAGCATGGGGAGGAGTGGTTTGCACTTCCCAGTGCTCATGACTGTTTGACCGGTACTCTTGGGCCGGCCAAACATTTATGTGCAATTTTGCATCATCCCCACCAGGCTGCACTACACAGCCTGGTGAAGAACATGCACATGCTCCCTGTCCCCGTCTGAGCACCAAACCACGGCGCTCAGACCAATCACAAGGCTGCATTGCAGCCGTTTGATTGGCTCAGGGGAGTCTCTGTGCCTGGGTGCTTCCTGCTGACAGTTGGGACTGTACAAAGGAAGAAGGAAGAGGACAGGGACGGAGGAGAGGCCGCAGCGAGACATTGAAGGTAAGTCCTTTTTATTCTCATTTTGCATCCACTCATCACAGAACATAGCATGGGTCAATCAATGAGTCATGCATTTACTGGCTACCTTACACTGAGAGTAACAGCATTTTGCCCGACCAAACATACACAGCTGCCTGGAAAGGAGTACACTTCAGTGACCCGGTTGGTGTGCCTGGGTCTCTGGGACACAACATTAATTTAATATTTTTCTAGGGTTTTGCCAGTGTTTTTCTTGCCTATTGCATATGTTTGCATATACAGTTTTTAATTTAGAAATGATTTTGCATACTTGCCTTGCCCCAATCTTCTGGCTTTGCCAATGTTTTTTTTAATAAAATGTCAGGAGCTGTCTTAATGTACAATGAGAGGATTCAGGATTTATTTTCCAAGATTTTTTACTTAATTACATTTTGTGATCAACATTATCATAAAAATATTTTCTACACCTAGTCAAAGTGCAGTCAGTGGTTAGGAGACAACAATTCCTAATTTCCCATTTGACGATCCACCTTGGGATCATCATCAAAAGAAAACTGGGCATGACCGCCCAAGTCAAAGCCGTCACTGCCTCAGGATTCCATACCCTGAAGATGCTGAGGAAGATTTTCGAATGACTTCTAATCAATATCCAGAAAACTGTCACAAATGCCCTGGTCACAAACAAACTGGTCTAAGGGAACACCCTCTAGGCTGGAATTTAACAAATACCTAACCAGAAGGCTGCTGGCCATTCAGAACCCGGCGGCCAAAATCACTCTCAACATCCCACACTGCACTCACATCACACCACACTTGAAGGAGCTCCAATGGCTCCTCATAAACGAACTAGCACAATTCAAACTCTTCACCCACACTTTCAAGGCACTACATAACACCAGCCAAGTATACCTCATGTAAGAAATTGTGTTATTGAGTAAGAGGGGTGAAAACTCTTCTCAAGCAGCAACCACAATCCTTGTCAAGGTGAGCACAAAAACTCCCAAACTTAACAGGTGCTTAATCCTCTTTTAGCTTAGCACGAAAGTAATCAGACTTAACTTAGAATGGCACGCATAAAGTATTTATGCAGCACACAAACAGTAACACAGTACATGAACAATCCCACACCAATTTAGAAATATAGAGTACATTTCAATAAATAACATGACACCAAAACAAATTAAATCCAATCAGCAGAACTGGACTTATGAACATATATATTTTTTTTTTCATGTTTTTATTGAGTACTTGGCAATCCATTCAACACAATCAATACAGTATATCCCCAGAGAGCATACAAAAAGCATAGAGATTAAGATTCTAACAACAAACATCGAATTTCAACTACCATAATCAATCAAGTAATTTCAATCAAAATAGGATTCCCAGATTTTGGTAAATTTACGCAATGCCCCAATCCTTTGAACAAATATAAATTCACTTTTCCTGACTCTCTTAATTTTTTGATACCACTCGTCTACAGTTGGAACTGTTTCTGTCTTCCAATACTTAAGAATCAGTGATCTGGCCACTGCGACTATTATATACAGACGTTTCGCCAGAGAATCAACCAAATTAAGCTCTGGATCAAATCCAAAAATAATTAAATTTTCATAACTAGTGATCGTAAAATGTAAATGAAGAGAAAGCAAAGAGAACATTCCTTTCCAGAATGTCTTAATTTTAGGACAAAAGGCCATTATATGGGACCAGTCCGATTGAGTACATCTAAAACAAGTAGGCGACGTACTACTATACATTATAGCAATAGTTGCGGGGGTGTAATATAAAAGTCACTTACTAAAAAAAAGCATTAGTCGCCAGTTGGCACCTCTCAGGACCGTAAAGTTACATTTATTTAAAGTTTTCCAAGAATTATCAGTTAATTGAAGAATTTCATGCTTCTGCTATTTTTTAATTGCTTTGGCGCTTACATCCTCCTCCCTGCTTTGCGCTAAGCTTCTTCTCCATTTTCCGGGATTTTTGAGAAGTGGGGACCAGAAAAGATCATTTGTTAAATGTGAGAATTGACTATTCTGCGTTAAATCGATTTGAACCAGAGACTTATACAGTAGAACATATTAACCCATAAGAAGAAAGTTTCCACAGATTAAGATAGCCATCTCATCAGAAGTCAGCCATTCTCCATCTTCCACAAAGTTCGATAAAGTTATGAACCCAGATCTGGCCCAGTTATGTACAGTTTCTGACCCCATGTTAATCCCGAATCTAGAGACAACATCGCTCAGTGGAGTTATTAAGTTCAGGAGAGAGTGAGTACCTTTTCAGCATAACATCGCGTTTTTTTAAAAACCTGCTCAGAACCTTATATCTAACTAATTTAGGTGATTTGAATATCGAGAGTGGAGAAGGAATTTTAGTCTCTTTACAAATTAAGTCCAAAAAAAAATTAATAAACAATGCCTCTCTAGGTATTGAGTGTTTAAATCTTGAAAGATACTGTGCAAAGTATGCATAATAGTAGTCTTTCAGGCTTGGCAAGCCAAGGCCTCCTTGTTCCTTATCTACATATAGTGTTTTGATAGCTATTCGAGGAGTCTTTTTTGCCCAGACAAAGGCTGAAAATAAGGACTCGACTTTTGAAAAAAAGGAGCCTGGAAGGGAACAAGAAATAGTGGAGGACAAAAAATTAAATAAGGGGCGTACTGACATTTTGATTAATGCCACCCGGACTAGAATAGATAAAGGCAATGGATTCCATCGTGAGAACATATCACAAACTTTTTGAATTAAGGGTTCAAAATTCAATGTATACAAATCACGAACTGAATACGAAAAAAAGACACCCAGATA
This sequence comes from Triturus cristatus, assembly GCF_964204655.1. Taxonomy (NCBI): domain Eukaryota; kingdom Metazoa; phylum Chordata; class Amphibia; order Caudata; family Salamandridae; genus Triturus; species Triturus cristatus. The sequence goes on from NC_140582.1 coordinate 100,165,441, forward strand.
CATTTTAGGTCTGTTGTTAATACAACTCTGAATATCTGGGTGCAATTCAGGATTTATATTACCACAGATTAGAATCTCAGTTTTCTTTTTGTTAACTCGATACCCCCCCAGAGCTTCAAATTCTGTAAAGACAGAAAAAACCTGTATTTGCGAATGCATCTCAGGTTTCAACAGCAACATTATATCATCCGCGTATAGTATGATCTTATCCATACCAGCAATAGGCGGGGAAATATCCTTACTTTTTCTGATTGCAACTGCTAAAGGCTCAATAAAAAAAGCAAAAAGGACGGGGGATAGTGGACAGCCTTGCCTCGTCCCTCTTTGCACTGAGATCGAGCCCACCATAGATGTATTAAAAAGGATATGAGCTTTTGCCCCCTGATACAATTTTTTAATTAGGCAAATAATTTGAAGGGGAATACCAAAATGTTGTAAAATAAAGAAAAAAGTATCCCAAACCACCAAATCAAAAGCCTTTTCTGCATCTAAAAGGAGAACTAAAGCCGGGACCTTCCGTATTTCAAAATAATCTAATGCCTCAATCAGATAGTGTGTATTGTTGATGAGTTGACAGCCTGCAATAAAGCCATTCTGATCTGCTTGAATCAATTACGCAGAGACATAATTAAAACGAATAGAAAGCAATTTTGTGATAATTTTATAATCCGAATTCAATAATGTTATGAGCCTATAGGAGTTTGGGTCTTTAGCTTCCTTTCCTTTTTTCAAAAAACTGACCACTGTTCCATCTTAAAAGGATGCGGGAATTGGGCCACCCTCCAACATAGAATTTGCTAATAAAAGGAGAAACTCAGAGAGAGAGCTAAAGAACGTAGCAAAAAATTCAGCCGGAAGTCCATCTGGGCCGCAGGCCTTACCACAGGAGAGACTTTTGACTACCAGCTCTAATTCATCGCTCGAAAATGATGACGACATTGCTTCTTGTTCCAGATGAGGAAGGGAAGGGAGACGATATTTATCTAGAAAATCGTTTAATCTCTGCTGATCCGTGATGTGATGTGAAGTAGAGATATTCTCATAATGGGACAACATTATTGCCCCTATTTCTCCCGCATCTGAAGTATCCACACCACTAATTGGAGTTTAAGAGATCGAATTACATTAGCTGCAGCTTGTTCTTTAACCTGCCACGCCAAAAATTTACCTGTGAAATTACTATGTTCGTATATTTTTTGAGCTTGTCTACAAAAGATTTCCTCACTTCTTACGAAGTAATGTGCACTCAGCTCCCGTTTTGCGGCATTTAATTGATTCTGTATCTTGACAGAGGGATTGTGGTACTTTTGATCTACTAAAACCTGTATTTTTTGCTGCAATTGATGCTTTGTATCCCTAAAAATAACTGATTCCCTTGCATCCCTTCCTATGACTGCCCCCCGAATAAACGCCTTCAGTGAGTCCCATCCAACATGGATAGGGGCTGTCCCCAGATTTCGTTCGATATACTCCCTGATCTAATTTTTAAGAAAAGTAACCCATATTTCATCAGACAAATAAGATTTGTTAAAGACCCATCGTTTCAGGACGTTCGTGCTTTCATCCAACACAAACTCAGCAACTAACATCGCATGGTCGGAAAAGCCATTGTGTAAAATCCGATGATGCCGGCTTTTAAGTTTTGAAGAAACAAGAAGAAAATCAATGCGAGAAAATGACTTATACCTTCCCGACCAGCAAGTATATTCCCTTTTATAAGGATTTATAGAGCGCCAAGGATCAACAAGATCGAAAGTCCTTACATTATTCATGATTGTCTGGAATGATTTAGGTTTCGACTGCTTTTTCCCACCAGTGGTGGAATCTAAATCGCTTTCATGAGGATATTAAAATCCCCTCCAATCACAATATCCCCGCCAACCGTCAGTAGGGACTGAAACATTTCATCATAAATTGCAGGACTGTCATTCAGAGGGGCATAAAAGCTTACAAAGGTGATATGAGGTGGTCTATTCTTTAATTTACATGCGGCCCAGCACCACCGACCCTGGCTATCCGCATCAGTTTGAATTATCTCCGCCTCCATTCTCCTATTAAGAAAAAGCGCGGCTCCTCTATGTGACTCAGAAAAAAAGGGAAAGCCCCGGTAAGAGGCCCACCCTTTGAACATAGAGAAATCATCAGCTTTTGAGATAGGAATATGAGTTTCTTGCAGAAGTATAACTGCAGGATTTTCAGTCAAAATCCATGTCTCTATTGCCCGCATTTTCTTATTATTATTTAGGCCGTTCACATTAAAAGAAATAATTTTCAAACCCATTTTAGTAGTCATTAAAGTAATTACAAGATCCACCACAAAAACCATGTTTATCTCCAGCAATTGACAAAGCAACAGGAATAAAAAAGAAAAGAAAAGAAATTTGCCAAGAACTACAATTTTAACTTTTTTACCAAACCCACCCCACTCTACAGCCTGTGGCACCCTCCTAGCTCTACCTCCCTCTACCCACGCTCGCCACAGGGACCTTTCCCTTAACATGAGGTGTCGTGGATTTACACCCCTTCAGCCCCAAGACCGTGCCCCCCCCTGAACTAATAAACATTGTCCGACGTAAAATAAAGAAAAGAAAAAAAACATTTGTGAATAATACTGATTGTCACAAGAAATATTAAAGTACTGAATCTTATGTCCAGACTAGCCATTTTGGATTCCATGAAGCAGCTCCTGTGCTTCCTCCACGTCAGATAACATATAGAATTTCCCTTTAATCAACACTCTAAGTTTTGATTGTTGTGCAATCATTGCTTGGGCCCCATGGGCTTTAAATAAGTGTAGAATTTTAACAAACTCCTTCCTACGTCTCGCCGCTACTGCAGACATATCAGAAAAGATTCGGCATTTCACCGTAGCATTCACGGGGAACTGCCTTTGTTGGATCGCCCTGGACAAAATTTGCTCCTTGACCCTGACATCTGCAAAATTTAGCAGGATAGTTCGCGGGAGAGTAGAGTTCGAAAATGGGGGAGCAGGAACCCGATGAGCTCTGGTGATAGTAAGATCATCTTTATGCTCCGGTATCACCGCCTGTTGAAGAAACGTGGTCTCCCATGCGAGCATGTCTGACCCCTCAATTCCTTCAGGAACTCCCACTATACGTAGATTGGACCTTCTGTTGTAGTTCTCCAAATCGTCCAATTTAATCTCAAGAGCCTTTGTTATTTTAGAAACATCTTTGGACTCTTTCTTCACTTCAACCATTTGGTCCTCTAAAGAAGAGATCCTCTCCTCCGCCTCAACTAGGCGAACTGGAATAGTGGAAACTAATTCCTCGATTTTGTCCATTTTTTCCAGTCTCTGATGAATCGCAGTTAGTTCGACATTTTGCGACCTCTTAATCTCTCTCACTTCATCCAGGATTAGATTCAACACATCCTTCACGGACATCCTCATTTCCCCCTCAGTCTCTGTGTCCATCTCTAACAGAGGGCCGAAGGGGTCTGCCACCACCCTGCCAGATCCCTTGTCAGATACTACAGAGGGCTGTGTTGCTGTGCTCCTTAAATCTTCTTTTTTAGCATCCGCAAAGTCAGATGTTATCTCTTTTAAGTCAAATATGGAAGCAGCAGATGGAGCAGAGCTTATAGGGGGGCTTACAGCCAAACTCAGTTTATTTGTGCCGATAGGCTGAATCTGACCTAGTTCCAGGTTTAGAGAGTTCAAAGAGGACGCTTTACTGGGTGAGTGAAGAAGTGTTTTTTTAACAAACAGAGGAAATTGTTTAGACGGCGGAGGCGGTAGAGGAGGTTGAGGGGGCTCAAGAGTCTTAGATTGACCTTCAGGATGTAAATCATTGGGTTTGTCCACCTTACTCAGTTGAACTAAGTTTTCTATCAGTACATCCTCGACCTCTGAACTCTCCGATGAATGTCCCAAGTCATCTTCCTTGGAGTTGCCTCCATCTGTTAACTTAGCAGCTGCCTCTTCTGCCTCTTTTCCCTGCTGTCGGCGTTGCTTAGCTTTAATACGAGCATTTAATAGCTTCCCCATAATGGACAATTCAAATATTTGTAAGATTTTTTTTTTTTTGAAAAAATTCAGAAACTCCAGGAATTCACAACGCTCACCACTTATCACCGGTTTTTGATCCAAAAAAAACGATTTCCCCCCCCCCCCTCAAGTCTTTTGGGAAAAAGCAGCTATAGGCAGATATAGGCAGATATAGTACAGTGGCTGCTCACTCTGTGACAAAGACTTGGCCGAAGCAAAAGCAGATTCTCTATTCTTACCGCCCCGTGGCAACAGTACCGGTGCATTTTCCCTCCTCGAGCAGCAGAGGTAACTGATCACCTTCGAAAAAAAAAAACTCATGAGATCCAACTTAGCAGACCCGTCTTAAAAAACTGCTGTACTACGCATACTCTAGTTCTCTTTGCCTTCACCTTTGCTTTGCTTGCTTGCCTACCACAGCCTCTATTCAAAAGCCAGACCGAATAATCCACAGGCAAGACACCGAGCAGAATCGTGGTCAAAATCCAATCCGCTAACAGAGAACAGCTGTCAGCCACGTCTCCCCCGGTGCAACGGACGCTGAAAACAACCTCAGCAGCGCTCAGAGCGGAGAATTCAGCCCAGCACAATATCACCGCTTCTCCACCGTTTTCCGTTTCCCCGCCTCTGAAAATCTGAGGGAAGCTCCGGCTCAGGAATCGGAGGTAAGCGGAGATAGAGGCAAAAACCGCAAAACCACAGTACGGAGCTGAAAACGCCTTGCGACCGCCATCATCGACCTCGCAGGGGGGAGGGGTAACAGCACGGTTCTCAGGTGCTACGTGGAGGCGTGGAACTCTACCATAGCCGTCCGCCCATGTTTGACTTATGAAATTTTAAAGTGTTTACTGAAAAATAATTAAAAAAAGAACAAAGTTCCAACCTCAGCCATCTGGTCGTATGAGACTATGGGTAAGTCACAAGTTAAGACTGACCATGATGGAGTCTGGGTTCAATACAGGTACCAGGTTTGCCTCGATCAAGAGTTACCTTCGAACTTAAAAGAAATGCTGAAGATTTTCTGGAGAAGGTTGAATTCTCAGGCAGCAGGCTGTAACCGACCGGAGGTCATCGATGATGAAGAGGCGCTGGTCGAAGTATCAGTGAAGACATGGATGATGGCAGAAAAAACAGAGAGGGAAAAGCTGGATTTTCAGGGCGAGGAGGTCATTGTTGTTGTTGATGGGGTGCTAGTCATTGCCGAGGACGGTTAAGATTTTTACCTTTGGACATAGAGGATTTTCTGGAGCTCTGATAACTCCAGCAGGACAAGGCTCCAGGTTGGAGCTGAAGAGGGCTCCATGAAGCATGGCACTGTCATTAAGAGGTCCCACTGAAGATGATTTGCTGCTGCAAAGAAGAACACGGAAAGAGATTCGGCAAAATCAATCCCACCGGCAAGGCACTTTCGTGGGATCAGCTGGCAGGTAGCTCCTGGTCTCCTGTTAGTTCTCAGAGTAGTTGTTGGGCTGAAAAACATTTTAGGTCCCAGGTTTGGGGTTTTGGTTGGAGGATGCCACTTTACCATCACACCAGGGGTCCAGGAGGTGGGATTACTCCAGCAGGGGCCAGCAGCAACAGGCTGGTCTGTTTCAAGCAGCAAGGCAGCAGGGTAGCAGGGCAGACTTTCCTCTGAGTCTTCTACAGGTAAAGAAGTATTCTGATTAGAAGTCTGAGGGCGCTACCTTCTACCCACAGTGATAGAGTTTATGTGGGGAGGCAACATATGGCCAACTTCCCTGCCCTTTCTGGATTTTGCTGCCAAATGTCTGGAGTGACAAAAGGCTAGTATCAGGTTCCATTGCGTGTGCTGCAGGCAAGGTTTTTGAAGTGTAATTTAGTTATGAGATTAACATCTCACCCCAGCCACCCTGCCAGCATGCCCCATTCTCTTACACCTAAGCCCCCTCTTGTCTCCATGTCTAGGAAGAATACACAACCCATCATAGTCATGTGCCCTAGTTTACTGGCAGAAAGGCACTGTAGGTTGAAGCACAGAAATGCAAACATTCTAAAAATGGCTTTTCTAGAATTGTGACTTCAAATCCAACTTTACCACTGAAGAGTATTTTAACTCACAATTAAAAAGAATCCAAGATGTATTTTCTTACCTACCCCCAATCTGAAGTTAAACTTTATTAAATGTAATAAGGTACCCCAGTGATAGTCAATGGGAGAGGGAGCCAAGCAACAGTGAAAAACAACAATATCTTATGGGGCACAGCTCCTGCTGCAGAGAGCTATCTGTGCCCAGTAAATGTTTGGGAATAATAACAATGGTAAAATAATTCTGGTGGTTAATATACTTTCTGGAGTGATTTGTGTTTTGTATAGTCACAATTGTGACTTATAAAGGAGCATAGAGGGTTAGTGTGTCTCCTGTAAAGCACATTTTATTTTATGTAGGTGGGTAAGTGGGTTGCTGTTTTTGACACAGAGATCAGTCAGTCAGACAGTCCAATTCTGTATATGGTTTATACAACCATAAAAGTAAAATACAAATCACAATAAAATGACTAAACATTTAAAGTACATTCCAAAATGTAATCTATAAGTGCAGTCTTAATAGCACCCTTACATTTCATAGGTCTCAATTAACATAAACAAAGGTTAAATTCATGTAAATTACATTTAAAATTGCATACAATAGAGGGAGATGAGTGACAAAAGCCCATATATCCGAGGAGAATCACATTAAATTACTAAAAATGTAAGATTAAAATGCCAACATGCAACCCAAAACAACACAGAGATCATTAAGTTACATGCAGCTGATAAACCACAGATTTTCTAATATGGCAGTGAGCTATGAACCGGCATCAAGGACCTGCATGCACACTGTTGTCATTATAAAGCTGCTATAAAGGGTTTCTTATGGTAGTAATAAAGTCTTATTAGTACTAATAACCCCAAGCACTGTGTTACAAGTGAAATCCTGAATTTGTATTTCTCCCAGTCATGCACTCTTAAACATATAATCCCTATTAGTATGATGTGTGGCTCCTACACCTTGAAACACTCATTGTCTTATGTAGCACACAGTACACTGATTTACACACTTGTATGATTTATGGTCAATATATAATGTGTGCAATGCAAAGTGCTCTGACACCCTAAATTGGGATGAGAGGCACATAAAGGAATTTAAAAAAATAATGAGTATGTGCTATTTGCTTTATTATTCCTGTATCGACCAATACATCTTACATTGTTACAGTGCATGTGCATCTCTTGTATACAGGAGTTGGGCAACGTCAAAAACCTGCCCCCAAATCGTGGTTTCTCTTAAGGTCTTGTGAACTGATAAAAACCTGGGTGCCTCTGTTTCCATTCATTGGCCTCTAGGTGAGTACATCCATTCAGATAAGTCCCAGTCTGAATAGTGCTCGAACATAAGGGCTGAATGCCTGTTAAATTCAACCTAAGTTGTGGGCCCAGCTGGAATCATAAATAAGAACTCACCATATGCAGGTTGGTGCTCTGAAGAGAAAGCAGACAAGTGGGCGCTGCAGAATGTGTCCTGGTGTTGGAAATTTACATGGGGACAAATTCAGAATGTTTCCCTGGGGCCTAACAGATCCTTGATCTACCTCAACAATAGCTGCCAGATCCGGGATCCAGTTGTATTCTCCTTCATTCCAGCAGTGTTGCCAGTCACCCCCTGAAGTACACATCCAGGCAACTGGGTTGTGATGCTGCAAAAGCTAAAGTTGATGAACCCATGAGCAATTTCTGTTTTCACGGGTAGGACGAGATCGCTGTGTTTGCTTTCCTACTTATGGCAGTGACCCTAAATTGATCCAGGTGTGCGTTTCAACCTATTTGAAGACATCTTATACTTTTGAAATAATTTTAAAAAATACAAAAATTCTGATGCCCAGGAAGTAGAAATCACACACACTCTTCACACAAATATCCTGGAAATGCTGCCTTTAATGTATGTTCTTTGCTGCCCAAGTGCTGGTGTTATAGGGAACAGCTTATCAATCAAACAAAATGATGTTTATTTAGATGAATGGCCTTTAAACAGCACACCATTTAGATGTAATGCAAATACATATATAAAAATACATTTCATCTAATAAGACCATATAAAATTGTCATATAAAACATGTTTTTCAATAAAATCTGCAGGTGCCCATGAACGGTACATCAGCCCACCTCCTAGTTCTCCATGAGCACTGCCCTTACTGCCCTCATTATTCTTCCAATAGCACATATCTGTTAAATGTTCTGCAGCATACCCTTGAGACAAAATACCATATTTCAGAACCATTGGGCATAAGCACTGTCTCCGCTGTTGTTTGGTTGTTAGGCAGTCCAACAAAATATGCAAAATGTCACGTTTAGTGTTCAACCCACATGACAAAATCCCTCCTATACTGACCATCTTAGCTTTTATCATATCATTTATCTTGCAAGGAGTAAGACCAATTCTTACTTCATTTCGTATCAGCTGGTTAGGTAGGGTATCCGCATATGGGTAACTCACATTATTCCGCCATGCATTAGGCATAAAGTGCACCGATTTTTAATCTTTCGTAAGGCAGTTCTTTGCCTAGCGCTTTCAGCTCACTTTTTGAAATTTTAATCTGTAGGTTCTGCAGAAGCAACTTTACTTTCATATCTTTACACATGGCAACCATGTTGGTCCTAGCCCTTCTAGCCCATTTGAGTTCACTTTGCACTATTTCATTCTTGCACCACAGAGCAACTTTCTGTCCTTTGTCCCCATTCAATTTTCCCTAGAACCTTATTAAGGCTTTACAGCCAAAATATTCCAGGAAATCTGCCAGTTTCCAAACGTATTGCTTGTATCATGGCAGAGCTGGGAAGTGAAAGCAAATACTTCAAGCACTTCCCCTCCTCGGCATAGGGAACAGGTTATACAAACCACACAAATGTCATTACTTTGCATTGAAGTGCTATGTAGCACCACATTGCATTTTTTAAGTGTCTAGTGTATTTTTCATTTATTTTTGTATTTAGGAGACAACAAAAATCAGCGGCAAGATTGCCAAAACATTTCCCCGTCTGTGCTATTAAAATGCACCAAGGGTGTGCTATTTGTGTACTGTTGCCATTAGCACCCCCGGCAAAAGATGTGATCTTGGCAGTTAGTCAGGTGGAGAACTCACCACCTTCTGTTTTTTTACGAAGGAATGCAGTCTGATCTGTCCCTGCAGCAGCACACTCAGGCGGTTGACAGCTGACAGAGTTACCCCTACCTGCATTGTAAGCCCCAGGAAGTCCACCCCACATTTACGCCATGGATACTAGAGAAAACAATTACATTAATACCCATAGCCTATGCGTGGAAATATGTTCAAGGCCCAGAGTTCATAGTTTTTTTTTTTTTTGTTTTTTTTTAAACCGTTTATTACAGAAGCCAAAAGATATACAAAGATGGGCCTACAACCTTCAGGCCGGCCGCTAGCAGACAGAAAGAGCATATAATACAAACAGTAGAACACACGCTGCGGCAGAAGAGAGATCACAGGAGTTGAAAGAAGCGTTGGCAGCCACACCATCCGGACCCCACACAACGGTTTCATTTTTATATAAATAACAAAGAAAACAAGTCCACAAGGCAACCCACAATCGGAAACAATAGCATGTGCTCCCCTGGGGGGGACCCTACCGGTACACAGGAATATCAAGGGGGGGGGATAGGTCGGGACGGAGACAAAGTGAACTCAAGCCCAGAACCAGGAAGACAGGCAGGCTACCAATGAGGTGCGTCTCCTGCAGAAAAACTATATCAGGTGAAATTCGTTTCAGAAACTGCAGGACCACACCCCGTTTTATCCTGTCCCCCAGTCCATTAACATTCCAGGACAAAAGACTCAATCCCCTACCCCCCATCATAGCCGAAAGCGATCAATCGTCCCCCGAGAGCACTTTAGGAATAGCACAACAATACTTTTGCCTTGTGGTACAAATGAACAATACCCCACCCCAACCCAACCGCCCCAACAAAACTCCCCCCTCCCTGCACCCCTGCATGAGCCCAGACAGCCCCCCAACTTGCAGTGTGCCTGTCGCCCCTATATAAGTGGAACTAGCTAGACCCCCTAGAGGAGGAAAGAGTACCCCCTCAAGACCCCGCACAGCCTCCAAATGAGGGGAGACGAGTACAACAAACAAAAGACCCTAAGCTTAGCCGAAAGTGGCCGCGTCATCCGGAGTGAGCCCCGTCATCAGTACCTCAGACCCGGTCCGGTGGGCAATCTCCTCCCGCAGCCCCCCCCCGCCATCCCGATCATGACCCCCAGACAAAGTGTCCAGCCAGTTCCCGGCCATTTCAGGACGGTCAAAAAAGTGAGTGCGACCATCCACCTCCACCCGCAGCCTGGCCAGGAAGAGCATGGCGTATTTTAAGTTCATGCCTCGAAGCCGCCGCTTGACGCCCAGGAAACTCAGTCTCTGCTTCTGGACCGCTTGGGTGAAGTAAGGATAAAAGTTCACCTCCATGTTCTCCAGCTTAATCGGCCCTTGCAGTCTGGAAGCTTGCAAAATCGCATCCCTGTCCCGAAAGTTAAAGATACGGGCAATAAGAGGCCGCGGAGGGGCTCCAACCTTCGGTCTGCCCCCAGGAACTCTATGGGCCCTCTCCACGGCAAAGAATTTACTCAGCCCTCGAGGCTGGAGATGGGTAGTGATCAGGTCCTCCACGAAGAGATCCGCCGCCGACTCCTCCCGTCCCCCGGGCACTCCGATGATGCGAATATTATTCCTCCGGGCCCGGCTCTCGGAGTCCTCCAGGCGCCGATCCATGAGCGCACTCGCCTGACGGAGCCGGTGCACCTCCGTTTGAAGGGCCGCCACCTCAGTCGTGAGGCCCGACGCGGTGTGGGCCAAAGAGTCGACCCGGTCGTTAGTCTTAGAGAGATCAGCTCTCACAAGGTTGACATCAATGAGGACCGCGTCGATTTTGTGCGCTAAAGTGTCGAACTGCTGGCCCACCGAGGCCTTCATCTCAGCAATGGCGCTCATGACGTCCTGCAAAGACAGATCCGTGGGCAAGTCCGGGGCATCCGGGGGGCACTCAGAGGACTTGTGCGATCCGCCGGGAGACCCCGTCGGGAGGGTGTAGCGGTCCATGATGTTGGCCTGATGTGCGGCGCCACGCCGGGTTGACTTGGCCTTCAACCGATCCCCATCTTGCTTCGTGGCCATCGTCGCGGGTCTCACACCCGCACCAGTCACGCAGTGAAGAGCAAGCAATCAAGGCCACGAGCTCCGGGGGGCCACCCCAGGACGGCAGAGCGGGCCCCAGCAGGCAGGCAGGCAGGGTCTCCCAGCGAGGCCACCCCAACACAAAGAGCGCCGTGATCCCACTAGCGAAAACGGCAAGGGGGCGCGAAAGTGAAAGTGAAAGTGTGGGGTACGCGACTCGCCAGGCCCAGCCCGCCTTTGTTGTTCACTTTGCCACTGGGTCGCCCCCAAACGCGAATCCGGGGTCAGGAGAGGAGTAGGCCGCAAGCTTCAATCGGTGCTCACTCCGGCACCCGAGGTCCGATTCGAAAACGGGGAACGGGTACCACCTCGGCTCAGGCTCACCGACACAGTCCCCTCAACCGATGCAGGATGAAGACAGGATAAACGTAGGAGGTTGCAGAGGTCCTCGGGAGCCTCGCACCTACGCGGCCATCTTGGTTGCGCGCTAGGCTCCTCCCCAGAGTTCATAGTTTGTATTTGTTAAATCAAAATGAGAGAAAGGTATTTGTGCAGCACTTAAAAGAGGCACAAACTCTCAAAGTTGACATTCTTTTCTGAACAATGGAACACCAACTGAGAACAAAAGAGAGACATGCATGCATGTATATTTTGGTATTTGTAGAGCGCAAACCTTGCCACAGAGCAACAGAACTCTGATCAGAGAACATGCCCCCACAACCGGAAGATAGAATGATTGGGGAAGGCCAAAGGTAGACTGTCAGACAATGGGTGCTCCTCCTTGAAAATGTGTGTCTTCAGATCTTTTTCTGAGCTGTAGGAGTGTCAATGTTAATCTGAGGAATCGTATTCCGGATCATGACAGCATGAACAGAGAAGGCTTGTTTCTGTGTTTTATCCATATTGTACTGTTATGCCTCCAGTCTGGAGATATCCCGGCTACTGGTCTAGTGTGGTCCCCCCTATGCAGCTAGTTTCTTTGCCAGGGAAGCTGGTATCTTGTTGCTGAGGGCTTTATAAGTGATGCATATGGTCTTCAAGATGATCTGGGTTGAAGGAGAGCCAGAGTAGCTGATGTGGTTAAATTTCTTTGAGTCCTTGATGAATAAAGCTGCTGCATGTAGGATACCTTTCAGGGTGCTTCAGTGGTATTGAGGGGACCAATGAATAGGGCATTGTCTCCACCCAGAGGGGGAGAAATAATGCTTTTATAGTTGTTCTGAAGTTGTCTTCTGGGAGAAAAATCTTCACTGTCTACATGAAGGAGAGGAGGAACCAAGCTTTCTTGGTGTTCCCAGTGATGCGTTGCTTGAATGGAGGGTCTGTTTTGAGGGTGACTCTCATATGTTGCCATGGTTAATCAGCATGGGTGTGAATTCCAGAGCCAGGTCTGAATCTGAATTCAGCATTTGGGAAGAACTGCTTCAATACATTTAACATCCAAGATTTGTTGAGTTTGAGGCAGGATTTGAATACTGTAAGTCATTTCTTTAGGCTAATTTTAGGTAGAGTTGGGTATAATCTAAATGTTGATGGATTGTGATATTGCTCTCTGTAAGAATGGATCAAAAGGATTCTATGTAGAGGTTAATGATGATGAGAGAAGCAATGGAGCCTTGAGGTACTCATCAGGAGAGAGGGATTGCCCATCACCTTGTGGAACATATTTACACAAGCTGGTGCCAGTTGGTAGCATAGGATGAGAACCATTTCATGACAATGTCTGCAAATCCCATGCATGTTTTCAGGGTACTAATCGGAGTTGAATGTTCGACTACGCCAAAGGATACAGGGAAGATCAGAAGGCTGTGGGCATTAGTGTCATGTAAGAGGAAGGCATCATCACCTACTTGAAATGCCCCAGTACTCCAGAATGATCTGAAGCATTGTTGCTAATCCTGAAGATCATTATTCTTGCTGTAATGCTCCTACAGCTGTATGGGAACTGCTTTCTTGATTTTCCCCATTAATGGAAAGTGTTGTGGTAGGGTGAAAGTTGGTGAGATTCACTGAAGCAAGGGATGGTTTATTTAGAAAGATAAGGCTTTGGCCTGCCTTGACAGCATCTAGGACCTTTCTTTTGCTTAGGGAGGCACTGACAATCAGGAGACAGGGTGTGAGTGCCTCTCTTTTGAGCATGATGAATATATAAGAATTAAGGGGGGGCATCTTCATAGGAGATGACCTTACGCAAGTGTAGGATATTGGAGAGATCAATGTGCACGAATAGATTGGAAAAAGTCTATTCAAGGGTGAAGCAGTAGGGGGTTGGAATTAAGGTCCTATGATTGTGGTAACAATATTAGATCTGATTCTGTTGATCTTCTCAGTGAAGAAAAGGCTGATGGCATTGCATTTGTCGACTGAAGCATGAACCATCCGTTCTGGGTGAGGACTGGTGCACTCTCGGTTGTATTGGGCCATGTCAGACATGTCTAGAGCATGTGTGACTGCAGATTGTGGAATGATGCACATCAGGTGAGTGTGTTGTGTGTTAGTTCGGGTTCTAGCAACTGGTATATGGATGAGCTTAGAGGTGCTAGATATGCGTATGGAGTGGATGAATTGTGAATGGTGTGAAATGTGATGTTTGCAAGGCACATAAGGCACATGATGAAACTATTTAAAAAGGAGCTGGCATTGTGGCCCTTGGTACTTAAAGATCTAAACAGACCAAACCGACAATACCCTTCTCTAGGTCCAGCCTTAGCTGAGGATACCCTGATAGTGAAACACCCTAAAGAGTTGAATGGAGTAGAAGAATAGGCAGAAATGACAGAAACAAGTGATGACACTTCCTTTAGAAAAGGATGCTGGGAAATACAATAAGGCCACTTCCTGAAGAGACATATGTTGTGAAGTCCTGGGATGGTGTCCTGTTGAGGTGGATACTCAGTAGTGCAGCCCATCCCTCAGATACAATGTCAAACTAAGAAATGCATTGAATTGTTATCCATAGTTGAGTCAGGTGAAAGCTTGAAATACTTAATACATTTGTTATTCAATGTTGTAGAGGCAATAGCTGCAAAGTCAAAACCTGGAGAATCTATCTTAGTCTTTCAGAGTTAAAGAAACACAATGTGATCAACAGATTGTATATCTGCACCCAGGTCGACTCTTTCACATGGCTACAAATGTATGGTTTCTTTCAATTTGCTGGGTACCCACAGACAGCGCTAGCAATCACAGATTTTCCAGGAGAACTACTGCAAAGGTTTTGTGAATTCAGTTTTACATGACCACAAAGGCAAATGCCTTTGGATAATTCCAATCGTATTTCCAATTTTTTTTATTTTTTTATCCCATGGGGAAAATATTTTCCCCTTGGAGAAACCCCTGTCCCCTGCATCAATCAATTTTGGGGGTTTCCCTTACATTTCATAACTTAGAAATAGTTATTATGCCCTTGAGAAAGTAAATAACATTTTTGCCAGCATGTGAGTGGACTGTGGAGACGTTTGCAATTTCTCACAAGCTTAAAGGTTTATGTGTGTTACCAAACTTTCTAGGGCATCGTTGGCTTTGTTCAGTCACTCCACGCTTTCGGAGAATGTATTCATTCATACAAAACATTGCACCATAGTAATGTAATATGACACGAGTGAATGAATTTGAAACTGCAAAATCACAATTTGTGAATTGCAAAAATTACATTTGGAAAATTCAAATCAAGCTGTTTGCGCCTGTAAATTGAATTTACACATGCAAATGACTTTTTGAACTATTCCCAAAGAGTAGAACATCTTTTCATTACTTATTCCTATACCAGCCCACAATCCACAACAGTAAAGAGTACCACATGAGCACAGCGATACTGTTTTTGGGTGTAGCTGTCTTGCTAGCCTCTTGTTTTCAAAATGAGTCACACTAAAAATACATACATGTATATTCATACAGGGGCTTACAGTCATTTCTCTTCATCTATTGGTATGTTCAAGTGCAATTCTCATTTTGCATCCACTTGTATAGAACATAGCAAGAGTCACTGAATCATTCATTCATTGGCTTTCTTACACTGTCAATCAATCAATCAGGATTCTTAAGGAGTGTGGCTAATCACCGGTTAGTTTCTCAAGTCGCTGGAGGGGGGGGTCTGCAGTTCCGTGGAAGAGCCAGTTCAGTCAAAGAGCCAGTTCTTAAGGTCCTTCCTGAATTGAGGCAGTGAGGGTGATTGTCTGAGATGTAGAGGAAGAGAGTGCCAGATCTTTGCCGCGAGGTAGCAGAAGGATCTTCCTCCGGTCGTGGTCTTGCAGAACCATGGGATAGTGGCCAGGGCCAGGTTGGCGAAGTGGAGGTGTCATGTGAGAGTGCAGAAGCAGAGGCAGTGGTTGAGGTATTCAGGTGGAATGATGTGGAGGGCCTTGTATGCCTGTGTGAGAAGCTTGAAGGCGATTCTTTTTTTTTTTTTTTTTTTTTTAAAACATCCTCATATGCCTGGAGGAGAGAATACTCAGCTCTGTCACTTTATGGCCCGGGTTTTTTAGAGCATCGCACTCCACCTCGCCTTCCCACTTTTCTCTCCACCGCATTCCCCCAAGCGTCTGAGCGCTGAATAGGAAGCATCAAATGGAGAAATGCCAAGGTAGCCGGACGAGGCTTAGCAGGCGTAATCATCGGGTGTTAGAAAGTGTTTGCTGCTCGCACCACGCCAAAGCGGGGGACCAGAAATGGTGATTCTTAAAAGCTCTCGTGTCCAGCCCAGATACATTTTTAATGGAAAGCACCCAGTCAGAGAATTTAGGAGGGAATGCAGCTAGCCATTGCTTACAAATCTCTCTGCGAGCCAATAACATGGCATAAAAAAACAACTTAAAATTATTAGCCGAGACCTTTTCCAAAGAATCCACACATCCGAAGATAACCATCGAGATGCTTACCTTGATGTTGATGTCTAGCATCTTGGACAGAGCACTACTCACGTCTTTCCAGAATACCTGGATCTCGGGGCATTCTAGGAACATGTGAACATCGTCCTCTTTCAGGCTCCCACACTTAGGGCATGCCACATCACCTCCTCTTCCAAACTTGGACAGCCTCTGTGGTGTCCAATAGGCTCTATGAATGGAAAAAAGGTGATTTCTTCTTAGATGCGCAGATTTGACAGTTTTAAAAAGCATAGACATTGATACTTGCCACATATTTTCCAGCGATGATCTCGGCAGGCATCTTCCCCATAGCTCTGTTGGGAGAGTGAAAGCTCCATCTTCCAATTCAACCATCAGCCAATAAATCAGAGCCAGCTCCTTTTTAATAGTTGCTTCTTTTATAAGTGCATCTTCCAGATCGTTCTGTTTTCCTATCACAATGATAGGATCTTGACACCAGCTTTGTATTTGAATATACTTGAATCTAGATATCTGTTGGTTCGTTAGCTGATTACAAGTATCCCAGCTTATTAATTGTGCTTCAGGCAAAATGTGATTCCATCTGGTTAGGCCTGCCTCTTTCAGTGGTCTGGCTAGAATGTCTTTAGCCCAACCCGGTGAACCTGGTGAGTCCCAGATGGGAGCCATGGAGCTATAATAAGGTATCTTCAAGGCCTTTCTGACCCTGTACCAAGTCTCTGCCAGGCCATTCAGGATCTTCAGCCTGACTTTCTTAAAGTATTTGGGGTCAGAATACTTAAACAAAAAGCCCTGGCTGGTTCCAGATTCCACACTTGCCATAACATCAAACATCCTTCCAAGTTCCGATATTGTGGGAGTATTAAAGAGCATCTTTCCATTTTTTAATAGAAATGCCCATGAATAAAATTGTAAATCTGGCAAAGCTAAGCCACCTTTATCCACCCTCCGTCTCAGCTTCTTCCAGGCTATTCTTGGGCCTTTACTTGCCCAGATAAAGGAATTTATTTGACCCTGCAGTTTTTTAACAGCTCCTTTATCAAATGTTAGGGGGACGGCGTCAAACAAAAAAGATAATTTTGGGAGCACCATCATTTTTATTAGATTAACACGGCCAAGCAAAGTAAGTTGTAGGTGCGCCCAGATTTTTAAAAGCCCATTAATCTCTTTCCTTGCCTTCTCAAAATTTATTTTTGTTAGTTTGGAAAGATCTTGCGGGATCAGAACACCCAAATATCTCATTACCTCCTTTTGACCTCCTTCTCCTCCTTGTAAGTTCCAGGACATAATTTCCGTCTTACTTCTATTTACATTGTAGCCCGATGCCTTCCCAAAATCACTTGTTAATGTGTTGATATTACCCAAAAAAACATGGCGGCCAGTGAGTAACAGGTCGCGGGTGCAGCTCCCGAGAAAACGTCCCCGGCATGCTAAATTAAATCAATACCTAAATATTCAATGAGGCTTTAACCCTTCACGAAAATCTGCAGAACCCTCTTTACCCATACTGAATTGAAAGAAAACTTGGTGGCACTAACTACCTGGGAAACTTTGGATGTCTGTGCGACGGGTCCGTGTTGTGCGTAGCGTGGAGGAGGTGCGCCGGTTGAGACCGTCGTGAGCTCTGGTGCTTGCGAACTCGGAGTGAGACTGGGCGTGCTGTTCTGTTCTGTGAGTCCTCCTCGGCAGACGAGACGGCGCTGGAGCGGACCTGGTACAGAGCGGCCCTGGAGCTCCGAAGAGGAAGAGGAGCGGCAGCGAGAATCTCCTTCCGGGGAGGAGGAGGTAGAGGGGGCTTCCTCCAGAAGGAGTGCAACGGCGACTTACAGAAGGGAGAGGAGGCACCTACGAGAGATAGGTGTGTCCCACTTGGAAGACGGGAGAACCACGAGGAGGAAATTACAGCACCACAGAAGCGTGGCCCCAATACAGTAAGGAGGGGAAAAAAAAAAGTACTCACTGGGAATAAGGTGGAGGGGGCGCCCATATATGCCCTTCGAAGTCTGTCAGAAACATCAGAGGCCAAGGCGGCGAGGGAATCCCTGAGCAAATGTAAGCCTACTGCGGGGCAGAAGAGCAGTCAGGAAGGCATTAACAAGGAAGGAGGGGACAGAAGGGATAAGAGCGAAAATAAAATCGAGGGGTGTGTGCAGGAGAGGGCTGGAGAGCAGGCTGAAATAATAGGAAGGGAAAAGCAGATAAGTACAGAAGCCCCCGAGTTCCGGTATACAGTGGTCAAAAATATATCACCTTCCGATATAAACTTGAGACATAAAAGGTCCGCCCCAAGGTCCTCAAAAAATAACCGACTAGATCCTAAAATTAAAATCACCCCCTCTCTTAAAACTTTCTTCAGGTTTCTGCCTAAAGTATTAATCCTAGGGGAAAGTGCTATGGCAGGCCTAAATGAGTCTGTAGTCGCTGGGAAGAAGGTTACATCTCCAGAAGCCTTCCCAGATCTTTCTGTCCGAAGGGCCGACGAAGCATGCATCTCAGTAACTGACACCAGTAATATTCCAGAGAATTCTGGAACAAAACTCGATGAGACCACTAAACTGAATAAAGATAGAGAAGATAATTCAGTGGGGGCACTTCTAGCTGGTCTGACGGCTGAAATTAAGAGCAGATTCGAAATATCAGAATTTAACCAGTCCGAAATAAAAAAGGCCTGTGAGGTCATGGAGAGGAAGATTGATGATCTCAGCAGTAGAACAACATCACTGGAGGAAGAGGTCAAGGAGCTCAGAGAGACGGTGCTGGCTAACTGCGCGGAGATTGAGAAACTGAAGACAGTGGAAAAAGAGAATATGGACAGAGTTGAGAGGCTAGAAAATTTCCAGAGACGAAATAATCTTAAAATTTTGAAGGTGCCTGAAGGCAGAGAAGGAGATGATATCAAATCATACGTGGTTAGACTTATCAAGAATAAGCTCCAACTAGAGGAGTCGGAAGAAGATTTAGCTAAGGACATACAACGTGTCCATAGGGACCCCTTTAGACTCAATACAAATAGGTCTAAGCCCAGGAAAATTCTATTAAATTTCCTAACTTACTCGTTAAAAGAGAAAATCCTCTCCAAGGCTCTGGGGTTGAAATCAATCGAAGAGGATGGGTTCAGGTACGAGATAAGATCTGACGTCTCTGTTACCACCTCCAATAGGCAATGGGAGATGGGGCAAAGGATCGAGAACTTAAAACGCTTGGGCGCTTCTGTTCAGTTAAGATTTCCAGCCTATTTGAAAGTCATGTTGAACAACAAAATGCATATTTTCTACTCTGTGGATAAGCTTGACGACTTTATAAAAAGCTTCCAATCTGGCAGTTAGAGGGGAAAGAACGGCAAAGTGGAAAAAACAATAAAAATTCACGAATACAATCTAATCAACTAAAAAAAAAAAAAAAAAAATATTTTCAGCCCGGGGGCGTTTGAAGGCGGGGGGCACTCATATGGCCTTGAGCCATGTAGTTAAAGGGGGTTTTTTTCTATGGAGTGGGAGGGTGGGGGGGACACAGGGTGGGGAGCAATGGGGAAAAAAAAAAAAATCCTCAATAGCCTCTGAAAATATTCCTAACACCTATATGGTATTTTATTTTGTATTTTGTATTTTTCTTTTTTATGAATGACTGAGAGAAGTAAGGCGGTAATAAGAATACTATCATGGAATGTTAATGGTCTTAGTGTACGAGGAAGAAGGTATAAAATCCTACAATATTTAAGAGACTGCCCAGCTGAGATCATTATATTACAAGAGACCCACCTATCAGAGAAAGAGGGATTAGACCTCTTTAGAACCCAAAATTGGATCTCCCAAGCAGTCTGCTCATCTCAGTCGGGAGTCACTAAGGGAGTGGCGATTCTTGTTAAAAAAGGGCCGCAAGTAGTGTTCGGATCACACACTTCAGATAAAGCAGGCAGATGGCTAGTGGTGAAGGCAAAGATCTCAGGTTACCCCTTCATGTTAGCGGGATATTATGGCCCCAATAGGGATGATCCCCTTCCTCTGGGAGAACTAGTAGCCGAATTGGTGGACTCCTCTGATCCAATTATTCTTGCCGGAGACTTCAATGCTGTTCTAGACCACACTCTAGATAGGTCATCCGACAGCAGGGCATGTGTTAATCCGAAAATGTCAATGCTCATTAAACAAGTCATGACACAGTTGGGGCTTCAAGATATTTGGCGGCTGAAGGCTGGACTTAAAAAAAAAGGTTTCACATTTCACAACCATAAATATAGACATCAGTCCAGGATAGACTATTTCCTCACTGACAGCAGCTTGACCAAGTGGATTCAAAAGGTCGAGCATGTGGGTGCCCATCTGTCCGATCATTCGGCAGTACTTCTATATCTAGATTTATATGAGAAAGTCTCCCAATCAAGATGGATGCTTGATCGCACAATTTTACAGGATGAGGATATAGTGGCCATACTTGCTAGAGAAACTGAGGAATTCTTCCTGTTTAATAAGGGTTCAGCTACATCTGGCGTAATCTGGGACGCCTATAAGGCCTTCTTGAGAGGTAGGTTGGGTACACTAGCGGCTGAGAAAAGACGCAATTATCGTAAAGATCTATTGGCAGTGGAGGAAAAGATCCAGTCCCTAGAGAAAGATCTCTCTGATCCAAAACTACAGGAGGAAGCCCGGGGAGTTCTTTTCCAGGAGATACTGAAAGAAAAATCCAAATTGTCAATAGTTCTACAGGATAGAGTAAGAAAAAAATGGGAAGCCAGCAGGTTGGCTCACTTCGAATACAGTGAAGGTTGCAGTAAGCTGCTGGCTTGGAAAGCAAAAAAAGAACAGGCGAGAAACAGGATTGACCAGATCCGAAGTGACTGCACAGGCGCCCTTACCACCAACAATGAGGAGATCCAACACGCCTTTCATAATCACTATAGCAAGGTGTACCATGAAGATTTAAAACCTACTCAGGAAGAGGTCCAAACATGGCTATCCCAAAGTTTAATCATTTCAGCCGATAAATCTAGGAGTTTGAATCAGGAGATAAAAGAAGGGGAAGTGGAGCTTGCATTACGACAAGGGAAGATGGCCAAAGCCCCGGGCCCGGACGGGCTACCTTCTGAGGTTTATAAAGCTTTGGCAAATACACTAATACCCTTCCTCTTGGAGATTTTCAATGATCTTTTCATTAAGGGTGCGGAATTGCCAGCCTCATGGAACGAAGCCAATAACTCCTTAATTCTAAAGCCTGGAAAAAACCCGATAAACTGTGACTCATATCGGCCAATCTCCTTATTGAACTGTGACTATAAGATCTTCACAAAAATATTGGCCGATAGATTGAATGGTCCTATGGCAGAGCTGATCCACAGTGACCAGAAAGGATTTATTCGTGGAAGGTTCCTAAAGGAACTAACTCACTCACTAATAGGTTCAATAGACCTTGCAACCACCTACGAGCTCCCATTGGCTGTAATTGCTTTGGATGCCACCAAGGCTTTTGATCGAGTTAACTGGCCCTTTCTAAAAGCAGCAGCAAGGTCAGCTAACCTGGGTCCAAATTTTTGTAGAATATTGGGAGCCATATATAGCCATCCAAAAGCCAGATTGTTGGTCAATGATTCTTTAACAGATCCAATTTTTATTAGTAGAGGTACACGACAGGGGTGTCCTCTATCACCGCTTTTGTTTAATCTGTATATAGAGCCCCTGGCCAGAAGAATCAGGGAAGATCCTGAGATCATACCTTTTCATTTCCAAGGCTGGAATAAGAAACTGGGCCTCTACGCGGACGACATTCTCATCTACACTACCAACTTGCATGAAGGTGATTCTTTTGTTGATCGGGAGCCAGTGGGGTCTCCCAGGTGACCGGCAATGTAGCTGCGGTGGGTGATATTCAGAATAAGTCTTGTGGCAGCATTCTTGATTCTTTGCAGTTTCTTTTGGAGCTTCTGGGTGTGACTGCACTTTGCCTGACCAGAAGTACACAGCTGCCTGAAAAGAAGTACACTTCAGTGACTGAGTTGATTTGCCTGGCACTCTGGGACACTTCTTTAATGGCATATTTTTTATATGTTTGTCAATGTGTTTTTGCCTAATGAATGTTGTTGCACATACAACTTTTAATTATTATTATTTAAATTTGTACAGTGCATGGCTACCCAACCACGGGTTTCCCAGTGCTACACTACAGTATAGGTACCCAGAAACACAGCAAGGACTGCTCCAGATGACAGTATTTTAAAACAGAGAGGTTTTAAGTTTCCTTCAGTAGACGGAAAGTGAGCGATAGGCTATCAAGTCAGGGGGAAGGGAGTTCCACATCTTTGGGACTAAAAAGAAAAAGGCTCGGCCTCCTTGCCTAGATCTTCTAACTCTAGGAACTACAGCGACATCCAGATTGCTTGAAATTCAGGAATCAGCTTGGTGTGTATGACAACACCAAAGATCTTAGGTAGGAGGGGCCAGACTTTGAAAGACATTTGTGCCTATAGCACAGCGCCTTAAATTGAATGCAACATTCAGTTGGGAGGCAGTGCAGTTCTCGGGAAATGCTGACAGTGGAATGAAACTTGGGGGATGCAGTAAAGGTCTAGCCGGTGTATTCTGCATTATCTGGAGTCACCTGAGGAGGTGCTTAGTGACCCCCTAAGTACAGAATGTTCCCACAGTCAAGCCTCAAAATTATCAAGGCCTAGATGACTGTTCGCTGGGCCGAGAAAGGGAGACATCCTAGAATTGTTTTGACACATCTTAAAATACCGACACAGGTAGCAGCCACTTTGGTGATTTGGTGACTCATGGAAAGATTCACATCCAGCCAAAATCCTGGATTCTTGACTTGCTGGAACAGTGGTAGGTAAAGGACCAATCACCTCAGGCCATAATTGTGGACCCCACAAATGGGGAAGGTTGCCCAACAATAGGACCTCAGTCTTTTCTCCGTTTAACTTAAAAGATTTGGAGTTCATTCAGAAGCAGACTTGTGTGAGGCAACTGTTCAGTGCCTCTGCACTATGATCATCCGAGATGACAGGGAGACAATACTCTGAGTATCGACCTAGGAAAGAAGGGTAAGACCATACTTTTCTATGATGTCTGCAAGTGGTCTTACGTACAAGTTAAAAAGGATTGGGCTGAGGCTGGAGCCCTGAGGATCTCCAGAAGGTAGAGGGTATAGCTTAGGGTGATGTTGATGGGTGTAAACTTGCAAGACATGGTTCAGAAGAAAGGAGCTCAACCAGGCCAGAGCCATGACCTGCACCCTTACAGCCTGCAACCTTTAAAGAAACATGTTGGGCTTCACTGTGTCAAATGCTGCACTAAGTTCTAACAAAATCAGTGCAGAGGTGCAACCGCTATCTAGTTGTTGCCTTAGGTTTTCTGTTACAGCCAAGAGGGATGACTCTGTACTGTGGCCAGCCCGAAAGCCCGATTGAGAAGGGTGAAGCAGGCTGTTTTGTTCTGTGTAAAATGTGAGTTGTTCATCCACATGCTTTTGTAGGTTTTTAGATAGCGTAGGCAAGACGGATATTATTCTATATTTAGACCAGGTGGAGGGGTCCAGGTTAGGTTTTTTAAGTAGGGAAATGACCATGGCATGTTTCCATGCCCTTGGGACAATCCCTTCGGTAAGTGAGGTATTTTACAGTTGTATAAGTACATCCACTGACAGAGGATGAAGTTTGCCAAACACTGCAGGAGGACAATGGTTGAGAGGTGTACCTTTCCTGACAGAAATAAGGTGGGATTTTGAAAGTCACGTGTCCAGAATCTGGAATGCACTCAATGAGCAAGTTATGGCAGGATTTGTGGGAGTGGTATGTATATCTGCAAAGGTATAGTATAGGAGAGAAAGTGGCTTGAATGTCATCAACTTTCTTTTTTTTTTAATTTTATTTATTGTTTTAACTTCAACAAAACAGTCATATATTGAGCAATGTAGAGAGAAATAACAGTAACAAACGTGAAAAAAAATATACAACGGGAAAACACAAATGAAGGAAATATCTTAAATCCATTTTGTAACTGGATCCCAGATTTTTGATCCTTGCCTTTTTTTCCTTATCCCCTTAAGCTTGTACATAGCCAATTCTAAATAGTAAATAGAGAGTAACTTACATTGCCATTGATGAAAGGTTGGGGGTTCATTATCAATCCAGCGAGAGGTAATGCAGAAGCAGAAAACGGACATACAAATAAACAAAAAAGCTTCTTCAGACGTAGATCTAATCCCAGATTGGTCTGCCTGAGTACCAAAAATTACCAAATCAGGAGAGAATTTCACAGCAATCCCTAGATTATTATTAATAAAAGATTCAGTAGCGGTAATAAAGCAAGATAGTTTCTCACATTTAAAAAACATATGAGTGAGTCCGCATCCGCCTCATTGCAACGGTTACATCTTGATGCACTGCCAACCTTCCACTTAGCTATCTTAATGGGAGAATAATAAAGATCGAAGATAGACATGAAATGTTGGCTTTGAAGGGATCCATTAAAGAGTACCTTAATCGATAACTCAATTGATCTACCCATATCAATATCTACTAAATCTAACTTCCTTCGCCAGTTATTCTCCACAAAAGATAAATCATCTTCAAACTGATTAATAGTCATTTGGTAGACTTGGCCTATTTTTTGTGCTTTCCTCAGAGTTTCTAATATCTTATTAGAGCTCATACAGGAATGAGTGAGGAGACCTTTTGATTCTAAGAAACTCCGAATCTGAAGATACTTGAAAAAATGATGCTGTGATAGACCATATTTGGTTTGGAGAGCTGAGAATGAAGAAAATTGAGCATCTGCATATAAGTCTCCCAAAATCCGTATTCCTAAGAGCAGCCATTTTCTAATGATTCGGTCATGAGAGACGGAGGGTAAAGCAGGATTATTGAAAATCGGGGAGTAGAAGTTAATTTCACCCAAGCAAAGAATTTTTTTGTCGCCAAATTGGAGCACAGGCTAAAATAATCTTAAATTTAGTTTTTTTATAATAACTGGGTTCAATGATTTTAACTAAACATTGAGGAGCAGCTTTGCCTAACAGTAATTCATAGATTGAGGGATAAACAGATTCTTCAATAGCAGTATCCGGAAAAAGAAGTATTCTCATAAATCTTAAAGAGATAAGCCAATAATACAGCCGCAAGTTAGGGACTCCCCACCCCCCTTTCAGCCTGGGTAGAGAGCACCATTTCAGCGCTCGACGAGAGCGATGATACCCCCACAGGAATCTAGAAATCATTCTATCAATTTTTGTAAAGTAGTATGCCGGAAACAAGAGTGGTATGGTTCGAAATAAATATAAAAACTTTGGGAAAATTAACATTTTAATTATATTGACTCGGCCGTACAGGGAGAAATGCAAATTATTTAATCTCTCCAAAATTTTATTAGAAGAGTCCAAGACAGGCTCAATATTTAAACGTACAATCTCTTCGACCTTAGTTGAAATCGTTATCCCCAAATATTGGACTTCAGAGTCAAAGACTAATTCATTAGGTCGGCCAAAATCAGAATGGATTAATTGGGTTTTAGTTACATTTAATTTATAACCAGAGAACAGGCCAAATTCTTCTGCCAGGAGGATGATTTTTAGTAGTGCACGTCTAATGTCTATGGTGGTTACGGCAACATCATCTGCATAAGCGAAAATTTTAAACGAGTTGTTGTTAATTGTTACAGGTATAATATCTGCCGCGGAGGATAGGTTCCGTAGATATGGTTCTAAATATAATGCGAATAGCAAGGGGGAACACGGACATCCTTGTCTAGTCCCCCTAGTTATCGCATAGCCCTTAGAGAGAGAGTTGGTTATTCTTATAGCAGCTTTAGGTTGAGTATAGAGGGCTTTAACTGCATTGATATAAAGAGAGGGGAAACCCATCCATAACAGGACAGACCATAGGAACTCCCAGGAGACCCTGTCGAACGCTTTTTCTGCGTCCAACAGGGCCACTGCAACTGGGGATTTGGAAGCCTGAGCCCAATCTAATAATGCAATTATTTTTTTTACATGGTCTGTGGTGTCCCTTTTCAATATAAAGCCATGTTGTCTGATGGACACGAGAGTCGGCATCAGGGGATTCAATCTATTGGCAAGAATTTTCGAGTAGATTTTGCTATCAGTAGGAATTAGAGAGATAGGTCGATATGAACCTAATTCTTCACTGTTTTTGCCCTTCTTTTTAAAGATGACAATGATAGCATGAGACCATGACTCAGGTGGATTACCAGCAAAAGCAGAGCTAAAGATTTTCATTAATTCTGACCTTAAAATTCCTCTAAATATACGATAAAATTCTAAAGGAATGGAATCCGGGCCCATGGCTTTGCCGACCGCGAGACCGGTGATGGCTAATTCGATCTCTTCCCAGGTAACTGGGGCACTGAGACGTTCCACATGTTCTGGTGACATATTCGAAGTGTTAATCTTGTCGAGATAATGTTTTGTAACAAGATCAGATACACTGTCCGGTTGGTGATACAGCAATTGATAAAATTCATTAAATGCTGCAAGTATATCTTCTTTAGAAGTTTTAAAGCCCCCGTTAAGATCTTGAATTTTAAGAATCTCATTAGCCGTAGCTCTTTGACGTAATCTTTGTGCTAAAACTTTACCGGTTTGTTCACTCAGTTCATAACTTTCCGTTCGATGTTGATTATGATGTAAAGCTACTTGGTCGGCTATGTGTGCATAAACCGAACTACGTTTAATCGATAAATCAAGTTGGGATTCCTCTATATCACTATGCAGTTTGATGCTTTCCGCAAGCCGTTTCTCCGCATGTAGAACCATATCACAATCCTTTTTAAATTTATTCCGCTTAACTCTTAGTTGGAGGTTAGCATATTTTAATGTCTCTCCCCGTACAACTGATTTAAAAGTGTCCCAGACTACTGGGACTGAAGCCGACTCATTATTAATCTCAAAGAACTCTTGAATGACATTCGTCATAAACTGAATATAGTCTCGTTGCGAGAGTAGATTCCTCTGGAATGTCCAGGTTGATTTATTACCCTGTCCAACTAGAGGAAGACTGAGCTTTAAGCAGAGAGGATTATGATCAGATAGTAGTTTAGGTAAGACTTCTAGCTCAATTTTATCCAAAAAAAACTGAGATAGAAAAAAGTAGTCAATACGAACAAATTTCCTATGTGGAGCAGAAAAAAAAGTAAAACCATACTCATCTGGGTGGATACTATGCCAAGCATCGGATAAAGCATTATCTAATACCAGAGACCGCAGAGCTTTAAAAGACCGTGGCTTCAAGCCTTTATATCTTGGGTTTTGCCTGATACTAAAATTTGCCTCAATGTGGATGTTAAAATCCCCACAAAAAATAATGGGAATACTATTGAAAGCGAGCTCCTGGTTTAGATAATTAAATAGCTCGGAGTCATCCAGGTTGGGGCCGTAGACTGAGTAAATCAAAAATCTATTCTGAGAGATTGAAAGTTCTGCCGCGGCCCAGCGGCCCCATTTATCAGCAGAAGTCTTAATTACAGTACCCAGATTCCGGCGCATGAGTATAGCTACGCCGCGTTTAATGCCTGTCTGCCTGGAAACTATTAACATATCCAATCCCAGATGCTTTAGCAAATCCCTTTTTTCCCATGATAAGTGTGTCTCTTGAAGACAGAGTATATCTATTTGTAACAGATGAATCATATTGGTCAGCATACCTCTCTTTTTCGCATCATTAAGACCATTAACATTGAGAGAACAAATTTTGATTACTCTATCCATTGGATGAAGAGACACAAAAGAAGATAAAAAAAATTGTAGTTTTTCAAACGTGGCTCCTTATAAAGTTGAAAACAGATCACAATAGCTGGGAATTTCATCACTTTACCCAATAATACGTCATTGGTAAACCAGTCTGAACAGTATTCCATGTCCTGCAAATAGTCAGTCATAATCATTATATGTTGCTCAAATTTGACTGAAGTTGAATTACACCTCCACCACCCCCACCACCGCTGCCACCCCACCGCAGCCCCCCCTGACACCCCCCCCACCCCAACCCACCTTATGAGGCACAGGGACAGCCAGTGGGGGTCTCCCAGGTGACCGGCAATGTAGCTGCGGTGGGTGATATTCAGAATAAGTCTTGTGGCAGCATTCTTGATTCTTTGCAGTTTCTTTTGGAGCTTCTGGGTGTGACTGCATTTTGCCTGACCAGAAGTACACAGCTGCCTGAAAAGAAGTACACTTCAGTGACTGAGTTGATTTGCCTGGCACTCTGGGACACTTCTTTAATAGCATATTTTTTATATGTTTGTCAATGTGTTTTTGCCTAATGAATGTTGTTGCACATACAACTTTTAATTATTATTATTTAAATGTGTACAGTGCATGGCTACCCAACCAAGGGTTTCCCAGTGCTACACTACAGTATAGGTAACAAGAAACACAGCAAGGACTGCTCCAGATGACAGTATTTTAAAGCATAGAGGTTTTAAGTTTCCTTCAGTAGACGGAAAGTGAGCGATAGGCTATCAAGTCAGGGGGAAGGGAGTTCCACATCTTTGGGACTAAAAAGAAAAAGGCTCGGCCTCCTTGCCTAGATCTTCTAACTCTAGGAACTACAGCGACATCCAGATTGCTTGAATTCATGAATCAGCTTGGTGTGTATGACAACACCAAAGATCTTAGGTAGGAGGGGCTAGACTATGGACAGAGTTGAGAGGCTAGAAAATTTCCAGAGACGAAATAATCTTAAAATTTTGAAGGTGCCTGAAGGCAGAGAAGGAGATGATATCAAATCATACATGGTTAGACTTATCAAGAATAAGCTCCAACTAGAGGAGTCGGAAGAAGATTTAGCTAAGGACATACAACGTGTCCATAGGGACCCCTTTAGACCCAATACAAATAGGTCTAAGCCCAGGAAAATTCTATTAAATTTCCTAACTTACTCGTTAAAAGAGAAAATCCTCTCCAAGGCTCTGGGGTTGAAATCAATCGAAGAGGATGGGTTCAGGTACGAGATAAGATCTGACGTCTCTGTTACCACCTCCAATAGGCAATGGGAGATGGGGCAAAGGATCGAGAACTTAAAACGCTTGGGCGCTTCTGTTCAGTTAAGATTTCCAGCCTATTTGAAAGTCATGTTGAACAACAAAATGCATATTTTCTACTCTGTGGATAAGCTTGACGACTTTATAAAAAGCTTCCAATCTGGCAGTTAGAGGGGAAAGAACGGCAAAGTGGAAAAAACAATAAAAATTCACGAATACAATCTAATCAACTAAAAAAAAAAATATATATATTTTCAGCCCGGGGGCGTTTGAAGGCGGGGGGCACTCATATGGCCTTGAGCCATGTAGTTAAAGGGGTTTTTTTCTATGGAGTGGGAGGGTGGGGGGGACACAGGGTGGGGAGCAATGGGGAAAAAAAAAAATCCTCAATAGCCTCTGAAAATATTCCTAACACCTATATGGTATTTTATTTTGTATTTTGTATTTTTCTTTTTTATGAATGACTGAGAGAAGTAAGGCGGTAATAAGAATACTATCATGGAATGTTAATGGTCTTAGGGTACGAGGAAGAAGGTATAAAATCCTACAATATTTAAGAGACTGCCCAGCTGAGATCATTATATTACAAGAGACCCACCTATCAGAGAAAGAGGGATTAGACCTCTTTAGAACCCAAAATTGGATCTCCCAAGCAGTCTGCTCATCTCAGTCGGGAGTCACTAAGGGAGTGGCGATTCTTGTTAAAAAAGGGCCGCAAGTAGTGTTCGGATCACACACTTCAGATAAAGCAGGCAGATGGCTAGTGGTGAAGGCAAAGATCTCAGGTTACCCCTTCATGTTAGCGGGATATTATGGCCCCAATAGGGATGATCCCCTTCCTCTGGGAGAACTAGTAGCCGAATTGGTGGACTCCTCTGATCCAATTATTCTTGCCGGAGACTTCAATGCTGTTCTAGACCACACTCTAGATAGGTCATCCGACAGCAGGGCATGTGTTAATCCGAAAATGTCAATGCTCATTAAACAAGTCATGACACAGTTGGG
This sequence comes from Triturus cristatus, assembly GCF_964204655.1. Classification (NCBI taxonomy): domain Eukaryota; kingdom Metazoa; phylum Chordata; class Amphibia; order Caudata; family Salamandridae; genus Triturus; species Triturus cristatus. The sequence continues at coordinate 100,195,467 of NC_140582.1, forward strand.
GCTTCAAGATATTTGGCGGCTGAAGGCTGGACTTAAAAAAAAAGGTTTCACATTTCACAACCATAAATATAGACATCAGTCCAGGATAGACTATTTCCTCACTGACAGCAGCTTGACCAAGTGGATTCAAAAGGTCGAGCATGTGGGTGCCCATCTGTCCGATCATTCGGCAGTACTTCTATATCTAGATTTATATGAGAAAGTCTCCCAATCAAGATGGATGCTTGATCGCACAATTTTACAGGATGAGGATATAGTGGCCATACTTGCTAGAGAAACTGAGGAATTCTTCCTGTTTAATAAGGGTTCAGCTACATCTGGCGTAATCTGGGACGCCTATAAGGCCTTCTTGAGAGGTAGGTTGGGTACACTAGCGGCTGAGAAAAGACGCAATTATCGTAAAGATCTATTGGCAGTGGAGGAAAAGATCCAGTCCCTAGAGAAAGATCTCTCTGATCCAAAACTACAGGAGGAAGCCCGGGGAGTTCTTTTCCAGGAGATACTGAAAGAAAAATCCAAATTGTCAATAGTTCTACAGGATAGAGTAAGAAAAAAATGGGAAGCCAGCAGGTTGGCTCACTTCGAATACAGTGAAGGTTGCAGTAAGCTGCTGGCTTGGAAAGCAAAAAAAGAACAGGCGAGAAACAGGATTGACCAGATCCGAAGTGACTGCACAGGCGCCCTTACCACCAACAATGAGGAGATCCAACACGCCTTTCATAATCACTATAGCAAGGTGTACCATGAAGATTTAAAACCTACTCAGGAAGAGGTCCAAACATGGCTATCCCAAAGTTTAATCATTTCAGCCGATAAATCTAGGAGTTTGAATCAGGAGATAAAAGAAGGGGAAGTGGAGCTTGCATTACGACAAGGGAAGATGGCCAAAGCCCCGGGCCCGGACGGGCTACCTTCTGAGGTTTATAAAGCTTTGGCAAATACACTAATACCCTTCCTCTTGGAGATTTTCAATGATCTTTTCATTAAGGGTGCGGAATTGCCAGCCTCATGGAACGAAGCCAATATCTCCTTAATTCTAAAGCCTGGAAAAAACCCGATAAACTGTGACTCATATCGGCCAATCTCCTTATTGAACTGTGACTATAAGATCTTCACAAAAATATTGGCCGATAGATTGAATGGTCCTATGGCAGAGCTGATCCACACGGACCAGAAAGGATTTATTCGTGGAAGGTTCCTAAAGGAACTAACTCACTCACTAATAGGTTCAATAGACCTTGCAACCACCTACGAGCTCCCATTGGCTGTAATTGCTTTGGATACCACCAAGGCTTTTGATCGAGTTAACTGGCCCTTTCTAAAAGCAGCAGCAAGGTCAGCTAACCTGGGTCCAAATTTTTGTAGAATATTGGGAGCCATATATAGCCATCCAAAAGCCAGATTGTTGGTCAATGATTCTTTAACAGATCCAATTTTTATTAGTAGAGGTACACGACAGGGGTGTCCTCTATCACCGCTTTTGTTTAATCTGTATATAGAGCCCCTGGCCAGAAGAATCAGGGAAGATCCTGAGATCATACCTTTTCATTTCCAAGGCTGGAATAAGAAACTGGGCCTCTACGCGGACGACATTCTCATCTACACTACCAACTTGCATGAAGGTGATTCTTTTGTTGATCGGGAGCCAGTGGGGTCTCCCAGGTGACCGGCAATGTAGCTGCGGTGGGTGATATTCAGAATAAGTCTTGTGGCAGCATTCTTGATTCTTTGCAGTTTCTTTTGGAGCTTCTGGGTGTGACTGCATTTTGCCTGACCAGAAGTACACAGCTGCCTGAAAAGAAGTACACTTCAGTGACTGAGTTGATTTGCCTGGCACTCTGGGACACTTCTTTAATGGCATATTTTTTATATGTTTGTCAATGTGTTTTTGCCTAATGAATGTTGTTGCACATACAACTTTTAATTATTATTATTTAAATTTGTACAGTGCATGGCTACCCAACCACGGGTTTCCCAGTGCTACACTACAGTATAGGTACCCAGAAACACAGCAAGGACTGCTCCAGATGACAGTATTTTAAAACAGAGAGGTTTTAAGTTTCCTTCAGTAGACGGAAAGTGAGCGATAGGCTATCAAGTCAGGGGGAAGGGAGTTCCACATCTTTGGGACTAAAAAGAAAAAGGCTCGGCCTCCTTGCCTAGATCTTCTAACTCTAGGAACTACAGCGACATCCAGATTGCTTGAAATTCAGGAATCAGCTTGGTGTGTATGACAACACCAAAGATCTTAGGTAGGAGGGGCCAGACTTTGAAAGACATTTGTGCCTATAGCACAGCGCCTTAAATTGAATGCAACATTCAGTTGGGAGGCAGTGCAGTTCTCGGGAAATGCTGACAGTGGAATGAAACTTGGGGGATGCAGTAAAGGTCTAGCCGGTGTATTCTGCATTATCTGGAGTCACCTGAGGAGGTGCTTAGTGACCCCCTAAGTACAGAATGTTCCCACAGTCAAGCCTCAAAATTATCAAGGCCTAGATGACTGTTCGCTGGGCCGAGAAAGGGAGACATCCTAGAATTGTTTTGACATATCTTAAAATACCGACACAGGTAGCAGCCACTTTGGTGATTTGGTGACTCATGGAAAGATTCACATCCAGCCAAAATCCTGGATTCTTGACTTGCTGGAACAGTGGTAGGTAAAGGACCAATCACCTCAGGCCATAATTGTGGACCCCACAAATGGGGAAGGTTGCCCAACAATAGGACCTCAGTCTTTTCTCCGTTTAACTTAAAAGATTTGGAGTTCATTCAGAAGCAGACTTGTGTGAGGCAACTGTTCAGTGCCTCTGCACTATGATCATCCGAGATGACAGGGAGACAATACTCTGAGTATCGACCTAGGAAAGAAGGGTAAGACCATACTTTTCTATGATGTCTGCAAGTGGTCTTACGTACAAGTTAAAAAGGATTGGGCTGAGGCTGGAGCCCTGAGGATCTCCAGAAGGTAGAGGGTATAGCTTAGGGTGATGTTGATGGGTGTAAACTTGCAAGACATGGTTCAGAAGAAAGGAGCTCAACCAGGCCAGAGCCATGGCCTGCACCCTTACAGCCTGCAACCTTTAAAGAAACATGTTGGGCTTCACTGTGTCAAATGCTGCACTAAGTTCTAACAAAATCAGTGCAGAGGTGCAACCGCTATCTAGTTGTTGCCTTAGGTTTTCTGTTACAGCCAAGAGGGATGACTCTGTACTGTGGCCAGCCCGAAAGCCCGATTGAGAAGGGTGAAGCAGGCTGTTTTGTTCTGTGTAAAATGTGAGTTGTTCATCCACATGCTTTTGTAGGATTTTAGATAGCGTAGGCAAGACGGATATTATTCTATATTTAGACCAGGTGGAGGGGTCCAGGTTAGGTTTTTTAAGTAGGGAAATGACCATGGCATGTGTCCATGCCCTTGGGACAATCCCTTCGGTAAGTGAGGTATTTTACAGTTGTATAAGTACATCCACTGACAGAGGATGAAGTTTGCCAAACACCGCAGGAGGACAAGGGTTGAGAGGTGTACCTTTCCTGACAGAAATAAGGTGGGATTTTGAAAGTCACGTGTCCAGAATCTGGAATGCACTCAATGAGCAAGTTATGGCAGGATTTGTGGGAGTGGTATGTATTTCTGCAAAGGTATAGTATAGGAGAGAAAGTGGCTTGAATGTCATCAACTTTCTTTTTTTTTTTATTTTATTTATTGTTTTAACTTCAACAAAACAGTCATATATTGAGCAATGTAGAGAGAAATAACAGTAACAAACGTGAAAAAAATATACAACGGGAAAACACAAATGAAGGAAATATCTTAAATCCATTTTGTAACTGGATCCCAGATTTTTGATCCTTGCCTTTTTTTCCTTATCCCCTTAAGCTTGTACATAGCCAATTCTAAATAGTAAATAGAGAGTAACTTACATTGCCATTGATGAAAGGTTGGGGGTTCATAACCAATCCAGCGAGAGGTAATGCAGAAGCAGAAAACGGACATACAAATAAACAAAAAAGCTTCTTCAGACGTAGATCTAATCCCAGATTGGTCTGCATGAGTACCAAAAATTACCAAATCAGGAGAGAATTTCACAGCAATCCCTAGATTATTATTAATAAAAGATTCAGTAGCGGTAATAAAGCAAGATAGTTTCTCACATTTAAAAAACATATGAGTGGAGTCCGCATCCGCCTCATTGCAACGGTTACATCTTGATGCACTGCCAACCTTCCACTTAGCTATCTTAATGGGAGAATAATAAAGATCGAAGATAGACATGAAATGTTGGCTTTGAAGGGATCCATTAAAGAGTACCTTAATCGATAACTCAATTGATCTACCCATATCAATATCTACTAAATCTAACTTCCTTCGCCAGTTATTCTCCACAAAAGATAAATCATCTTCAAACTGATTAATAGTCATTTGGTAGACTTGGCCTATTTTTTGTGCTTTCCTCAGAGTTTCTAATATCTTATTAGAGCTCATACAGGAATGAGTGAGGAGACCTTTTGATTCTAAGAAACTCCGAATCTGAAGATACTTGAAAAAATGATGCTGTGATAGACCATATTTGGTTTGGAGAGCTGAGAATGAAGAAAATTGAGCATCTGCATATAAGTCTCCCAAAATCCGTATTCCTAAGAGCAGCCATTTTCTAATGATTCGGTCATGAGAGACGGAGGGTAAAGCAGGATTATTGAAAATCGGGGAGTAGAAGTTAATTTCACCCAAGCAAAGAATTTTTTTGTCGCCAAATTGGAGCACAGGCTAAAATAATCTTAAATTTAGTTTTTTTATAATAACTGGGTTCAATGATTTTAACTAAACATTGAGGAGCAGCTTTGCCTAACAGTAATTCATAGATTGAGGGATAAACAGATTCTTCAATAGCAGTATCCGGAAAAAGAAGTATTCTCATAAATCTTAAAGAGATAAGCCAATAATACAGCCGCAAGTTAGGGACTCCCCACCCCCCTTTCAGCCTGGGTAGAGAGCACCATTTCAGCGCTCGACGAGAGCGATGATACCCCCACAGGAATCTAGAAATCATTCTATCAATTTTTGTAAAGTAGTATGCCGGAAACAAGAGTGGTATGGTTCGAAATAAATATAAAAACTTTGGGAAAATTAACATTTTAATTATATTGACTCGGCCGTACAGGGAGAAATGCAAATTATTTAATCTCTCCAAAATTTTATTAGAAGAGTCCAAGACAGGCTCAATATTTAAACGTACAATCTCTTCGACCTTAGTTGAAATCGTTATCCCCAAATATTGGACTTCAGAGTCAAAGACTAATTCATTAGGTCGGCCAAAATCAGAATGGATTAATTGGGTTTTAGTTACATTTAATTTATAACCAGATAACAGGCCAAATTCTTCTGCCAGGAGGATGATTTTTGGTAGTGCACGTCTAATGTCTATGGTGGTTACGACAACATCATCTGCATAAGCGAAAATTTTAAACGAGTTGTTGTTAATTGTTACAGGTATAATATCTGCCGCGGAGGATAGGTTCCGTAGATATGGTTCTAAATATAATGCGAATAGCAAGGGGGAACACGGACATCCTTGTCTAGTCCCCCTAGTTATCGCATAGCCCTTAGAGAGAGAGTTGGTTATTCTTATAGCAGCTTTAGGTTGAGTATAGAGGGCTTTAACTGCATTGATATAAAGAGAGGGGAAACCCATCCATAACAGGACAGACCATAGGAACTCCCAGGAGACCCTGTCGAACGCTTTTTCTGCGTCCAACAGGGCCACTGCAACTGGGGATTTGGAAACCTGAGCCCAATCTAATAATGCAATTATTTTTTTTACATGGTCTGTGGTGTCCCTTTTCAATATGAAGCCATGTTGTCTGATGGACACGAGAGTCGGCATCAGGGGATTCAATCTATTGGCAAGAATTTTCGAGTAGATTTTGCTATCAGTAGGAATCAGAGAGATAGGTCGATATGAACCTAATTCTTCACTGTTTTTGCCCTTCTTTTTAAAGATGACAATGATAGCATGAGACCATGACTCAGGTGGATTACCAGCAAAAGCAGAGCTAAAGATTTTCATTAATTCTGACCTTAAAATTCCTCTAAATATGCGATAAAATTCTAAAGGAATGGAATCCGGGCCCATGGCTTTGCCGACCGCGAGACCGGTGATGGCTAATTCGATCTCTTCCCAGGTAACTGGGGCACTGAGACATTCCACATGTTCTGGTGACATATTCGAAGTGTTAATCTTGTCGAGATAATGTTTTGTAACAAGATCAGATACACTGTCCGGTTGGTGATACAGCAATTGATAAAATTCATTAAATGCTGCAAGTATATCTTCTTTAGAAGTTTTAAAGCCCCCGTTAAGATCTTGAATTTTAAGAATCTCATTAGCCGTAGCTCTTTGACGTAATCTTTGTGCTAAAACTTTACCGGTTTGTTCACTCAGTTCATAACTTTCCGTTCGATGTTGATTATGATGTAAAGCTACTTGGTCGGCTATGTGTGCATAAACCGAACTACGTTTAATCGATAAATCAAGTTGGGATTCCTCTATATCACTATGCAGTTTGATGCTTTCCGCAAGCCGTTTCTCCGCATGTAGAACCATATCACAATCCTTTTTAAATTTATTCCGCTTAACTCTTAGTTGGAGGTTAGCATATTTTAATGTCTCTCCCCGTACAACTGATTTAAAAGTGTCCCAGACTACTGGGACTGAAGCCGACTCATTATTAATCTCAAAGAACTCTTGAATGACATTCGTCATAAACTGAATATAGTCTCGTTGCGAGAGTAGATTCCTCTGGAATGTCCAGGTTGATTTATTACCCTGTCCAACTAGAGGAAGACTGAGCTTTAAGCAGAGAGGATTATGATCAGATAGTAGTTTAGGTAAGACTTCTAGCTCAATTTTATCCAAAAAAACTGAGATAGAAAAAAGTAGTCAATACGAACAAATTTCCTATGTGGAGCAGAAAAAAAAGTAAAACCATACTCATCTGGGTGGATACTATGCCAAGCATCGGATAAAGCATTATCTAATACCAGAGACCGCAGAGCTTTAAAAGACCGTGGCTTCAAGCCTTTATATCTTGGGTTTTGCCTGATACTAAAATTTGCCTCAATGTGGATGTTAAAATCCCCACAAAAAATAATGGGAATACTATTGAAAGCGAGCTCCTGGTTTAGATAATTAAATAGCTCGGAGTCATCCAGGTTGGGGCCGTAGACTGAGTAAATCAAAAATCTATTCTGAGAGATTGAAAGTTCTGCCGCGGCCCAGCGGCCCCATTTATCAGCAGAAGTCTTAATTACAGTACCCAGATTCCGGCGCATGAGTATAGCTACGCCGCGTTTAATGCCTGTCTGCCTGGAAACTATTAACATATCCAATCCCAGATGCTTTAGCAAATCCCTTTTTTCCCATGATAAGTGTGTCTCTTGAAGACAGAGTATATCTATTTGTAACAGATGAATCATATTGGTCAGCATACCTCTCTTTTTCGCATCATTAAGACCATTAACATTGAGAGAACAAATTTTGATTACTCTATCCATTGGATGAAGAGACACAAAAGAAGATAAAAAAAATTGTAGTTTTTCAAACGTGGCTCCTTATAAAGTTGAAAACAGATCACAATAGCTGGGAATTTCATCACTTTACCCAATAATACGTCATTGGTAAACCAGTCTGAACAGTATTCCATGTCCTGCAAATAGTCAGTCATAATCATTATATGTTGCTCAAATTTGACTGAAGTTGAATTACACCTCCACCACCCCCACCACCGCTGCCACCCCACCGCAGCCCCCCCTGACACCCCCCCCCCACCCCAACCCACCTTATGAGGCACAGGGACAGCCAGTGGGGGTCTCCCAGGTGACCGGCAATGTAGCTGCGGTGGGTGATATTCAGAATAAGTCTTGTGGCAGCATTCTTGATTCTTTGCAGTTTCTTTTGGAGCTTCTGGGTGTGACTGCATTTTGCCTGACCAGAAGTACACAGCTGCCTGAAAAGAAGTACACTTCAGTGACTGAGTTGATTTGCCTGGCACTCTGGGACACTTCTTTAATAGCATATTTTTTATATGTTTGTCAATGTGTTTTTGCCTAATGAATGTTGTTGCACATACAACTTTTAATTATTATTATTTAAATGTGTACAGTGCATGGCTACCCAACCAAGGGTTTCCCAGTGCTACACTACAGTATAGGTAACAAGAAACACAGCAAGGACTGCTCCAGATGACAGTATTTTAAAGCATAGAGGTTTTAAGTTTCCTTCAGTAGACGGAAAGTGAGCGATAGGCTATCAAGTCAGGGGGAAGGGAGTTCCACATCTTTGGGACTAAAAAGAAAAAGGCTCGGCCTCCTTGCCTAGATCTTCTAACTCTAGGAACTACAGCGACATCCAGATTGCTTGAATTCATGAATCAGCTTGGTGTGTATGACAACACCAAAGATCTTAGGTAGGAGGGGCTAGACTATGGACAGAGTTGAGAGGCTAGAAAATTTCCAGAGACGAAATAATCTTAAAATTTTGAAGGTGCCTGAAGGCAGAGAAGGAGATGATATCAAATCATACATGGTTAGACTTATCAAGAATAAGCTCCAACTAGAGGAGTCGGAAGAAGATTTAGCTAAGGACATACAACGTGTCCATAGGGACCCCTTTAGACCCAATACAAATAGGTCTAAGCCCAGGAAAATTCTATTAAATTTCCTAACTTACTCGTTAAAAGAGAAAATCCTCTCCAAGGCTCTGGGGTTGAAATCAATCGAAGAGGATGGGTTCAGGTACGAGATAAGATCTGACGTCTCTGTTACCACCTCCAATAGGCAATGGGAGATGGGGCAAAGGATCGAGAACTTAAAACGCTTGGGCGCTTCTGTTCAGTTAAGATTTCCAGCCTATTTGAAAGTCATGTTGAACAACAAAATGCATATTTTCTACTCTGTGGATAAGCTTGACGACTTTATAAAAAGCTTCCAATCTGGCAGTTAGAGGGGAAAGAACGGCAAAGTGGAAAAAACAATAAAAATTCACGAATACAATCTAATCAACTAAAAAAAAAAATATATATATTTTCAGCCCGGGGGCGTTTGAAGGCGGGGGGCACTCATATGGCCTTGAGCCATGTAGTTAAAGGGGTTTTTTTCTATGGAGTGGGAGGGTGGGGGGGACACAGGGTGGGGAGCAATGGGGAAAAAAAAAAATCCTCAATAGCCTCTGAAAATATTCCTAACACCTATATGGTATTTTATTTTGTATTTTGTATTTTTCTTTTTTATGAATGACTGAGAGAAGTAAGGCGGTAATAAGAATACTATCATGGAATGTTAATGGTCTTAGGGTACGAGGAAGAAGGTATAAAATCCTACAATATTTAAGAGACTGCCCAGCTGAGATCATTATATTACAAGAGACCCACCTATCAGAGAAAGAGGGATTAGACCTCTTTAGAACCCAAAATTGGATCTCCCAAGCAGTCTGCTCATCTCAGTCGGGAGTCACTAAGGGAGTGGCGATTCTTGTTAAAAAAGGGCCGCAAGTAGTGTTCGGATCACACACTTCAGATAAAGCAGGCAGATGGCTAGTGGTGAAGGCAAAGATCTCAGGTTACCCCTTCATGTTAGCGGGATATTATGGCCCCAATAGGGATGATCCCCTTCCTCTGGGAGAACTAGTAGCCGAATTGGTGGACTCCTCTGATCCAATTATTCTTGCCGGAGACTTCAATGCTGTTCTAGACCACACTCTAGATAGGTCATCCGACAGCAGGGCATGTGTTAATCCGAAAATGTCAATGCTCATTAAACAAGTCATGACACAGTTGGGGCTTCAAGATATTTGGCGGCTGAAGGCTGGACTTAAAAAAAAAGGTTTCACATTTCACAACCATAAATATAGACATCAGTCCAGGATAGACTATTTCCTCACTGACAGCAGCTTGACCAAGTGGATTCAAAAGGTCGAGCATGTGGGTGCCCATCTGTCCGATCATTCGGCAGTACTTCTATATCTAGATTTATATGAGAAAGTCTCCCAATCAAGATGGATGCTTGATCGCACAATTTTACAGGATGAGGATATAGTGGCCATACTTGCTAGAGAAACTGAGGAATTCTTCCTGTTTAATAAGGGTTCAGCTACATCTGGCGTAATCTGGGACGCCTATAAGGCCTTCTTGAGAGGTAGGTTGGGTACACTAGCGGCTGAGAAAAGACGCAATTATCGTAAAGATCTATTGGCAGTGGAGGAAAAGATCCAGTCCCTAGAGAAAGATCTCTCTGATCCAAAACTACAGGAGGAAGCCCGGGGAGTTCTTTTCCAGGAGATACTGAAAGAAAAATCCAAATTGTCAATAGTTCTACAGGATAGAGTAAGAAAAAAATGGGAAGCCAGCAGGTTGGCTCACTTCGAATACAGTGAAGGTTGCAGTAAGCTGCTGGCTTGGAAAGCAAAAAAAGAACAGGCGAGAAACAGGATTGACCAGATCCGAAGTGACTGCACAGGCGCCCTTACCACCAACAATGAGGAGATCCAACACGCCTTTCATAATCACTATAGCAAGGTGTACCATGAAGATTTAAAACCTACTCAGGAAGAGGTCCAAACATGGCTATCCCAAAGTTTAATCATTTCAGCCGATAAATCTAGGAGTTTGAATCAGGAGATAAAAGAAGGGGAAGTGGAGCTTGCATTACGACAAGGGAAGATGGCCAAAGCCCCGGGCCCGGACGGGCTACCTTCTGAGGTTTATAAAGCTTTGGCAAATACACTAATACCCTTCCTCTTGGAGATTTTCAATGATCTTTTCATTAAGGGTGCGGAATTGCCAGCCTCATGGAACGAAGCCAATATCTCCTTAATTCTAAAGCCTGGAAAAAACCCGATAAACTGTGACTCATATCGGCCAATCTCCTTATTGAACTGTGACTATAAGATCTTCACAAAAATATTGGCCGATAGATTGAATGGTCCTATGGCAGAGCTGATCCACACGGACCAGAAAGGATTTATTCGTGGAAGGTTCCTAAAGGAACTAACTCACTCACTAATAGGTTCAATAGACCTTGCAACCACCTACGAGCTCCCATTGGCTGTAATTGCTTTGGATACCACCAAGGCTTTTGATCGAGTTAACTGGCCCTTTCTAAAAGCAGCAGCAAGGTCAGCTAACCTGGGTCCAAATTTTTGTAGAATATTGGGAGCCATATATAGCCATCCAAAAGCCAGATTGTTGGTCAATGATTCTTTAACAGATCCAATTTTTATTAGTAGAGGTACACGACAGGGGTGTCCTCTATCACCGCTTTTGTTTAATCTGTATATAGAGCCCCTGGCCAGAAGAATCAGGGAAGATCCTGAGATCATACCTTTTCATTTCCAAGGCTGGAATAAGAAACTGGGCCTCTACGCGGACGACATTCTCATCTACACTACCAACTTGCATGAAGGTGATTCTTTTGTTGATCGGGAGCCAGTGGGGTCTCCCAGGTGACCGGCAATGTAGCTGCGGTGGGTGATATTCAGAATAAGTCTTGTGGCAGCATTCTTGATTCTTTGCAGTTTCTTTTGGAGCTTCTGGGTGTGACTGCATTTTGCCTGACCAGAAGTACACAGCTGCCTGAAAAGAAGTACACTTCAGTGACTGAGTTGATTTGCCTGGCACTCTGGGACACTTCTTTAATGGCATATTTTTTATATGTTTGTCAATGTGTTTTTGCCTAATGAATGTTGTTGCACATACAACTTTTAATTATTATTATTTAAATTTGTACAGTGCATGGCTACCCAACCACGGGTTTCCCAGTGCTACACTACAGTATAGGTACCCAGAAACACAGCAAGGACTGCTCCAGATGACAGTATTTTAAAACAGAGAGGTTTTAAGTTTCCTTCAGTAGACGGAAAGTGAGCGATAGGCTATCAAGTCAGGGGGAAGGGAGTTCCACATCTTTGGGACTAAAAAGAAAAAGGCTCGGCCTCCTTGCCTAGATCTTCTAACTCTAGGAACTACAGCGACATCCAGATTGCTTGAAATTCAGGAATCAGCTTGGTGTGTATGACAACACCAAAGATCTTAGGTAGGAGGGACCAGACTTTGAAAGACATTTGTGCCTATAGCACAGCGCCTTAAATTGAATGCAACATTCAGTTGGGAGGCAGTGCAGTTCTCGGGAAATGCTGACAGTGGAATGAAACTTGGGGGATGCAGTAAAGGTCTAGCCGGTGTATTCTGCATTATCTGGAGTCACCTGAGGAGGTGCTTAGTGACCCCCTAAGTACAGAATGTTCCCACAGTCAAGCCTCAAAATTATCAAGGCCTAGATGACTGTTCGCTGGGCCGAGAAAGGGAGACATCCTAGAATTGTTTTGACATATCTTAAAATACCGACACAGGTAGCAGCCACTTTGGTGATTTGGTGACTCATGGAAAGATTCACATCCAGCCAAAATCCTGGATTCTTGACTTGCTGGAACAGTGGTAGGTAAAGGACCAATCACCTCAGGCCATAATTGTGGACCCCACAAATGGGGAAGGTTGCCCAACAATAGGACCTCAGTCTTTTCTCCGTTTAACTTAAAAGATTTGGAGTTCATTCAGAAGCAGACTTGTGTGAGGCAACTGTTCAGTGCCTCTGCACTATGATCATCCGAGATGACAGGGAGACAATACTCTGAGTATCGACCTAGGAAAGAAGGGTAAGACCATACTTTTCTATGATGTCTGCAAGTGGTCTTACGTACAAGTTAAAAAGGATTGGGCTGAGGCTGGAGCCCTGAGGATCTCCAGAAGGTAGAGGGTATAGCTTAGGGTGATGTTGATGGGTGTAAACTTGCAAGACATGGTTCAGAAGAAAGGAGCTCAACCAGGCCAGAGCCATGGCCTGCACCCTTACAGCCTGCAACCTTTAAAGAAACATGTTGGGCTTCACTGTGTCAAATGCTGCACTAAGTTCTAACAAAATCAGTGCAGAGGTGCAACCGCTATCTAGTTGTTGCCTTAGGTTTTCTGTTACAGCCAAGAGGGATGACTCTGTACTGTGGCCAGCCCGAAAGCCCGATTGAGAAGGGTGAAGCAGGCTGTTTTGTTCTGTGTAAAATGTGAGTTGTTCATCCACATGCTTTTGTAGGATTTTAGATAGCGTAGGCAAGACGGATATTATTCTATATTTAGACCAGGTGGAGGGGTCCAGGTTAGGTTTTTTAAGTAGGGAAATGACCATGGCATGTGTCCATGCCCTTGGGACAATCCCTTCGGTAAGTGAGGTATTTTACAGTTGTATAAGTACATCCACTGACAGAGGATGAAGTTTGCCAAACACCGCAGGAGGACAAGGGTTGAGAGGTGTACCTTTCCTGACAGAAATAAGGTGGGATTTTGAAAGTCACGTGTCCAGAATCTGGAATGCACTCAATGAGCAAGTTATGGCAGGATTTGTGGGAGTGGTATGTATTTCTGCAAAGGTATAGTATAGGAGAGAAAGTGGCTTGAATGTCATCAACTTTCTTTTTTTTTTTATTTTATTTATTGTTTTAACTTCAACAAAACAGTCATATATTGAGCAATGTAGAGAGAAATAACAGTAACAAACGTGAAAAAAATATACAACGGGAAAACACAAATGAAGGAAATATCTTAAATCCATTTTGTAACTGGATCCCAGATTTTTGATCCTTGCCTTTTTTTCCTTATCCCCTTAAGCTTGTACATAGCCAATTCTAAATAGTAAATAGAGAGTAACTTACATTGCCATTGATGAAAGGTTGGGGGTTCATAACCAATCCAGCGAGAGGTAATGCAGAAGGTGTTTAGCCAAAATATCGAGTTTTAAATTTCGACCTACAATAATATCGTGTTTTTAATATCGTAGGTACAGAATATCGAAGTCAAGAATATCGATGGACAGAATATCGATCCCAAGGTAAGTAATATCGAAGTTAATAATATCGAAGTAATTAATATCGATGTAAGTAATATCGTAAGCAAAAATTTCGATGTCAATAATATCGATATTTATTTAGTGTAATGTAATTTAATATGTATTTTATTTGTATGTTAAACATTATTGTAATGTATTTTAATACATTTAAAAATAAATGTTTAGAGATTAATAATTATTTTAAATTTAATTTAGCGTTTTAGTATCAGAGCGGGTTGTGGGTTTATAGGGGAATAGGGTGGGAAGTAATTTAATTATAATTAATGAATTAATATGTATTGTTTAATTGGTATTTATGATTAATTAATTGGTAATTAATTAATAATTGGTAATTAATTATATTAATTGATTAATTAATTGGTAATTAATTATTAATAGTAAAATAATTTATTAATTGGTTAATTATATACATTATAACTAGTTTGATATTAATATTTATTTATTGTTATTGTTAATTAATTAATTGTTAATTAGTCATTAATTTGTGATTGAATTTTATTAAGTGATTAATTGATAATTAAATTAATTATGTGAATGTTTATGTGTAGTGGGTTGTGGGTTTATAGGGGAATAGGGTGGGAAGTAATTTAATTATAATTAATGAATTAATATGTATTGTTCAATTGGTATTTAGGATTAATTAATATGTAATTAATTAATAATTGGTAATTAATTATATTAATTGATTAATTAATTGTTAAATAATTATTAATTGTAAAAATATTTTATGAATTGGTAATTATATACATTATAATTAGTTTATTATTAATATCTATTTATTGTTATTGTTAATTAATTAATTGTTAATTAGTAATTAATTGGTGATTTAATTTTATTAAGTGATTAATTGATAATTAAATGAATTATGTGAATTTTTATGTGTAGTGGGTTGTGGGTTTATAGGGGAATAGGGTGGGATGTAATTAAAATAAAATAAATAATGATATTTTTTATTTATTTGTAATTATTATTAATTAATTGTTATTAGTTAAATATAGTAAATATAAATAATTTATAATTGTATTTTATTTGTTGTTATTGCTAATTAATGTATTACTGTTGCACTCTTTGGAGTTGGAATAGTAATTTTTACCCCTACGCTATCCAACCTTTTCTCTACTGTTGCACTGTCTGAAGTGGGAAGAGTCATTTTTACCCTTACGCTATCCAACACTTTCCCTACTATTGCATTCTCTGGAGTGGGAATAGTAAATTTTACCCTTACGCTATCCAACACTTTCCCTACTATTGCACTCTCTGGAGTTGGAATAGTAATTTTTACCCCTACGCTATCCAATGTTTTCCCTACTGTTGCACTCTTTGGAGTTGGAATAGTTATTTTTACCCCTACGCTATCCAACGTTTTCTCTACTGTTGCACTGTCTGGAGTGGGAATAGTAATTTTTACCCTTACGCTATCCAACACTTTCCCTACTATTGCACTCTCTGGAGTGGGAATAGTAAATTTTACCCTTACGCTTTCTAACACTTTCCCTACTATTGCACTCTCTGGAGTAGGAATAGTAATTTTTACCCCTACGCTATCCAACGTTTTCCCTACTGTTGCACTCTTTTGAGTTGGAATAGTTATTTGTACCCCTACACTATCCAACGTTTTCCCTACTGTTGCACTGTCTGGAGTGGGAATAGTAATTTTTACCCTTACGCGATCCAACACTTTCCCTACTATTGCACTCTCTGGAGTGGGAATAGTAATTTTTACCCTTACGCTATCCAACACTTTCCCTACTATTGCACTCTCTGGAGTTGGAATAGTAAATTTTACCCCTACGCTATCCAACGCTTTCCCTACTGTTGCACTCTTTGGAGTTGGAATAGTAATTTTTACCCCTACGCTATCCAATGTTTTCCCTACTGTTGCACTCTTGGGAGTTGGAATAGTTATTTTTACCCCTACGCTATCCAACATTTTCCTTATTGTTGTTTTTGTTGAAGTTGGACTAGTAGTTTTATTGTGTCTGATATTTAATATGTTTTGTAATATTTTAGCTATTGTAATATATAATTAATATTAAAAATTATTCAAATTAAAAATAATGATTATTATTTGCTATATGTAATTATTTAATATTTATTAATGTTATTGTTTTATGTGTATACATGTATTGGTAATTAAAATAAATATTTAATAATTTATATGTTACAGACATTATTATTAAAAGTAATTATTAAGTAAGTGTATATATTATATATTATATATATATGTTTAATTAAAGTTTTATTTAATTATATATATTTATTATAATTTTTACATATTATAAAATATATTTAATTATGTTTCTTTGATTTATAAGTATTATTTGGTTTATTTTACATATATTTTTAAAGTAAAAAAAAAACGATATTTTTGAATTACGATATTTTTGACATCGATATTAAATTATCGATATTTTTGTACTTACCATGTTGTAGATAGGATGTCGATATTCTTGACCACGATATTTTTGTTGCGATATTTTTGTAGGTCGAATTTTTGTCTTTCGAAATTATGTCATACAACCAATGCAGAAGCAGAAAACGGACATACAAATAAACAAAAAAGCTTCTTCAGACGTAGATCTAATCCCAGATTGGTCTGCCTGAGTACCAAAAATTACCAAATCAGGAGAGAATTTCACAGCAATCCCTAGATTATTATTAATAAAAGATTCAGTAGCGGTAATAAAGCAAGATAGTTTCTCACATTTAAAAAACATATGAGTGGAGTCCGCATCCGCCTCATTGCAACGGTTACATCTTGATGCACTGCCAACCTTCCACTTAGCTATCTTAATGGGAGAATAATAAAGATCGAAGATAGACATGAAATGTTGGCTTTGAAGGGATCCATTAAAGAGTACCTTAATCGATAACTCAATTGATCTACCCATATCAATATCTACTAAATCTAACTTCCTTCGCCAGTTATTCTCCACAAAAGATAAATCATCTTCAAACTGATTAATAGTCATTTGGTAGACTTGGCCTATTTTTTGTGCTTTCCTCAGAGTTTCTAATATCTTATTAGAGCTCATACAGGAATGAGTGAGGAGACCTTTTGATTCTAAGAAACTCCGAATCTGAAGATACTTGAAAAAATGATGCTGTGATAGACCATATTTGGTTTGGAGAGCTGAGAATGAAGAAAATTGAGCATCTGCATATAAGTCTCCCAAAATCCGTATTCCTAAGAGCAGCCATTTTCTAATGATTCGGTCATGAGAGACGGAGGGTAAAGCAGGATTATTGAAAATCGGGGAGTAGAAGTTAATTTCACCCAAGCAAAGAATTTTTTTGTCGCCAAATTGGAGCACAGGCTAAAATAATCTTAAATTTAGTTTTTTTATAATAACTGGGTTCAATGATTTTAACTAAACATTGAGGAGCAGCTTTGCCTAACAGTAATTCATAGATTGAGGGATAAACAGATTCTTCAATAGCAGTATCCGGAAAAAGAAGTATTCTCATAAATCTTAAAGAGATAAGCCAATAATACAGCCGCAAGTTAGGGACTCCCCACCCCCCTTTCAGCCTGGGTAGAGAGCACCATTTCAGCGCTCGACGAGAGCGATGATACCCCCACAGGAATCTAGAAATCATTCTATCAATTTTTGTAAAGTAGTATGCCGGAAACAAGAGTGGTATGGTTCGAAATAAATATAAAAACTTTGGGAAAATTAACATTTTAATTATATTGACTCGGCCGTACAGGGAGAAATGCAAATTATTTAATCTCTCCAAAATTTTATTAGAAGAGTCCAAGACAGGCTCAATATTTAAACGTACAATCTCTTCGACCTTAGTTGAAATCGTTATCCCCAAATATTGGACTTCAGAGTCAAAGACTAATTCATTAGGTCGGCCAAAATCAGAATGGATTAATTGGGTTTTAGTTACATTTAATTTATAACCAGATAACAGGCCAAATTCTTCTGCCAGGAGGATGATTTTTGGTAGTGCACGTCTAATGTCTATGGTGGTTACGACAACATCATCTGCATAAGCGAAAATTTTAAACGAGTTGTTGTTAATTGTTACAGGTATAATATCTGCCGCGGAGGATAGGTTCCGTAGATATGGTTCTAAATATAATGCGAATAGCAAGGGGGAACACGGACATCCTTGTCTAGTCCCCCTAGTTATCGCATAGCCCTTAGAGAGAGAGTTGGTTATTCTTATAGCAGCTTTAGGTTGAGTATAGAGGGCTTTAACTGCATTGATATAAAGAGAGGGGAAACCCATCCATAACAGGACAGACCATAGGAACTCCCAGGAGACCCTGTCGAACGCTTTTTCTGCGTCCAACAGGGCCACTGCAACTGGGGATTTGGAAACCTGAGCCCAATCTAATAATGCAATTATTTTTTTTACATGGTCTGTGGTGTCCCTTTTCAATATGAAGCCATGTTGTCTGATGGACACGAGAGTCGGCATCAGGGGATTCAATCTATTGGCAAGAATTTTCGAGTAGATTTTGCTATCAGTAGGAATCAGAGAGATAGGTCGATATGAACCTAATTCTTCACTGTTTTTGCCCTTCTTTTTAAAGATGACAATGATAGCATGAGACCATGACTCAGGTGGATTACCAGCAAAAGCAGAGCTAAAGATTTTCATTAATTCTGACCTTAAAATTCCTCTAAATATGCGATAAAATTCTAAAGGAATGGAATCCGGGCCCATGGCTTTGCCGACCGCGAGACCGGTGATGGCTAATTCGATCTCTTCCCAGGTAACTGGGGCACTGAGACATTCCACATGTTCTGGTGACATATTCGAAGTGTTAATCTTGTCGAGATAATGTTTTGTAACAAGATCAGATACACTGTCCGGTTGGTGATACAGCAATTGATAAAATTCATTAAATGCTGCAAGTATATCTTCTTTAGAAGTTTTAAAGCCCCCGTTAAGATCTTGAATTTTAAGAATCTCATTAGCCGTAGCTCTTTGACGTAATCTTTGTGCTAAAACTTTACCGGTTTGTTCACTCAGTTCATAACTTTCCGTTCGATGTTGATTATGATGTAAAGCTACTTGGTCGGCTATGTGTGCATAAACCGAACTACGTTTAATCGATAAATCAAGTTGGGATTCCTCTATATCACTATGCAGTTTGATGCTTTCCGCAAGCCGTTTCTCCGCATGTAGAACCATATCACAATCCTTTTTAAATTTATTCCGCTTAACTCTTAGTTGGAGGTTAGCATATTTTAATGTCTCTCCCCGTACAACTGATTTAAAAGTGTCCCAGACTACTGGGACTGAAGCCGACTCATTATTAATCTCAAAGAACTCTTGAATGACATTCGTCATAAACTGAATATAGTCTCGTTGCGAGAGTAGATTCCTCTGGAATGTCCAGGTTGATTTATTACCCTGTCCAACTAGAGGAAGACTGAGCTTTAAGCAGAGAGGATTATGATCAGATAGTAGTTTAGGTAAGACTTCTAGCTCAATTTTATCCAAAAAAACTGAGATAGAAAAAAGTAGTCAATACGAACAAATTTCCTATGTGGAGCAGAAAAAAAAGTAAAACCATACTCATCTGGGTGGATACTATGCCAAGCATCGGATAAAGCATTATCTAATACCAGAGACCGCAGAGCTTTAAAAGACCGTGGCTTCAAGCCTTTATATCTTGGGTTTTGCCTGATACTAAAATTTGCCTCAATGTGGATGTTAAAATCCCCACAAAAAATAATGGGAATACTATTGAAAGCGAGCTCCTGGTTTAGATAATTAAATAGCTCGGAGTCATCCAGGTTGGGGCCGTAGACTGAGTAAATCAAAAATCTATTCTGAGAGATTGAAAGTTCTGCCGCGGCCCAGCGGCCCCATTTATCAGCAGAAGTCTTAATTACAGTACCCAGATTCCGGCGCATGAGTATAGCTACGCCGCGTTTAATGCCTGTCTGCCTGGAAACTATTAACATATCCAATCCCAGATGCTTTAGCAAATCCCTTTTTTCCCATGATAAGTGTGTCTCTTGAAGACAGAGTATATCTATTTGTAACAGATGAATCATATTGGTCAGCATACCTCTCTTTTTCGCATCATTAAGACCATTAACATTGAGAGAACAAATTTTGATTACTCTATCCATTGGATGAAGAGACACAAAAGAAGATAAAAAAAATTGTAGTTTTTCAAACGTGGCTCCTTATAAAGTTGAAAACAGATCACAATAGCTGGGAATTTCATCACTTTACCCAATAATACGTCATTGGTAAACCAGTCTGAACAGTATTCCATGTCCTGCAAATAGTCAGTCATAATCATTATATGTTGCTCCAATTTGACTGAAGTTGAATTACACCTCCACCACCCCCACCACCGCTGCCACCCCACCGCAGCCCCCCCTGACACCCCCCCCCCACCCCAACCCACCTTATGAGGCACAGGGACAGCCAGTGGGGGTCTCCCAGGTGACCGGCAATGTAGCTGCGGTGGGTGATATTCAGAATAAGTCTTGTGGCAGCATTCTTGATTCTTTGCAGTTTCTTTTGGAGCTTCTGGGTGTGACTGCATTTTGCCTGAAAAGAAGTACACTTCAGTGACTGAGTTGATTTGCCTGGCACTCTGGGACACTTCTTTAATAGCATATTTTTTATATGTTTGTCAATGTGTTTTTGCCTAATGAATGTTGTTGCACATACAACTTTTAATTATTATTATTTAAATGTGTACAGTGCATGGCTACCCAACCAAGGGTTTCCCAGTGCTACACTACAGTATAGGTAACAAGAAACACAGCAAGGACTGCTCCAGATGACAGTATTTTAAAGCATAGAGGTTTTAAGTTTCCTTCAGTAGACGGAAAGTGAGCGATAGGCTATCAAGTCAGGGGGAAGGGAGTTCCACATCTTTGGGACTAAAAAGAAAAAGGCTCGGCCTCCTTGCCTAGATCTTCTAACTCTAGGAACTACAGCGACATCCAGATTGCTTGAATTCATGAATCAGCTTGGTGTGTATGACAACACCAAAGATCTTAGGTAGGAGGGGCCAGACTTTGAAAGACATTTGTGCCTATAGCACAGCGCCTTAAATTGAATGCAACATTCAGTTGGGAGGCAGTGCAGTTCTCGGGAAATGCTGACAGTGGAATGAAACTTGGGGGATGCAGTAAAGGTCTAGCCGGTGTATTCTGCATTATCTGGAGTCACCTGAGGAGGTGCTTAGTGACCCCCTAAGTACAGTATGTTCCCACAGTCAAGCCTCAAAATTATCAAGGCCTAGATGACTGTTCGCTGGGCCGAGAAAGGGAGACATCCTAGAATTGTTTTGACACATCTTAAAATACCGACACAGGTAGCAGCCACTTTGGTGATTTGGTGACTGATGGAAAGATTCACATCCAGCCAAAATCCTGGATTCTTGACTTGCTGGAACAGTGGTAGGTAAAGGACCAATCACCTCAGGCCATAATTGTGGACCCCACAAATGGGGAAGGTTGCCCAACAATAGGACCTCAGTCTTTTCTCCGTTTAACTTAAAAGATTTGGAGTTCATTCAGAAGCAGACTTGTGTGAGGCAACTGTTCAGTGCCTCTGCACTATGGTCATCCGAGATGACAGGGAGACAATACTCTGAGTATCGACCTAGGAAAGAAGGGTAAGACCATACTTTTCTATGATGTCTGCGAGTGGTCTTACGTACAAGTTAAAAAGGATTGGGCTGAGGCTGGAGCCCTGAGGATCTCCAGAAGGTAGAGGGTATAGCTTAGGGTGATGTTGATGGGTGTAAACTTGCAAGACATGGTTCAGAAGAAAGGAGCTCAACCAGGCCAGAGCCATGACCTGCACCCTTACAGCCTGCAACATTTAAAGAAACATGTTGGGCTTCACTGTGTCAAATGCTGCACTAAGTTCTAACAAAATCAGTGCAGAGGTGCAACCGCTATCTAGTTGTTGCCTTAGGTTTTCTGTTACAGCCAAGAGGGATGACTCTGTACTGTGGCCAGCCCGAAATCCCGATTGAGAAGGGTGAAGCAGGCTGTTTTGTTCTGTGTAAAATGTGAGTTGTTCATCCACATGCTTTTGTAGGATTTTAGATAGCGTAGGCAAGACGGATATTATTCTATATTTAGACCAGGTGGAGGGGTCCAGGTTAGGTTTTTTAAGTAGGGAAATGACCATGGCATGTTTCCATGCCCTTGGGACAATCCCTTCGGTAAGTGAGGTATTTTACAGTTGTATAAGTACATCCACTGACAGAGGATGAAGTTTGCCAAACACCGCAGGAGGACAAGGGTTGAGAGGTGTACCTTTCCTGACAGAAATAAGGTGGGATTTTGAAAGTCACGTGTCCAGAATCTGGAATGCACTCAATGAGCAAGTTATGGCAGGATTTGTGGGAGTGGTATGTATATCTGCAAAGGTATAGTATAGGAGAGAAAGTGGCTTGAATGTCATCAACTTTCAATTAAAAATTGATTTTGCATGCTTGCCAGGGTCAAAACTTCTTGCTTTGACAATGTTTGTTATAACATTTCAGGTGCCTAAATGTACCATGAGACATTTCAGCAATTGTTTCTTTCTTGATATTTTTAAATTAATTAAATGTCTTGATTTACATCGTCATGTGAACGTTTTCTATACCTGGTCAAAGTGCAGCCAGTGGTTAGAAGACACCATTTTTCAATTTCCTGTTTGACAATCCACCTCAGGATCGACATCAACAGCAAACACAACATGACTGCCCAAGTCAACACCGTCACTGCCTCATGCTCCCACAATCTCAAGATGCTGAGGGAGATTTTCGATTAGCTCTGTCACAAGGAGATCCCGGGAATGATACAGAAGATTTACCGGAACTTCCCCTCTGGTCCACACCACACTCGGACTCTGCAGAACAAAGGAAAGAGATGGTTAGCCAGGAAGGTAAAACAGAAACAAAGAGAGAACAATTATTTTTTCAGGGAGGAACTGCTAGAGAAAACAACATCGAAGAAAGACGAGAGGAGACAGTTATGGAGGCAGTGATGGGAGAGTAACCAGGAGCCAAACAGGAATTGAGACTAATCCAGAGCAGCGAAGCAGAAGATCGAGAGAGGAGGACTGAATCAAATCAGTAGCGGATGGTGACATTTGAAAGTGGTGAGGCGTAAAACAATTGTCGTACTTCACTACGGGGGGTTGGGGGGTTCTCCCCCGAGAACATTTTTGAAAAAAGAGTGGGCAAATGGTGCCCCAAAATAACCGGCTGACTGTTCACGTGCGCTGTACAGAGCAGGTGGAATTTAAGATTAAGGGAGCTGGAGAGCAGAGGCCCTGACTGATGCCTAGCTCGCACTCAAAACGCTGACTTCCTGTTACAAAAAGCAATTTGCAAGAGCAGAGCATGAAAAGTTATTAAACTTTTACCTAAATCTCTCCTTACCGCCTTTCTTCTAGTCTGCATCTCTCCCAGCCTGTATTTCTCCTTGTACACATGACATCTCTCCCTGCTGCCTCTCTTCCAGTCTGCGTCTCTCGCTGTACACCTTTCTCCCTAGTAGGAAGGAAGAGAGAAGGTGAGTGGGAATAGGCCTTACTGTTTCTCCATGGAAATCAGCCGTCCCACTTATTTCACCTACTGTTTCATAACAAAAGGTATTTGCAATCATTCGAGTGTAACCGCAAATGGCAAGTGTATTCAATGGCATTGCAAATCACATGTATGTAGAGATGTTCTGATATTTGCACACGTTATTACAAAAGTCATGCACGTTTACGAACATTCACGTTAGTACTCCTGGGCTCAGCTCCTGTACCCCCGTGACCTCAAATACTGCAGCCAGCCTTGATGAAGGAGGTAAGGCAGGCAAGCCTAGAGAGTGGGCAGGTCAAAAGAGGGCCTTACTAACCTTAGGAAACATCAAGGGTGCCGCTAAGAAGCATGAGAGCTGCAGTTTTAGGCGTCCTTGGGGATCGGGGAACCACAAGCAAAGATATAAAGGGTAACACTGCAGGGGGACTTCAGGATAAAGGAATGATGAGGATGTGATGCAATGGGTGCCCAGATGGTCAGAGATATTGGTCCTTACAACTTCCACTAACAATTTTTTTTAACTTTTACATCCCGTTTAAATACGTTCTCCTACTAAAAACAAGCCTCCTCAATGCTAAACATGTTGTCCAGAAAAGACTCTTCTCGCACAGATATGCAGAATAAAGTACCACGTCTGTAGCACGCACTAGGGGGCAGATTTACAAGCCCCTTGCGCCTCATTTACGCCGCCGTTGCGTCACTTTTATGATGCAGCAGCGGCGCAAATCCTGCGCCATGGTGCGGGGTACTTACAGCGTGACGCATCTGGGAGATGCGTCACGTTGTAAAGCCCTGCGCCAGAAGTAGGCGTTCCTGCGCAGGGGGGGGCGTTCCGTCGCAGGAACGCCTCCTAAAAGTGGCTGAGTGAAATCTACAAGATTTCACTCAGTCACTTTTAGGCCCATGCTGCGTCAAAACCCTGCGCCTGCCTGAAGCAGGCGTAAGGATTGACGCACCATTCACAAGATAGGGCCCCCCAGAGCATTGCTGGAGCTGCGTCGCGCTTGCAACGCAACTCCAGCAATGCGCCACTTTTACAGCACAGATGCGTCACGCATCTGTGCCGTTTTTGCCCCATGGTGCGCCGCATTGTAAATGCGGCACATCCATGGTGGCGGAGCTGTGGCGCATCCCTGCTAATATGCAGGAATGCGCCAGTTATTGTAAATATGCCCCTAAGTTGAGACTCTACACTGCTTGCTTCATATGTGCAGGAGACTGAAAGTTTGACTTTTACGAGTGCAACAGAGCAGCCAGGTCGTCTTCCTCGGACTCAGCCGCCAAGATCATTGGGGTTTCCCGTGTTAGTTTCACGCAGACCGTTGTGTTCTGCTCAGGCGCGCAACACCCATTGGACTCACAGGGCTTCAGCCCCCCCGTCGTGTGCACACAGCCGCACCCGAGCACTTCACAGGTCTTTAAAAGACCATTTGCATGTTAAGGAGGCCTTGCTGTTCTTTCACCTCTTCTAAGAGCCCCTGCAGCTCCACTCTGCCTATGGCTTAAAATATTCAGCCCCCCCCCGAAATTTTTTCTTAGCCCCCCCCGAAATTTGGCTCTAGTTGCGCCTCTGGTTCTGCTCCACCTGGTCCCTGCTTTCGGAACTTTTCTCTCTTGAGCCGTCACTTCCTGCAGGCCAGCTATGAGCAGGTGTTCCGGGCTTCCGTGCAGGAACCCGAAAACCTATGGAGCGAGGCAGCTGGTAATATTACTTGGTTTAAGTCATGGACTAAAACAATGGATAACTCCAGCTCGCCTTGCACCAACTGGTGAGTGTAATTATGTCTATAGCGCATTTGTGCATATTAACACCTTGTCAAATAAATGTTCAGCAGCAGTTCGGGGGTGGGGGTATTCTTTGTGCAATAATCCACTGTGCAATGCCGCATTATATAAACTCTTAACTCTTGTCCCTTCATGATCGGCAACCAATAAACTACAAATGTTACTAAAATCTGTCCAGGGATTGTATGCCACGTAATGAACAAAGTACATCGCCCTGTCAATATCACCCGCAGGCAGCGTGTTCAGGGAGAGAGATCCGAGCCTCAGACAGGACTGCTTGACGAAGCGAGCGCCTCTGAAGAGGTATTGAGATCAAAAGCGTGCGCTACCCCTGTAGCTGAAGGTTCGGACCAACGTTCAATTTTTGTTAAACTAGGAGTTTGAGCCGCGCGCCAGCGTGAGCCCCGCTCGGGTGAGGTCAGTGTCGAATCTCTCACTGGACCCAGACCGGGCCTGAAGCCCATCGGACCGTCGGCTCTTCCCTTCCATTTTCTCCGCGAGGGGCTCAAATTAGTAGCCTGCCCCGGGGATATGGGCAGTCGCTTGCAATGGTCGCGCGGGGATGTGGGCCGGAGGGGGGGTTTAAAAATAAAGTTAATAAAAAAACAAACGTAAACTTACCAGACCAGGTGGGTCCGCACTGCCTCTGCTGTCTGCTCCTGGGCCGGGGTCCGGTGCGTTGGAATGGGAATGGCGCCTTCTCAGTGTCTTGCGTGAGTGGCTGGCAACCCCTTACTCTCATCCAATCCAGACACTGCTCCAGCAGCGCCGCCGCCAGGATTGGCTGAGGGCAGGGATACTTCCTGCCCGTTAGGAGACCGGAGGCTGTGCATGAAGCAACCCTCGGTCTCTTAAAGGGAAGGCTAGTGCGCATGTTCCGGCTGATCGTAAAAATGATAAGCTCAAAAATGAACATGCGCACTATTGCGCTGTCCACTGTCACTCAACCCGGAGAGTGCTGCCGCAGCCCCACCCCCTTCAGCGTCCGTGTTCTACTTCTGACACTAATTCCAATCAGGAGTCCTGATTGCTGAAATTAGCCTCAGAAGTAGAACGATGGGGCCG
The DNA here is from genome assembly GCF_964204655.1 of Triturus cristatus. Lineage (NCBI taxonomy): Eukaryota > Metazoa > Chordata > Amphibia > Caudata > Salamandridae > Triturus > Triturus cristatus. The sequence goes on from NC_140582.1 coordinate 100,221,788, forward strand.
TGGCATTAGTGGGGCAATGCCCCAACGCCCCCAATGGACGCACCACCACTGAATCAAGTGATGCAAATACGAAAAGCACTCTCCATGGGGGTAACTGTCAGAGCAGCCCTTAGTCCTGCCACGCTTCAGGTGGAGACTGGCTTGCACAGCTGCGTACAAGAGTACAAGGGTGGAGGGTCATTACTGGCAAGATAGGTAGTAGGAAGTAAAGGGTACTTCCTAGGGAGGTTTTTTATTTTAAGTTTTCCAAAAGAAAGGGGAGTTCACCTGTGATAAAGCACAGGTCGTTACGGTGAAACCGAACAGGGTAGGAAAACCCTCCAACAGAAATGCAGATTTACTTTTGTTTTTTTCAACCTGCCATAAGTTTTCTTTTCAAAAACATTTCTGTTTGAGGAGAGGGACACCAGTATTAGGTCCCTGGCCACAAGATAGCCATGAGGGGATCCATGTCCACCTGAGACCCGAAATAATGGGCAAAATATTAGAAAAGGATGACACATGTAGTCAGAAGTGGGATTATCTACATATGATAAAATATTGGAAACATCCTCCAGCAATTTGCCAAAGGACAGAGGAAATTGGAATGGGCTCTGGAGTAATACATGACTATCGCAGAAACGAAATGCATACTTTTCCGTGATATTCTGAAAGCTCAAGCTGAACAATGACATAAGGTGTTAAAAAGTCAACTACAAGTAACCACCAGGATTGTGCAAAGTAAAGGACTGGTTCCCACGGAGCCTAATATATATTTGCAGAAATTCCAACCAGGAAAAGATACAAAGGCATATCTTCTCAAGTTTGAAAGGGCCGCCAGAGCCAGTTCTTGGCCTGCAACAGGTGGCCCCATTACCTGGCTCCACTTTTAACTGGAGAAGCGTAAGTCACCTATCAAACTGCCTATGTCACAGGAACTACCCCGTACTTGGTAACCAAAAAGATCATACTTGATGGGTTAGGGGAAGATGAAGAAATGCACCCGGTACACTTCAGGAAAGAGCAGGGACTACAAGGCGATAACCCCTCAAGCCCTTGTTTTTCAAAATGAAGGACGCTGCTGGCTACTGGCTTAAGCCCCAAGAAGTGACCAAAGAAGGGATAATTAAAAAAATGTACCTGGAATAATACCTGGGAGCCTTACCCATACCCCCCCATTGGTGGTTACGACAGATTCCCGGATTAACCCTAGAACAAGCAGTCGAAATGGCCACTACCTATGCAAGGGCTCAGTCCTGAACCAGTATCTTTGAGGCCAAAAAGGGGGAACAGCTTCATCAGGAAGAAATGGCAAGGACCTGTTAGCGTATATGTAGACACTTCTAGACCACGACCTACCGGTTCACTGATACAACATCGCTGTCATAAATATAGGTATAAAAAACATTGATGAAAACATATAGACTACAGGTGAGTACAAAAATATCGACTCACTAAAAAACACAAAATTCAAATAAAAAACCATCATAAATACTAAAAATTTAACACATACGGGCCGATTCCGATCTGGGTCGGAAAGCACTCTGACCGAGCCGGATCCGGGGTGTTTTCGAACCGATCCGGACTCCTGCAGTCTGACCGAGCGAGTACGATGCGGCCGTATGCTGTCAGACTCGGTTCGGTCGGACTCCCATAGAAGTCAATGGGAGCCGATCGTACGACACGTACATGGGCTCCCATTGACTGAATTGGTAAGTCACGGACAAGGGCGCCCCCTGCAGTGGGTACACGTCGGTGCCATCCGCACCGTACATGCCTGTGTTGGGGTGACCCATGGGTCTCCCCCTGTGTCTGAGTCGTAAGGCTGCGGGTGACGGGGGGTCCGATGCGGACACCCGAAGTCCGACTCCAGGAGCTTTTGCGAGCCGGACGCTCCGACTCGATCCGGCTGTCCGAATCAAGCATCGTACTAGCTTGGTCGTGAAACGTCTCCATTTCATGCCATGGTTTGCTTGTGACCGAGTCGTACGGAATGGTTTGGGGCCAGAAACGATTCGGACGGAGCTTTCGCGCTTGTGCGCAACGTACTTCCACGTCCGGACCCGTGTATGACTCAGTCGGAAAATCAGCCTCCGAATCGGATCCGCTAATGCCGAACCCGATTCGGTGCCCTTCCAACCGAGATCGGAATCGGCCCCAGATTATAAAAAATATATACAATACTTATACAAAAAAATACATCACATACATTTAAAATATATACTAAAATATATAACATTAATTAAAATATTGATATTTTCAACAACTACATTTTTGCAAACGATGTTAAACACTTTGCGATTTTTTAAATCACTATTACTTACCTTAAGTCAATATTCTTGACCACGATATTCTTGCTGTCGATGTTTTTCAATCACGATATTCATGACTCAATATTTGTGCAACTCCATATTTAAAATTCGATATTCTATCTGCGTACCCGACCTACCAAAGGCAAACAGGCACAAGCCTCAGCACCCTAATGGTATGAATGAGGAGAATGGAGTCATATAGCCCGATTCTGTAGGTATAGGAAATCTTAGGATGAACTCATGCAAATTAATTATGCACCTAGCTCCATTCACTTCACACAAGAAAGGGACCCAGTTACTAAGTGAGTTTGCAGATCAATCAGAAGGCGGCGATTGCATTATTAGATTCAAGGTGGCGACAATCGGTGATCAAGAATGACCTACTCCTGGACCAAAACATTATTCCCAAAATGCAAGTTTGGATTAGGTGTATAAAAGGTGACACAAAAAAATATCCACTAGCCAAAATTAATGTGAGGACAGTAGAGGTACAGGAAACCTTGGTAGAAAAAGGGGTCCTAAGGAATCTCCCAGAAGATGTAATCCTGGGCACAGATAACCCCCAGTCCCTCACCCTATTACGGAGGACCCTGCAGGAAGCCCATGCAGGGTTACAGGAAACCCCTTTCACATTAGAAAATTACAGAAAGCCCCTTCCATTAAACAGTAAAACCTAAGAAATTTGTGCAAAAAGCCCATCACAGAAGTCCCTCTAAGGGTACCTTAGTTGTACAAGAACCATGGACCTAAGATCGCAACTTCCAAGCAACCCAATTAAATGATCCATCACTTCAAAGTGTTTGGCAAAGGGCCAGACAAGTGGAGGGGAACCAAATTCAGATGTATCCCACATTTCAGATAAAAAATGGCTTATTGTATCAAACAGGGCAGGAAAACGAATCACCACAACGCTTAGGGCCCGATTCCGATCTCGTTGGGAAAGCATTGCAAACAACTCGGATCGGGAATGCTTTCCAAACGATGCATACACATGCAGTCCGACCGAGCGAGTACGATGCAACTGCATTGTTACGGACTCGAATCGCTCGGACTCCCATAGCACTCTATAAGAGCTTGTGTACCTACGCGTACACAGGCTCCCATAGAAAAAAAGAGGTGAGCGGGGAAAAGCGTACACCCTGTGGCGGCCACCCCATGTTGCCCGCCACACTATGCATGCTTGGATCGTGGGGACCCATGCGCACCTGCCATGACATTAATTGGAGGACTCCGGGTGAAGGGGGGCCTGCTATGGCCCCCCGAAGACCGAATCCGACAGTTGTTTCGTCTTTTTGAGACCGAGTCAATACAGCTGTTTGATTCGTGCATCGTACTCGCTCGGTCGGAAAACGGCTCCATTGCGCGGCACGATTTGGCTATGAATGTGCCGGATGGACAGGTTCGGGTTCATAAACGATTCGCACGGCGTGAACGGGTTACTCGCATCGTACTTGGTCGTTCGGAACGGGAAATAGGCTCCAAATCGGATTTGCTCTTTACAAATCCCGTTTGGAGGCCTTCCTTACGAGATCGGAATCAGGCCCTTGGTCCCTTATAATTTCAGAGATCAAAGGCCACATGTATCAACCCATTTTGTGTTAGTAAATGGGCTGATTTGCAGAATCGGCCCGTTTGCAAATGCAAAAAAGGCTTTGTTACATGTATGGGTTTGCGATTCGATATTTGGAAGGGGCGTGTTTAGGGTGTCCTAATGGTATGTATGAATGTTTTGTGACCATGAATGCGGTCGCAAAACATGCACATTTTACCACCTACTTCAAGTAGCTGGTAACCCAACCGCAAATAGGAAGGGGTCTCCAAGGGACCTCTTCCCCTTTGGTAATCGTTCTAAACACATTTTTAAGAGCAGGCAGAGGTCCCATGAACCACTGCCTGCTCAAAAAGAAAATTACAAGAAAACTTTTTTTTTTTTTAAATGCAACCGTTTTTCCATTAAGGATAACAAGCTGCATTTTGAAAACAGTAACAGACATGGTGGTCTGCTGACCCTAGTAGGCCACCATCCCTGTGATTTTAGCGATTACTGGTGGTCGCAAATTGCGATCTACCTCAATAATATTAATGAGGTAGGTCGATTCGCGACCCACTAGGAATCAGTATATGAAACTCATGGAGTTGGAAATTGCAATTACCTAATTGCGATTCTCAGAAAATCGCAATTAGGAAACTGCAATTTCCAAATTTGATACATGTGGCCCCAAATCTTATTTTACGCCCTCTATTATTTAATAGCATATATACATATGTACCTTAAGGGTTTATTCAAGTACATATTCAATTTTTAAACAAGTCATAAATATGAACAATGAAGTATATCAACACAGGGACATATTCACAAATGTTGTATTTATAGAATTAATTTAAATCAAATCAGCTGCCTAGCAACACTGTCACTAATAAAAGTATTTCACATTCCACTTAGTAGTGTGACACCCTCTTGTAAACATAGTTGTCTCACAGTTCACAAGTATTTATCAATCAACACCTTTTCATAATTTTGACAAATATATACATGACAGGTGTCAGAAAAATCTGACAAACATATACAAACCGGGTGTATGGAAGTCAACGTTTCGGTCTTTAGAAGGTCATTCAGATCCATAAGACCATCCTCAGGACACAGCGTTGCTTAGTTTCCAACTTTTCTCTCTATATCCAGTAATATTTAAATCCTGTCTGATTGAACAGGTCTCGATATCTACAGCAACCATTCGTAGAATTCGTATTCAGAGTAAATCGTATTTAGAGTTTGCAAACGCGAACGCGAGGAGAGCCACTATTGATGTGATTTACTACTATAATGTTGTTTTAGCTCTCTGTGGATACTTTTGACACTGTTAGACTTTAGAATTTATAAAAACTAAGCGCAAAACAGGGGGCAGAGCCAACACAGGGTGTTCCCTCGGAGCACCTGAGTTCAGGGGTGGGAAATTGCAGTTCCTGGGGCAGGAGGGTGGTAGAGCACCCTATGAAGCCCACATCGCTGACATTGGGTTGGTCCCTGGGATATTTGTCATGAATAGCAGACATCGCTTGGGTGGGGGGAGGCCGGGACCCGTGGCTTATTAGGGTGTCCAAAGCCAGGTTATATAGATAACACACGGGGTATGTGTCAAGAGAGTGGCGCAAAACAAAGATTGGAGTAGGTCTGCCTTCCATTCTCGGTAGTGGTAGAGTGTCTGTATGATGTGGGGGTTACGCACGATACCAGTGGAAGAGAGAAGGTAAAAGTCTGTACGTCTGGGGGTAGGGGTAAGGGGAGAGAGAGGAGGAAGGAGGAAGGAGGAAGGGGAGTAGAAGTAAGATGGTAAGGAGAGGGGGAGGCTCGGGGGAAGCTGGAGGGCTGCGGGAAGGAAGAGGGGAAGGGTCTTGCAGGGGGAGCTGGTGGGAGGTCTGTGAGCATTTTTGGGGGGAGGGTAGGGGGTAGCAGATGAAGATAGTAGGAGGTGGTAGTGGGGGGATGTCAGGGGGACAGAACATGGTGTAAAAAGAGTGGGAGGGAGGGGAAGAATTTTTGAAAATCCCTAGATTTGGCTCAGCAATACATTTTACCGTTGAGTGAAAATTACTTTTTTACTTCCCTTTTCTGTTTAAAGAAGATGAACAATTACAGTAGGTAAGTCATTACACTGTCAGCCACAAATAAAAAGTGGGCTGATACATTTACTGTAGATATTTGTCCCGCTAGAGCTACCTTTTCTTTTTCACACTATTTGTGGTGTATTATATGCTCTTGTGGGTGACTAGGACCCCCCCTTCTTTGCTTCTACGTAATCATTTGTTAGGCACAGACTGGAACCACAAGGGCTTGCAGCTGTGAGAGCATTTGCCTTGATAAGTTAGGGATAAAATTATACTTTAAAAGGCCAAGGTCACAGCTACGTTAGCCAATATATTGAAGACAGTTCGAAGTTCAAGATCACTCTGGTTGAACCAGTAAAAGGAACAGCAATAGAGAATAGGGAAACCAGTGTCTGGGATACATCCCACACACCTTGTGTTTGTGTGGCAAAAACATCTTCCCACAAGTAACATTCTAAACTATTTGTGGTTGTAAATGTATATTTAAACTCTTGACCAGGGAAGCCTTCCTTCCTGCACACAAGACTCTGTGTAATGTGTGCTCCTATGTAGTGTAACACAGCATTGGCATTGGTTTGGAACTGTGGCAGGTTACAGAATTGGTGCAGATTGTGACACACAATGGACAAGCCTATCTGTGCCACTGGGTACCATAACTGTATGTTTCACATTGTCTGTTTGAAAGAAGTCTGTATGTTGTGCTATTACAGTATATGGAAAGGTTTAAGTACTCTTTTACCAGTTTCCTACTTTCCACACAGACCTCCACATTGACCACAGAGGGCAGCTCCTCCTACTGATCAGTTTACCAACTCTCTATTCCAGCCTGGTCAGTACTTCTTGCTCCAGGACTGGAAAGACATTTTACTCCAAAATCTCATTTGTAAGTCGGGTCTGGTGAAGGCTCAACCAATATACCATGAGACCTGCTTCAAGGTCCAGCCGAGCTACATTGCCACCAGGCAGGCAGCATTAACTCCTTTCAAGTTCCCAGGAGATCTCAATCTCAGAATCAGGAATATTGTGGTGGAGGAGCAACAATGTTAGCTCCCAGGGAAGTTCAACATTTTTGGTTTGGCTCTGTGGGAAAGAGGCAGCTGGTATCTGGTGTATAAGTATTGAGGAATTGATGCCACTCCAGCCTCTAGTTCTAGCATTGTTCTGGAACAACAAGGTACTTTTCTTTTTTTCGGTAGAATCCCTTTATCCAAGCAACATTTTTAATTGGCAAAATAATAACTTTCAAAAAAAGAAAATAACTACAGAGTTATTTGCTCCTTATTTGTCATGTAAACCTGTGGAATATCAACAATTTAAAGAGGAACAAATCAAGAGGTCTTTTTGTGCTTCTACCAATTAGCATCAGTCCAAGAATGTCCCAGTGTACCCCAGCATCAGCACCAGTTCTTAGTTAAGCAGAGCCATTTCTAACTTCATATTGGCTGTTTAGTTTCAGGCTGGCCTATGAGAAACCAGTTTGTGAATAACACTTTATTCCACTTGTCATTTCAGATCTACATGATGATTGTTCATTTACTCTGAAGATTTATTGTGCAGTTATTTTCCAAGTGATTCTTTGTGGCATTATTCTGGATTCTGAAGATGAGCAACTGCTAGAGGACCTCGTGATCTTCTCCGAAAAGAGCTGCACTGTAAACTTTGGGTATTTTACCTTTGGATTGCTACCTGTAAGGATTCACTGTTGAAATTGTTATTGTCCCTAATACTTTACTTTCTTTAGTTGCAGAGTGACACTCCTTTCACTCACATTTTCAGAATCGGCATGGATCTGGCACTCTTTGACTTACATTGGACTCCCAGCTGCAGAAACTGAGGATACTCGAAACCTATCCTCCATTAAGCGTATCGAAATGTTAAGGTCTTTGCAGGTGTGCTCAACTGGACAGTGACTAAAAATTTCAACTATCGGAAAAGAAGGACACTTTGGTATAATAGTCAATCGCTGGCAAACTTTACCATGATAAAGCACATTTGAACTGATCTCATAACTAAATATTGAAGCAGACATTCACAAAAGCAACAATGAACGAAATAAGTTTAATCAAAGGTATGAAAGACGGTAGGTTGCCCCATTTTCAGGTCAAGCCTGGGCAGCGCATGGGCTGCTCTGCAAGGCATGCTGTGTTTGAGTATAGACTCAAAGCCCCGCCCACTCTCCGCCAATACTTATCATTATATTGTATCATTGTCCTTCGTAAATGCTGGCTTCTGATTCGTTCATAGGCTTGTTAGTCCCTCCTTAGTACTGCCTTGTCTTCATTTGTAACCTCCCATGAGGAATGGCCCTTTTACTCCTGTTGTTACACTGTATGTATTATTTAGTCTCTAAGCACTAGTTTCTTGAATGAGTTTCTTCCACAGCAGGCACAACATTCCTGAAACATTCAGTGTGCCATGTGGGTTTTCACTTTCCAGGCAGCCCTTCACAATGGTGGGCGCTTGCTAAAGGACAGTGGTATTGTTATTAGGGCAAATGGCGCCACACAGGAGTGTAGCACTAGTATCGGTATTAGAATGTTATCTTGATCTCGGTGCTGTAAGGTAAGGAGAACCACCGATCTCCCCAAAGTCAGTGGTCAAAACCACTTCAATATTCAAAAGAAAAATCCCCAGCACATGATAGTACTGTCACAAAATTATTAAAGTGTGCAGTGTGAGCACAAATTTAACGCAGAGAAGTGAGTTCTTGTTCTTTTATTTTATTCCTTGGGTCTTCCAACAGCCGACACGTGTTTCGTCTCTTACATGGGAAATCGTATGTCTCTCCGTTTTTTGTGGTGATAATTCCAACCCAGAGTGGGGTACTGTTTCCTTAGACGTCCGCTATAGTAGTATATATATCAAATCGAGTTCTGGTGTGTCACAAGAATCGTAATTAGTAGTAGCCGGTCTGCGGATGTCTACCCTCGTGTCTTTCCAACTCGAAAGACACAAGGGTATATATACTGCTATAGCAGACGTCTAAGAAAACAGAACCCCACTGTGGGTTGGAATTATCACCACAAAAAATGGAGAGACATACAGAGGAGATAGCCTTGATAAAGTCGCGGGACGATTTCCCATGTAAGTGACGAAACACGTGTCGGCTGTTGGAAGAAACAAGGAATAAAAGAAAAGAACAAGAACTCACTTCTCTGTGTTACATTTGTGCTCACACTGCGCACTTTGATAATTTTGTTACAATACTATCGTGTGCTGGGGATTTTTCTTTTGAATGGTGGCTGCTTCTTTGAAATGAAATAGATCTCACATTTACAAGTGTTTGAGCTATCGGCATTGTAAATGACAATTCCTTTTATTTATGTGTTAATTATCAAAACAGATACATTAAAGGCATTGTCATTTACAATGCCAGTAGCTTAAACTCTTGCGAGACCTATTGCATTGCAAACGCTTGTTGATGTAGGTAAGGACATCTTTTGGTCTTCTGACAGAGCTGATGCATCACAAGAAATAGTAAAATTTGGAAATTAGGGTTTGATTTCTTGAGGTATTTCAATACTTTGTTGCAAATTACGTGAATGATGTGTAGTAAGGTAATATAATCTGAAACATATTCTGAGATATTAGGCATCAGGGAAGGCTTAGAAAGCAGCTCTCCATAAAAACCGATAGACCTGAATCTTAAATTTATTTTTCACCTTTAAATAACTATATTACAGCCGCTAGGGCCAAAAATGATACAAAAATACATAAAAGCACAGAATAAATAGCTAAAATTCAGCGTACTCACAATAGGTCAACATTACATACATAGTTCAAGACAGCTTGTCAATAACGAAAAATAAAAATAGTACAAGCATCATGGTAACATGCAAAAAGAACATGGGGAACAGTTTCCCTACAATGGTTGCACGCAGGGCATTTGGAGGATTCCACGGCAGACCGTCTCGAGGTAAAAGATTTCAGTGGTAGTGCGCCCACTCAGAACTGGAAGAACAACTTCCTACCCAACAGCACATTAATGTGATCCCAAAACGACTCAATGTCCCAGGAGGGTTTAAGATTATTCAATTCACCATAATCTCTTGATCAAGTTGCCCGTGTATAAGACACCTAATACAGGCCATTGTCCCTCACCACCCTTGCCCTTCATCAGCTGTTTGACTGCCTTACCCCCTTAAGATTTGAGAGTGTTGCTTCCCACTTTTAAATCTACTCAATGTATATGAGGCTCCCAGCAGTGTGCAGCACTTCACAAAGAAATCTAACATAACTCCATGGAATGTCAGGACTGCAGAGCAGTATATAGCTGAGGTGGGGTTCAGCATGATATGCTTATAGAGTATATCACTTTGTACTAACATTTTTTAAAATGTTATAGAGAAACATTTTTGGTATTTCAATCAAAATGATTTGAACAATGTTACTTCTCAAATTTGCTATATCAAAAAGACAGGTGAAGAAGAACTCTAACTGAGTGATTTGGTTGCATTCAAGAATGCGGCAGTCCAGACAAAGACAAAAGGTGATGAGGTTCCAGCAAGGTAAAGACTCAATGGGGATAGGAGATGATTGGGGTGGTCGGAGAAGAGTGGAGCACAAGAAAAAATAGTCAACTTATACATACTACCTATATAAGGTGGCTGGAGGAGTAGGCCTTAGAAATATGAGAGAAAAGAAACAAGGGTGACCCAGAGTTTTATAAAGTAAGTTGGGGACTGTTCCTAGAGGTAGTTCCTGTAAGAGAGAGTTTAGGAAGGGAAAGTGGGTGTACTCAACCCTATATGTTGAGTGGAGCAGAATGCCTAACAGGGGCAGGTGAAGCTCAATAAAGTCTGGCGAAGTTCTCTACAGCTTAGGTAAAGCAGGGATCATAGATAAGAACACAACCTATAGACATTTCAAACTGCAATACTTCTCATCCAGAAATGGGCCACAGACGTAGGCACCTGTAGTGAGGAGTCACACAAGATAAAGGGAACTTGAAGTTTAATCAGAATTAACATCTGTACAAGAAGGGGCACTGGAGCAACTGACAGCCAGAGAGTCCTCCAACAAGAATGTAGAACACTTGCTCCATGAGCTCACTACATTCTTAGTTAGAGACATAATGAGAACACATTACCACACATCCCCCTTATTTAAGTAAAGATCACAAGCAAATTTAAAAGACACTAAAACAAACAATACAATGCTTAAACATTCCTAAAAACATACAAATCCAAAACAATGTGACATACAGATCAATTAAACATCCTTAATGTAACAGAAAGAAAACATTAGAAACATGGAATGAACTCAAATTAAAGTTAATCAAATAATGATACACCAACCATCATTCCTTCCCCTTTTAAAACCTTAACGAGGAACAAAATCATCAAATCTGGTGGGTCTCCGGTGAACACGATCACTCCTACGTGGAATAGAATTATCTCTTGAAAAATTTGCAACTGCTTTTGAAGGAGAGACAATACGTGGCATTAAAGCTACCCGAGATATACCCCACCAGTTACCATCAGAAATTTTCACAGCATTCTTCCTGACCTCACAAACGTGGACAGGGCCTTTAAACTTTGAGAAACCTTTCCCAACCAAGATGGGATTCCTAACACAAACCCAATCCCCCACTTTTAGTCTACAAGGTCTCATTGAAAAATTCTTTCTATTTTCAAATTTCTTTGAATTAAACAAATTTGAATTACGTTCCGCAGAGTCACTCCACGTATCAACATTCCCTGCTTTGGGTAGCACCTTAAGAATCCAAGATGGACACAATTCTGTAGCAGCTTCTCTACCCCTCATGAGCTCAAAAGGAGACCTGCCAGTGACAGAATGTGGAGTAGTGCGGTGAGACCACACCAACTCCTGAATTGAATGAGCCACATCCATATTACTCATGATAGAAGCTTGGATACATTCCACCAGTACCTTGTTAAAACGCTCAACTTTCCCATTGCTCTGTGGGTGATACAGAGGAGTCCTTACATGTTTAATCTTACAATTATTTAAAAATGAAGACATTTTGGATGAAACAAATTGAACCCCATTGTCAGTTAAGAGTTCCGCTGGAAAATCTTCTCTAGAAAACACTTTCAAAAAACACTCAAGTACTTTTCTTGTGGTTGGTTCCGACACCGATTCCACCTCAACCCACCTGGAAAGATGATCTACCATAACAATGAAGTATCTTAAATTATGAGGTAAAACTTGGTATGGCCCCAAGAAGTCAACACTGACACGTTGCCATGCTTTCTTTGGACACAAACTCACTGACTCAACTTCACGTTCCGTTATCAATACCTTATCACTAGATTTACATTTTGAACAATTCAACACAAAATCTTCAATCTGTGAATCCATGCTAGGCTACCAAAACCTTTCCCTAATTTTCCGCTTAGTCAAGGTAGAACCCAAATGCCCACTGTGAGCCAACTTCATAACTTGCTGATAAAGAGAAACAGGCACAACTAACTTCTCTCCACGAACTAACAGACCACCTTCCAAAGACAATTCATCTGCAACCTTCCAAAAGGGCTGTAACTTACTATTTAGTTTTGATTCTTTCGGCCAACCAGATTGCAACAATGTAATAACTTCACTTAATGTGCAATCTGATTTGACTGCAGAAATCCATTCATTTTCTGAAAAGCTTGCATCTCCAATGTAAGAAAAAAACATTCTTCAATCTCATCTTATCACTCATGACTGTTACACTCATCAATAGGAAGTCTAGAAAGACAATCAGCTCTGGAGTTTTTCCCCCCAGGAATGTACTCTACTGTAAATGAAAATTCTAACAGTTTGGCAGCCAGTCTTGAAATTCTAGCAGTAGTACGTTTGATTTTTTTTCCCGAAAGAATATTAACTAAAGGACTATGATCAGTTCTCAGTGTGAAATGTCTCCCCCAAACATATGCTTTAAATTTCTCAACACTCCATACACAGGCAAGCAACTCTTTCTCAATCACGGAATATTTACGTTCAGCATCTCTTAATGTACAAGAAGCAAAACCAATGGTAAACTCACGTCCATTCTCCATTTGAGTGAGAACAGCTCCTAAGCCATACTCACAAGCATCAACCGTAATGACAGTAGCCCTTTTCTCTAAAAAAGATTGAAGAGCTGGAGCATTAACAATTCTTTCTTTGATGACTTTAAAAGTTTGTTCACAAGAATCAGACCAGTTGTATTCTGCATACTTCTTAAGTAAAGCTCTAAATGCTTCAGTTAGATTTGCAAAATTTTTTTAAAACTTAGCATAAAACTCGCAAAGACCCAAACATGAAAGCAACTGGTCTTTGTTCTTTGGAGCTGGTGCATCTAAAATGCTTTTCACAAGACATGGTTTAGGTTTGATACCTGCAGCTGAAAAAACATGACCCAAATATTCTATTTCTTTGGATCTGAAAATACATTTGTCTTTCCTCAACGTGGCACCCCTAGATTCTAAAATGCTCAACACATTTTCCACAACTGCGTTATGTTCACCTTCACTCTCAGTGAACACCAAAATGTCGTCTTGGAAAACCACTACCTGAGATAAATGATCAAACATGCCAGACATTAATCTCTGAAAAACTGCTGCCGCAGAGGCAATACCAAAAGGCATCCTACAAAACTGGAAAGTTCCATCCGGAGTAACAAACGCAGTTAAATGGCGAGAGGATTCATCTAGGACCACTTGATGATAAGCCGACCTAAGATCTAGCTTTGTAAACCAACAAGAATGACCAATTTTGGTAATCAAATCCTCAATCCTTGGTAGAGGAAAATTATCCACTCAAATTGCCTCGTTGACACTTCTCAAGTCCACACACATCCTAAGTTCTCCATTTTTTTTTTTAGCAAGAACTATGGGAGACAACCAAAGAGTGCCCTCCACTTTCTCAATGATGCCTTGTTCACACAAATGTAAAAGCATGATGGAAAGTTCCTTCCTCACACTTAAAGGTATGTTGCGCAACTTATGTTTGACTGGGACAACCTGGTGTTTGACTTTAATAGAGAAACAAAATCAGGAATTTTCCCTAATCTGTCTTGAAAAACCTTCTTGAATCTTTTATTCCAATCCAAATCAGACTTGGACTGTACCACATTATCACCAGACAGATCCACAGAACAACAACAGCTAGGAATCATTCTTTCAATGGTGACAGGATCAATTGAACCCGGCCTTATGACTAATTTCAATTGTGCTTGATGAATCAAACCTAAAACATTAATGCCTTTGCGAGCAACGTAAACTTTGCCCTTGATAAGTGAATCAAGAAATCTGATACTGGCCACGAAATACCCAACCAAATCCACTTGGCTGCCCTCAAATGCCACCGTAGAAACATCAGGAGGAAGCAAAGAGAATTTGCTCCAAGAAAATGTATATCTTTTATAATCAATGATGGTAATACGGGCACCAGTATCAACCAGAAGTTTGACAGACACTTCATCTATCCAAACTTCAACCTCAGGATCAACAATTGAAGAAGGATTAATCTCTTTCATACATCTAACCCCCAGCATCAATTCAACATTAGTGCTTGCATCTTCATCTTCTACCTCACTAACCTCAGTTACTAAGGACCGAATAGGATTATTAAATCTTCCACCCCTACATACTTTTGAAAAATGACCCATTCTGTTGCACCTTTTACATTGTTGACCAATCGCTGGACAATACCTAAAAGAAGAAACGTGATTAGGCGAACCACACCTAAAGCAAAATATTTTCCTTTGTGTCAAATTTTGGGCACTAGGTTTAACAGCAGTTGTAGGTCTCTTTTGATTAACAGACATTGCGGGCTTATTTACAACGGCTCCTGAAATACAAGTTTTGCTGAGAGATTCCTCAAGGGACTTGACGTCTTGACCAGATCCCTCAATACTTTTCGCTATATCAATGGCCTTATCAAGCGATGGATTCTTGCAAGTGAGTAATCGCTCTTGAATCTTTTTTGAACTGCATCTAGCCACAAGTTGATCTCTGATTAATTGAGACGTAAATTCTTCAAATTCACAAGTTGAAGCTAGTACTTTCAAAGCAGTCACATAAGAATCAATACTCTCCGAAGGTTTCTGTACTCTGGTAAAAAACTTAAACCTGTGAACAACCAAATTCTTTGACTTCGCAAAATACTTGTCAAGTTGGGCAATAGCTGCGCCAAATTCATCAATTTCTTCATCCGAACCATCATAATCAGGAAGATGGTCAAAGACATTTTGCCCCTCAACACCAAGGTGATAATACATTAACCCTTTCTTTCTGGCTGGTTTAAATTTGGTAGCATCAATAGCTACTAAATAAGCTTTAAATGAGCGAATCCAAAGTTTCCACTCTAGAGGAAGATCACCAGGATCCTGAAGAAAAGAAGCTGGCGCAGCTATGTTCTGCATGTTGGCCCCAAGTTAATTAAGAAAAAAAAAAAAAAAAATGTGGTTATGATCAACTTGCACTAGATACTAAGCGTGCAAATCGCTGAGATGACAAACACCATTGAAGAAAGAGAGAAAAAAAAATGCTACTAAATGACAAAAAGAATATCCAAAAACCTTGCAAAATGATGCTTTATACCATAAAAATGTACATGCAAGGTTGAAAATCCTCTTTTCCTTTTTTTTTTTTTATCAGGACAAATGTGTGCACATCACAGGAGAAAAAGGTTAAAACAAACTTGCAGTTTTGACATGCACCACTAGGAGTGCTGCAGGCACAGAACATGCACGAGTCTTTTCAAGCTCTATGATCAGCCCAAGACGAGAGAGAGCGTAGCAGAAGTAAAGGTGAGTGTTTTCCTGCGTTATTCCTTTCTTTCTTTTTAACAGAAAACTCTTGAAAGCTAACGATTAATGAAATAATACGAGCGTGGCAGAAGTACAAACTTAGTGCTCCACGAGCGTTCCTCACAGCACGGGACCTCTTTGTTGTCACAGCGCGAACATTGGAAAGCGCGAGGTGTGCGCGCGAGAACGAATTCTTTTAAATGTCGACAACACCGCTTTCCAGGATAATTTCCAGTGACATTGAAATACCCTCACAAATATCCTCACACTTTGTAAAGATCCAAGACGAAACGCAGGCAAATCTCGGCGGTTAATTCATCCGTCACTTGTCACAGTTTCAAAAGACTCGCTTAGCTGTACCATAGCAACGCAGCGGCTCCGTTCATACCTTGACTTCACACAGCGCTAAGCTGTTTCTCTTTAAAGCAGGCAGCAAGTTAATAACAGGGCAGTGAAGGGTGAATTAATTTCTCACCTCGCACGTCGTGTAGACACTAAAAGTTCGAAATGCCCATTTCAATCCTTTGAAGTGTCACACCACTTCATCCTCTGGCCCCTTCTAACTCGTTCTGGGTTAAATTAATCCCGGTCGTCGCCAATCTTGTAGTGAGGAGTCACACAAGATAAAGGGAACTTGAAGTTTAATCAGAATTAACATCTGTACAAGAAGAGGCACTGGAGCAACTGACAGCCAGAGAATCCTCCAACAAGAATGTAGAACACTTAACAAAATCTTCCAATTTATGGTTGAAACCTGCAATAGAGACATAGAGGAAGGATTTTGGTGAAAGGGACACAAAAGGGATCTCCTCTAATGCTAGTATCAATGTACGTGCCTGATACAGGCAAAGCGGACATTCTCTGCACAATGTTACACACAAGTACATTTAGGCAAAAGGTTTGCTGATTCTCTGAGAAGGTTTCTACCTAGTCATGGACTGGGCAAAAGAGACGTCCCAGAACTGATTTTAAGGCAGAAGTGGTATCTTAGCTGAGGAAGAATGTGGTTAGAGAAATATTGGTCTGATGAATGCAAGCTTATACCTGATCCCACAGCAGGTGGACAATTCACACTTTTCAGTAGCACACAGGAACTATGCAGGCATAGACTAAATCCTCATTGATAAACCACCTGCTGACACAGATGGAGAATGTAGAACAAGGACCCTTAATCATTTCACACTAGAGACCAATTATGAACTTCCTAGCCTGGAGGAAAAGGGGTGGAAAGAGAGACCTAATTATGTCTTACTTGTAAATCTAGTGGTGTTGTTGACCAGTGTGCATTAGTGAATTGGAGAATACTTCCAAATAAGTGATAATGGAGAGAGAAAGCAAGGCTCTACTGTGGGATGAACTCAAAGCATTGCTAAAATATTATTTTATTGCTGAGGAAGTAAGGTTCAGGGAGATATGAGAGGCATTCATTCCGACTCTTACTGCAGACGTAGAGTAGGTGAAAAAGAAGTACTTACCTACACAGTTACAAAAGCTATGGATAAGAGTCTTTGAACTATGGGAATAGATGAAGACCCCAGAAAACGGCAAACCCATCATACACTGGTGAAACTAGACAAGAATTTCTAACAACGTGGAGAGAATGTTGAAGAAGTAACTGCATGTCCCGCAAGCTTAGATTTATGTGATTTAAATTAGACACCAGCAGGGAACGCTGCACCCTGAGAAGAATGAGGAAGCTGAAAGTTTTAGTGAGTTTTAAACTGACTAAGGGAAGAGAGAGTCCTGCCTGGAATTGGTGGTTATCCAGAGGTTGGCTCAAGAGACCAGAGAAGTGACTGAGATGCCTATTACAAAAGAATGGGTGGTGGTAGTAATTAAAATGCTCAAAAACCAAACGTTCCCTGTCTAGATAATTTCTCTGCAGGTTTTTTGAAAAATATTTACACCGTTGCTACTAGGGGTCCTCACAAATCTCATGAATGGTTTGTGACATAGGTTTGTGGCATTGAGAACATTACTTGAAAAGCACAGAAATTTGACACACTGGACCAGCGAGAGGACACCACGATTTGAGGAGTGGAAGAGGGATGTGATGGAGTTGGTAACTGTGGAACAACAATATATTAATACCATAAAAAATAATGAAAAAGTAACAGATGACCAGTTTGAGTGTGCTGAAATGCTGAGAATCACTGCAGACCCACCCAATACCATGACACCATAAAAAAAGGGAAAAATGGATGCAAGTCTTGAACGATGTGAGGAAAGTGGTTAATTATACGGCGTGGTTGTGCGACCTCACCGTGTACTAAACTCACAAGCCCACCTTGAGTCCAGTGAGACCCGTTTTCAAAACCTTAGCTGAACTCTAGGTAACTGTGGCTTTAAGCAGTCAGGCTTTGTCAAATGAACAAGTGCAAAGCATTTAGAAGTACCAAAACAGTAAAGCAAGAAAGAAATACAAAACAAAGAAAATCCAACACAAATTTATAAAAATAGCTCCTATTTTTATAAATTTTTAGACAACAAAATAAACTAAATCCACCGCAGGGCTCCAGAGATATGAATTATTAACCATAAAAAATACTGCTTTTCATTAAAATTGCAAACACACAATGGCAACTACTGTGGTTAGCAGTTACTTGAAAAAAGTTTGGAAAGATTTGAAAAGTTGTGTTTAATTACTCCGGCTCGCTTTGGGTGATGAACTCCAGCAGAGTGCAAATCACAGGTGCCAATAAGGCTTGGCAGGACAGTTACCTTTTAGTCTGATGCAATGGATACAGGATGCTGAAGATGCTGAAGGAGGCTGTGGATGCTGATCTAGTGACGGGGATCTTCATCCTTTCACAGGATAAACAATCATCATTTTTTGCTCACTCATCTCTGATCATCCAATATGGTCTTATTCTGACCCAATTTTTATCACTATGAGTCCACCCTTGCGCACCCATCAACCTCACCTTAGTTAGAACCTCATATTTCACCAGTTCCTCTTTCATAACTGATTTTATAACCACTCCATCTGTTACCACACAAACAATTTCTGTAAAGTCATTCTTCCTCTTCCATCAACTCCACTTCTCTTTCATCCAGAGACGCTTCATCTGCCAACCTAGATAGACAGTAAGCTGCCCTGTTCCTAATTCCTGATAATTTTCTATGTCAGGGTGAATTCTTGTAAATTAATTACCCACCTCATGATGCAACTAGAGATATAATTCCCAAAAACCTCTTTGAGAGGTTTATGGTTTGTTCTTATCTCGAATGTACTGCCCCAAATGAAATTTCTGAACTTCTTCACAGACAGGAATACTGCTAGGGCCTCCTTCTCAATTTCAGAATAATGTACTTCTGCTCCTCTCAAAGATCTTGAGTCAAAAGCTATTGTGCTCTCTTCATTGGGAGTCTCTTGTGACAGCATCGCACCCAGCCCTTTAGAGCTGGCATCAGTAGTGATAACAACTTTGATTCCAGGAACAAACGTTCCTAATTTGCGAGCATTTCTCGAACTGTTTATAATATCCCGAAACTCTTCTTCACAGGAACAATCCCATTCAAATGATACTTTACTTTTCATTAGCATTCTCATTTTGAAGATCCTTCTCGTAGGATTTGGAAAATTTGCTGTAAAATTCAATTCTCAAAAAAATAACCTAGGTTTTCCTTTAGTTCTATTCCATCTACACTAAATCTATGCCCATATATGCGATCTATTCACAACCAAACTTGCATTTACCAATTTTCACAATTAGTCTGTGCTCTCTTAATTTCTCAAGCACTAACTCGACTCGTTCATCATGTTGTAATCTTGTGCTACCGCATACTAAACCGTCATCCTGATAATAAAAAACACTAGGCATGGATGCCAACAAAGAGGTCATCGTGGCCATTAGGAACACTGATGCTGCTGACACCAAACCAAAGGGCATAAATTTGAACTTATATGCTCCCATGGATGTAGTAAAAGAGGTGCAAACTTCTGAGTCTGGATGTAGACAAACTTGGTTGTATGCAGAGGCTAAGTCAAGAGGTTAGAATAATTTAGCGCCAGCAAGTGCTGTGCACATCTCTGAGATGTTGGGTAGGGGAAATCTGCTTACCATTATTTCTTTATTTAGAGCCCACAAGTTGACAAACATTTGTATTTTATTGTCTGCTTTGCATGCTGCAACAATGGGTCCAAGCCATTCTCTGGCTTCAATCAGTTCTATGATGTCTAAGCTGCATAATCTTTCTAGTTCACCTTTACAGCACCTAGTATACTTATAGGTAGTCTTCTGACCTTTGACACTACCGGAACTGCTCCTTCTTTTACCTTTATCTTATATACGTATGTTTTAAGGGAACCAAGTTCCTCACAGAAAACGTTTGGGGACTCACACATACTGCATTTGAATTTGGGGACATGCATTGAGATCTAAATATACGCCCAAGTCCTTTAGAACAGGCCAACCTAGAATAGTGTTCCCTTTTTACTGACATGTATATCTTTGCGTATGCCACTCTATTTCTGTACTTGATTTTTCCTTGAAATATACCTTCTTTTTAATGAATTGACCCCCTGTGGTCTCCCATCTGTATATCCATTTCAAGCATATTGACATTGCCTTTGAAACTTTCTCTATAAACTCTTTCTGTTATTGTTGTCAACTTTAGACAGGAGTTAAACATTGCTTATTCTTCTACATTATCTATTTTTATCAAATCCTTAGGATGGTCTGCATGTGGGCTGCACATTTTTTTACATATCTCTTTAACAATATGACTGTTATTTTTCTTAAATACTTTTTGACTTCTACAACATACTATATAATATCCATTTTTTCCACACTTATTTCACATAACTTTCCATGAGGGACATTCTTTTGAATTGGCCATGTGCACAGTCATGCTATACTTGTTACATTGCGCCTTGAAGGGATATTTACTTGTTTTAGAACTTTCTTTCTCCCTTTGACCACATTTACCTCTCCCTTGTCCTCAACTGGTTTGTGCACAGTTTTTTCTTTATCAGAGAGCCAACAGAGTACATTTCTGGATTAAGGCGGCCGTAGATACAGTAGTTTTAAAGAAAACCTCCTTGTCCAAAAGGAAGCGACCTTCCCAACCATGGTTCTCTGAGAAACTCAGAGAACAAAAAAAGGCCTGCAGGAGGTCTGAAAGAAGGTGGAGAGTGAGCTATGGTGAAGGGAGGAAAAGAGAGTACGCACAGACCTTGCTAGTGTATAAGGAAACAATTAATGAGGAAAAGAGCAAATATTTCACTCATAAGATCCTAGAAGCTAAGAACACTAGTAGAGAATTGTTTGATACGGTGAAAAGACTCGCTAATCTTCCAGGGAACTCTCAGAAGATGAATAACCCAGAGTTTTGTAATACTCTGGGAGAATTTTTTACTGATAAATTATAGACAGTATATAAATCACTCAATGAAAGTTCTAGGCTATCCTCTGAATCTAGCAAGTTAGGAATACGCACAACAGGATCCAGACCTGGGTTTCTTTTTCTTCAGCCTTCGGAGGAACAGATTAGACAAATAGTAATGACAACCAAGTCTGGAGCCCCATCTGATCCTTGTCCCCCCAAAATCTTTCATATGTTCACAGAAATGATTAGTGAACAACTTACAACAGTATTTTCAGAAATAATACTGTCAGGGCTGTTCCCAGAAGCATGGAAAATAGCTTCAGTTCGGCCTTTATTGAAAAAGAATAATCTTGATCCTACCGAACCAGGTAGCTATCGGCCGATCTCAAGGATCCCCTTCTATTCTAAGGGGTTGGAGAAACTAATTAACAAGCAAATTACAACTTTCATCATGGATGAAGATCTTTTAGATCATTCACAATATGGATTCAGAGAGGGTCATGGAACAGAGACAGCCCTGGTAATGGCAGTAGAAGAACTTAGAAGAACACTGGATGAAGGAAAGAAGGCCGCCTTGATTTTGTTAGATCTGTCGGCGGCCTTCGACACAGTCAATCATGGAATCCTAATTGAAAGATTAGAAGAGTTGGGATTCCAAGATACTGCCATCACGCTACCATCATCATATTTAACGAACAGATCGTTTGTCGTAGAAATGGATGGATTTGTTTCTAAATCCTTCAAATTGCCATGTGGAGTGCCGCAGGGTTCTTCCCTCAGCCCCACTCTTTTTAATATCTACGTGGCCCCTTTGGCGGCCATAATTAGGAAATCCGGATTTTCAGTGGTCTCCTACGCCGATGATACACAGGTAGTGGTCTCAGTGTCTAATAACATAGACGAGACAGCAGACCGTTTTAACACTTGCATGGTACAGATCAACATTTGGATGCAGAGAAATTGCCTCAAACTTAATGGGGGAAAAACAGAGGTGTTGTTATTAGGATCTAAGACCTCCTTTTGGTCCCCAAGATGGTGGCCGGCCGACCTAGGTGAATGTCCGGTTCCGGTCACGAAGGTGAGGAACTTAGGTGTAATAGTTGATGAAAGATTAACGTTCGAATGTCAAATCAAAAAACTGGCCTCCACCTTTTGGGGCATTTTGAAAATGATTAGGAAGATCCGTCCTTTTATTCCATTGGACGCCCTGAAAACAGTGGTTATGGCCCTAGCTTTATCACGATTGGATTATGGTAATGCCCTATATGTGGGACTTCAAACACAGCTTTTAGTTAGACTCCAACGGATGCAAAACCCAGCAGCTATAATGATTTTGGACATTCCCAAATTTGAGTCTGTTTCCCTTCGATTGAAAGATCTACATTGGCTTCCAGTGGCTAAAAGAATTATTTTCAAGTCACAATGCCTAGCATTTAAGGCACTACAGGGGAAGGGGACATTGTATCTAAGAACACACTTCAAGAAATATATTCCAGCTAGGAATTTAAGGTCAGCACAAGCATATCTTCTGTCAACACCCAGATATAAGCAAGCTCGCTGGGGGGGCAGGAGCTTCTTTTTGGGAACAGCAAAAATCTGGAATACTTTACCCATGTCAATAAAAAACAGCAAATCACTAATGTCATTCAGAGGGCTGCTGAAAACATGGCTATTTAAGAATTAAAAATTGGAGCTCAGTTAATTTTAGTTAAATCGTAGAGGATCATACTCGTCGGTCATAGCGCCAAGACGCCCTTGGGCATTCGTGCGCTTTATAAGTCTCAAATCAAATCAAATCTCTTTCAAACACATTAGCATATGTTCAACCTGATTTGCAACTATTAAAACTTCATTTAATGGAAGCTCATCCTTTAACCACAATTATTCTCTTATTCTATCAATATTGCAGGTTAATAAGAATTATTCTTGCAAGCACTCATCACTTGCTGCTCCAAATATACATATAGCAGCTAATTTCCTTAGTGCTTTAATAAAGACTTCTATTTTCTCACGTTCCTTTGAACTCTCTTACTAAGATGGTACCTTTTAAATATTGATCTAATACATGGGAGGAAATGATTATTTAGTTTCTTTATGGAGATTTCAAACACATTTAGCCCTCTATAATCTTCTCCAGTTAACTGAGGTAAGTGTTCAAGAATTTCCTACCCTTCAGCTCCATACAGTGTAATAAAAGTGCAACTTTCCTTCCTGTTCCTAAACTTGGTCCACACACAGCTACCTAGTAATACCTTTTTCCATTTGTCACATACCAACGGAGGGTCACCTGGATTAACCACAAACAACAGTGGAGGTGTTATATTATGCATTATGCAGCCATACTATTGCGCCTGTAAATGTTGCAAAGCTATAAATATTTAATTATATTTTTATTTAAGTATATATAGAGATACATTGCAAAAATCCCATTACAAAGTATTTATGTAATATTGTGAACCTAGAATTTAAGAAAATGAACAAGACATTTTCCATGATTAGTGTGTGGACAACTATTGTAAAATATAAAGATCACTGGTTTGATCCACAATATGTCTGCGGATCACCAAATTATTGATAAATTGCTGTTCCTTCTTCAATTTCCCATTAATTTTGTACAGATGCACCTACTTCATAAAAAAAACTATGTGGTTTACTGTTCATGACGACTTTTTCTGAGTTACTTGTTATTTCTAGTAGATGGCATGCTAATGTCTTTTCTCAGGATTTCATTGTACCATTGAGTTTTCCTCATGTCATATGACTTCACACTGTTGGAGGCTGTCATGCGGCTGAAATGGATGAGGTAAATGTACTTTATTTATTTTTCCAAACACTGCTCCAAAACACACGACGAGATTATGCTCAGGTTAGTAATCAGTCAAATTCAAATAAAAATTTTACTTTATTCCGTTTTCAATTTCAAGTGAGAAAAACCATAAAAGCAAGATACACAGATATATAATGCACTTTTTTTGTAATCAATTCATTAGGTTTCAGGGACCATCTCACAGGGATAGCCAGGACGGGTTCCCCAGCGGTCTATAGCGCCGGGACACTTCTGAGTAGCTGTGCGCTGTATAAATGAAAAATAACATAACATAACATAAGGTGCACCCATCATATTATAATCTATTTCATTTTCACATATTTCACGTATTCCCATTAAAAAACTTTCGCCATATAAAAATTACATTCTAAAAACAGTTTATATAATTTATATACATTCCTAAAAATCATATATGTTTCCTAGATTTAATTCCAGCTTTTAAAAATAGTGCAATATTTCTTGTATAACATTAATTCTCCAAAAATTGGAGAGCAAGGTAGGCCGGGCGACATTGCCTCAAACCCCAAATTTTTAAGATTGGAAGGATCCACCTTTTTCTATATTCCCCATAGTATTTACAGAATAAAACAATATGGATTGTCGATTGGAGTGCTACTCCATCAAAGGGGCAGGGTCCTAAGTTTTTCGACCAATCATTTGTTGTGGGGAATGAGACTAGGCGGTAGAAGGAATCTAGTCTGAAGCGTACCAATACAAATCTATCATAACCAGATCCGCGGTAGGTCAGATAGGGTTGACTTTTTGCGACAATAACATCATCTGATTTTGGCGGACCGACGATTTAAGGGCTTCGCTTTCAAATCTAAGTTCTTCCAGATGTGCCATACATTGATTTTTAAAATCCTTCCTAGAAATATTATTCATCTTTAACAGGTCATTAAAAAATTCGGGGTGTCCTAAGTCCCTCATTAAATCTTTGATGTACTTCAGCCATCTGATAGCTAAGGCTTGCTCCGATTTTAGGGAATCTCTTATAACGCTCTGATTAAAAGTTGTTTTTAATGAAGTCCAAATACGATGCCACAATAAAAGTGGCTCGACCCTTATTTTATCCGTTAAATATTGCAGCCCCAGCTCTGTATGGCAAACAAAAGTTGAAGTGGATCATGGGACCGCCAGTACATAGCGGATAAAAGCGTTTTCAGCTTTTTGTAACTCTAATACGTTACAGTATCCCCAGATCCCTGCCCCGTAAATGACCACGCTAACGCACTTGGCCTGATAGACCTTAAGTAGTTCTAATGGCGGCCTTTTACCTCATTTCTGTGCGAAATTCACAAGGGCGGTTGTAGTCCTCATAAATAAAAGTTTTTAGCCCCGATGGCCTGCTTCCAGGAACCTTTATTGTCCATAAGGATGCCCAAATATGGATATGTTTTTGTACTTTCTAGTTTGTTTTTACCAACAAAAATAGTTTTCTCCTTCTTTGTGACCTTCCCGCAAGTCATTATATAGGTTTTTGTAGCGTTTATCTTTAAATCTAGTCTTTCCATAAGCTCATTATATTTATACAATGCCCGCTGCAGTTCTAAAGGTGTTTGTGCCATTAACACTGCGTCGTTGGCATAGAGTAGGATGGGTATAGAACGGTTTTGTACCTTAGGCAGGTCCTGACACCCCAGAAGCATCTCCTGTTCGAGACCGTTTGTGTACAAAGTAAACAATAAGGGTGCCAGGACACAGCCTTGTCTCACCCCCCTCTCTACTGAAAAAGGAACTGTATGTTCTCCGTTTGGTCCAAACCTTACCCTCGCTATGCCATTTGAGTATAGCTCCCTTATAACTTGGATTAGCGCTAGTTTGACTCCCATCGCTTCAAGGATCTGCCACAAACTCTTGTGGGATACACAATCGAAAGCGGTGGAGAGATCGACGAAAGCCAGGTACAGATTCCCTTTTTTTATCTTTGTATATTTTTCTACCAAAATTGTTAGGTTTAGGGCCTATTCTATAGTCCCCACACCTTCCCTAAAGCCAAATTGCAGGTCAGTCAGTACATTATTATCTTCAGCCCAATCCTGGAGGTGGTTTAAAATAATACGGCTCAACACCTTTCCCACCGAATCTAATAAGGAAATCGGCTGATATGCTGTGGGATTTTGTCTATCGCCTTTCTTGAAGATTGGGACCATTAATGATTCGGACCAGGAATCCACTAGTCCAATTTTGCACGCTGATGCAAGTACCTGTTTTATTAGGGGTGCCCAGAGTTCCAGGTTTTGTTTGAATATGTCTATGGGCACCCCATCAGGTCCCGGTGCTTTCCCGCCCTTACTCGCTTTCAATGCAAGTTCGACTTCGTCCCATGCAAAATCTATTTTTATCGGGAAGGACACATTTGAAGGACTAGAAGATGCAGGGCAGTCTAACTGGTGGCTATGTTTGTTTTTCTTTGCATACATTTTGGAGAAATGGTCTACCCATTTGCCTTCAGTTATAGCTATTTCCAGTCTCGGCGTCGTCTCAGATCTCATAAAAGGTGAGTTTACCACCCGCCAAAAGGCTATGCTGTCCCCTTCTATACTCGCCTTATGTAACTCGGCCCATGCTTTCCTTTTTAATACTCTCCTTCTTAATTTTAATACTTGATTATATATTTTTCTTGATTGAATTATTTCAATTCTATCCCGTTCCTTCCTATGTAGGGCATTCTTAAGATTTGTATATGCTCTCGTACATTTCTTATCGAACCAGCCTTCTTTCTTACCCTTCCCTTTTTTTATTTCTCTTCTCAGTGAAACCCTAATAGTGTCTGCTATATGCTTATATGCCGTTAATATGTCTTCAGATGGTGTATTCTCTTCAAGACACATAAGGATATCGTCCATGCTATTTTCAAGTACTACTTTCATTATTTCAGAAGGATCTACCTGGTCCGATTTTAATGAGTAACCGTTTATTTTGTTTATTTCTAAACCTTGTAGTTTTAAGGTCCTTTCGGAGTGTACATTTCTTACTTTTGTTGGCACCAATATCACCAAGCTTTGAGGAAAGTGATCACTAAAAACATTTTTATGTGTTTTAAAACTTTGTACCCTTGAGGCGGACCTATTCGGGGTTATTATGAAATCTATAATTGTGTTTGCCCCCCTCCCATGAAACGTTTGCGAAAACGGGGTGGGTGGGGAGGTCATATCGTTCACAAACCCCATATCTAGGAAAAATAAAATTTCATTCAGGGCGTCGCCCTGTAAATTATGGGAAAAGTGAGAGATGTTGCATTCTCTTACATCTAATAATCCACACAGTACTTCATCGCTATGTGGGAATAAGGCAGTGTTAAAATCACCCCCCCCAAACTAGTAACATCTCTTCCCTATGATCGTTCAAAGTGTTCAACATTTCATCTCTAAGCTGTTTCATTATCTCTATCACATTTTCCATCTTTACATTATTATAGAAATTGACCAAGCTTATGGTATTACACTTTTCTATTTTCGAGTTCAGTACTTGATAATTAGGTTTGGAAATAGTCAACAATACTTTATTAAGCCTTAAAATAATTGACACGTAAATACATTATCCGCCCTTTGATCTCCCACTAGTTGATGGAAGGGCTGGTGTATGAAAAGTTTTATAACCTTCGATGTGTAGTTCTTCCATGGACCATGTTTCCTGTAGACATAAAATGTCAAATTTCTTCACAAAATGTATCCAGACCTGATTCGATAGTTTAGACCGAAGTCCTGCAACATTCCAGAAAAGTACTGTGACATTATGTGCAATGTCAGTTCCCTGAATTGGATTGTCATTATACACAGGAGTAGGTACGTCTGCGGATACTAACCTGGGGTGTATTACATTTAGTGAAGGGACTAACTCTTCCACGCTTGTTATATTTTCTGCTCTATGCGTTTCTCTCAGACCTTGACTGCTTTCTTGTACTACTAGATCGGGGTTAATATTTTTCTCGGGGATCACATTTATAGCCAGCGTAGTCTCAGCAGGGGAGCTGTTTGTTTTGGAACCCTCTGATAGGGATATATTGTTTTCTCCTACCTTGGTCCTGGCTGGGATTTGACAATTTAGGGGGGAGACGGGGACCGCAATATCACCGAAATCACTAGTGTGTTTGCCCAGTCAATCTAACTTCTCTAAGGAGGTCAATGGAGCATAGCGATTTTCCGTCAAGATGTTTTGGGGGTAATCTAGACTGTTCCCTCTATTTTGGCCTGTCTCGTCTCTCCTGGGTATATTTACTGGCTTATAGAAATAGCCCAATGGTAGAATATTTAAAATGGCTATGTTTAGGGGACTGGTTCCCCCCATCCATAGAATCCTCTTTACTAGTTCTGGTGATCTTAAAGTTAGGACGATACAGTCCCCGGGAAGGGGTTTCTGCTCTTTCCCTACCCATAGTAATCAGTCTAAAGGGGTACAAACGTTGGCCTCACTTTGCGCGCCTCAGAAAGTCTCACTTATGAAACCAGTCTGTTCACATGCCTCGGAGTACTGCTCAGGCCTCTTTTCCTGAGCAGACATTGGTCTGGGCATGCACACAGGGGATCTGTAGACACAGCGAATAGAAAGTGACTAGAAGGCAATTCCTTTATATTGACAAATCATGCCACAGTCTAGCAATCACACACCTCAGATGAGTTGTTCACGCAAAACATGAATGCAACGTTCATTAAAAACAGGAAAACAGGAAAACAGGTGTAGAAAAAATAAATCAACAGAAACTGTTTTGTATAACAACAAATAAAGGCTGCCATCTAGTAACCTAAGATGTTAATCACATATCCATGAGGTGGGAAATCACCTGTGAAACATCACTTTCACCAGAAATTGTTCGGGCTGGATTCTATTAAGCTGACGGAGATTCGGCACAGTACTTGAAGTTTAAAGCTTCCAGTGCTGGAGCAGATTCTTATGGCATGCTAGGGTGTCACATTTCACATCCAATCCTCATTACCAGTGTGAAATGGGAGAAAGACCACAGGAGGCATGTGAGAAAGTGCCTCTTTTGATATAGTTTGCCCCCACTTTTCACCTGGTATTTGATGTGGTTTTGATTGTAGTGCACAGGGTACCTGCCAACAAGGCCCCCTGTGCCAGTGCTTCTTCCCTAAAACTATTCCACAATTGGCCCTTCATGCGCCCTTTACGTTCCTAGTAAATGGTACCTGGGTACCTAGGGCATTTCAACTGAAGGGCCCCTCACCTAGGCCCTACAGACTGCCCTTGCATCATGCATGGCCTGGTATAAACAAAACAACAAAGTCGACATGGCACACTGCCTGTGTGCCATGCCAACTTGCACTGCCTAAGGTATAGGTACATCACCTTTCTAGCAAGTCTTCGAGCCCTAAGGCAGGGTACGCTATACCATAGGTGTGGGCATATCTGCATGAGTAGATATGCCCCTACAATATGTAACTCCATTCTTTAATATTTTAAATGCCAGGGAAGCCAAAGAGAGTACATGAGCTGCAAACTCGACATCTCGAGCACCATAATGGCTTCTCTGAAACCAGAGTGTTTGGTACCAAACAGCTCCTTTGAATAAACCCACACTGATGCCAGTGTGGGGTTTATTGAACCATGTACTCAGAGGGCACCTAAGAAGAGCTCCCTGAAAACCTACCAACAATGGTGTGGTCACAGACTCACTGTAGGCAGCCTGCCACCACCAGACATGTTTCTGGGTCCCTGGGACCAGAAAAAATGCACATTCCGGGCAGAGGTGTCACACCTCCTCCCCCAGGATGAGCATAGTGCCCAAGAGGGAAGCTTCAAAGGCCTGCCGCCTTTGTAATGTGACCCCCAGCCTCTGCTGCTAGCAGCAGATGGCAGCCCCCAGTTTACACCCACACTTTGTTCAGGAAAACCGATGAAGGTTAGGAGGTGTGCCCACCTCTGCCAATTCCACCCCTAAGGTGGGGGAGGCGAGGTGAAGCACATCTTTCAGTCCCCGCCATCTTGAAGAAGTGGAGGCCTCTCTAATCAGGGCTGGGACTATGCTCCCCTCCCACAGGAGGGTGGCATATTGAGGGTGGAGTCACCCCAAGTAAGGTGCCCATTGGCCCTACCTGCTACTCTCCTGCCACACCCCTAAATTTAGTATTTAGCTGGCTCCACCAGATCTGGAAACTAGTTTCTGCCGACCCAAGAAGAAGGACTAAGAAGATGCCATACAGCGAAGCTTGAAGACGACAACTAACTTGGCCCCAGCACTACCAGCCTGTCTCCTGCTTCCAAGCCCCAGCAAATGAAGACAACACCTTTCCTGCAGTCAACGACTTCCAGAACCTGAGGAAGACTGCCTGCCCTTCGACAAAGACCAGAGACTCCAAAGGACAGCTGATCTCCCCCCAGGAAACCTACACAAACGACTCCGATGACCTCTGGATCCGCGATTCCTGCCCACTGAAGAATTGTTATCCAAGGGCTGATCCTCTCCCGCATTTATTATAGGAACTCAATCTACTTGGGCAGTCCAACATTAGTTATGAAAAAACTTCAGGTCATTCAGAATGCGGCTGCTCGAATACTGTTAGGGATTCCTAAACTGTAGTCAGCTAGAGCAGCTCTCAAGTCTCTTACTTGGCTGTCCTTTATCTGTAGAGTACAATTCAAGGGA
The DNA here is from genome assembly GCF_964204655.1 of Triturus cristatus. NCBI lineage: Eukaryota > Metazoa > Chordata > Amphibia > Caudata > Salamandridae > Triturus > Triturus cristatus. The sequence goes on from NC_140582.1 coordinate 100,252,183, forward strand.
CTCTGCATCACACATTGGGCAAAATACAAAGAGGGCCCACAGATCCTGCAGCAGCTCATCAGCCCCACTTGTCCAGGAGAGCTCAATTATCTTATAATTGGTTCCTAAGATTAGAAGAGCTAGAAGTGGAGGCTGCACCTTCTCTTTTCTTGTTTCCAAACTCTGGAATTTATTGTCCATCAATTTGAAAATGGAAGAGAACTTTCTAAACTTTTTGTTAAAAAAACATCTTTTCTGTATGCTGCACGGGTATGTCCCAAAAAGTTCCACAGGGTGTGGGTGAAATGGTTAGGGGGCTTATTCTAGGAAGGGCGGTACGGGTAGGGGGAGCGGGAGGCCAAGGGAGGGGATGGGGGGTCTTGCTATTGACTGTCATTGATTCCATGATTTGTCACTTTGATGCCAGTTCAATCGGATTGTTGTGTGTGTTCTTTGAGTTTGCTTTTCACAAGAAAATAAAAATTCGAGTATCAAAAAAAAAAAACATCTTTTCCCTCAGTCCTCTTAGGTACTCATACTCAAGCTAGTCCAGACAGTACAAGAAAGCCCTGGTAGGGTAGCCATGCGCTTTACACATCTGCCAAAAAGAATGGATTAGAACTCTGCACCCAATGCCTCTGACCCGTGTCCAGGTTGCCCACTGACCCAGAGCAGGTTCCCCAGCAATCCTGACCTCAAGTCTAGCATTAGCAGACCCCACCTGTATCCCAAGACGACGCCTGCAGATTGAATCCAGAGCCTCCCCCGACCACGACTGGCTCCTGTAAAAAGAAACGGACTTCAAAGGACACACCTGCACCCAAAGCCCCTGCACCTTGGTGAGCTGAACCGACGGTGTCCCTGCGACCCTCAACACCTCAGCTTACCTTTACTGTCGCTGGTTTACTTCCTGCAGCCTCCAGTGTGACGCCTGACGCCTGTTTGTCAAACCGAGATCTCCCATTGAAAAGCATTGGGCGCCCAGCGCTGTATTTGCACCTTGCACCCGGCCGCCTCAGTGCCGCTGGTGGTGTATGTTTGATGCTACTTTGTGGCTCCCCTGCTTGCTCTAACTCCCAAAGCTTGGCCCCTGCAACAGATTTACCTACCTGCAAGCAGTGTGGCTCAGTACACCCCCAGTCTCTACTGACAATCATTGGGCCCATCGGGGATTTTGACCTCTGCACCTGGCCGCTCCTGTGTTGCTGGTGGTGCACACTTTGCATTTACCTGAACCTTGCTCTTTGCTCATCTTAACCCCTGAAAACTGTAACTGTAACTTGGGTACTTACCCGTAAAACCGCAATGTTGTTTTCCTTCCTAGGATAACACTGAACTGTTTAAAAATTGCATTGTATCGACTTTTGAAAGTGAAGAGTAATTTTCCTGAAAAATTTACTTACCTTTTTGTGAAGATCTAGGTATTAAAATAAAACTCAAACAAAGCCTATTTTTCAAAATTTGATGTGGATCTTCTTTTTGAGTCGTGTGTCAGTTATTGGTCAATGTGTGTGCAATGAATGTCTTACACTCCTCTGTGTTAGGCCTAAGGATGCTTGCACACACTACCACTAATAGAGCACTTTGGGTTTACATTGAGCCCTGCACACATCTCGGGGAATCTCTGGATTCTTTGAACTTTGTGCACTATACCCACCTAGTGGTATACCATATACAGAGACAGCTTCCTACATTGATGGTGCCGCGGTTGGGTACAAGACTTTGACATTTGTTTTACCACTTGATCAATAAGTGATTTCACAAGAGGAAATCCAACATTGTCTTTAGCTAAAATATTTGTTTCAATTTTGGATTTTTCCAAATTGATTGGACTAGTGTTAAGGCCTTGGTTAAGTCCCTCACTGTTTAGAAACTAAAAGTCCTTAGCATTTTTTGTAAGTCCATAATAAGATCCCAAATACTTTAAAAACCATGTCTGATAATCCAGGGATCTCCAAGGAGCTCGGCCTGGGCCCCTATGCCCATCTGAGAGTGGCCAAACTCAAAGAACTGTTCAAGGCATGGAAACTTACTATGGGCCCTAAACCCACAAACTCCCATCTTCAGCTGTTGCTGGCAGAAAATTACAAAGCCATGGCAAGTCAAACATCCCCCCAATGGGGAAGGAGATGATGATGATGATTCCCAGGTAGTGGAGGAAGAGGTCACTGACTCCAGCAATACCCCCCTCAGATACTAACACCACTGGGAGTAACCCTAGTATTATCCCAGATGAGGTAGACACTAAAGATGCAGATTCTCTAGAAATTGGCCAAGAGGATATCCTTAGAGGCTTATATATTGCCCATAGAAAACGAAAGAGCTGAGATGGGCCTAGGGCCCATCGCTGGGTGTAGCAAATTAATAAACAGGGAGGTAGAATCTTTTATCTCTAAAATCCCTCAAAGGAATTGTCTCTAAATTATTTGAGGGTGATGATATCACTAAGTGGTTCAAAAATTATTTGAGGGTGATGATATCACTAAGTGGCTCATTGCATTTAAGAGAGTCAGTCTTGGGAGACAGGTCCAGAGGAAGCTGTGGAGTGCTATCCTGTGGGAAAAGATCTCAGGGAAGTACAGAGATTGATTTCTGGCACTCAATGAGAAAGATGCTACATCCTATGACCTCATGAAGAGTACCCTAATTGAGGGCTTTGGATATAGCACTAAAGAGTATAGGATCAGATTCAGAGAGGCTTAAAAGACCCAGAACTAGACTGGGTAGAGTTTGTAGACTACTCAGTGAAAACACTAGGAGGTTGGTTAGATGGTAACAATGTACATGACTTTGAAGGGCTGTATAATTTAGCAATGAAGCAGCACCTTTTGAGTAATTATCACCGAGAGAAACTACATCAATTCCTGGTAGACCTAAGTCCACTTTCTCCTCAGGTATTGGAGAAGAAGGCCACAACTACCACTGGTGGGGGAGACCAAAAGAAAGAGGTCAAAATTCCCCCCCCTCCTCCAGGGGAAAGATGGTTATCCTAAAATAAAAGAGTCTTCTTCAGGCACCCAAACATCTGCTCAGGAGGGTGGGCCCAGAGACTCTTCACAGCTAAAGTGTGGGTACCAGGGGAAGAACTGGTATCCCAAGAAGGCTTGGTGCCATGACTGTAGGTCGTTGGGACACTGACCTGGGGACCCTAGCTGCAAAAATAAGAAAAATTCCTCTAGTCAACCTGCAGTCCCTGCAGTTGCTAATGTCCAGATGGGATCCCAGGTGTGGCCTGACCATGTCAGTGACCTCACTGAGGCGACATTAGACGTGGACTTATCCTTTGCTGCTTGACCCACTAATGTGCACAAATACAGGCAGTACCTCTTGATTTGTGGGACCAGAAAAGAGGCCTTGAGAGATACTGGTGCTGCTAGTGTCACCATGGTGACCCAGCAACTTGTTCACACAAATCAGTACCTGATTGGAAGAACTTATCCACTCACCAATGCTGACAATGTCACAAAGATCCATCTCATGGCTGTGGTATTTTTTGACTAGGGGGCAGTAGTTGGAAAGAATGGGGTTTTGTGAAAACCAGAGCACAGAGTGGAGCTCAAAGTGAAAAATAAGCGCTGGATCATGAAAGAGTGAACCAGCCCTCAAAGAGGAAAGGCAAGAAGACTGGTGGAACAGCTTCTAAACAGCGTTCAAGTCAGAACCTCTTTTCTCAGGAAAAGGACTTGTTTTCCTGAGAGGGAACTAAGCCTGGGGAGCTTGGGCCTTACACTGCAGAGCTCTTGGGCCCAGGGGGACCCTCTAGGATGGATCTGTGCCAGGGGCAAGAAACATGTCCCACTCTTGAAAGCCTGAGGTAGCAAGCTGCTGCACAGGAAAGTGGTGATATCAGTGGCAACCACAGGGTCTGTTGGGTGGATGGACTCCTATACACTGAGGACAGAGACCCCAAACTTGGTGCAACCAGGAGAGTGGCAGTACCTCAGAGGCTTAGATAATTCCTCCTCACTTTGGTCCATGATATCCCCCTAGCTGGGCACCTTGGTCAGGATGAAGCATGGAGTAGCTTAGTTAATCACATATACTGGCCAGGGATGTCTCAGAAGTTGAAGGAATTTTGCCAGCCCTGTGTCTCCAGCCATGCCAGTGATAATGCAGGAGTCTACCGAAAGACCCCCTTAATTCCACTTCCAGTGGTTGGGGTACCCTTTGAAAAGGGTAGTGGTCAACATTGTTGGCCCCCTGGGCCCTCAAACAGCCTCAGGGAACAGATACATTCCGGTGGTAGTGGATCATGGCACCAGGTACCCTGATGCTATTCCACTTAGGACCACTACTGCTCCAACAGTGTCCAAGGCCCTCCTTGGTATCTTTACCAGGGTTGGTTTTCCTAAGGAGATAGTATCAGACAGAGCTACAAACTTCATGTCTGCATACTTAAAACACATGTGGAAGGCGTATGAAATGACGTATAAGTTCACCAACCCCTACAACCCACAAACCAATAGCCTGGTTGAAAGGTTTAACCAGACATTAAAAGGCATGATTTGTGGACTCCCTGAAAAACTCAGAAGAAGATAGGATGTCTTACTTCCATGCCTGCTTTTCACCTATAGGGAAGTGTCACACAAGAAAGTGAGGATCACATCCTTTGAACTTCTGTTTGGGCATCCTGTTAGGGGTCTTCTGAGTCTTGTAAAGGGAGGATTGGAAAAGCCCCACAAAGAGCCAAGATAAGACATAGTGAATTGTGTGCTTGTCCTTCGTTCCATGATGACTTAGTACATGGAAAAAGCAAGTCAAAACCTTCAGGCCATCTAAGAGCTTCAAAAGCAGTGGTATGACCAGAAGGCTGCTATGGTTGAGTTGAAACCAGGGTAGAGGGTATGGGTATTGGAGCCTGTGTCTCCTTAGGCCCTCTAAGACAAGTGGAGTGGGCCCTACCCTGACCTTGAAAGAAAAGGGGAGGCCACCTATCCTGGGGACCTTGGTAGTTGGAAATATCCCAAAAAGGGTTATACATGTCAACCACCTGAAGCCCTATTATGATAGAGCTGATATGACCATGCTCATGGCAGGCCAATTGCAGGCAAGTCCATAATCAGTATGCTGAGCTCTTCTCTCTAACCCCTGATCAGATTAGCTGGTGTACCCATGATGTGGACACTGGTGACAGCCTACCTGTCAAAAACAATATTTACAGGCAGTCTGATCATGTCAGAGAGAGCATCCAAGCTGAAGTAAGCAAGATGCTGGAATTGGGTGTCATTGAACCCTCAGAGAGCCTCAGGATCAGCGCAGTTTTCTTGTTTCCAAAGCTCACTCAAAGGGTGGAAAGAAAGAAGTCAGGCTTTGTGTGGACTATAGGGGTCTCAATGCTGTGACATGAAATGAGGCACATCCAATTCCTAGAGCAGGTGAGCTGATTGACAGGTTAGGGGCAGAAAAGTATCTTTGATCTCACATCAGGGTACTGGCCGATAGGTCTAACCCCTGGAGCAAAACAAACATTCTTCACTCAAAATAGGCACTTCCAGTTTACTGTATTACCCTTTTGATTAAAGAATGCCCCTGCCAAATTCCAGAGGTTGGTGGATAAAGTACTTGATTGGTTGGAAACGTATACTGCAGCTTATCTAGATGATATTGCTGTCTAAAGCTCCAACTGGCAGGATCATCTGATTCACCCAGGGAGTGTCCTTGAGCCTCTGAGAAGTGCAGGCCTCACTATCAAGGCAAGCAAGTGCCAGATAGGGCAGGGAAGGGTTGTATACTTGGGCCATCTGGTAGGTGGAGGCCAAGTTCGGCCACTCCCACCCAAGATCCAGACAATTCTGGAAAAGGAAGCTCCAAAAACCCAGAACCAAGTAAGGGCATTCCTTGGAGAAAGTGAACTGGACAGTGAGCTGTCAAATGGTTTTGACACTCTGAAGAATGTAATGTGTTTTGCCTCAGTGGTGAAAGCTCCATATTACTCCAAGCAGTTCATTGTACAGACATATGCCTCTGAGCATGGGATAGGTGCAGCCCTAGCCTAAATAAATGATGAGGGACATGATCAGCCTGTTGCTTTCACAAGCAGATGACTACTTCCCAGAGTGCAGCGTTGGAGTGCCATATAGAGGGAAGCCTTTGCTGTTGTTTGGGCCCTGAGGAAGATGAGGCCATACCTGCTTTGCACTCCCTTCATAATCAGACGGACCACAGGCCTCTCAGGTGGTTACAACAGATGAAAGATGGAAACCTCAAAATGCTAAGGGGGTCCGTCTCCCTAACAAGGAATGGACTGTACAGTGGAAACCAGACCTGGGGCTGCCCATGTCAATGCCCAGGTTCTTCCACTTCAAAGATGAAATCTCTCCAGGGGAAGGTTTGTTTCATCCTCTTTCGTTTGGGGGGGGGTGTCATTTGAGAAAATGCCTATTTTGACATGGTTATCCCCCACTTTTTGCCATGTGTTTGATGTGCTTTCAATTGTAGTGCACAGGGTACCTTCCAATCAGCCTCCCTGTGCCAGTGCTTCTTCCCTAAACCAATTCCACAATTGGCCCTTCAGCTCCCTGTAAGTCCTTAGTAAATGGTACTTGGGTACATATGGCATTGGGACTGAAGGGCCCCTCACCTAGGCCCTGCAGACTGCCTCTGCAGCATGCATGGCCTGGTGCAGACAAAATAATAAAGTTGACATGGCAAACTGCCTGTGTGCCATGCCAAATTGCACTTGCTAAGGTATAGGTAAGTCACCCCTCTAGCAGGCCTTCCAGCCCTAAGGCAGGGTGCACTGTACCACAGATGTAGGCACACCTGCATGGGTAGATATGCCCCTACCATATTTACGTCCATTCTTAGATAGTGTAAGTGCCAGGGAAGCCATAGAGAGTACATGGACTGGAAACTCGACAACTTGAGTTCCCCAGCACCATGATGGCTTCTCTGAAACCAGGAGTGTTTGGTACTAAACTGCTCCTCTCAATAAACTCACACTGATGCCAGTGTGGGATTTATTGAACTATGTACTCAGAGGGCACCTCGGAGGTGCCCCCTGAAAACCTTCCAACCCTGGTGTGGTCACAGACTGGCCTTAGGCAGCCTGACACCACGAGACATGTTTCTGGACCACTGGGTCGAGAGCCTCTGCCCTCTGGCACCAGAAACAATGCACATCCTGGGCAGAGGTTTCACACCTCCTCCCCCAGTATGGGCACGGTGCTCGAGGGGGAAGCTTCAAAGGCCTACCACCTTTGTAATACGACCCCCTAGCCTCTGCTGCTAGCAGCAGATGGCAGCTCCAGGTTAAGACCCCCACTTTGGGCAGGAAAACCGGTGGGAAAACTTAGAAGGGCTAGGGGGTGTTCCCACCTTTGCTAACTCCACCCCTCAGTTAGAGGAGATGAGGTGAAGCAAGTGGCCAGAGGGCCGACCAAACAGTTAGTGCCCTCAGTAGTGGGCAAGCCACTCCGCCCCTGCCCTAGAGCAGACCCGCCCACCTGCTCGCCCCAACCAAACCCCTCTGCTTTCTCGCAGTGTGAAAAGCAGAAACATATAAGTATTTATAATACCATGTTATGTCTCTGCTTCTTGCACTGCGAGAAAGCAGTGGGGCACGCTCATCCGCCCACATGGAGAAGCCGCCCCTGGTAGCCAGACGCCAACGCTTTGACAAATGCACTTGCTCAATATATTGTATTGTTTTCATAATTAGAATCATTCGGCCTCCAATGCATTGGCAGAAACGTTTTACAGGAGATATAGGAAACAACGGAAGAGGGATATGTGCTAGAAATCACTTCCCTGCTGTGGTCCTTCCAACACCTGAGTGGATTCCAGTTCAGTGTCAGGTGTACAGTCAAGTGTCTCTCCTTTTCGTACCCGCATTATTCTTCCCCTAACCTACAGGGACTAATCCGGACTCTGGCCTTTCTTTAGATGACATAAGGAAGTAAGTGGCCTGTCAGCCGAATGAACTTTTATCTGTAGTGCCCCATTTGATCATTTTCTGTCAACAAGCAATGTTCTAGTATTAACACTTCTTATCTGCAAATGATAACAGTAGTTAATCATTAATCTGATAGCACAATGTTGGTTTCCTTGTAATAGAGGCGCATTCACGCAATATTTGCATTCTTTATCAGATATTGAGTTACATAGAAGTAGATGTTTACATGAGAGTACAATTTCAAAGTTATTCTTTTACTTTATTCACATATTTCACATACATTTCGTCTTCTGCAGCAGGACAAATCATGCTTTGGACAATGGCATTGCTATCTTTAGAGGAGCAGCATCTGTGGCAGTAGGGCCAAGAGGTCTGCGAAATCTGTGGTACCCAAATTATGACTTTCTTTTGCTGGGAGTCAGGGGAGATTTCTTGCTTGCATTAGGGCACCTGTCACGAACATATCAAAACATAGAAATGATTCAGCAGTTGCAAAAATACTTAGATGGAACTCTGATCCAAATAGCCCCTTTGTTGTTGAGATGTGTTTCATTTACAGATCTCCTTCCCTTTGTTCCTGTTGTCTAAGGAATTATATACTAGTTTGAGGTTGTGCATGTGTGTTTATGTGTGTACCACTTCTGTGTATCTGTCTTTTTTTGAGTAATTTGCACTTTTGAATAAATTAACTACTTTTTGTAAATTTACTCCATAAGCAGTGCTTTAAATGGGCCGGCACTGTCCCGTACTAAGGGCACGATTCACAGAACTAACTTAAGACAAATTCCTAAACTTACTACTTTTGGTATTCACAGAAGGCATTTAGTAGTAGTAAAGTTAGGATTTTGTCTTAAGTCTGTCTTAAGTCTGTCTTAAGTCTGTCTTAACTCTGTCCTAAGTTTGTCTTAAGTCTGTCTTAAGTCTGTCTTAAGTCTGTCCTACTACTTTTGGTATTCACAGAAGGCATTTAGTAGTAGTAAAGTTAGGATTTTGTCTTAAGTTTGACTTAAGGCAGACTTAAGACAGACTTAAGACAGACTTAAGACGGTCTTAAGACAAACGTAGGACAAAATTAGGACAAACTTAAGACAGACTTAAGACAGACTTAAAACAAAATCCTAACTTTACTACTACTAAATGCCTTCTGTGAATGCCAAAAGTAGTAAGTTTAGGATTTTGTCTTAAGTTAGTTCTGTGAATCGGGCCCTCCGTACTTGCATTTCTTTAATTAGAAAGGGAGAGTACCTGTACTTCTCAGCACTGCTGCAATACATTTAATGGGAGCGTACCGTCACTTCTAAGGAGCAAACAGGTCCTCTAAATAGAGAGAACTTGAGCTTGCATATTTCCATTTAAGGCACTACCCAAAAGTGTAAATTACTCAAAATTGTAAGTTAGCTCTGTTTATCGGGCCCTCAGTATTAGAGTCAATAGGAATTTTATGGAAGGTGTATGGGAGGTGCTTCTAAACTTGAATTCTTGGATATATGTTAGGGGTGTCCATCTAGATGTTGAAGCCACAGATGGAGTATATTGGAGGAGGCAAACACCTAACTTTAGAATGAAAAAAAAAGCATTCTTCGTTTTTGCTTTCCAGACTGCTGAATGCATACAGTTCATTTAATGGTATTTACATTTTGTTGGTTGTATGACAGAGGCACGCATGGCTAAACCACGTGTGCCTCTAGTACGCAGCCCCAACAATGAATGCGTCTGAACAACGCAATCCTTTACCATGCATGCCCTTACCACACAATTTTGTGGTAAAGGCTAAACTGGTAAAGGGATGTGTGGTAAATATCACACCCCACCTCCTGACCTGAGCCGTAAAAACTACCCTGATTCCCCCTGAGCCCTAAATACTGCCCTGCCCGAGCCCTAAACACTACCCCGCCCCCCAAACCCTAAATACTACCCGACCCCCTGTGCCCTAAAGCCTAATCTGACCCCCCTGAGCCCTAAACACTACCTCGACCCCCCTCAGCCCTGAACACTACCCCAACCCCTGCCCTAAACACTACCCTGACCCCCCAGAGCCCTAAACACTTCCCCGACCCTTCTGAGCCCTAAACACTACCCGACCCCCTGAGCCCTAAACACTTCCCTGACCCCCCGAGCCCAAAAAAGGACCCCAATCTTAAACACTAATCCAACCTCCCCATGCCCTGAACACTATCCCAACCCGAGCCCTAAAAACTAACTACCCTGACACCCCCTAAAAACTACCTGACAATCCTGAGCCCCTAAAACTACCCGGACCTCGAGCCCTAAAAACTACCCCCAACTCTTAAAAACTACCCCCCCCCCAAAAACCTGGCCCCAGCCCCTCTTACCTCCCTGCATTCTCTCTCAATCGTTCCTGTTCCTGGGCCTGCCCATCCCAGCATCTGGACCATGCATTGCCTTAACCATGCATATGCATGGTTAAGGCATAAGTGTGGTTAAGGCATGCATGGTTGAACTTGTAGGGAAGTAGCACGCGTGGCTCTGTTCGCGTTGTAAAGGCTGTGGAGACCATTTTGTTACGCGGTGTAACAAATGACATCCTACAGCCTTTCCTTTATCACTAACTCTACTCCAACAAGATTGTCACGATTCACTTTAAATACTCCTCTCACTTTGCACTCAGAGAATGAAAAGTAAATAAGCATCAGTTTGTCAAAACGACATAGACTGACATATGACCTCTCTCTTTGAAGCGCTGGCGAATGTGACAAGACTAATAGAATTTAAAGGCATCTTTATTTAGTTCTCGTACATTCCAGAGCCCACCATAAATCAGCTTGCAACCTACCAGTGTGTTGCGGAACACAGTTTGGGAAACTCTGAGTTAGTGCATTAGGAGTTAAGGCTGGAAAAATGGCAATGTTCAGCATACTTGCTAAGGTGTTCAAAATAGTTGTGGCAGGGGGTATGGTAACTGTGAGTGTTTTTTTGTCGGAGGCAGCCATATTACCACTTTTGTAAGAGACTGGGACTATAATGACATTAAATCAGTTGCTGTTTTATTCCTAAAATGAACTGTGAATCTGAATCTGGCTAGGCAGGCTCTCTTTTCTCCCTTAACATCTCCCTTAACATCCCTTCAAGTTTTTTTTTCTTGGGCACATTAATTTGTATTTGAAATGTCTTCTAAAGGTTGGACTGCATTGAAACATACATCAGAAGGAGAAAAAAAAGTGCCTTCAAGTAACGTAATTTTCAGTTTGATATGACATCTTCATTCAGGACCACATTTACACCATCAGAACCTCTTTCAGGGGATTATGGGTCACGCAGGTGGTACTGGGCTCAACCGTGGTGGTTGAGGCCTTTCTCTACTGATGTCTCGGGGCCTGATCTACTATGGATTCTGAGCATTTGGGCCAAGTACCCTTTCTGCACTTGACTCTCAGTAGTAGCTGTGATCGAGCAGTCAAGGCTTCTTTAGGGGGAGATGTAGATACAGGTCAGTGAACACGTCCAATAACTCAAAGTGCAAACAGTACAACCAATCAATCTCCTGTCCAATACTTAATTTTATAGCTAAAAAGAAGCATGGTTTTCTAACTCTACATACACAAAGCCAATGGACATTAGAAACAATAACTCAATCCCCCTTGAGGTCGGGTCTCTAGTAGTTTTCAGGCAAATCCCTGCCCCACCCTCCATCATGTAAAGTGTCTGGGGTTATTTCCCATTCACTAGTAGCTGTAGCCAGGAAATGCAAACTATCAGGCCATACACTAGAACTCTCCCTTTGACTCTTTGTACGCATTTCTAAAGTGTCCATGGTACTGCAGAATCATTAACAGCAAACACCCAGCCCCCAAAGGCCCAGTTCCAGTCTTACCCACACCTGCAACATGACAGTGTTCAGTGGTAGGGAGTGCCCTCTCCTCAGGTGCTCACAAGTCCGGATACTGTACGGTGGTGATGCTAGGCCACTCGTGATGGGCGCAGCAGCACCTGGTGGCTCAGTCTCCCTCTGTCTAGCATCTCTCCCTGTCCATTCCAATGATCAGAGCACCTCCTGTTTGGTAGACAAAAGGGTAAGTTGCTCTTACCTCTAGCTGGGAGGGGGGCTGTTGATGGTATCCTCTGGCTCCTGATAAGGGCTCCAATGAGGGTACGATGTCCTTGGTGGACCTCAAGGACTTCTTTAGTTGCAGATCACAGCGTGCAGGCTCAATCCTCTGGTTATATCAGTATTCCTTTGTTTCAGACGACAACTAGAACCCTAAGCCAAAGTTATACCGGCAGCCCACATGGCAAACAGGGTTGTTGCGATAATCACAATCTGGGGGCAGACTCTCCTTATGCAATTGCTCTTACTACAGCAGCTCCTCCTGGCGCACAGGGTCGCTGATTTCGGCATCGCCAGTTTAGTGCTTCTGGCCTAAAATCAGGTCACTTGTGACTCCCTCTGGCAAACGGGGTAACCACTGCGCAGCGGTGTGCTTCCTGCACAGTGCTGCCAATATAGCTCAGATCAATGTGGCCCTAACCTAGCATATGATGGTCGCAGATCCAATACTACACATGGGCAATGGCCCGATTGGTGAACAGTCTCACACCTCACTCAAGGAATCCTCATGCAGGGCTCCCGACTGAACCTCGCTCCCTCCAATGCTCTCCTTTTCCTCACAGTGCACACTGGTCCTGGAAGCAGGCAGGCAATCGTGCTCTAGGCTCCAAGGCAGGTGACCTTGGTGTCCTAGGTGATGCCCCTCACCCAGCAGGGAGACCAGCAGGCCTTGGTCCCCAGTCCTGATCACAGGCCGAAGTCTTCCAGAGCTTCTAGCTCTCACATAGCCCTTGACACATTTTTTGGAACCAACCTCCCCTTTATAGTCCTTTTCCAGACACAAAATGTGATTTAGGGTCTGAATGTTTGAGGTTTTATGTTGGGGTTCTGCTTCTTTTACAGGGGATACTTCTCTCATTCTTCTTTTCCCATGAAAGATGTCTGTCACAACAGGAAAAGACTCTGAAGTTGATTGTCCCATAACGCAATTCATGGGAGTGATCAGAGTTCGCACCTTGATATCAGCCACAGTGATATGTGCCTCAAAAGGTTAATCCAAGACCTCAGCCCTACTATTTATGATTCCTTTATCAGCTCCATTGCCCTTCCATGAAAGGCCCCTTCCTTGTGATCTATTACTAAATCAAAGAGCAGTCTTTTGAAATGTAAAGGGATTCTCTTCCTTTTCCCTCCAGTGTGTGTCCTGTCCAGCTCACAGGATTGCAGTAATACACAAATGTGTCCGGGTTAATTCCTTTTCTCCTCATGTCTTCACCAGGTAGGTCTGGACTTCCCAAAATGGAATCCAAAGTCATCCATAAAATGTACCACTGCAGACACACTCCCTCAGTGTACATTCACAATCCTGTCCAGCACTGTTACCTCTATGAATCATACCCTTATATGTAAACATGCATCCAGCTGACCCACAATCTGCGTGCACTGTTCAGCACTAAAGCTTTTCAATTTTTAACCAGGGTGTGTTATTTACAAACACACACACTGCCAGCATACGCTCACAGTGTGCATGCTGTACAACACTTCACCCTTCATGTATTGTACTTCATGCAAGCACACATACACCCAGCACATACTTTCATTGTGCACGCACTTCACATCTCTACATCTTCCATGTTATGTATTCCTCAAAAACATACATATACTTGGCACATGCACTAATCTCACATGTACTACATAGTACTGTTCTATCCCTGTACTGTACCCTTCCCAGGCACACATACAAACACACAGAGCCACTACTGCTGCACTATGCAGCACTCATCTAACTGATGTAGGTCAAGGGTGAGTTAAGTACACAGCAGTGGAACTTTCAAAAGGTTAGTGAGTCTGTGGGCTTCAGTCCAGTGACAGAGAGTAAAAAGGTCCTGCTGATACTACTGATCACTACACAATATGCTGGCACTACTGCACTCATGCTGCTTAACTCTTGATGAAGACAGTAGCATTCCACAACTATGAGGGTAGTGCTTTGGGTACCCCACCACGTCCAACAACAGCACAATCTGTGAGGCAGGACTTTTTCCTAGCCACACGCATGTCCTTGTTCGCCTATGACAAAAAAATCAGCTTTAAGGATCCAGACAACAGTACAGTTGGGCAATTAGGAAAGGGGTACATGCCTTTTAACATGCAGAGGGAGCTTCTGTCCCAGCAGATGTCCCTCCCAGATCAGAACACACTAAAACAACTCCTAACCTGGAGAGGTTTGGTGGTCAGATAGGTAATACCGGAGGGAAAGTCTGCCAGCATTCTTGTGACTCAATCCGGCTCTGTGCTCCTCTACAAAGTCTAACCCTCGCAAAGAAATAGACTATTCCAGCAACTTGGGATTCTCTCCCTTCATAACCATCAACCATTTCAGTGGCTTATGGCAAATCGGCCCAACACCTCTTTACACTCTCTCTGCAGCTCAAGTGTTAATGTATGGGATAACTGATTGCTTTCCACAGTGCGATTCTACATGTCACCATCCAGTAAGTCAGGAAGAGGCTCACTGTCTTCCTCAACTTCCTCTGCCATATCCATGACATTCACTGTGTGATCTCTCTGGAGGTAAGGCTTCAGCCTGTTTAAATGTAACACCCTTGTGGGTCCCCTTATGGCACTTATGTCCACAAAATAGTTTGCTTCAGACACCTTCTGCACCACCTTGTATGGCCCACACCATATGACTCCCAAAGCCCTGGGACAAATAGGCTTTAGCACGGACACCCCCTGAACTTCCTGATATTCAGTCAGCGTACCTTTCTGGTTGTAACATTCCTTTATAAGCGCTTGGCTAGCCTGAAGGTTTTACTTTGCCTGGCTCATGTATTGAGCCATCAACGTCCTGAGGCCAATCACATAGTCCTTCACATCCATTTGTGGAGACTCTGAGGTTCTTTATCACCCTTGTCTTACTAAGGCAAGTGGACCCTACATCGGGGGTCCATACAGAAGTTCAAGGAACTGAACCCTGCTCCCTTCTGCGGAGTCTCTTGGTAGGCAAAAAGGAAAAAATGGCAGAAGAAGATCCCACTTCCTCCTTAAAGTTCTGTAGAAGAGTTTCCATCATGCTCTTTGGTGTTTTGTTAAACCGCTCCACCAAACCATTGGTTTGTGGGTGGTATGCCGTGGAGAAGTGGTACGTCACACCGGCTTGCTCCCATGTGCCTCTCATGTAAGAAAGATGAAGTTGGCTCCCCGGTCAGAAATTACCGTCCTTGTAAATCCAACCCTAGAAAAAAATCCCTAGGCAAGCTCTTGTTACTACCTTTGCAGTCATGCTCCTCAGAGTTACAACTTTGAGGTACTTGGTGGTATGATCTACCACAACAAAGATGTACTTGTTGTCTTACTGTGAGGGTGTCAAATGGACCAAAAATGTCTATTCCCACCCACTCAAATGGAACACCTATAACTGGTAGAGGCACTAACAGAGCCTTATTCTTCCCACCTGTCTTACCAGTCATCTGGCAAGCTAGGCAGGTCATATAGAACCTCTCTGGGTCTCTGCGCATCCATGGCCAGTAGGAGAGAGGGCCGAACCTATCCTTGGTTTCTCTAATCCCTAAGTATCCTGCTAAGGGCTGGGCTAGTGACAACAAGATGTTCCTGTGCACTAATGAAACCACTAGATGTTGTTACTACGCATTCCGTTGCAACGCATGCCTTTACCACGCATGCGTTACAACGGAATGTGTTTTCCACGCTTTGCCGTTACCTCGATTTTACCTTTACTCCGCTTTTTCTTTTTTTGGGAGGGAGACCCCCCCGAGCCCCCTTTCTTCTTTTTTTTCCTTTTTCCGCAGGTCTCCGCCGACACTGAAAACGGACTGATGCTTTTTTTCGGATTAGGATGACATTGTTCCGTGATGACGTTGCTTGCGTGGTAAAGATGGTCGTTGAAGCATTACGCTTTGTGAAGACGTTTACGAGGTAAGTGTATCGTTGTAAACGTAATGCGTGGAAAATGCTTCGTGGTAAAGGCTGTTTCCCGCTAGATTCTAGCTCAGTGTTTACTGGTTCATCATAAAGTAGATCATCCTCCCAGCAAACATATCTTTTTCCAAACACTTCTTTGTTGAATTGGTCCTGGCCTTTCTTCTGAAGTCCCCAAAGTGTAGGGCCCTCCTGCTTGTGGCAGTCTTCCGGAGTAGGCCCTCCTCCAGCAGCTTACATCCTGCAGCTCTGGAAGTGACCCAGACTCCAGCCAATAGTCTGTTTGGGATCCTCATTCTTCTCCTCCTTTGTAGCAAATGTGATGAACTCCACTGCCATGCCTCCCTGATGTCTACACTTTCCTGCAAAATACCTTGTCCTGGTACCTGCAAATCAGAGATGATCCTTGACTCACAGGCTGTGCTCTGGTCAACACAGCTGACGTTGTCCAAGTCACAAAAGCTTATGGTCCTGGCACCAAGCCAGGGGCAATCAATGTATTGCCTAAGAGCCATCCAGCACCTTGCTTTTCCCTCACCCCAACATCAAACATGACCATCTTGCCATTGCGCTTTGTCTCAACCCTAACAAGCGGATACTAGATTCCCTTTCCACTGACTACCAAGCCTGTATCCTTGGTTCCAGTGAGTATCTCCTCAGGCTTGAGGTACTCCCTCTCAACCATAGTGCGGAAGGCACAAGTATCCCTCAGAGCAGGCCCTTTCCTCCCATTAATACTAACTTCCTGCTCAAATCCCATTCTTTTAGGATGTATGTGCTTCAGAACTACTGAGTACCAATCCCAGATGTCCACAGCTAATATGTTGAATATGAAAGGGTTGTGGCCATAAGTTCTAGACCTGTTCTAAAGACACACTCCGATGTTTTTTTTTTCGCATCATGAAAGTGTGAAGGGGAGAACAGTTGTTAACCAATTAATTAGCAAATAGTTCCTCTTGGTACATAATAACCCACAGACACTAGGCTGCTGGGCTGTGATTCACCGCCCGACTTGTGCCGGCGTGCCACCTTCCACGGACCCCTCCTCGGTGATTCATACGCCTCGTCTAATTCTTCACTATTGACTGCGCCACACCTCCCTCCTTAATTGTGACTACCACGGACCTGCCTGATTCCACACGTGGTCCTGCCTTGCCATTTTGTTCGGCCCGTCTGTACCGTGCGACACTGTTCAAAATATGTGTAACCAGTCCTGATGATGGCCTAGAGAGTTACAGGCCGAAACGCCGTCGACTTCAACAGCGTTACTTTTGGTGCATTTATAACATGGGCATTTGCTCTATTGCTCCTTGAAATTTCATACATTTATTGTGTAAATGCCCTAACTCTGGCATATTTAAAGTACCATTGTTCTTCCTGTTGCGCCTTTTCACCGCTGTATCTACCACTTACGTGTCACTTGCGCGTCACAAATTTCACGAGCACTTGTGCACAGTATTTTATCGGTTACACTTTCACTAAGTGTCACGCAGTGCTTTTAACCTATATGATATGTACATATGACGCAATATGTTCATCGTGTGTTGAAAATACAATTCCTTCCTACATTCTTGGTCTCCCTGCGTCTTCTCTATATGGATTCATTCCTCTGATACTTTAAGATACGTCTCACCTTTGAATAACTTGTCCTTCCAATGAATCCCACGTTGAGACATTGTTGTTAGATATCATGTACTGCCCCAGTCTCACTGTGGTTTATGGGCTACCTCCTGTGGTCTGATACTGTGGGCTGTAATAATAAGCAAAAACTGGCTAAAGCTGAAGAAGCGTTGTTTTTTATGTCTGTGGCGGTATTGAGGATCTTAATTTCTTCAGGTTGGAAAGATACTCTGGCCCCCTCCTTTCAAATGTGGCTTTCAAGGCTGCTAAGCATTCATAATATAGAGACCTGTTTGTATGAGCAGAAGGGCAAAAAAATGCGTGACTTTGGTAGAGAATTCTGGGCCCCGATCTCAATATGGAGGGAGATGACCAGTAGCCAGTCGAGTTAGGCTTAAAAATTTTAAATCTGCTTTTTTAAGTCTCTTTCTGTATTTCATGTACTGCATTTTGCATTGGCCTGATAAGCAAATGTGCTGATGTTTTCTTATTGATGTGTTCAAACTGCAAATAAAATAAATTTAATAAAAATAACCCACAGACAACTACTTAGGATCCATATGTTTATTACAAACTCAAAACTAAACATAGAGACACCTCAACACAAGAGTATAGAAATACAAAGTAATAAGCATGAAGCCAAATCTGCACAGCCAATTTAGACAGTGCAGGATGAACAAAACTACTAATTCAAGAAGTAGGATACAGATAATCAGGAAGCATGAGTCCAGATTTCCCTGTATTGATGATTGGTGAGTGAAAAGCATTAAATCAATCCCTACTCTAATACTAAGATGCCAACCCTACATAAGCATTTTCAATAGAAAGGATAAAAGGTGTCAGTTAGTGAAGTCTTCCTAAGAAACTTCTCCACCATCAATGGATCAAATAGCATAAAGCCACAATTGCAAAGAATGATCTCTTTCGGGGATGCTCTCTCTCTGAAGGCAAGAAAAGAGTGGGACTCTTTCCCTATTTCCAACAGTCAGTTATCCACAGGTAGAATTCCCATAGCACCTCGCACACACCATCCACTTTGGGTACAGTCCTGAGCGTACTTTTCCACGGTGTCATCCATGTACCTTCCTCGCAACAATTTGTCCTTGGCGTCCAGGCTTTCACCCATGTGAATCCCAAATGTCCTTCATTTATCGACTCAAGTTACACGATTGTAAATTCTTCTCTCTTTGCCTAACTGGTAAAACAAAGACATTATTCTGCCTAAAAGGACGCTTCTTCACCTGCAATACAAAATGTGAGAAAGAACAGATTCCACATCACACGTGAAATTTAAACTATTCATTCTAAAGCAAGAGTCATCAGGGAATTACATTTCAGGCCTACAATTTCAGCTAACATAAGAATGCATCAAGTAAGGTTTGCAAATTCACGTAAACATTTATACATTTTCAACTAATGCATTTACATACCTATGAAATGTCACTATTAATAAGCACATTTAGTACCTGAGTATTTGTCAGTTTCACAACAGGAGTTCTTCATGTTAACTTTTTCTGCTAGTTACATTCATTTTCTATGTTAATTCTCCATAATACTTGTCAATAAACTAAAATATGTCACATAATCACATTAATACATTTCACAATTCTAACACTTCATGCTAATATAGTTGCATGGCTATATGCAGGCGCACTCTACACATGGTTATAGTGTACCCCTACAAATGAAATGGGATTTCGCCTCCATCAGTCGCATCCGGTCCCTCTCAAGTACCTTACCTATGTGAAGCATGCTTGCTATCATGGCTGTTGCGGGTTCAAGTTCCTTCTCATGACAGTCTTTCTTGTAATGTCCCACCTTCTGGCACTTAAACAAGTCACCATCTTGGATTTAGGAGGGCTTCCTTGCCTTCCCTTCTCATGATGTTACGTCCTGGATACTCAGCTACCATTTGCATGTTTCCTGGGTCTTCCTCCAGTCCCATTACAATTACCTTGTCCCTTACCCTCTGGTTTGGAACCAGTATTTGGAGATTTCTTCTCCCCATTTGGTTTAGAACCATGCTGTCTTAGACCTTTGTGAACCCTGTTAGGCAACCATGTATCAGCTAACACTGCAAGGTTTGTTGGATCCCTCCCTGTCACATCAGGCAGTTATTGCCCAAGTGGGGTAGAGCATTCTTTCTTGAGTCACTCTTTTACAATCAACTGGGACTACAAATCCTTGGCCTCCATCCCTCCTACCCTCTCACTCCAGTCATGCAATACACAATGAATCCAAGTTTCAAATGGCACACCATCCACTGTCTTGCAGTCACAGTATCTCTGCAGGTATTGAGCTGGCTTTAGCCCAAACCGCCTTATGAGAGCTTCCTTCATTCGCTCATAGACCATCTGGTCTGCCACAGGCATCTTCTCAATGATGGCTGCCCCTTCCAATGGCATGTTCCCCGTGAAGGCAGCTGATTTAGAAACATTATTTAAGACCTGCACTTTAAAAGCAACCTCAAAGCTCACAAACCATTCCACAATATCATAACTTCCCAAATACACATGTACAAGATATTTTGAAACCTCGGCCACAACCTGACCTGAAATGAAGTTGTCATTACTGCCATCCTAAGATTCTCTCAATCAAGGGCAATCCTTTCCCTTTCCAGCTCTTTCCTTTTTCCTCTGTTTCTCCCCCACTCTCTCTGTTTTATATTCCCTTTCTCTCTGTTTCTCCTCTCTCTCTCACAATGTTTCTTCCTGGGCCCATTCCTCTTGTTTTTCCCACCTCTTCTCCTCTTGTTCCTGGTGAGCTAGCCTTAGCTGCTCCCTCTTGCACTCTCTGGCTTTCTCATTTTCCTCAGCCTTAACTTTCTGAATTGCCAACTGCAGACTCAGAGTTTCTGCTAAACTCATCCACCTAAGTGATTTCTCCTGGAATTGGAGACAGTGATACCCTAGAAAATTGAGGTGGTGTACACATCTGACGTATTGGTGTATTCTTGAAATTAAAGGTGGTGAATGTATTGGTGAAACTCTGGCAAATGCATTAGTAGACACATTTGGAGTGTGTCTGGGATATATCTGTGCTACAGGGATCCTAGAGCCTGGATCCACAGCGCTCTCCCCCAGGGTTCCTACCATGGTTCCCTCCCCAGAGTCAGCTACAGCCTCCTCCCTTTCACCCAGGATCTAAAACTGGTCCCTAATGAAATTATCTAGGACTTCACTATCCCTGCTCCTTAGAATCCTCCACACTCGGTCTCTACATAAATCCTTCATCTGATCTATGGACACAGCCCTAAAGTCAGTTCCCAAACCTGTGTTGTCCTTTGCTTATGCGTGACACCTTTGCGCATAGAAGAAAAAAACTGACCGCAGTACTGATGCAAAAAAGGAAAGGAGCAATACCACCTCTGTAAATGTGGCTTCTAAATGTTAGGCACCTCACCCATTGCCGCTAATTGTCAGTACCCGTTTCAGAGGATCATGAGGCATGCTGGGGCTAAGGGACCCAACAGTGCTGTTTGAGAGGTTTAACTCCTGATGTCCTGGGGCCTGACCTACTATGAGCCCTGAGGAAAAGGGCCAAGGACCCCTTCTTCACTTCACTCTCAGAGGTAGTTGTGGTCGAGCAGTCAAGGCTTTATCGGGGGGGCGTGTAAATACAGGTCAGTTAACACGATTTATAACGCAAAGTGCAAACAGTACAAGCATTAAATCAATGTCCAGTCAATTCTCACTTTTATAGAAAAAAAGAGGTATTCTATTTCTAACTTTACACTTGCAAAGGAATAAAATATTCAGAAGCAATAACACAATCTCCCTTGAGGAATCCATGAGACAAGACTATGTCGTGGTGCAGACACATGATCCGTGTACACCTATGACAAAAAAATCAGGATTAAGGATCCAGACAACATTACAGTTGTGCACTAAGGGCAGGGGTACACATCTTTATTGTGCAAAGGACTTTTCCGTCCCAACATAACATGGAACTCCTTTACAGGGTTCTCCTTGTGGTTTGGCTTATCAGTCATTTGTATCTGCCCCAAAAGACAATCAGCAGTGTGCTTGAGACTCTAAATACAGTGATGTTGTCTGAGTGTGGAGTCATGAGCAGCACAATGGATTATAAAATTAGAAAGTGTGAAAAATAAGGTCTGGATTCAATAAGTGTGACTGTATTAAAAATGTTGCAAGAAGAAAGTGCTACTGTTAAATAAAATACATTTCCTGAATATAAATTATATATGAATTGTATAATTAAAATGTAAAGAGGTAATGCTTATATCTCAGTTGTTAACATCAAACCTAGTTAACAGAGATGCTTCAGCAGAACTGAAGCTATCTAGCATGTGGGCTGTTGAATTAGCTGGACAGGATGGCGCCGTACTCTGACCGTTCTTTGAGTTGTGGAGGTAATACATTTGAACCCCCACAAGACAGACCTAGCCTTCCAAGCTTCTGAGGCTGGTAAATTGGCTGATCATAGTCCGGATAATAGTCACAGCTGTTATTGACAGTATGACCAGATGTACCTCATCAACATTCATGAGTTAGGTCGCAAATTGTGACTCATTTTAATTGGTGGCCATTGTGGGTAGAATGGTCTGCTGGGGTCAGCGGACCACCATGTCTGTGATCATTTTTTAAATATTTGTTTTTTAAATGCAATCCATTTTCCTTAACGGAAACATTCTTAGATTTTTGAAAAGTGTGTTTGAGAGAAGACAGTAATCCTCTGGACCGCTGCCTACTCCCAACGAACTTTTTTTACATTCTCAAAGGGGAAGACATTCCAAGGAGACCTTTTTGTGACTGGCTTACCATCCCATGTGGGAAGTTGGTCAAATTTCCATCTTTTGCGGCTGGATTACGGTCGCAAAACATTGATACTTACCAAAATTAATTGCTGTTTTGAAGAGACACCCTAGTAATGTTCTTTCCATATCGATAATAGTGATGCCCTTCTAAACTTATTTTGTGATACTGTAACCTTTTACTGACCTGAAAAATTGAAATAGTACATTCCAGAAAGAGATAGACCTTAGAAACGGCAGAAGTGTGGTCTGCAGTGTGAATGAAAAACAAGTTACTGTATTAACAAACAGGCTTCTGTTGATTCATTGTCTGCCTGGGGCTATCAGCTTCTCAGCAAGATAGTTCCAGTATTGCAGGTCTTCAGTGTTATTACTACAGCAGGTATTTCTAAAGATAGTAATACATGACGCTGGCTGCGAAGCACCGTATCAAGGGTTGCACTTAGGAAAGGCTTCCTGCTTTGCACACATATCTACCACAGTCCCAAGACTATACACATGTTCATTCATTATTTATCTACTCCCAGAACAAGAGCAACCACTGGAAACATCCAGATGAGACAGATGTGATGCTGGTCGCTGGTATTTCCTGTAGGCCTGGGTCGAGTTCAAGGAGTTCCAAGTGACCAAAAAACTCTGTCACTGTACTCGGAGTTATGCAAGCGTCGGAGTGTGTTACGTCATGCCGTTCGCACTGATTTTTAGTGACGGGTGTTTGTCTCATGCTATCAAATCAGTGTGAATGGCACCATGTGCAGCGCAAGAGGGCGCTGCTTCTTTCTGCCACTCGAGTAGATGTTCTTATCGAGCGGCAGCTTCCTCAACACACGGAAGGTTTCTCTATGCAAACGGTAGCGACCATCCATGACCAACCATGTTGAGAAATCTTGCCAGAAGGTGGTCTGGAGTAACATTTTATCAGCTCTTGCTCGCCAACTTAACATTAGCGAGCGCAAGCAAGGAAAATACTCCGCTCCACAGAGTTTTTCGGAATTCCGCACGCTACGCGGAGCACAGAGTGGGAAAAACTCCGCTAACTTCAAGAGATCGGTTGAATTACACACCCAGGCCTAATTTCCTGCAATATAGAGCAGGTCTCCTTACCCCAAAGTTTAACACTACACCCTGTTTTTCATCCACATATCTAATACCCAAGTGTAAAACAGTCACAGGTGCCTCATGTGTTTTTTCACTAAATGATTAACTTTTTGAATGGAAAGGATGGTTAAGCTGCATGCCAAATAAAACATACACACTGGCAAGTAGCTATTAATGATGGGCTGTCCGTTCTTACCCCTCTGCCTTTTAGTAAAAATGTAGGGGATAAATCCTACGCACTTGATTCCTGTAGTAAGGTTACCATATATTGCTTTCATTATGGGGCATATTAACAAGGACTTTATCTCCGCTTTTTGGGCTTTAAAAGCCAAAGAGGCGGAGATAAAAATATTGCCCTATCAACAACAGGGTGCTAACATGCAAAATCGCATGTTAGCACCCTTTTTCACTACGCTTCCCTTTGCATCTCTAATGAGATGCAAAGTGGGCGTTCCAGAGCAAAATAATAGGAGAAATGTCACTAAGCGACATTTCTCCTATTATCAAGCTTCACGCTAACCCTGTTAGATACAAAAAAAGCAGCGCTAACCACGGTAAACGCTGCTTTTTTACGTCTGCTAAATTTCAGACTTAGCCATGTAATCCAATGGGAGGTGGATTACATGGCTAAATCCACCATGGGCTATCAAGAAGGATATCCCTATCCTTGTAGTTTTATCGCTGCATTACCAGCGATAACCTCCCAAAATGCCGCTATCGCTGGATTTTTTATCGCCTAGGCAGTTAGCGTAGTTAATAACGCGATAACCAGGCGATATTATCCAGCGATAGCGGGCGTTAAAAAAATTAACGCTAAGCGCCCTTAGCGTTAATTTTCCCTGTTCCTTGTTAATATGCCTCTATTAGTAAATCCCCGTCTCAGTATGCGTCTGATATGTGATACAGACACATAACCCTAGTTCACTCTACCACATTCCTGATCAGGACTCCTTCACTGGATGAGCAATGTATGTTGAAATTCGCTGAACTGCTATATAATGTGGCATCCCACAAGCAGGGTGCCCTTCAGTGGGCAGCCCCAGACAAACCCTGCTTAATTGATCCTGTTGGTCAACGTTTTTACCAAATAGTTACTACCTGCATTAGGTAGAGAGATAAGTCTGTAGTTCTTGCACTTGGCATCACCCACACTAATTTCAGATTCATGGTTGTCAGTGTTCCATTAAACCCTTCTTTGAGTTTCCTCTCTATTTGCACCCCCTGAAAACACCAGGGGGCATATTATCAAGCACGGCGATAAAATTATCGCCGCTTTAGCGGCAGAAAACAGCCGCTAAAATGGCGATAATGGGCTTCATAATATGCCTTTGAGAATTCGAATAGAAGACCATGTTGATACCAGAACATGGGCTTCTATTGGAATTCTCACGGGCATATTATCAAACCCATTATCGCCGCTTTAGCGGCAGTTTTCTGCCGCTAAAGGGCGATAATGTTAACGCCGTTTGTTGATAATATGCCCCTACGTGAAGTAAACGTGTCACGTAATTGCACTTGCCTTTTAAACTTTCATTTAGAGCTTGTCTTTTATAGGTGTTTCCTCCTTATTCATGAACATGAGCTTTATTTAAGTTTTTCTTGACAGTAAATATTATTGTCAATGCTTTAAAACTTACATATAGTAGGCTTTGGCTTTTCCCGTAGAAGTATTTTTCTCCCACCTCATACTATTAATTAATTGGGGTGTCTGTTGTATTGTACTTTTCCTTCCTATCTTTTCATTCCTCACTATGCACCCATTCTTTCTTTCCTTTTATCAACCTGTTTTCCATATTCATGGTTTGGTCTGGAACGTTGGGGGTGACAACGTTCTGAGAGGGGCAGTTGGAAGGTTTTTGGAGGAGGCTGTCGAAAATGTCATGCATGTTTGTTGGAAGCTTAATAAACCCTGTTGGAAATTCGCTGCGGTCTCTTACTTACGACGGACGTCTCCGGTGACGTGCCTGTATTGTGATAATCAGGGACTGACTGTTTTACATACCAAAAGGACTTTGAATCATGAAGCGTTAAATCCTTTATCTCAAAGATACGTTGCAGACGGAAATGAATTGTGTTTTCTTTTATTGTGCACTGTAAAACACTTTTTACATTTTTTACTAAGGACATACCATGCAAGCCAGGCCCATTTACGTTGTCAATGCTTGCAGACAGAAACGTCTGTTTTCTTTTATCGCCCAAAATAACGGACACAACACATGTAACTCAATAGCAGAAAAGGCCACTTTATTGGACGAGGTAACTCATATTACTTCAGGCAACTTAATTTCCTAGAACAATTTCACAATTTGGGCCAAAACCATTTTATTATCACTATGCCTAACAAACTGTACATTTTCCAAGTAAAACCAATGTTTACTTTTTGCATTTCCATATTTTGTTTTCAATCCTTTTTCTTCCCTTTTCTTTAACGACTTACCAATAACGAGGGTTGGGTAAAATCCGCTCCAAATTTACCCTCCCCCATCTTGCCTACACAACTATATTTGCCTGAGCGAGTACCTGTCCAACTGTGGCGAAACACACCTCCCCGAATCCAACCCGCATTGTCCCCTCATGTAGCTCTAACTATATATATATATATTTTTTTTTTATAGGGTGGGTGGGTGGGAGAAAACGAAGGTCCCTCACCTAACCGCCTCTAACAGCGCTGCGCCACTGAACGCTCGCGCACCTGACGTAATAATCTAACCTACGCCTCGCGCTGCCCGCTACGCCTACGCGCCTACCTCATCCCTGTGGCCATTCCATCTGGGCGAATGACCCCGGGGGGAGACCGCTCCGCTCTGCTCCCCCCGAGGCCCCCATCGCCCAAAATAACTGACACAACACATGTAACTCAATAGCAGAAAAGGCCACTTTATTGGACGAGGTAACTCATATTACTTCAGGCAACTTAATTTCCTAGAACAATTTCACAATTTGGGCCAAAACCATTTTATTATCACTATGCCTAACAAACTGTACATTTTCCAAGTAAAACCAATGTTTACTTTTTGCATTTCCATATTTTGTTTTCAATCCTTTTTCTTCCCTTTTCTTTAACGACTTACCAATAACGAGGGTTGGGTAAAATCCGCTCCAAATTTACCCTCCCCCATCTTGCCACCCCAGGAAAACCAAAGAGTTTTCCTGGACCCCACCTTCTCGGGTAAACCGACCCCACTTTTTTTTTTTTTTTTAAACATTTCTCCATATATCCACTGCTAACTCCGTGGCCAAACAATCTCTTACCTCAAGTAAATAATACGCAAGGCCCAATTGTGATAGATGTACCCCGTCCGAACGAAACAATTGGCCATCCTTGCCTATAATGTCTGAGTGGCTAACATATTTTATGTCCATAGTACTGCAAAATGTTTTCATTGCGCGATTCACCTTTTTCCGGGCTTTGTCCACTGCAACCTCGTTTCTTGCATTCCTCCAACGCCGCCTGTAAATAAACTCAGTCCATGCAATTCGTGTACCAAGCCAATTGTTCTTCAAAACAGTTAAATCGAGCTGCATTCGCTTTATTAAGGACAACCCAGAGAGTGATACGAGGTCATTTTCCCCAAGGTGCAGTATTAAAAACGCTGGTGACCCTCTAACACATTTCATGCGTGTAAGAGTAGGAAACAATTCATCCCACCTCATGCCTCCGCGTCCTTTCCATACCAGCTCGTGTCCCCTGCTGGATATTCCAAGATTCCTGCCGTAAAGCTGTTGCTCCGCAAAGATAGCAGCCCATTTTATAAAGGAGTGGCCTACCAACCACACTTGCTGCTTGCCTGACAGGCCTCGAACATCACCTATGAGGAAAAACATAATGAGCAAACAGCCTACAAATGCACATCATTTATGAACATAACTGGTGCAGCAACTTGATTTCCACCTGCCTATACGTTTGATGGCGTCACAACCCAAACCCAAACGGGCTGCTTCAGTGGCCGCCCCTATTCGAAACGAATGAGTCCCGTAGTCCCCGGGATGCTCCCCCACCCACAAAAGTGCCTTCCTCAACACGGCCAATACCTGTGACGCTGACAGCCTCTTCCCTGTCGAGTGTATGAAAATAGATCCCTTTCTCATCTGTACACAGGATTGGAAAACTACCCATTCCTGCACTGGGCAACAATTACTGCTGCCACTGCCGTGAAGGAAAATCCACACTCCCTTCCCCAACTGGTCGGTTTTTGATTTCCGTAACCAGATTCTCACTCGATCACCCTCGTGGATCACTTCATCCCACCTCAAACCACCCTGACCCTTCAAACCCAACAGTTCGGATACCCGGAACGCCCCAAAAAAGAGCCATATCATACAAATGCGGAATAAAGCCACTTCCTTTTGGCTATAACAACATGCTGGGAATGCCATCAAAATCTTTTGTAACAACAAAAATGTAATAGGGGCTCTGCCACTCTTTGCTCCCACTGACAACCTCCCCAACCCTTTTAACATGCGCTTAACTAAAATGCCGGCCACTGGGTCAAAACCCCAATATAACTGGCCAAAAAATGAAATGCCCGCTAACTTTCCCCCAATGGTGGACGGAGACAAACCTTTGTCCACTAAACCCAAAACAAAATCCAACACTACAGGTACATTCACCTCGTGTAACTGATTACTAGCAACCAACCGTACATAACTGGCAAAATCCGCCCATGCTCTTCGGTATGCGTTCCTTGTGGATGGCGCCACTGAGCTTTCAATCAGCTGAACTATTCTCCCACACCTAGCTCCCAAATCCTGTCCGGAATAGGCGTTTTGCTGTCCTCTGCTCTCGGCGCCAATGTTCGAAAACGCTGCCAATCGAACCGGGACAGTGAATCAGCAATCACATTATTTGTACCAGGTATATATTTTGCCCTGAAAACAATATTATGCCTTAAGCAAAGCAACATGAATGCACGCAGTAGCGTCAACACTCGCACATCCCTGGCCTTTTGGTAGTTGATGAGATTAACCACTGCCATGTTATCGACATTAAAAAGGACAGACCTATTCTGAAACTCCTGCCCCCAAAGTGTCAACGCAACCAGTAAGGGAAAAAACTCCAAGAACGTGATACTTCTTCCTTCACTCAACCACTGCGCGGGCCAAGGTTCTGAACACCAACGCCCATCCCAAAAAATGCCAAAACCTTTCGCTCCAGCCGCATCCGAATAGATCTGAATCTGCCACTGGTATTGATCGTCAATGAACTGCAGAGGGACACCATTGAAATCGTCCAAAAATGATAGCCAAATCTGCAAATCTTTTTTGACCACTCTGGACAACCTCACTCTATGGTGTGGCAGCCACGCCCCTGACAATGCCATACCTAGCGCCCTAGAAAAGGTCCTGCCCACCCGCACCACTCTACAAGCGAAGTTCTGGTACCCCAACAACCTCTGGATTTGCCAGAGCTCAAGCTTATTATGCTCAAGGGCACTGGCCACACAAGCGCGTATCTCTCCCAACTTATCCGCAGGTAATCTAGCCATCATGTCCGTCATGTCAATCTCTATCTCCAAAAAAGTAATCCTGGTCACTGGCCCTACAGTCTTTTCCTGTGCTAAGGGCACTCCAAAATAATCTGCCATACTCCGAAATCTGTCCAGTGTTTGCTGACAGTCCTGCGTACCTGCACGTCCCATAAACAAAAAGTCATCTAAATAATGGCATGCCACACTTCCTACTCCACTTGAAGAAAGTACCCGATGCAGAAAAGTACTAAACTGTTCAAAAAGTGCACACGACACCGCACATCCCATAGGGAGTACTTTGTCCACATAATAGCGTCCATCAAAACACATCCCAAATAATTCAAAATCTGTCGGATGGATTGGCAAAAGTCTGAACGCGGACTTAATGTCACACTTTGCTAGCTCTGTCCGCTCCCCCAAAGAATGGATCATGTGTAATGCCTCGTCAACCGACGTGTATGTGACGGCAGTATCCTGCGCCGCGATGTAGTCATTAACAGATTGTCCTTCTGGCCAGGACAAATGCTGTATCATACGATATTCCCCCTTTGCCTTTTTGGGAATGATACCTAATGGTGAAACAATGAGGTTCTCCAAGGGACAGGATTCAAAAGGGCCTGCTACTCTGCCCAACTCCACCTCTTCTGCCAACTTCTGACCCAGAATGTCATGAAACTCTTCTGCTGATCTTAAATTATCTGCCCAACGCCGACTACGTGGCCCTTGGTAGCTGATCTTGAAGCCTTCCAAAAAAAAACAATAAAGTTTAGCTGCCGCCCTTCGACCTGGATATTCATTTAACCAAGGAACTAAATGTTCCAAACTAATTGGGGTAGGCGCCTTTTAGAACCAATGGGACAAGGGCTCCCCTACCTCTAGCTGACCCCCCATGATCCTGCCCTCTCTGGCCCCCGGAGCCCACCGCCATACTGAAACACTGGGCGACTGTGAGCTTTCCCCCACATTGCGAACATTCATGGCGAAACCTGCACAATTGCCTTTAACAAAAGCCTCTATTAAAGTTCCAACAAGCCCCGAACCCTGCTGCCTGCCCTCTACCACCCATTCCCGCCCCTTGAAGGGCGGGGCGCCCAAGAAAAGGCCGATAAGCCACCGGTAAACCACTTGCAGTATGTGTCATTGTGGGAGGATTAGCAGATGACATCCATTGGAGCCATAATTCAGAATCTATTTCACCCCAAGGTTTATCCACACAAGCACTCATCCGGGCTCTAAATTCCTCATCGTAATTTAACCATGAGTACCCTCCAAAATTCATCTGCGCTTTACACACTACGTCCATATATTTTAACAACGATGCCGCCCTCTCAGGATAACGCTCCACATAAATGCTTGCAAAGATCAGGAACGCTGATGTCCAATTATCCACGTTACGTGGTACTCTTGGACGCCTGGACAACTCCAATTCCTCCTCCTTAGATCCCTCCGGGGCCTGTACATCCCTATGTAATAGCTGAAAAACATCCACAAAATCGTGGTTCCATATCTTTTGTTTTGTCTTACCTGCTAAATGAGACCCAAGGGGCATCGCTAGACCCATATAAGGAAGCTGCGTCTGCTTGGCCACACTTACTTCTTTCCCTGCGGCACCAAGCCTGTCTTCATTCTTTTTCCCCCACCCCGGGACTCCCTGAGAGACCCCTACTACCCCTTCACATGAACACGCCATATTGGGAACACCTTCTTGACGTGACATCTCCAGATTCTCCTGTCCTCCCCCACCCGCCCCCCCCAAACCCGGTTGAACCCTTTTTCTCCACCAAACATCCCACCATTTCACCCTACCTTTAGGCAGCTGCGCCTCTCTGTCCTGCAGTTCCGCTGGCATACTATGATGCTGAGTCTTCTTTCGCTGTTTCTCCGTCGCCGGCAAATCCGCTCTAGACTGCTGCAACGAGGAAACAGAAAATGTTGCACCCCCCTGTCCCCCCCGTGCCCTTTTTGAACCAACTCTATCCTGGGCCATGTCTTTGACCACATAGTCCCCCAATGAACCCATACTTCCTACGCTCCTAAATTCCTCCCTTTCCTCTTCTTTCTCTTCCTGTTCAGCTTGCGCACTGCCACTAGGGCGCGCACCATCCCCAACCCCCCCATCGTAACAACTCCAGTCAACAGGCGGCCCCCGCTCTAAGGGACAACTGCCAACGCCAAAGTCCGCACCTGACCCGCTCCTCACTTGAACATGCTTACCAGAAGCCACTCCAGCTCCCTTCGCCGATGCCAACTGCACCCTCGACGCAGCCGTAGGCCTGGTTCCTCCCCTAATCGACGTCTCCTCTGCTCTGGATTGCCCCCAGACAGCCGTAAAAGAGCTCACCGTGGGATGACGTTCCACGGCTGCCTCCCGCATCCGTTGCGCAGGCATCTGTGAATGCGGCACCCATACCCACTGACCGTCCTCAGGACCCTCCCAAACTTCATCCTTGCCTTGCATTAATCCCGGCCTCTGCCGTGCCTTAGGAAAAATATACTGCAAGTCTTAACGACTCATGCAGTCCTGGCCCTTTAGACACACTGCCAAACACGACGAGTCATCAACCGGGCTAAATAAGTCACTGTCTTCACCATTATCGGCCTCACCACCTTCCTCCTCCAGCTCAAAGACCACCCCATTGAGTGGGTCCCTTTCCCCAGGACGGTCCACCTCCATAACCGGGTACTCTGCTGCGTTGCGACCTGCCACTTGACCACGCCAGGCAGACCCTACCGGCTCCCTTGCCTCCTCAGAGACACTCTGCCTACCACTAATGCCTTTTGGCCCATCGTGCACCTCATCCTCCTCACTGTCAGATGAGCAAGCCACCAGACCAGCACACTCCCCAGGCCCTGTTATAAACGGAGCCGGCTGGCACTCCGCATACGTGTGCCGTAAAAACGGAGGGGGGGGGGGGGCGCTCGGTCAGTGCTTCCTCCTCCCCCAGGCCCCTCCGGCCTTGCTCCTCCTCAAACTGTGCCACCTGCGAGGCGGCCACTGCCCATTGCTCTGTGCCAAAACTCCTGTCATGACCGCAGTCACTCCTGCCCCTTCCAGACCTAGTTCTGGTCAGTGCGCGCCCCCTCATTATTGCGCTAGCAGGCCTCCCAACAGCCGCAACATACAGTGCCTCCGCACGTGCACTCAAACTTTTCGCGCGCATGCCCCTCCTCCCGCCGAATGGAGTGATTCGCCTCCCAACCGACCGGCCCACCCGGCGAACAGGCTCACCAAGGCAAGCAGCCACTGCTGACTTCACTCCCAGTGAAGCCTTCCTCTGTTTTCCCCTCGTCGCTATCGCCGTTGGGCCCCCTGCGGCCGGAGCCGCACCTGACAGCCATTCCGCTTTTCCTGCCTCACGCAACAGCTGGAGCGCAGCGTGTAGTTCTGCCTCCGACGCCATGTGAAACTTCAAAGGAAACCGGCCCGTCACGCACTCCCTCCCTGACTGACTCGCCTCAGAAAACGAAGGTCCCTCACCTAACCGCCTCTAACAGCGCTGCGCCACTGAACGCTCGCGCACCTGACGTCATTATCTAACCTACACCTCGCGCTGCCCGCTACGCCTACGCACCTACCTCATCCCTGTGGCCGTTCCATCTGGGCGAATGACCCCTGGGGGAGACCGCTCTGCTCCCGCCGAGGCCCCCATTTGGCACTGCGTGTTTTACTCAGGACTAAAAATGCAAGCCAGGTCTATTAAGATTGTCAATGCTTGTTTAATTTTCTACCCAAATGTGAGCGTGTTCATCATCCTCCATCCCTGTTCACTAGTAGTTCACTAGAATCACTACCCGTTGTTGCCCAGGAATTTATTTTTTGTAAACTTTTTTGAAGTTTATAAACTTATTTATATTGCTTGAGCTAGCTATTAGTTTCTCTCCTCACTTGTGATTTATGATATTGCTTCGTCTGATTTTCTTTTTTACAATTTGTGCTGCAAGAGGTATGCCAGTGTTCTTCCATGTTCTTAACAGTTTTGTTTTTCAGTTAGAAATGAGTACTCTGATATTTTGGATGACATGTTGTTCTATTCTTTTTTTTTTTTTCATTACATTTTTCAATTACTTTTTCTAGTTTGCCTTTGCGATAGCAATCCTCCTCTGTTTTAGGTCTGGGCTTCGACAGTGTAACTGTCAAACAGGGCTATTCCTAACAATAGAAATAGAAATAGCTTTAGGTCTGCCCTTTCAACAAACGTCTTTCTTTGATCTGCCTCTTTCGGCCATTTGTTTGAGGCACCAATCCCATCTCGGTCCAGCCCAGTGACTTATTCGTCTCTCCCCTGATGCTTTTTGTGATATTGTATTTGTGAATCCTTCCGATTCCATTCGAAGGCCTCAATACGTAGGAACTACAGCCTTATCTGCCCAGAGTTTGTTGACTCTGTCATGTGTCTTTTACAAAATAGGCTAACACTGCATATATTAGCATATTAAAACCAGACCTGTTGCTTTGCCAATACTTGTTGCTAATTGTCTGCAACCAGTGGTGGAACTGCTGGGATCTGAGGGGCGCGAAGTGCCCACACTTTTTTTAATTTAAAGAAAACAGTTCCACTACTTTTTGTGAAAAGGCAACCATCCCGGGACGGGTAATTTGGAAAGTTGAAATGCTTCAGCAGATGGGTAAGGCAGGGAGTCTCCTGTGCTGTGAAACCGAGGGAGGGGTGGACTGCTAAACAAGCCTTCTTGCCAGGGTGCCTGCTTCCCTGAAAGAAATGTAAATGAGTGCAGCTGGTTAATCTGCAATTGTGAAAGGTGCTTGGAAGCCTGTAAAAGTGCGGTAAAATTCCAGGGGCAATGCGTCAGGGCCTGCAGCCTTGCCTGCCGCCAACGAGATTATAGCAGATTCAATTTCTTCTCTTGAGATCGGGGCAGAAAGCATACCCCTCTGTTCAGGAGTAATCTGAGAGGTAACATAATCAAACAGAAAGTCCTCGCCTGAAGTTACTGATCCATCCTTCTCAGTGGAATAAAGCCCCTGATAAAACTCCTGAAAAACCTCCAGGAATTTAGCCGGGAGATCCTGAATCTGTCCCCCTAGATTTTTTATACAACATATTCACATTAGGGAACTTGAATCCTTATTCTTAAGAGCTCAGCAGGGCCAGACTCCTGACTCATGGCACAGAACAACTACTGTAGTTTTTAAAAAGAAGGATAAGCCGGAACTTAGTCCCTCTTCAAATCGCCCTATTTCTTTAATATGTGCAGTCAGCAAGATCTACTCGAAAATAGTAGCATTGTGGCTTGGAAGGGTCATTGCTCCCCTGGTTTCTGTCCGCCAACACTTCTTCATCCCTGGTCGTGACACATCTGACCATGTCAGGCGGGCAATAGCCTTGTTTGATTGGGTCCAAGTCTCGAAGGTACCCCTGGGGATGATCCTGTTGGATGCAGAGAAAGCATTCAACAGGGTTTCCTGGGGGTTTCTTTGGCTGATGCTGAAGACTAAAAGGTTCCCGCAGGAATTTGTTAAAGCTATACAGGCTTTGTACATTTCACCTAAGGCCCGTGTTCGGATTTCCGCACAAGAATCCAATGTACTATCTATCAGTAGAGGAACACGTCAGGGGTGCCCCTGTTTACCATTATTATTCGCCCTATACATTGATCCGTTACTTAGTAAGCTGGATGCTGATCAACGGATTGAAGCAGCTACGGTAAATGGGATCTCGTACAAAACGTTAGCATATGCTGACGACGTAGCTATCTTTACAACGAATATAAGATCCGCCTTGCCAGCGTTGTATGACATTGCGAAACAATTTGGCTCTGTTTCTGGCTACAAATTAAACACAGATAAAACCCAGGTTATACATTCCGATACTTTAAGACCGCAGGAGATCCCAACAGTACCAGCAGCAACTTATTTGGGTATAAAGATTACGGCTGCGGTCGAGCAGATTCCTGAGATGAATATACTACCTATTATAAAAAGTACTGATCAGACACTTGCAAGATTTGACCATTTTAATTTGTCACTGCACGGGCGCTGCAATGTTATAAAGATGATCATTTTCCCAAAATGTATATATTTGTTTCGGCCAGAGCAGAAGGAGGTTGTATCAGATTTTTATGGAGTTACCATAAAGCTAGAAGAGCAGCTAAATGGTTAATCCTTCCTAGATTAAGGGGGGTTGGGGACTTCCGTCTCTAAGGCTTTATCATTGGGCAGCATTACTACAGCACATGGGGACACTGTTGGGCGGAAGTAAGATGTCAGTTCCTGAACCAGTCAAACCTACTATATATGAGCTCTTATTAGGGGAGGAAGCACCAAATTGTCTAACTAGAATTATCGAACCTAGTTATTAAAGAAAACAAAGTTCAAAGAAATTCAATCTGCATTTTCTATCTGGAAAAAAATGAGGCGTCAGTTAGTGGTATCGAACTTAAACGCGTATACCCCTTTGTTTTCATATGGGCTGTTACTGCCAATTTTCCAGGATCAAATAACCAGAGGCTGGGGAGCCCTTGGAATTAATGTTTTTGGTGATTTTTTTAGTAATGGTCAAATGAACCCTTTTTCTGAATTGCAAGAAAAATATGGACTCTCCACAAGACACTTCTTTAAGTTTTTACAAATTAGAAGTTTCTTGATTAAAACTATTGCACAGGGGAGGGTCAATTACGCTAAGATACCGCTGGTGGACATTATAGCATCTAAGTCCAGGCTTGGGAAAATTTATCAAACTCTACTATCCACTCTCCCTGATGATCTAGTCACTCAGAATGACAGATGGGATAGGAAACTCGTATTGGAGGGTACGGATTTGGAAGCTTATATGGAATTGGCTAATCAGATTTTAATAACTGGCAGTCTGAGAGCACAACATTACATGTCCATCTTTGATTTATATTACACTCCGGGGAAATTGCTAAATGGTCTGGGTCACGGGGGAATGTATGTAGCAGGTGTGGGCTCCTGGCTGCTGACACGATTCATATGTTTTTTAGTTGCCCCAAGTTGGCTAAATACCAACCAGACATCGAGGTTTTCTTGGCCCAGATCCTTGGCAAGACGCTTTCAATAACAGCTGGTCTAGTGATCCTGGCGATTGATCAGACTCAGAATTCGATGGGATGGACTAGATCGGATTTAGGCCTAGTTTTCATCGCAATGGCTATTCTAAGAGCTAATATCACATCTCAATAGATCAGCCCCGATCCTCCCACGTTTATAAATTGGAGAGCTAGGTTACTTGCCATATATAGTATGGAGCTAGCAGGTTATAGACTTAAAGGTTGTAGGAAACAGGATATGGGTAAGACGTTGTGGGTGCCAGTAACCAAATGGATAGGAGAATAATGCTGTCCTTTTCTTTACATTTTCTGCCAGCAATCTAACTTTGTTTAGCTAACTAGTGACATTTGCATCGCCTAGATTTGCTTGTCAAGTAAATTAACTAATTTTGTTGTATGATTTGTCATAACTATTGCCATTATTAAAAGATATAATAATTTAAAAAAAGGAAACCTGTAATAGAATTAACTATTGGAATCACTTGAAACTTACTGTTGACACTCCTTTATTCTGTTATTGTAAGGGAGCTACCAGCTAGGATAAGTGTGTGCTTTCAAGAGACTGTTATAAAAAACAAATTGCACTACCTACAGTCTGGGTATTACTAAAAATCTATATTTTGGAAGCACTTTTTTATCTTAAAACCTTTTGCGCATTTTGTAGCAGTCTATCATATACTGTGTGTAATGCAAGTTGAAAATAATGACTTACATGTTACCAGAGCTTTCTATCACAGACTGGGACCTCTTACCACTAAAACTACTAAAGTCACTATTTTCTGATGCACCAACCAGAAATAAATTATGTGGTTCTCTGGTGCTGTGTATTAACTAACAGATGGTTCATAATGCACAATAGTGCATTTTCCCACCGATTAATGAAATTTGCATTTAATTTTCAATTAAGCTGTTTGTTATTTTATATGTATTTTATTTATTTTAATAGTTTTTATAGCACGAACATGACTCTTGTGGGTATCAGAGTACTAAAAACAGTAATATCAGATTCACTACAAATTCAGATACAACTGAGTATCATAGTTCCGTCACTAATGATAACATAATGTTCAGACCACTGCAAGTACCAGGCAGTGTTAAGAAACAGGGTGTTAGAAATGGGGGTCTCTAGTTGGCAATGGTTTGCACCTTTGTCCAAATAGGGACCCTTGCTCCTAGTCAGGAAAAGGAGGATACACTCCTAAAATAACTCCTGCTCATCCCCTTGGTAGCGTGGCACGGGCAGACAGACTCATCTCAGAGGCAGTGTGTAAAGCATTTGTGAACACATACAGTAACATAGTGAAAACACAACAAATGGACACCTCACCAGTTTAGAAAAATAAGTAACTTTATCTAAACAAGACCAAATGGCAAAAATCCACAATATAGTATTAAAAATAAGACTTCCAAATGGTAGGAATAGATAAGTTCAATGCAAGTTGTAAATGCGATACTTTTCCAACAAAGTACCTCAGATGCGTCACGCAAAACAAACAAAAGGGTTGCAGGGAAGGTGATGCGTCAGTTCCTTGATTTGGGGGGTGATGCGTCAGTTCTTTACTGCAGCGCAGGGGAGGTGATGCGTTGGTTCCTTACCGGGGAGGAGGTGATGCGTCGGTTTTCTTAGTGCGTTCCGGTTACGATGCAACAAGATGGCGCCTCGATGGGATGCGACGATCTGGTGCGATGCGACAAAATGGCGGCTTGATGTGATGCGACGTTCTGATTCGATGCATGTATGTTTGCAGCCACATGACTGGTGCTGCGACGGTCTTCTCGGAGATGCGTCGGAACCCGGTGTGGATGCGGCGCACTTCTCCTGGTTGCTCGGTGCGGCATCGGAACCAAGCCGAATGCGACCCGCTTCTTCTCCTTGACTCGTGATGCCCCGGGAATCGGTACGGGTGTGAAACGCTTCTTCTCATTGTGTCGCGCTCCCAACGACATGCAGTCTCTAGAGGTCCTAAACAGCAGCAGGCACCTCTTTGCAGGATAGAATTCCCAGCAAGGAAATTCAGGGCGCTGGTGGTGAAATCTTTGTGTCCCTGAGACTTTAGACAGGAGGCAAGCTCAGTTTCAAACCCTTGGAGATCTTTTCTTCAAGCAGGTGATAAAGCAAACAGAAAAGTCTTTCTTCTCCTTTCCTTGGCAGCAAGTAGCCACTGTTGGCCAACCCCAGACAGCAAACAGCACAGGGGCAGTATCCCTCCTCCAGCTTATCCGGCTCTTTTCCTTGGCAAAGGTTCCTTTTGATTTTCCAGAAGTGGTCTCAAGTTCTGGGGGCTGGTTCCCCCCTTTTATACACCAAAATCCTTTGTCTCTGAAGAAAGAGAGTGTCTGTACCCAGCCAAAACCAGTTCTGTTCTCTCTGATGCAGCTTCCTGGCAGGAGGTGGAGACAGCATTGTTGAAGGCAGACCAGGTCCATTCAGGTGAAAGGAAATCTCCTCCCCCTACTCTCAATTCAACCCAGGTCCCATTCAGCCCAGCCCTGACCCATCAGACTGCTGGAGCCACAGCCTCACCCAGCTCCTGTCACTCACAAGCCAGACATGCAATACACAAACCTAGCAGAGGCATACTGGATGGTTAGGCAAGAAAATATCCACTTTCTAAAAGGGGTATTTTCAAACACAGAATGTAAAAATCACCTTCATCAAAAGATGCACTTTAACATTCTGAGTTCAGGCATACTAAACGGTATTTTCCT
Organism: Triturus cristatus; assembly: GCF_964204655.1. Classification (NCBI taxonomy): domain Eukaryota; kingdom Metazoa; phylum Chordata; class Amphibia; order Caudata; family Salamandridae; genus Triturus; species Triturus cristatus. Next base: position 100,290,699 of record NC_140582.1, read on the forward strand.
ATCTTGTTCCTAGGGCCAGTTATGTTTATAAGATGTTATAAACTAACTGCCCATTCTGGCCTATTCGAACAGATAGCCTTGCATAGTGAAAAACGAAATTGGCAGTATTTCACTATCAGGACATGCCACACACATGTCCTTTCTTTCACATACAATTCACCCTGCCCACAGGGGTACCTTGGGCCTACCTTGGGGGTGACTAACATGCAGAAAAGTGATGGTTTAGGGACTGGCAAGTGTGTGCACTTTCCAAGTCGACATGGCAGTTCCAGACTGCACACAGGCTTTGCAATGACAGGCCTGAGCCACATTTTACAGCTGCTTCTGTGGGTGGAACAATCAGTGCTGCAAGCCCACCAGCAGCATTTAATCTACATGCCCTGGGCACACATGGTGCACTGTACTAGGGTCTGACAAGTAAATCAAATCAGCCAATCATGGAATCACTAATCTATTACAGCAATTTACAACAGGGAGCACTTGCACTTTGGCACTGAACAGCAGTGGCAAAGTGCCCGAAACATCTGGACGAGCAAAAACATAGTAAAAACACAGGAGGCAACAGCAAAAAATGGAAGGGAGACCCGCGCCAATGGTGCCAGGTCTAACACAGGGGGATAAAGTCAGTACTGCTAGGATGAGCGCACTAGGTAGCCAGAGACAAGCAGACATGTGAGTAAAACTAGAATCCTGGGATCTAGGGAAGAAATTTGTTCATAAGGAGTTCTTTCTGTAGTTAGCTAAAGGTGAAAGACTGAAAAAAGTGACAGAATATTTAGCTTTTTAGCCATACCTTTGAGCATGCCTCTAGGCTCACTCACTCTGCCCCCATTGCCACAGCTTCACAGTTCCCATATCTTTGCCACAGTTTTCCCCTTATACGTATACGCTTTATTCGCAACTCATGCAACCATCGCTGAATGTACCAAACCTTTTCTGTATTTTAGATTCTCCATCACGTTCGTAACCATTTGTTTTTACAACTGGGTTTTAAGGCAGTGCTAAGTTGAACCTACTCCCACTGCATTGTCCTTCCTTGAGCCCAATTTTATATGGCTGGCCACTGGATCAGGAATATCATCCATCTATAATGCAGCATTCTTTAACAGTTTTGAATATTTTTAGAGATTAGCAGATAAGTGATCCTTGTAAAAGTACAACTTGAATGTATATATGAAGATCCTACAATTGGTCTCTGTTGGCTGGAAGGTTTTTGTTGATGCTGGGGGCACTTTTGTGTAAGTTTACTTATTTAGTATTCAGAAACCACAATTTAATTTTAAGTTTATGATTGTGGGTACTCCGCAGTTGGGGCGGGGAACTTTGCTCATAGAAAGATGGGAAAACCCTATCTTTTTATCCGCCCCGACTGCGGAGTCTCTGTGGTCATAAATGTAATATTAAATCGTAGTTTGTGAATACAAAAAAAGTGTAACTTTACCTTTGTGAATCAGTCCCTGTAAGTTCATTTTTGGATGTTACCTCTTTCAGGGCATTCTTTTTTTGGCATTCCGCATCCTATAAATGATAGAGCATAGGGTTCCAGTGTCCTCCGACAAGAATAAAATGTGAAATGTACCGGTTTTGATCAGCTATGTTATTGCAATCACTTCGAACAGACATGTTTTGTATTTCTGCAAATGTTATTTTATTTATGTATTTTATAAAGTGTTACTAACCACCTAAAGGTGTCTTCAGAGCTTTATTGTATTGGTCGAACCACACGCTATTTTGTCTATTTAGTTACCTTACACGTAAGTGAGTTCTGAATAACCTGAGAGGCTCCACATGCATTTTATTTTTCCTCTGCCACCGTGAATGAAAATACTTGTCAAGGGCCTCATTAAAGAGTGGTACGGTAATCCTGATGAGGCCGGTAACCTGAGTTACTAGCCCTTTCAGGATTTCGAGACCAACTTGAATACCACCGGTGCAAAGATTCACACCTGGACTCTTCCCCTACTGGGAGCAGGAGAAATAATGGTGGAAAATATGCTGGTGCTTCTTCAGCAGTATTGCTAATCCTGGCTTTGTAATTTCAAATAATACAAAACCTTTTTCTGCTTAGGGCAATGATTGTTTATATTAAGGAAGATTACTTTGAAATCCTTCATATTACTTGAATAAAAAAGTGGTGGGCAAAGATAAACCTGAAGTAAAAGTTACCCTGATTCTTTCTCCTATATGTACTCCTGGTATTGGTAATGATGTACTCAGAGTTATCTTTCACATTACACGAGTCCCTCTTCGTTCTCCTTGGTGAGGTACACTCTGGTGCTAAACTTTATGATAGATTAGTTTCTTGTCCTTTAAACCATAATACCCGCTACTCTGACCCCATAGTTGAATTGTGCATTTCTAGTTCCCTTTAATATCTTCATCCCCAAGGTTTATAATCCTCCCTCGTTTCCTTTTCACCCTTGAGTTCTTATTTGGTAACAACTAGTCCTCTTAATGAAGATTCTCTATGTTAGTTCTGGCCTAGCGACAGCTCAATCTGTCTCGTCAGCCATATGCTTTCCAGACAAATAAAAATAAAAATACTTATTTATATGTGTATACATATGGGAGGGGCATTCAGCAATGTTTCATCCATTTGTCTGTTCAAGTGCCATTCACTTTTGCTTTCCACTCAACACAACATACAGGATAGAGCAATGAGTGAGCCAGAGGCGTAGCGTACTCACTGAGATTCGGAGGTTGTGATTCTCAAATTTCCCAAGTAAAAAGCAATAGTCAGGAGGGTGGAAGGGCGAGATGACCAAGGTTCAGAATGGGCTGTTTCCACAGGGAACAGGACGAGTACTGATTTGCATTAGGTGGGCCTCTGTCTAGAGTTGCACAGTGGCAAAACACAATGGGTTGGAATGCTCCCTCCGAGTGATCTCCACTGAGCATTCATCCCATCAAAGTTTGGGTGTTTGATTGCGAGTAATATGCTTGGAAATGTGAGACTGGTGCAGATTTCCAAGCCTACTACTGCCAATGTTTGTGAATTCTAAAAGTAGTAAATTTGCAGCCATTCATCAAGGAATACTTCTATGGTTTCATCTTTACTACTTATTTGGTAAACCGATCACTATATATATTTAAGATCCTGATCCAAAAAATTAACTAGTTAAAACCTCTTAGTTAAATGAGAATGATGAGAAGAATAGACACACACATAGCAAGACTGTCTGAGGGCCCCCAGCCCCAACTAATAGCCCAGGAATGCTTTAAAGGGATGCCACACCCCAAGCTCCACCACTGAATCTATGCCCTGCCCTTCCCAACTTGGGCTGGTTGTTCTCCCTGGGAACTCATAACTACGGCCATGTACTACACAACGGCCTGGAGATCTAGCTCTGTGATCACTTATTTTAAATGCATTTTCACTGTATGCATTCTTCTTCATCTCGGCTACAAGAAGCCATCATGATAGTTGTAGCTTCCTCCCCAGCCTGGGTACCCACTAATGACTACGCCACACATGGAGCTTAGGCTTTATTCTTCTGCGTGTTACCGCACACTCAACATTCTAAACCTGCATTCACTGTACAACACTCTAACGCTTACATCACAGTTCTGCGGAGGCTATCAGAAGCCAAAAGCATTCTGTCATTGATACTACATCTCCCCATCTGTTAAATAATTTTTTTTTTTTTTTTACAAATATATACAATTATATCTCTTTAATGAGTCTTCGTGACACTCTAATCACACGTCCTGAACGTGTCTTCAAAAACTGGGCACAGCAGTCGAAGTGTCCATGATCTGGGTTGGCGATTTAGGAAGAACAGCTGTCAGGGGTTCTCTAATTGTCCTTACAGAGCCAGTCTTTATATTGACATTGATTGGTGCCTGATGAGTGATGAGCCACATGTTGGAAAGGTGGGGAATCTCCTGTGATAGACTTCCCAGGACGTTGGGTAGTCACCATATGTCCTTTGCTGTTCACAACATGAAACCATTTCCGTTTTGTATACTGACTGACAAGCGCACGATCTCCTCTGTTGAACGTAATGTCTTTTGCATTTCAGTGCTTATCTGCATAGGCCTTCATTTTTCTTTTACAATCCAAGTCTCTCATATGGGTTTCTTCCTCAGTACTTGACCTTCTGTTGGTCCATTGAGGTAACTTGGTCATCACGGCTCTCCTGAACATCAAGGTTGCAGGGCTTTCATCTGTGGTCGAGTGAGGGGTCGAACGGTAAGCTTGAAGAATAGAATTTAATATAGTCTTAAGGTTGAGCTTTTCCAACACAGCACGCTGAACAGCATTTTTTTTTTTTTTTGCATATTTATATAGCGCGAACTCGACCCGAAGGTATTGGAGCGCTTTACATAGCACCATATTTACATTACACATTCAGGCACGGGGAGATTAAGTGATTTGCCCAGAATCACAGGATGTGGACGCGACCTCGAGGCTCGAACCCTGGTTTCCTGCACCAGAGGCGGCAGCGCAGCCGACGGACCACATCCTCTCCCCATTCAACAGAGTACTCATGAAACGTTCAACAAGGCCATTGGCCTGTGCTCAAAGAAGTGTGCTCTTCTAATGCTTGACATTATGATGACTAAGAAGGTCTCTGAATTCTCAACTGTTGAAAGGTGGGCTTTTGTCAGATTTTAGGATTTCAGGAACACCCCATGTTGCAAAGATGCCACCTAATCTCTCGAAGACTCTTTCTTTAGTGATGGATAAGAGATCTTCTACCCATATAAAGGGTGATGTCCATTGTCAAGAGAACCATAGAAGTCAACAGCAATTCATTGCCATGCATGCTTTCGCAACTCGGACATGTTTAAGGTGTGTTGAATGGTTTTCGATGAAAGGCAGCCGCATTGATTACAGGCCTTCAATTCTCGTTCAACTCTCTCACTGAGATGGGGAAACCAGACTTGGTCTCAGAGAGCTCGTTTTGTAGCAACGATTACACGATGTCCTTCATGGGTCACTTCAATTATCTGTTGTTGCAGACTCTCCAGAACAACAATCCTCGGCCCTCTCAGGATAATGCTTGAGTGGCAGACAGTTCATCCTTTACTTTTTTTATAAACTTCTGGTACACACTGTCACTGGTAAGAGGTCAAGTGTGCTGGTTCCAAGCCTGATGTGTAATAAAGTCTTTCAGTTTTAACATGTCACTATCTTGATCGTGGCAGTGACAATTTGTTCCAATGAAATGGCAACTGGTGTGCTTGATTTCACAATTAAATTTATGTAGGCTTCAGCTGTCTTAGAAGGGGTATCATAGCACTGTAGCGGCACTTATGCGAAGTATTCAGCAGGGTTTTGATCTATCCCAGGGCAGTGCACAATTGTGTGGTTGTGTTCTTGTAATCGTACACCCCATCGTTTAATGGGAGGAAGCATCTTGGCCTTTGGATTGCCAAAGAAGGTCAACAATGCTTGAAGAGCCGTCACAAGCGTGAAAGGCTTTCCATATAAGAATACGTGGAAATGTTCACAAGCCCACACGACTGCTAAACTTTATTCTCAGGTTGTGAATAAGCATGTTCAGTTTGGGGCAAACTTCTTCTTGCATATGCCACAATATCCCTTCAAGCATTTGGGTGTGTGCTGTGGTTTGCAAGGATTGCGCCTAACCCGATGGGGCAAGCATCAACAACAACCTCTGTATGAAGGTTTGGATCAAAGTATGCCATTTTAGTAGAGTTCTAGAGAGCTTGTTTGATCTTCTTGAAGCATTGCTTGCATTCATGTGACCAATGAAATGAAACATTCTTTTTCGTCAAGTCTCTCAAAGGAGCACCTATGGTTTCAAAATCTTGTGTATATCTAGTGCGCAGCTGGCCATGCCGAAAAATGAACATAACAGAAAAACTTGGCAGTTGACAGTGCTTGCCCTTTAGCTGGATCGGCTGTCATACCCCCAATCAGAAAAGATACGGCCAAAGAATTTTTAGCTTTGTCTTATGGAAATCACATTTGTCTGCATTCACAGTCAACCCTGCATCTGCAAGTAAACAACACACTTGCATGAGAACTTTTTCATGCTCCTTCTGTGTAGCTCTAAAACCAATATGTCATCACTATAATTAAACTCATTCATGACAGGTTGTATCATATATGGAATTACATCTTGAAACAGCTCTGCAGCTGATGACACACCGAAACCTAGTCCTATATATCAGAACAGACCAATATGTTTAGAAAAGGATGCAATGTGCCATCAACTCTCCTCAAGTTCCAACTGATGAAAGTTTAGTTACATTTACGAAAACTTTATTTCTATACATACCAAACGTAAACTACAAAAACATAGAAATTCTAAAGTTATAGTTAGAACTTAAATTAACATTTTACGCTCCACCTTTAAATTACCATAACTTTATATCTTCTTTCTATACAAACCAATCTCAAACTAATCAAACATTAGAAATTCTAAAGTTGTAGTTATACCTTAAATTTATAATTGAGGCACCACCTTCAAATTATTCTAACTCGTGCTCCTCAATACAAAGTGTAGTGAGCTCGGTAGCCACACTAAATTAACTATAACTTGTGCCGTCTCCATGCACTGCTTGTACCCTTTCATATTACATCACCTATACCATCTTAAATCATAGCATTCATAACTTCACTTATGTCATCACAAATCACATCATTTGTGAAATTACAGTGCATGGGAGAATGTCGAATTAAAGATAATGGTGTACATGGAGTCCTAGAAAACAAATTTAAATAAGGTATTAGGGGGCAGGGTAGGGGTACCATGACCCTCTGGACAGCGGCGGCCGCTATAAATGAAGGGTGGTGTGGCGCGTGGGGTAGCACCGGAGGCGTTGCACTGGGGAAAACACAATATTAAAAAAATAAAACATCTTTTGCCGCTGGCCGTTCAAGCATCGCGTCTCGTCGCACTGGCTCTCCTTTTCCTGCCTGTTGGACCCAGCAGCCCCTGTGACAGACTCCCTGTCCAATCCCCACGCACCAGAGCAGTGCAGGGTTTGGTCTGAGCAGGTAGGAAAGATGCCCTGCTCAGACCAGGGAGTCTGTGAAGAAAAACTAAGTGTACATTTGTGTTTTGGTCGACCTGAGACGGCTGGCCAAACACACATGAGCATTTTGGGAGTAGAGTTCACTAGCTCTTCTCCTCCCCCCTCCCATGCCTAAGCCCCCCCCTCCCAACACCACTGGCTAGGAGCCAGCAAATGTAAATTAAAACAATGCAGGAACATTGTGGGAGAGCAGCTACTTCCTCTGGGCCTTGCAGGGTGGGGGGTCCCAGGGGGACACCAAGGGAGTGTGCTGCAGTACCTGTGAGTGGCCCTGAGTGGTGCTGGACTTGCTCAAAGGCTGAGCTTGAGTACTTTGCTACTGTTTTGTGTCATTGTTGGCTATAGTAATTTTAGAGGTTCAGTTTGTGAATATCATTTGTAGGTGGGTTCTTGTATTTGTATGTCCATGCCTAAACCCCCTCCTTACACAAAGACACTCCTTACCCCTCCCTAAACCCCTCTCATTTCGTAGTAAATAGCCCCCATTTTCAAGCCACTTCTCCAGGCTCCTCCACACAAAATGTATACCCTAAGTGTGCTGAGACCTCCTCAACTAGGGCGGACATCACCGTTAGAAAAGAAAGGGAAGGGGGATTTGGAGGTCTCCGCAAGTAGGTTTGTGAACAGCATTTTGTAGAAACTGAGCAATTATATTGCAGTACTAGGAAATGTACTATAAAGTGCAGTTTGTGAATAGGCCCCTATGTGCAATAGATCCCTAAGTATAATGGTTTTAATGTGCCTTGTCCTTGTAATTTTTCTTGATATCAAAGAAACTTGTGATGCTTTCCATGTCAGAGGTCTCAATTTTAGCTGTTACGGCTGTATTTTCTTGACTTGTATTTCACCAGTAGATCTTTGCCCACCCCATTTCTTACGTTTTGATTTGTTGAAAGCCCCGGAACAAATTTGCTAATTTATTTCTTGCACGTTTTTCACCTATCTATGTGATGAAAAACCCATAAATTGGCAGTGGTCATGATTTTGTTCATAGAGACATTATGAGTTTGAATTACAAGCATGATTGCAGGGTGTTCTTTATATTGTGAAACAGGATTATTCGTGAAGTGCTTGTAAGCATTTAGGTGAAAAATGTCTTTCTGGTTGGGTTTCGACTAATGCCATCATGTTGTCAATATACTTTTCCCTAGGTCCACGCGCTTTCCAAGCATTTTTAATTGTTGGACTCATAAGTCAAAGGTTGCCTTTTCTTGACCTTATTCATTGACTCAAGTGCTACATTTCTAGGGTTTGAGTTCACCTCACCAGTGTTACTATGTAATTGACTGTGGTGAAAAGATAAGCATGCAATGCTATCAATTTCCTGAATACTACACAAGTAAACAGTGCTATTCTTTAAGTCTTCAGTCACTGTTTTCTCAAGCTTTCAGCATGGGATTGGTAGCAGGTCAGCTCCTACAATTGGTATCCAACCGCAGCTAACTGTTGCCTTGCAGCTACCAGAACTACCTGCAGAGAAGGCCCGTGGTCTTTGGCTACTGCTTGAGAAGCAGCTCTGCTCATTATCCTCCACCACACAGATCTCTATTGCTGGACCCAACTGTGCTGTCACGTACTTCTTTCCAGGTCCATTCATCAAAATTGTGCACTCCGTTCTCTCATCCCATCTAGTAATTGAAACAAGAAGGTGCCGTCAAAGCCACATTTTATTGTAAACAGAAATAGGCGAGCTGTGCCAGTGTTCGACAAAGAGAAGTGAAGTACTGGGTATTTTAAGCCCAGCGGTGCAGGGGAACACACCCTATGACTTCGGGGTTCTTCCTGTTTCAGACCTACAGAAACACAGAGTCTTCTGGGTGAAGTCAAAGATCAGTTTATTGGCTGCAGACCAATTACAGGCGTCCTAGAAGTACAACAGCGTGTATGTTCTCAGGAGACTGCTGAAAATCACAGAAACGGGCTTCTTCTTAAATACAGAATATCCTGCTTCAGGCATACATTCCTTAGTTTTATGGCATGGTCATTTAGATGTATACATTACAAACGAAAAGGCAGAGTCATGATGACCATCCCACATTCCAGTTAAGCCAGCCCGCAATTATTTACCCAGCAAGGCTCAGATCCCACATCAGATATCGATAGGCCCCAATAAACATGAGCATCTCCTGTTTGGAAAACAAGCCATAAAACAGGAACAGTCAGGTGCGAAAGAGATTAGCTGGAGGCTTGTGTAGGATGAAAAGACTTTATGGTGTGTCAAGCCCTGATGCTAATCACAGGTGGCCAGGGGACGGGGAACTCGTGAGACCAGTTTGACCTGGGGCAGCGGAGCCAAGCTGCCCAGGTCACAGAAAAGTCAAAGAAAGGCACATGTGCTCTAAAAGGCCCGTATTTGCCTCATGCTATGTAGCCTATGTGAGGGCAACCATAAGATGGCCACCGATCTAAAATGGAACCCACGTAGTGATGTATAATAGCGTATACACAGTGCGTTCATAGCTAAAATGTTACACAAAGCACTTGTACATACCGCATTAACCATTCGCGGTTCACTAATACCGGGATAGACAAGGGTAGGGCCCTGCCTCCTACGCGGTCCCAAATTGCAAAGTACGACAGACCCTCCTTTTGCCCTTACATAGGCAATAACTATACTCATTTCAATCCGAGTCTAAGTCAATATTCACGAAGTCATGGAGATGTTGCTGTAGCATCATCCTATTACTTAGCTCGTCCCTCGATACAGGTTTCCTTACACATAATGTAGCACAGAGGCCACATATCGCAGGAGCACACTGTATGCACAGACAGAACAGGAAAAGGATGGCTAAGATCATTCCAATGACCATCAGAACTTTCCAACCCCAGGCAGATATCAGTTCCCAGAACCACCCCACCAGTGACCAATCTCCTTTATCCATGTGTATGGACTCAGATATTTTATGTAGTTTAGAGATGGCTTGATAAACTGTTGGAGCGTTGTCTGGTATGAAAATGCAACAACTGGATTGGATAACCTTACATACCCCACCACGGTCTGCAAGTATGACGTCTAGAACCATGCGGTTCTGCAAAGTCATGAGGCGATCCGCCTGGAGCTCAGCTGTCAAATTACCAAGGGCACCAGCCGTTACATTAACAGTGGATTCAACCACACGAGTCAGTTGTCTCAGGTTCCTACTATTAACCATAGGTCCCCAAAACGGCAGGAAACCCAAAAAGAAATCTCCCGCTTCCTGACTGGCAGTATCCTCCTTACTAATCACGCCTCTCACAACTCTGGTCTTGTGATAGTCAGAGGCGGCAGTGAATGTTGGCGGTAGCAGATTTGCAATATAACATGCCCGAGAAATCAGGGGGCAACCATGTATATGCTCGGTCATTGCAGATAAAATATGTACCATTGGCAGCCAGAAACGCAGGGGAAAACTGTGACGGAAAAGTGTACGTTTCAGTACAGTCACTTCTTCCCAGTTGAGCTCTAGGATTCTGACCATTACCTTGCAAACAGAACCAACCTATGTGGGGTACGACCCAGATTGGGGATGAGATTTTTCGCTGTCTTTCACCCAGACTAATACTATACCCCGTTGCGTTCCACCCTACATAAGCTCTCAACTCTTCTTTGGGAATAGATGAGTATGCGTCGATATCTCTGCTCATATCGGCAACTCCTTTCATTAAAGCTTTGTTATTGGTGCTAGGTCTGATGGAACGCGGTTGTCGCGGGGAGTAGGTGTCTAGTGCAAAGAGAAACATGGTCTGGAATGCCCATGACGATCCATTGTAACTAAACGGCAGCACTAGATAGGGAATACCCTTATTAATGGTACGTGGCATTAAACCACACACCCAACAATTGGTTGTATTCATGACAACCAATTGTCACCAGTTGGTGCTGGTGCAGGAGCTGAATAAACGAGTTATTCACAAACTCTGATCGTCTAGCTTGTTCATGTTCGGGCAGAGGGTGAAAAGAGTGTGAGGAGATAGTAGGAGGAGGTATAGGCTGTACAGTGGGTGCAATGGCCTCTTGAGAGGAGAAGAATACAAATCCTACAGTAAACACTACCATACTACATAATACAAACAGGCATAAAAATACAAAACGTTTGCTCTTCATTATTTTACACATTCTTGCTTTAAAGTTCATTTCCTCAGCGGGTCTCTCCATCTTACAAAACTCCATCCTCTAATCGTGCTGCTCGCAGTGGGTGAGTTTCTTCTGCTAAGGAGTACGCCTGTCAGTCCAGGGAACGCCCTAGACCAACCAGAACCGTTGACCTAACGTCTTCGGCCTGTACCCCAAAGTCTTGGCACCGCGACCCTGCGGCTGAACCCGGATGGTGGTTCGAAAAACAAAAATCAAGAAAGTCCTTCAGGTGGGAGAGCTCTGGTTATCAAAAAAATAAAAAGGTAAAAGAAAAAGAATATTTATTTGTCCATGGGCCTTGGTCTTAGATTATAATGGAAACAGCCAGGTACTGTTTGATCTTGAAACAAGAGTTCAGGCTCTGTGGTGTTCAATCGAATTGACGGTGGCACAGCTTCTTGCAAAATATCGTCACTTTCCTGTGCTGAAGTTGTGCCTTTTATGCGTGCATCACTGAACGGCACAAAACAAGGTACAGTGTCTGTTTCAGAGTCTGCGATACCCTCCTGGACCCACTGGTCATACGGCAGAGGCAAAGGGATCCTCTTCACGTGGGCGCCGTGGATCCAGTTCTTCTTCCCCTTCACTCGAACAGCTGATCTTGTAGACAGTAGTACGAGGTGAGGGCCAATCCAGCGGGGCTCATTGTTGCTTTCCGCTGGAAGTTTTTCACGAGGACCCACGTGCCAGGTTCGATAGGGTGTCCAGGAGCTTCAGAGGCCGGGGGGAGAGTATCATGCACCTGTTGGTGTAAAACACGCAGTTTAACCGTCAAATCATACAAGTAATCAAGCAGTACTGGATGCTCGATTTCACTGAATTTCGTAGGTCTTGGCACACCCCATACATTGGCCGGGCGGCCAAAAACAACCTCATAAGGACTAAGTCCCACTCTTGAGTGCACGTTCATTCTTGTGGATAGGAGTGCTAAAGGCAGAGCGTCAGGCCATTTAAGACCGGTGCTGGATTTTGGCCAATTTAAGTTTTAGAGCGCCGTTGTAGCGCTCTACTAATCCAGCTGATTGGGGGTGATTTGCAGCGTGGAACTTTTGCTTTATACCTAGTCCCTCACACACATTCTTCATCACTTTACCCACAAACTCACTTCCATTATCACTCCACACCATTCTTGGCATTCCAAACCTGGGGAGAAATTCCTTCACAAGGGCTTTGGCTGTGGACAGAGCAGTGTTATCTTTTAGAGGATAGGCCTCTATCCATTTTGAGAAAGCGCAAACAACCACCAATACATATTTCAGGTTGTTGCATCTTTCCATGTGGATAAAATCTAACTGCAAAACTTCAAATGGATATGATGGAGGCCCAAAATGACCAGCTGGAGTTGGGGTTCCCCTACCAGGGTTGTACTTCAAGCATACCATACAATTCATGACCACATTCTCTGCACACTTAGGAATTCCAGCATTCTGCCATACTGGAGCCAACAACTTACAGATTCCTTTCGTACTGATATGTGCCATTCCATGTGCCATAGTAACCACTGGAAGCACATATGCATCAGGTAACAACCATCGCCTATGTTCTGACAAATCAATCCAACAACCATTCTCATCCAACTTACCCATACTTTCTCTCCACTTGCTCAACTCTTTCTCTGTGGCTTCAGCTTGAAGGGACTTTACACTCTCTATTGTGTTTTCACACATTCCAACATCACCAACCCATCTGGCAGGGCCTGCAACATACATTCGAGTCTTCACATCTTTTGCTGTTTCTTTCGCGATTTCATCAGCAAACGCGTTACCACGACCAACATCATCAGTGATTTTCTTGTGCGCACTGCATTTCATAATCGCAACTTGTAACGGTAGGGTCAGTGACTCAAGGAGATCATTCACCAACTTGCCATTCTGAATCTTAGCTCCATGCGAAGTCAGGAACCCATGTTCTTTCCACAAACGCCCAAAACTATGAGCCATGCCAAAGGCGTATTGGCTATCCGTATATATGTTCACTCTCATTCCTTCAGACAACACGCATGCTCTCGTAAGGGCAATCAGTTCTGCTGCTAGAGCCGAATTTTGTGGCACACGTGCAGTTTCCACAATCGTGTGCAAAGTCGTGATAGCATATGCAGCAGTCGTATCACCATTTGGAAGCTTAAAACACGAACCATCCACCCATAAGGTACCATCACACTCAGTCAGGGGTGTATCTTTGAGATCTACTCTCCCTTTCGTCTCTTCTTCTGTTCTGAACAGACAATCATGTTGCTCAATCTCATCTAGGTCTGCTGGAATTGGTAATAGTGTAGCTGGATTCAACGTGTTGCATCTCTTTATGTGTATATGGTTTTCTAACAGTGTCAGCTCATAACCAGATAATCGCGCACTAGTTAAGTGCTGTGTCTTGGTCCTGTTTAACAATGTGTCCACGGCATGTGGAACCATAACAAACAATGTATTATCCATTACTAGTCCAGCAGACTGTCGAATAGACATAGCTGCAACGGCTGTGGCTCTCAGACAACTTGGCAATGCCCTCGCTACCGGGTCCAAGGTTGACGAAAAATACGCGCACGGACGCGGTCTATCGCCAAAAGGCTGTGTTAACACTGATAATGCACAACCATCTTTCTCATGAACATACAATGTAAAAGGCTTGCTGTAGTCAGGGGTACCCAACACAGGAGCTGAACACAATGCATTACGCAATTCCAAAAAACATTTCTGACACTCTTCAGACCATGGGATAGGGTTCGGTGTGTCTTTGCATGTTAATGCTAACAAAGGTTTTGCCGACAAGGAAAAATTAGGAATCCAATGCCTACAGTATGAAGTAATGCCCAAGAAAGCACGCACTTCTCTCTGTGTTCTTGGCACACTCAACTGTGCAATGGCTTGAATTCTTTCTGGGGTCAGTTTCCTTCCCTCCTTCGATAAGAGATGACCTAAGTAGGTCACTTCTTGTCGACAATATTGCAATTTTGAGAGAGACACTTTGTGATGAAAGGCAGACAAATGACGCAACAATGACAATGTAGCTTCTTTGCAAATCTTTTCAGTATCCGCGGTGATCAGTAAATCGTCAACGTACTGAATGAGGATAGCGCCACTAGGTAAAACCAGTGCATCAAGCTGTGTTTTCAAAGCTTGGCTGTATATTGATGGGCTTTCACAGTAGCCCTGAGGAGCGCGTTTAAAGCGGAAGCTGCGACCTCCTAAACTGAAGCCAAAAATGTCTCTGCTCTCCTCTGCAATTGGGATGCTAAAGAAAGCATTCTTTAGATCGATCACTGAGAACCATGCAGCGGAGGCTGGAATCATGGTTAACAAGGCAGTTATATCAGGGACAACTGGAAACTGTGGTACAACAATCTTATTAACCTCTCTAAGATCAATCACAAATCTGTAAACAGGTGGCTGTGAAGGGTCCGTTCGTTTTAAGACAGGTAAAACAGGACTATTGCAAACGTTGCCTCTTGTCTCTTCAATCACACCCTTTTTAATCAAATCGCTGACAATTTCTAACAACGCTTTCTGTCCTTGATTGGAGATCTTATACTGGGGAATACGTGGCAATCTGACATTAGCTTTTAAAGTCACCACATATGGTGGTATTTCCAAGAGACCCACATCATTGGGCCCAGTAGCCCAAAGGACATCTGGAAGGGATGACAATTCAGGTGGCATTGCATTTTTAGACAAATACATCGGGGAAATCACTTTCTTGCCTAATGTAAGTTGTACTCCTGAGGGAGAACAATACAGCGTTGCATGCAATCTTTTTAGCAAATCTAATCCTAGCAAATTTTCACCACAACCTGTTGTTAGGATGAGGGGTGCTTTTAGCTCACAAGGTCCAACAGAAAGTGACATAGGACTAGAAATCGGGTTCCTAACTGGGGCGCCAGAAAAACCTACTGAGACATTTATTTCGCCAGACAAAGGCGCGCCGGGGAGTTTTGAATGCATGATTGAACTCTTTGCAGCACCAGTATCCAGCAGAAAGGGCTCCATTACATTTGCTGTAGTTACTTTAACATAAGGTCCGCTCTGATCCACTGGCACTGAAACAACTCCCTCTCTCTGTCTACGGCTGTCCTAGTAATCATTATCTTCTACATTGCCGTCTTCTGCATAATAATCATTATTGTAGTACTGAGCTGTATTACCAGGCGCGTTGGCTTGCTGATCAAAGCTATTTATGGTATTTTGAGGCGGAAGAGGACACGCGTTCTGGGGAATATTTCCACGCCCTCTACTCCTAGGAGCTTGCTGACCACCTCTACCTCTTGCGCCATACGCATTACTGTTACGCTGCATTAATTTAGGGCAACTATATTTAAAATGACCTTCCTCTTTGCAATATGAACATTGGTTGGGACCTACAGGGATTCGTGGTTGATAATACCCATTCATTTGCTGATTATTCTGAAACTGTTGGGGCTGGTGATAGACACCTTGTGTTTGCCTATAATTATTCTGTCCTCCACGTGGTGGATAAGCCTGCTGCAAGAGGACCTTTGTTTTTAGTTCTTTCGTTTTCTTATCTGTTCTATCCTTCTCATCTTTGTCTCTATTTTCATAATACTGTGCAGTAGCCAGTATTTGCGCTGAGGAGGAAACAGCCCAAGAACTTTCTGAGTCTTTTAATTTTTTACACAACTCGGGAAGTAGATTTTGCACAAATTTATCAACAAATAACCGTTGGCCACCTTCAGTGCTCATGTCTTGACCACTGTGGTCGATAAACATTTATTCAAACCTGGTGAAGAAATCAGACACTGTCTCATCTTTCTTCTGCTTACATGCGGATAGTTTATCCCAATTTACGCGCATCGCAGGCATTATAGTTTTCATGTAGGTAATAATTCGACCAGGGAGTTCTGCTACCAAAGGCTCAGGTTTTGCACCACCAATTTGTCTAGTGTCTGCGGCAATAATATTAGCCCATGTAGCACCTAGTTCTGCATCGTGATCTACATTGCGAATTGACCCCCACAGAGGCTGTGGAACAACATTTCCAAACAACATATCAATGTCAGCTAAATTCATGATACATGATCCTGCAGTTTGTGATAACTCCTTATAATATCATGCAGGGTTTTTACGGGGATCAGGCAATGTCTGTTTAAGCGCTATTACTTCAGATCGTTTCCAAGGGACATGCACCCAAACACGCTGAAAATGTGCTGGCATAGTAGCAATACCATGAGCGGCATCAGCCGCAACAGCTTCCTTCCATACCGGACGGACTTCTCTCATGGGGTATTGTCATGCTTTTCCATTTCTCCCCACAGGGAAATCTGGTTCAAACAACGACTGTTGACAATCATCATTCCTCAAGGCTAATAAGATCGCAACTGCTCTATTGACATCGGGGCCCACAATCGTACCTTTTCCAAAATCGAATCTCACTCGACACAACTCCTGCGGGCTTGGATCTCTACCATGATCATCCAATTCCTCACAGAGGATTTCACACATTTTCTCGAACACATACCTCTGTTTCGGGGCATCCCATTGATGAAAAACGTCAACAACCGATTCCACATCATAGAGTGATGAAAAAATAATCCACCTACGCGCCATATGATCTAATGTCTTTTTCTCTTCAGGATCAGGCAGCTGACTGCGCAATTGCTTACGCTGTAAGGCAGGAGTCGCACTAGATGACCCAAAGAGAGGCGACATTAAACTAGTAACTACATTAGCTAGTCGTTGTCGTGCTGAAGGAGAAGTTGAGGCGAAAACAGGGGGATAGACAGAGGGAACAAAAACGGATTCAGATACAGGTACCGGGGTAGTGCAAGAAGGAGCGCCAGAGGAGGCCGCTGGCGTGCTAGGCAAAGTCGCAGGAAGCGCAGGGGTAACAGATAGCAAAACTGGCGGCCCTTGAGAGGGCTGCACTGCAGGGATAGGAGCCAGCTGAGGAGGAGCTGGCGGCTGTGGGAAGGCTTGCGGCATATTTACTGGAGGCTGCGCATTTACAAGCTGTGGAGGTGCGGTGGCATTTTGCGCATACGGGGGTGGCGAGCTTAACAAATGGGACATTAGGGAATCTTTCTCTTTCTCTTTTGTCTCATCTTGCACAAGGGGTGACAAAACAGGGTAACATTTATCAATCCCTAGTTTGCGCTGTCTGTGTAGCTGTTCCTTCATTTGTTCCTCCTCATTATCTTTAAATTGCACAGCTGCTTGCATCACTGACATACCTCTTTCTCTCTTATTTCTTTTCGCTAGCTTAATTTCCTTCTGTTTGGCTTCCTTTCGCCATAGGCGGAAAGAATCAAACATTGCCGGCCGGGCTTTCTTTTTAAACAATTTAACCTCCAAATTATCTAAGATATCTGTATCGAAACTACCATTTTGGGGCCATTTTAAAACACCGTCCTTTCTAGTATATCGGATCCATATTTCATTATATGCAATGGGGCCCACGCCATGTTTTACATAAAGCTCATAAGTAGGAGTTCCAATTGGAGGAACCGGACATGAATCCTCTAACTGGAAATCCCTTCCACAACCCAAACAAAACAATCTACAAAATACACTAGAACCAGGCATCTTCGCTCACTAGTCTAGTTTCAAACGTCAAAGGATTGTCGAATACGATAGTCTCGTGAATACACGAGTCCTCTGGCTTTGGGACTTGCAAGCACCAAATCAAAATGATCCCGAAGGATACCAAATTCAAACTAGGAGACACTCCACTTATACTTAACTGAATATTGAAGATCGATGGCGTCACCAGAAGACTCTCTCGATTGTTTCGCTCTACCAAAAATCGTCAAGGGTCCAAAACAGGGTGATTAATCAGGGCAGCAGTCCTTCGTAGCCGTCGGGACGCGGAGAACCTTGCAGAAAAGACTTTTGGACCACGTCGACATGCAGGGGTCGATGAAGTGGCGGCCTTTCTCCAGAATTTCTACACAAAGCTCCTCACGAACCTCTGGCTTGGACCGGTACCGCTGAAATCGCGCCGAGTTGGGCGCCAACTGAAGTACTGGGTATTTTAAGCCCAGCGGTGCAGGGGAACACACCCTATGACTTCGGGGTTCTTCCTGTTTCAGACCTACAGAAACACAGAGTCTTCTGGGTGAAGTCAAAGATCAGTTTATTGGCTGCAGACCAATTACAGGCGTCCTAGAAGTACAACAGCGTGTATGTTCTCAGGAGACTGCTGAAAATCACAGAAACGGGCTTCTTCTTAAATACAGAATATCCTGCTTCAGGCATACATTCCTTAGTTTTATGGCATGGTCATTTAGATGTATACATTACAAACGAAAAGGCAGAGTCATGATGACCATCCCACATTCCAGTTAAGCCAGCCCGCAATTATTTACCCAGCAAGGCTCAGATCCCACATCAGATATCGATAGGCCCCAATAAACATGAGCATCTCCTGTTTGGAAAACAAGCCATAAAACAGGAACAGTCAGGTGCGAAAGAGATTAGCTGGAGGCTTGTGTAGGATGAAAAGACTTTATGGTGTGTCAAGCCCTGATGCTAATCACAGGTGGCCAGGGGACGGGGAACTCGTGAGACCAGTTTGACCTGGGGCAGCGGAGCCAAGCTGCCCAGGTCACAGAAAAGTCAAAGAAAGGAACATGTGCTCTAAAAGGCCCGTATTTGCCTCATGCTATGTAGCCTATGTGAGGGCAACCATAAGATGGCCACCGATCTAAAATGGAACCCACGTAGTGATGTATAATAGCGTATACACAGTGCGTTCATAGCTAAAACGTTACACAAAGCACTTGTACATACTGCATTAACCATTCGCGGTTCACTAATACCGGGATAGACAGGGGTAGGGCCCTGCCTCCTACGCGGTCCCAAATTGCAAAGTACGACAGAAGCCCTGATCAGGATTGCAGCCACCGCCATGCTGGGACCCTGTTGCAATATTCTATTCTATTCTATTCTACTCTATTCTATTCTATGCTCGGTGTCTTATATAGCATACAGCTGCCCAAAGAGGCCTCCCAGAGCTGAGACATGCACACCTGTGAGACCTACGCCAGTCATGCTGGAGTTAGAATGGTTGGGTCTTTAGAAGATGCCTGTGGGACTATAGGGATAGAAGGTTGTGCATTGGCACATGTGCTGCTACTCCTGGGCATATGATGGTATGGCCTGGCATGAGGAGATGCTCATGACCAGTCCTGGTATTGATTGCCATGTGATGTTTGAAGCTGATCGTCAATGCTTCATTTGGTCATAGTTAGCTGTTCATGGGTATACGAGGATATACCTTATTGCCTGGCCATGAGAGCCCGTGATTGTGCATATCCAACTGTTCCCGAGCATATAATGGAGCTAAACACAAGACTCTATTTCTTGGCTTGTGTTGGTGGTATTTGGGCTGTTTTGGGTCATCTTTGTTTGTTTTGAGCGCATGAGATTGTTGCTAGACATGAGGATGTGGATTGTCATACTAGGCTTTTACATGGCAAATGATGGATGCACATGATCATTTAAAGACTCTACTTGAATAACCTGAGCATATGATACCTACATGGTCACACATAGCTGTATGTGGGGATATACTATATCTGTATAACCTGTCATGTGATACTGTTCCGTGATTTCTATCTGCACTTTTAAGGCCACATTAGGTTATATGACACTGAAAATGGGTATCCGAAGCTCTTCTTGTGTATGACGATGGTATTTGTGCATATAGGTCCGTAAAAATAAGTTTCTTGTCATTAGAAGATGTTCCTGGGACAATGCCCTTGGCTACGACCTGGCATATTCAGTTATACATAGGCACGTACATCTGTTCATGGCATTTGATTGGAATACCTGAGAGCATGTCACTGTGTATGGGCCTATTACATTTCAACCAGGGAATACGGGTCTATGTATTGACATACAAAACTATGTTTGGGTACGTAAGTATGTGCCTGGTCATAGAAGACTATAATTGTGCACATGAGGCAACACCTGGACATATACTGGCAGTGCTTGGACATGTGGTGGCAGTACAGCGCATATTGAGATTTTGATGGGGATGTGAGGTTATTCACAGTCATGTGAGAAGGAGCTGCTCACATGGAGCAATGCTTGAGCAATGACCCGTCTCTGCACATCAAGGATACTCACAGCACTCACAACAAGCATTTGCAGTGCAATAGGTCTCGCAATTGCGAGATTTGTGAGCTATTGGCATTGTAAATGACAATGCCTTTTATTTTGGTTAAAACGACAAAAATAAATGCATTGCCGTTTACAATGCCAATAGGTCAAAGTTTCTAAAATGCCAGACCTATTGGATTGCAAATGCCTGAAGTTTACAAGGCTCCATGCTATGCTTTCACATTAATAGAGGCCACGCCCGTGTCTAAAGAAAGGTCCCCAGCCGCTATTAAAGTGAAAGCGCGCGGTATGGGGGTGCTTTTACCAAAAAAGCATTTCTTGTCAAGTAGACAAATTGGTTTATCAAGTTGACAAACAAATTCTTTTTTTTGTAAAAGCACCCTGTGAAGGCGCGCATGGCGAGTTGCAGCTAAGCATGCAGTGCCTGCAGTAGGAGAAACGATTAAAGAAAATAGTGCTTACAGAGTAAATAGGACATATTGTGTGACAACCGAAGAAAAATGGCCAGTCCTCATGAGGTGTTACAGATAAAGACAAGGCAGCTGAGGAGGGACTAAGAAGCCTATTAAGGAATCAGAAGTCAGCATTTACCAAGGACAAGCCAATCACAAATACGGGCGGAGAGTGGGCGGGGCTTCAAGATCATACTCCAATATAGCATGGCTCGCAGAGCGCTGCTCAGGCTCGACCTAAAGATGTACTTTCCTTGGAAAAAGCTGCAGCAAACAAAAGAATTTGATGAAAATCACAAGCAGATGTTTAGAGACAGAATATGTGAATTTACTTAAATTGACAAGCTGGTATTTGTGAATAAATGTGGTGCTCTTTCACAAAATGACTAGTAGCAGGTGCATGAAAAAAGATTTAATTTGTTTCCAAAATATAAAAAGCTGCTTTCACAATAAATGTCCTTTCACTGTTCGGAAAGACGAACTATCCTACTACTGTGTGAGGTTTTCTAACCAGTCCTGTGGTTTGTCCAGTAGGCTCAACAACAGCAAGCGGAATGGATGTCTGGTGCAGTTCAGATTTACTCCACAGCAATGTACAAGGCTCGGCTCAACTAAGAGGGTACCCAGTGGGCTGTTTGTGGGCTTGTTTTACGGTCTGGTGGGCGTTGTTTGTAATGTAGATTTCCCCCCAATTACTACAAACAAAAATGCCTTGCCTGCAGCAAGCACACATGAATGCAATCTTCCATATCTTCCAAAACATGTATACAGTGTATCAATCAATCAATAGAACTTTATTGTAATTCTTGAATAAGACATTCATAAAAGCACATAAAATACAATAAAATTATCCATTTATAAAAATATAAAACTGTCAGAAATTAATTTTGATTAAATATATACAGTGTATCTTTTCAAGTTCAAAACTGCCCCATTTTTGCCAAGGTTGGTCATTTTTTTTAACCATCTGATTTGCTAATGGCCGGCATTTTATTTTGTTACTCAGGCCTATTTTCTGTCCCAGTCTGACAATGCCATCTCGTGATGCAAATGTAGATCCTTGTAGATTTGGTACTGGCTAGTTAGGCTACAGATTCTTGTGACTCCAGTATGTGCTGTCCCCAGCTGTGCTTTTTTTAGTTTTCAGGGGTGGGACACAAAGTCCTGTCTACTCAAAGCAGATCCTGCAGAGCATCTTCAGAAGGTAAGACGCCCCTACTCTACTCAACAAGCTCTGCCGGGACACTATTTATTTCAATAGTGGGCGGGTTCGTGGAGCAAAAATGGCGCCTTCACAATTCATATCCACAGTCAGCCAAGCAGTTGGTTTGCAGACATTTTCTTTGCTTCGTCAACTTTAGAGATGGGAGCAAAAAGTGGTCAGCAGGTTTGGGTGTCCTCTGCCAGATGTCCCAAGTGGGGCTGACTTGCTTGTGGGTTGTGGTCTGAGGTGGGGGCGGGCACAAAAGCCAAATTGGTTTCAGTCGAACCTTTTTCCAAGCATGTCTCTTGGCTGAATACAGGTTGCAGACAAGCTTGTATGTTACAACCCCACCAGCATCTACATCGTCATGACCACTGCATCGAACTGACCATAAGCTCAACATGGCCACTGCAGAGACTTTTTTTTTTTTTGAAAATTCTTTTTATTGCCATTTAGTTATATAGACGTACATTTATCATGTTTCACATCAATGTCTGCAACATATAATGGGCACTGCAGAGACTTGACCTGACTTGTCATGGTGTCTGAGGTTGTGGCGGGGTTTATCAGGCATTTATCATAACAAAGCTGCCATGGTAACAAACAGATATAATAATAAACTGTATGAGGAATATAAGGACATTTTTAACAAAGTGCATCCCATCAAATCCTTCCCAGTTTAGTTGATTTGTTGATGTGCACACTTAGTTGTGCATCCAGCTGGACCCTAAGATGCACCCCAGTAAGGGAAGCTATGTGACGCAGCACCCTGACCCAAGCCAACTTAAGTCTCCTCATAACTGCATGTTGTGCAGTCTTATAGTTTTTTAAATGCTGGCAACTGTCCCTTCGAGAACCTTCTCGCTCAAGAGCCGTCCAGTGCCTTGTTCTTTTCCCCTCATCATGGTCTATGCTGGCGGCTTTGCTTGCTGAGCAATGTCTCCCTTCTCGTTTGTTTTAGAAGGCTGAATGGGATGGTTCCCATGATTGACTATAGCCAAAAGAACATGACGGGTATAGGGACATGCACCTATGCACTTGTAATGGATTAAGTGTTAACATTAAACAAAGGGTATGTTTATAAAGCGAGAACGGCCTCTGCCATTTTCACGGATTCTGCCTCTCCGTGCTACATTTATCTAAGACACGCAAGATTGTTGGACCAGAGCGACCCTTGCTTCACCACTGAATTGTGCCACAAGTTCCTTAAAACAGAGTTAACCATTCAGTGCCCCTTGGTCACACCAAGTTGCAGCATTTGTGTTCCGGGAAACTAAACAATCTCCTAAACTATCCCTACTATTCCCAGGTGCTCTCCCTGCATCTAAGTGCTATGCTAAGTGTACACAAACACCAATCCATGGCGCACGGCTACATGTCTTTTTAGGTGTACCCCTGAGAGAGGATCTATGAAAGAAATCATGAACAATCCATTTAATCCCCTCTCCTCAGAACTAAAGTTCTTTGCTTTCGCTTGAGACATGTTGTGTGGTTGTGCCCGCGCGTGGTATGCACAGTGACTGAGTGCTGTGTGAATGGTCACTTCTGCAGAGGTACGTTTAATGTTTCACACAATACACATACCGGGCCATTCCAGCAACCTCTGGGTCTATGCCTCTAAGGTCCAACAGGTGTTTCACCCTTGTCTGATGTCTGGGAAGTTTATCCCCATTACACTGGCACTATTACAGCAACATACTCCTACTCTGGTAAAAACATTTTATAAGCAGAACTACTACTGTGACTTGCACTGACGTCACCATGTCTCTGGTGCTATAGTGTTAGGACTGAAGAAAAAATAGTACACAAGTCAGGTAAAAGTCAGGTCAAGTCTCTGTAGTGGCCATGTTGAGCTTCTGGTCAGTTTGATGCAGTGGTCATGACGATGTAGATGCTGGTGGGGTTGTAACATACAAGCTTGTCTGCAACCTGTATTCAGCCAAGAGACATGCTTGGTAAAAGGTTCGACTAAAACCAATTTGGCTTTTGTGCCCCCCTCCCACTTCAGAGCACAACCCACCAGCAAGTCAGTCCCAGTTGGGACGTCTGGCAGAGGACACCCAATCCTGCTGACCACTTTTTGCTCCCATCTCCAAAGTTGACGAAGCAAAGAAAATGTCTGCAAACCAACTGCTTGGCTGACTGTGGATATGAATTGTGAAGGCGCCATTTATATTTTTTGGCTATTCTCCACGAACCCACACACTATTGAAATAAATAGTGTCCCTGCAGAGATCGTTGAGTAGAGTAGAGGCGTCTTACCTTCTGAAGATGTTCTGCAGGATCTGCTTTGAGTAGACGGGACTTTGTGTCCCACCCCTGAAAACTAAAAAAAGCACAGTTGAGAACTGCACTTAAGAGGACTCGAGGGGACAGCACATCCTGGAGTCACAAGAATCTGTAGCCTAACTAGCCAGTTCCAAATCTACAAGGATCTACATTTGCATCACAAGATGGCAATGTCAGACTGGGACAGAAAATAGGCCTGAGCAACAAAATAAAATGCCGGCCATTAGCAAATCAGATGGTTAAAAAAAATGACCAACCTTGGCAAAAATGGGGCAGTTTTGAACTTGAAAAGATACAGTGTATATATTTAATCACAATTAATTTCTGACATTGTATATTTTATATTTTTATGAATGGATAATTTTATTGTATTTTATGTGCTTTTATGAATGTATTATTCAAGAATTACAATAAAGTTCTATTGATTGATTGATACACTGTATAAATGTTTTGGAAGATATGGAAGATTGCATTCATGTGTGCTTGCTGCAGGCAAGGCATTTTTGTTTGTAGTAATTGGGGGGAAATCTACATTACAAACAACGCCCACCAGACTGTAAAACAAGCCCACAAACAGCCACAAACTTAACTGGACCACACACTGGCACTGCCAGGTTGCCCTATCGGTATGTCCAATCCTGCAAGATGGTCGAGGACCTGTTTGAAGTTCTGAAGGACTGCACCTGCTGATGTCCTTACCATGACAGCGAATACTTTTTCAGGGTCTTTAATGGGCACATAAGCCTATCGCTGTGAAGGAATCTCTTTCACCCTCCCCTGGGTCCAAGATGGAACCGCGGATTTCCCACTTCCACTCTCATCTCCAGCATTAAATGATTTTTCCTGATTAGTTGCACTTAATATGGAACCTGTCAAAACAGTGCCCTAGTACCAGGGACATGGTAATTGATTGCCACTGGAGGACTGTAGTATGTGGCAGACTTAAATAAATTATACAGCGAGGTAAGGCAAATTTTACAGCAAGGAATTTCTATTTTTGCTGTTTTGCGTGATTAGATTGAAATTATGCAACACATTCGGTGACAGTACAGTCTAGTTAGTTTGTCATTTTAGGACAATGATAACTATGGGTAGGCGGAAAATTCCACTCCGCTGGAGGAGTTCGCAGGGTTTTACCCACTCTGCGTTATGCAAATACGGCACAGTTCCAGCAAAACTCTGCCAAGTGCCGTGAGGCATATTTATTTTCTTATGTGAGGCTAGCCAACGTTAAGTTGGTGAGTGCTAGCGAGAATTTGCATCCTCTAACATGATTTTTGGGCGCTAGATCGTCTCCCACTGAGATTTTCTCAATGAGGGTGGTCAAGGCAGGTCGCGACCTTTCGTGTTGAGAAAGCTAACGCTCAAGTATAAAATCTTTCTACAATTTGATATTTGGGAGAAAAGTACTGCTTTTTTAAAATGTTCAAAGTAGATAATTTTGTGAATATTAATTTGGGGGCATTTATACAATGATTCATGGTATCATTTTGTTGGTGGTTTAGGGCACTATCTTGCTTCTGTAACAGTTATTTATTGTCTGGTGGAGTTATTTTATGCTCTATTATAGACATATCAATTTTGGGTCCAAGAGAATTGTAAAGCTGTACCACTGAAAATGTAAATTATGTTAGTATACATTCTTTTGATGTAAATGTAAATTATTTACAACTCTGCTATCTGAGGCAGAAGTCTGTAAAATAAACTGTTGTCTGAACCTATAAATGAGGGGCAAAGATGGTTTCCATGTTTGATAAAAGATAAGATACTATGCTATATTGCATATTCAATTCAATAGTTATTTGGAGAAATTGTGCATTAAAATGCTATATTTTCTCTGAGTATATTAATTCTTCGAATAGACCATGCAGCATTAGCATTTCTTAACAACTGATAGTAAAACCAATGGTTTTGGAAAAGTGTGCTGTACCAAGAGCAATTTGTCCCAGTTTAAAATGTTATTTTTTGAGGAAATAGTTCTTCACCTGTTCCTCACTCTTTTTGTGGAGCTGGTGCTCACTTAATTTGCTCACTTAATATAATCCCCTTGAGCATTAACACCACACAATACTTTACCCGTTGCAACTGGTCAATCATATTGCAGATCATGGGTGTATACACATTCATATACGGATGTCAGAAAAATAAAGTCGAAGATTTCCATGATAGCATGTTTTTTTCTATTTTACCACCGTTCTGTTGTTCACTTGAGGCCCTATTTGCAATGATTTTGCAAACTACAATGCACTTATGTACAGCTGTGGATGAGATTTTATATAATGATTCATAAAAGAAGGCTCTGCAGACATTTACTTGGGCAAATTGAACTTAGGACCAAGAAGAATATCCACAGTGTACAGGCAGGAATATGGGTATACCCACTTGATCAATGGCAAGATGAGGACAATTCACAAAAATGTAACTTGGCAATTATTCACAAATCTTCCATTTTTTTCTTCATCCGACCTGCACCGTAAGAGGAACTTCAAAAATGACTGTAGCTTACAAATGGGAAAAAAAGGGAAAAAGATTACTGTCTAATTCACACCACCATTCATTTCTGAAAACGTATTTCATGATGCAATCTCATTTAGTAGAATTGAGCAGACAAGATGGTTTTGTGAATCACAAAACGTCAAAAATCTAACCTTGTAATCACAGCATTGGTGTAAAATACTACTGTCTTCATGACCACTTGTAGGACTTTAGGTCTAAGTCTATTTCTTAGTATCCTATGGGTATATCAAATATTTGGGAGTCAGAGAACAAGTCGGGCACTACAAAGACGCAGGCAGATGGAAACCTACAAGTCACTGGCTAGTGTCTTTAGCTCAAAACTTGAACCTTTTCAGGCATCCTCTACTTTCATATGCATACTTTTCCATGATCATACACAAGACCATTTTGGCTTTCCATTTATCTATACCCACGACTTCCTGTCTGTCCCAGAGCCTAAAGAATGCAGTTCTGACTTGTTAAAATCATGTTGGCAACCATGCTCCACCTCCACAGTGTTGCATTTCAGATTTGCATGTGCTTTGAAGACCGCTCATTTTCATTTCTCTGTGATGCAATACATTTGCAGGAAATTTGCCTTCAGTCACCTCAATTTAAAAACATGTAGTCTCTAAATACATCAATTACTATTAAATATAGAGAGAAGAGAAAAAACTTCTCCTACAATCCTAGCTAGATATGATGGTCTCTCTCAGTTTTCTCCCAGGGGCTATTGGTTACCTATGGTGTTTGCGGGTGTGCTAATATTTCCTGCCAGATTTTTACTCCTCCAATTCTTTATAGCATGTTCTGCATTCCAGGATAAGCACTATTTGTTGTGTAGCTTTTTTTTTAAGCATCTGAATTTTTTAAATGTTTACTTTGATACAAGTTAAGGATTACGGACATTGGGGGCGTGGCTTGACGGCAACAAGGATGGCCGCTTTTTGGTGAAGCTCCGCGGCAGCCTGGAGGGGTGTTGACCGCCTCACGGACACTTCGTGATTTCTTTCTGCAGGAATGGAGTCCTTCAAAGTATAAAGGAATCCTGGCATCATTATGCCATTTTTGCTGTGCCGGTGTGCCCTTTCCCCTCCCTTCGGCAGGTTTGGTCAGCGCGTCTCTCTCACGGGACTCGCACCCACCATCTTTGGTTTTGTCATCGTTCTGTTTTCCATTTCTTACAGAGTAAACGCCCTTCTATTGTAATTTTCTATAAGATATAGCGTTTTTATATGCATTTTACATCTTATGTGGACTGCCTGCTGAAGGAATGTGGAAGAGAGGAAGTACTGGCATAATTTCTTTCTTGCATCATTATTTCTGACAGGATTCCTCTGGCATAAATGGTTATTGGACTCTCCTCACGACTGTTTACTTCATTAACATTTGCCTCTTATGCTCTACACCACAAGGTTTATGAACATATATTAATTTTAAAAAGTCAATACAGCTCTTTGTAGACAAGAAGATCTATAGAATATGGAATGGGTATAACTTTGTGTTGTGTTTCGATTTAGATGTCCGTATATAGGTTTTCCTAAATCATGTCCTTATATAGGCACAATTCGTAATGCCCTTATTTAGGCATAGAATCCCAGTCCTTATTTAGGCATTAGCCATGCTATCCAAATACAGGCATGATCACCTACATTCGCCCATCCCAGCGTCACTACGAGTTCTTGGAAACCAGACCGTTAAGCATTTGGGACTTTCCCTAGCTAGGATTATTGATTTCTCCAAGAACTCATCTATTATGCATGAACTACTATTCCTTAGGGGTTCATTCATGACGTCTTCCTCTGCCTGACTTTACGTTAATGCTAACATTCCTAAGCACCTTCCAGGTATAACTATACCCTTCCCTTACCATGGCAAACCACGGCTCGGCTACACAGCTCGATACGGCACGCCACAGCAAGTTCGGAAGGATTTCGAGTCCCCGCCTGACGCGCTGACCAGACGCTGTCATCCCTGCTCCCAGAGAATCCAGCTTCCAGTGTTCTGACTCCCTTCGCGGGGTGATAGAGTTTGAGATCCTGAAAGAGATTCCCACCTCTCTCCTTCTAAAGGTATGGAGCTGACTAGAACCTAGAGGGACTCTTGGCATAATAGATTTAATGCAAAACTATAGCTAACCATACTATAGAATACAACACCTACTTCTTACCTTGTACTACACTTAGGTTAGGTACTCTGGGGTAGAACTAGTTAAAAGCATCAGACGAGTATCCACTTTTTAGCCTATGTTATTTATGTATGTGTACATGAATATATGTCATAGCTAGAAGACAATGCTATTGCAGTATTATTTCTTCCTACTGCTTATGCTGTATGTATTATATCTCGCATACTGTCTTGCGATTGTAACAGCTCATATCTCTTACACAAGAAACAAGACTGTTCAATAAATCCTTTTATTGAAACGCTTGTCTAGCTATTTCTGTGTAACTCTGAAGAAACTAAGCATGCACGATTGACTGAGTGAAACTGTTATCTGTTGTTTCCACGATTCTGAGACATGTTCAGAGTCTAAAGGGAAACAAAGTTGTCATGTTTATGCGGTTGTCAGAAACTACTCCCTTCTTGTTTATTCAAGGAGTTTCTAGTGGCCTCTGAGTTAGCTGGCACACAGAGTAATTAAGTTCAATGTACTCGATAGAGGCATACTGACCTCAGTCCTATGCCACAACTATAGTGTATATTATTCCAATGCGCAGAGCCTATAAGGGAAATAGGAACTACACTACATTTGCTGCTGCTGCTCTTTTCTGACTACAGCTCGTACGCATGAAATTAATGTCTACAATTTTTCTTCTTTTTGGGTTTCACTCCAGCGGTGGTTCCTTAAATATTCCTTTATAATTCATCACCTGGTGTTTTATCAATGTGGCCCCCCTATATAATTAAGGACCAATATGCTTAAGCTTGGGGCTTATTTCACTCATCTTCCATCTCCCATTTTACTTGCTTAAGTAGAAGTGCCTTGCCTCATGCTTTTTGAAGTTTTTGAATTTTTTTCCAGAAATAATTCCTCAGCTTATTTATCCTTTGGGATTATTGGTCTCTCCTATTGTTGCTTAGGTGATTTGTAAACCTAGTCAATTTTTCATCACCACAAGCACCCTGGTTTAAGTGCCATCTTTGACTGTTTATGGGGAGAGCAAATTCTGTGTGACGCATTTCAACTCCACATTCTTCCTCATCTCATTTGGAGGATTATAATCCATTTAATATCCTTCACACAGGCATGGAGGATTCGGACTGCAATACCTTACCCTACTTCAGCATGCACAACAGCGTCATCGTCTAATATTCTGTTCCAACTAACAAACATGTTTCCAAATTAGCGGTCTCCTCTACACTATCCTCTGGTAAATGTATTAAAAAAGATCCACCATCACCTGTTACCTCTCCTTCTCCTGTTTCTTTGTATTAACTTCTTGAGGAGATTCAAACTCTTCGATCTTACATAGAGGAAACTAATAAACGTCTTCAAACCTTTGATGATAAATGGTCATGCGTGGAATATAAATTTATGCAACTGGAACATTGTGTTGATTCTTTACAAGCTGTGGTGAGCCAGGTCCCTTCTATGCAATCGGAAATTATATTTCTTAAAAAAACAAATTGAGAATCTTGAAAATTGTAACAGACGTAATAACTTGCACATATGTGCTTTGGTGGAGGGCCTGGAAGGTTCAGATCCCATTTCGTTTTTCAAGTCATTTCTTCCGAAAGTACTTGGCATTCCTGATACTCCAATTCTCAATATTCAAAGGTCACACCTCTTGGGTGCGATCATTTATTTATTGGAATATACTGACTTAATGAGAGTTCTACAAACAGCTACGCCATAGGAACGAATATCTTGGTAAGGTTCTAATCTTTTCTTTTCACACGACTATGCTAAGGAGACGGCAGATAGGAGAAAGACATTTTTGGATATGAGACAAGCACTTCGTAATCTCAGTGCTAGATGTAGCCTCTTTCATCTATGTCTATTTAAAGTAACATATAAAAACAAGACTACAACTTACGAGGATCCTGTTTTATTACAGCGTTTTCTTGGATAACTGTAGAGAAGAGGATATGGATGTTACCAGGCTCTCTAATATTTGAAAGTTGTTCTGTGTTTTAATTATTTTTTCTCCTAGATGTTTATTATGCTCTCTGGCTGGTGATAAATATGGACCATTTGCTTTTCAAGGCTCTTCTTGTGTTAGGTGCGGTTTTCGTATTTAACCCTTGTGATTCCTGGTCCATTTGGATGGAGTATCCTTCCCTCCCGATCCGCCCTGAGTTGTCTGGTCAGATGTGTCATCTTCCTTATGTGGCCTCACCACCCTCATTTTTGCTATGTCTTTTAAGATATGTTAGCTTTTCTTTTATGTGTATGGTTTCTGTTTCTCTCCTTTGTTCCTCTTTTTCGTCTTCTCTTTCCTATCCTTTTTTTGACAATATATTTTCTTTACTAAATCGTTGTCTTTGCTTTATTTTTTCCTATTCATATTTAGCTTTGTATCGGCTCTATACTTTTTCCTCTTTCATAATCACATATTTCTTTCTATATGCTAATCAATTTTTGCTAGTATAGTTACATTTGTTTTTAGAAATTTTCATTACCTATATGGTCTCGCTATGCTTACTTACTGCTAATATTTATCGTGTTTGTTTACAATATTTATTCCAATATAGATGGCTTTAAGAATTCTTTCCTGGAATGTTAAAGGTCTAGGTTCTCCTATAAAACAGAAGAGAGTACGAACTCGTATTTCTAACTCAAAATGTGGCATCGCTTTATTGCAGGAAATTCATATTTTGGATAAAGAAATATCTAAACTTAAACAACAATGGGTTGGCCATGTTTTTGCTTCCCCAGGTAATGGGAAACCAAATTGAGTTGCCATTTTATGTCATAAACGTTTAGATATACAGTTACTGGTGCAGAATACAGATGAAATAGGTGGATGAGTCTCTGTTTCTTTACTGGTCAATAAAGTCCCTATGACTCTTTTTAATCTTTATACACCTACCTTTCCTGACAGGTCTTTTTGATCCGATATACTGTCTAAATTGATGGCTTATAGAGATGATTATCTGTTGGTAGGTGGTGATTATAACATGGTTTGTGACCCTATCATTGACTGTAATTCTAAATCTAAATTTATTCCTTCTCCCATTCACTCTCAGT
This sequence comes from Triturus cristatus, assembly GCF_964204655.1. Classification (NCBI taxonomy): domain Eukaryota; kingdom Metazoa; phylum Chordata; class Amphibia; order Caudata; family Salamandridae; genus Triturus; species Triturus cristatus. Next base: position 100,322,530 of record NC_140582.1, read on the forward strand.
TTACGTCTACTATTCAGCAACGGCCTTTAGTGGATGCTTGGAGGCTATGTAATCCTATGCTTTTAGAATATACCTTTTTCTCACCTGTACATTCTTCCCAATCCCGATTAGATTATCTGTTTCTCTCTAAACCCCTTGCACAACATATTACTCACTTAGATATAGGCTCCATATTAATCTCAGATCACCCCCCAGTTAGTTTAGATTTAGACCACCTTCCCCCTACTCAAGGTATTAGAAGGTGGAGATTCAATAATTCCCTTTTTTTAGATCACAATTTTACTCACATTTTTGAATCCTTTACTACTACATTTTTTTTTTTAAATGAACACCCCCACCTCTCTCCACAAATTATATGGGATTCCTTTAAAGCTGCTTCTGGAGACTGCATTATCTCTTTTGTGTATCGCAAAAATAAAGCCACTTTTAATACTTTGAAGTCCTTCACAGCACGTATTAAACAATTAGAACATTCTTACTATCACACAAATTCTAAAACCTGCCTGGAAGAACTTATTAAATCCAAACTTACTTTTAATAAATTGTCCACAGACAATGGCAATTCCTTTTTACTTAAAGCATGGGCTAAATATTATGGAGGTCAAAATAAATTTGGGAATCTTCTAGCTAACTATCTTCAGATAAAAAAGGAACGTACCAAAATGGATTCAATGCTTACTTCTTCTAATCATATAGTTTATTAAAATGAAGACATATTATCAGAATTAACATGACATTAACATTATGTTTATATTTTTATTTTTTAAATAATAAATTATTAAAGTTTTAATTACAGAAAGTTATTATGTACATAAGAGCAACGCATACACCTTGTTATTTTATATCATGAAATGACAATGCAAGTTCTGTTCCTTCTAGAGTAACTAAAGACAGAAATATCATACTCAAATGAGGACTGAACTCAAACAAAGTTGAGAAAGGAAATTAAGTAATCTTAGTGTAGAGGTGGGTAAAATAAAAATCTAATATGGGTAAATAGGGGTCCCATATATAACTTTGTTAGATAGTTGTCTTAATGCGAGGATATAGAAAGACCTTGACTCCCCAGGATTTATGGCTCTTCCCAAAATAACTATATAGGTTGAGTATGTGAAACTCATGGGAGATGTAAAACTCCTCTGTAAATAGGGAGATTTGTTTTAATTAAAATGTATCAAATTGTGGGGATATTTTATAAATAACAAAGAAGAAAAAAACAAAACATTGAATAGGAATGAATGAATGCTTATGTGGCATTACAAGATTATGAATTTTGTAATTTTTAACACTGAACCTGGATTTGTAAATTGGTCACATTGAACTTAGTGAATTATATATGTATAAATATTATTATTTTTTAACTTATTTTTTAGATTGTTTTGTGTTTTTAATATTACTGTTTGTCCTGAAGAAGGTGGAGAGAATAGTCAAAACCACTGAAAGGCCGCCTTGACAATTTTTAATAATCGTGATGAAATGTGATATTGTATATGTGAGTCTTTTTTATTACTGATTTTCAAACCATTGATGTATTTTAATACTGTGTTATATAATGATAAGATAAACGTGAATTAAACTGAAAATCAGTGGTTATATCTGTGAGGAAAATATATCTTAGAGAATTTTACATATGTAAAAGCTCTTTTCTCTTTTCTCTTCTAACTCACTATAATGTTGTACTATATACATTGTATTACAATTTTATATATGGAAAAACGTGTAATTAATCTGACTTTTTTACATAAATACAGGTATTAGTGTTCAGTGGTAATCTTTATATGTTTAATAGTGATAAAGATTTTTTCTTTTGACCAGAAGCCATATAGTAGTCATTTTGAATGGAAGATATAAGTCAGTGAATTTGTGCTAAGAAAAGGAGTTTCTTTCTTGGATGAATATTAACCACCTCAAATTGAACGGTGACAAAACGGAGATCTTGGTCGTAGGCAACTAGCCCCATCTGAGGGGACCGCATCTGTGGCCTAAGACTCTTGGGACATGTCCTACTGCAGTGCCAGCTCTTAAGAATCTGGGCATCTGGTTAGATAGCAAGCTTTCAATGAATATCCAAATCACTAAGGTAGCGGCTACTTACTTTGGAATGCTTAAATGGCTAAGGAAGATTCTTGGGTGCCTTCCAACTCCAGCACAAAGAACAGCGATACAAGCTTTGATCCTTCCAAAGGTGGATTATGGCAACTTTCTGTACCTAGGGGCTACTAAGGCCCTGATTTCGATGTCCGGCAGAATTGCTTCCATCCCACACCGACTTGGTCATGGGACCGACGGACAACCGGTCGGCAGTCCCGACCGGCATATTATAACCCATAAACCGGCTGTAACACAAGCTGCCATTGAGAAAAGGGAGGTGCAGTTCATCCCTGCACTCAACCACGGCCCGTATAGGGCGTGTTAGCGGGGCGGTGACGTGGGGTGGGGGTTGTAAAATGCGGCATATGGCCGATTTCAGGTAAGTTACGAAAAAAATAAATACAAAAAATGTTGTTGCGCGCGCTGCATCGCATTTGGCAATGCAGCACGCACAACGATTTTTTTTTTTTTTTTAACTTACCTGAAATCGGCCGTATGCCGCATTTTACAACCCCCACCCTGCCCCTCCCCCGCCCCACATCACCGCCCCGCTAACACGCCCTATACGGGCCGTGGCTGCCTGCACCCCATGGCAGGCACCTCATGGTGCCTGCCACAAGGTGCACGGATCAACAGAGGGGCACTATAGGTGCCCTCTTGGCCTCCAACTGGAGGCCATGCACCAAAGGAGGCCCTGCTGGGGGGCCTCAAACACGCTTGCCGGCATGGAGACCATATTGAAAACCGTGATCGTAATCTCAAGGGCGGAAAGACCCGCCTTAGAGATTACTTGCCGCCTTCTGACTGGCGGATGGGCTCTCTGAGCCAGTTGGAAGCCAGCTGGATGACCAGCAGGTTTACTTTCCAACTGCCTCCAACATAATGAGGTGGTCAGAAAGTAAACCAACCTACCCATTACGTCGAGGCCCCTTGTGGGCCAGATCATAATCGACCTCTATGTGTGAACTCAAGCAACTACAATTAGTTCAAAATGCTGTCACTAGGCTTATTCTAATACCGCCCAAATTCACATCCACATCCAAGCTCTTGTACAAGCTCCACTACCTGGCAGTGGAAAAATGACTTCATTTCAAAGCATTATGCTACATGTATAAACTACTATCAAACACAGAACCTCAGTATCTCAAACACCTGGTATCGCACTACAAACCAGAATGTGACTTCACAGTCCCTGGGATCTTGTCAGTCTTTCTCTATTTTTGAAAACCGCTGGAAACCTGGCTGCTCTGAACATATATCTCATTATTGCTCTGAGAAAGTACAGTGTAAGACACAGCGCCAGGAAACCCATTGCGGGTAGCTGTGCGCTTTATAAAACCCTAATAACAATAACTAGCCAAGCTCACAATCAGCCAGAGCAGTGGTTCTTAACCTTTTAACTTCTGTGAACTCCCACTGAATCATATCTGAATCCCAGGGACCCCTACTGAATCATTATTGGAATCCAGGGACCCCCCCAACTGAGTCATTAGTGGGTGCTAGGGACCCTGGCCTAAGCATTTTCGATGATTTAAACTGAAAAACAATAAACAAAAAATAAGCTAGTAGACATACATAAAACAAGTAGACACATGATGAAATATTTAATTTAATTCACAAACATATATGAAAAATGTATTTTATTGGGCAGGTTGCAGTTTTTCTGAATTCAGTAAAGCAACTCATTGTCAGCTGCCTATTCTACTTGATGCACTTGCGCTACTTTAAAGGACACTTTAAAATGATACATTTGACATTTTGCTTCTTTATTGCTATACATTTTATTAATCTGTTAATATTATTTCCTTTTCTAAGCAGTCACAGACCCCTTGAGTAGGCTTCCCAGACCATCAAGGCTCCCCTGACCACAAGTTAAGAACCACTTAGCTAGAGTTTAGTCTAATTAGCCAGGACTTGGCGAACGTTGCCACATTTTTAAAACTTTAAAAAGAAAAGACTCAGCACCCCCCATACACTATAAGAACTAGTCTGGAACTGTAGCAACACAACCAAGTAAATGATATGCAACCCGTGGTCAATATACCTGCCAAGTATGAAACACCATCTAGAAGCATAGGAGGTTTGGCAGAACACTTTTGACCAGCCACGGCCCGTATAGGGCGTGTTAGTGGGACGGTGACGTGGGGCGGGGGTGGGGCAGGGTGGGGGGTTGTAAAATGCGGCATACGGCCGATTTCAGGTAAGTTACGGAAGAAAACGAATTTCGATGCGCGCGCTGCATCGCCAAATGCGATGCAGCGCGCGCAACGAATTTTTTTTTTGTAACTTACCTGAAATCGGCCGTATGTCGCATTTTATAACCATCCACCCTGCCCCTCCCCCACTCCACGTCACCGCCCCGCTAACACGACCTCTACGGGCCGTGGCTGCTTTTGACACAACAAAATGTAAGGCTTTTATTGTTGATAGCTAATTATTAAATCAAGGTTTGGAAAATATCTGGAATTTTCATTCAAATATATTGCACCACATCTTGTCTCATCGTTTAACTCTAAAATGCATCAGTTTTATTTAGATATACCCACAGGCCTTAAGACACAAAAGTTGTAAATTTACACTTTCTCCCAATTCACATCTTGGAGATCAGTGGAAAATGGGATAATAATTGTGTAGCGTGAGTGATTGTAGATTATGCATACAAGCTCCAGAGACTTTAGCACATCTCTAATGCCTATTCAAATTACTGAATTTAGAGAGGAGATTTAGGTCACAATCATAATTTTTTAGACATGAAATTCACACATTCAATGATTTTAGTTAAATTGTACCTGAATTGCAGCAGACCTGAAATTTTAGCTAAAGTTGTTACATTTTTAGAATTGGTAACAACGCATCTCAAGCCAGCAGAGAGATTATTGGATACCTCAGAATACGCACTTTACACATTAGGCTCACATGGACGATTGTAAACATTGTTCTTACGTTTTTTTAATCATTATTAAGATTTGTATTTATCACAACAATAAATATATTATATTATAACATATCATATTATATCTGATTATATCATATTATATTATATCATAATATATTATATTATATCATATTATATTGTATCATATTATAATATAATATATTATAGGAATAAAAATGGGAGATAGACAGTATTGGACTAGGAGAGATTCACAGTAGCAAAGTCTTGGATGGATTTGGTAGTTAGGTTTCTACGAAATGGCTAGGTCTCCTCCATTCCTCTTAAATGGATAGTTTCCAGTGAGTATTTTGTAGCTCTAGTGTGCAGCTTCAAGTAGAATTAATGATGCAGCATTTTTAGCCACGTTTCTTTAATTAAGAGCAGGTCCAGGGATGATCCTAATATAATTTTGTAGATATTCAGAATGTTCTTGTTCATTGATCTTACATTCATGGCGACATATGAGAGGTCTAGAATTTTGAAAAGTAGATAACATTTTGGGAATAAGAGATTAGGATTTAGAGGAAGTAGGGGGCATATCGACAAGGGCTTTATCTCTGCTTTTTTGGCTTTAAAAGCCAAAAAAGCAGAGATAAAACTAGCGCCCTATCAACAACAGGGTGCTAACACGCAAATTTGCATGTTAGCACCCTTTTACTCTACGCTTCCCCTTGCATCTCTAATGAGATGCAAAGGGGGCGTTCCAGAGTAAAATAATAGGAGAAATGTCGCTAAGCGACATTTCTCCTATTATCAAGAATGTCGCTAACCCTGTTAGAGACAAAAAAAGCAGCGCTAACTGCGGTTAACGCTGCTTTTTTACGTCTGCTAGTTTTCAGACTTAGCCAGGATATCCTATGGAAGGAGGGTATCATGGCTAAGTTTGCCTGTTCCTATCAACAAGGTAACGTGTGATTATCGCTGGGTTTCCAGCGATAATCTCACGTTAGCCTGTTAGCGTGTAGATTTTTATCGCTATTGAGATAAGCGTTGCTAATAGCACGCTATCTCAGCGATAAAAATTCACGCTAGCCGGCGATAATTATCCTCACGCTAAGAGCGCTGAGCGATAATTATCGCCGGTTGTTGTTGATATGCCCCTAAGTAGGTAGAAGAGTTCATTTGGGGAGTGAGGTTGTGTGGAGAGAAGAGGTTAAGAGTAAAGGGCTGCAGTGAGCGAATGCGAAGGAGAGGATTGGGGTGGTAGTAAGGGTGGAAGGGTACAAGGAGAACAGTGTTGGTTTGCGGGTTCGGCAAATAGGTAGTAGATGCTAGAAGAGAAAAGAGAGGGTTTATAGCCAAGTACAGAATCAATAGAGGAAGCAGGCATGTAAGGAGGTTGTGGGACTTATGGGGAGAGGAAAGGAAATATCTGGAGATACCACATGAAATATAGCAGATCGATGGTGAGTATAGTAGCGGAAGCTGTAGGGTAGGACGTTTCAGAGAAAGGAGGTGGTATAGAAAGACTGAGTAAGAGAGAGCGAAAGATGTGGCTGTGTTTGGACAGTGCTCTCCGTTTTGTCACACACCAAGTACTGTAAAGTATAGGCATGTGTGCTTCAACTGCTAAATAAATCAGCTTTTGTATGTGAGAGCATTTTTCAGATTCCATATTACTTTACTCTGTCGGTTTAGAAAAGCACACAAAGGTGACACTAAGCAGCAAAGGTTAAGGAGTTTTTCTTTCAAATAAGTGCTCTTGCCTGGAGTGCACTTAAAAGAACACCATATTTCAAAGGCAGGGAGTAATGGCCACTACCATCCTGCAGTAAACCTGCTCTGAACGTTTTTAAAGGATTTAACTACCGAAAAGTTATTTCATGTGACAGCTCGCAATACATTGTTAAAGGCAGTCATCGCGTCTTTCAATGTGTACCTATTTGTAGGTTTTCTGAATTTTCTAGCCAATTCAAATTCAGCAACTCAGTTCACAGAAATGCATTATTCCTTTTCATTTAGTATTCACATTATGTGAAAGATTGCTGGAACACGATTTGTGATTTATTTTACTGTTCGGTTAATTAAAAACATTACAATCTATAGCAAAATAAATGTAATCTCCCAAAAACTTCAAAACATTTCAATTTATCAGTAACACAAATGCAGGGCAACGGCAGGCTTTTCCAATGAATGATAAAAAGAAAGAACAAAGTACAGAATGCACAATAGCAGCAGACTTTTGTCAACAGGAGTTAGTTGCGAGAACATAGTTTGGCCCAGTGTGCTTTCCATAAATACATAAAAACTCAAGGTGCGCCGCACGAGGCTACTTGCATGACGCTTTAAAATGGAAATGTCATAAATGAGATCCACAGTGACAAGAGAGTTTAAAAAGTAGCATTGGTGCCAGAATCAGGCTCGCAGGGAGGGGTTTGAGCAAAGTGCAGAGTTCTTCACGCATTGGGAGGACTCAGGCAAGCACAGTCGCCAGGCACCTTGAAGGCACTACCGACATTCCTTTGAGCCAAAGCCACTGCTCGTAGAACACTTAACTTGACAGATTTGCCTCTGTGTGCAGTGGAACTGACAGTCAGTCATATGAGATGTTTGTACTTATGGCTGGTACCAGCAAAATATTCAGAGAGGTATTGTCAGGATTAAGGGAGTTAATAATGGCCTCTCTTGATTCTAGCGTTAGTAAGGTTCTTTCCTTTGCATGCTCTACTGAGCATTTTGTTCACCAGGCACTAAGACCAGGTTACCAGATCTCCTCACCACTCAGAGCAGGTTTAGGGAAAACAGATCTTCAAAATAAAGATGCTTCTGCAGAATCAGACCAAGTGTGCCAAAAGGACTTTTAAAATGAAAGTTCCACTGCATTTCTATTATTTTGGTGTGGCTGTGCATCACTTAAAATGCGTTGGTTCTAAGTGTGTGCCGTTCTGCATGTCAACATTGCATCATAGCCATGGCTCATGATGCCATCTCTCTGCTCTCCTCTCCCTGTGTGCCCTCACTGCCCTGCGAAACTGTGGCCCTTTTCTCCATGCCGTCCCTGGGCCTTTACCCATGCCCCGACTGGAGCTACTTCCTAAGCCTGTAAAACAGTGTCTCTTCTCTGCCATCTCTACCCTTTCTTCTCGTTCCTCTCACACCTGTAGGCCACAGAGAGCAGAACTGTGAAAAATCACCAGATGGAAGATGTTTTTTGTTTTAAGTCTTAAAGAATATTTATTCAGTTTAAGATGGCATACAATAAAATAATACAAAGCATTTAAATATTAAAAATAAGAAAAACAGAAAAAAGGATATACATTGCTTAAAAACAGAACATTGCAGTCTGATTATTTGTTAACTTTACAAACTTGAGGGAATATAAGGAGATGTTTGATATTAACAGGTCTTAACATTTTTAGCGGGAAGTCTGGGAGGTTGTAGAACTTCCTGAAGAAGAAGTGGGGGGCAAAAGGTGTAAAAGCGTACTAATCTAGAAATTGAGTAGCGTGTCCACAGGGACTTTTGTTTTAACACAAGAGATAACGGATGCTTATATGCAGTATCTGATCAGTGGTTATGACAAACTGCGTACCAACACGTCCTAAAAGACAGTTTTGTAAAATCCTGCCAATTACGGGTTACTTGTTGGAAAGCAAGTGCTAATAACAAATCTCGCATCGGCATATGAAAAGGAGCATTAGCCCAATCCTCAGATACACTACCTAAAAACACATTGGAGATAGAAAAAGAGACGTTACTTTGAAAAAGGAGATTATTTTGGTGCCAACCTTGTAATAAGAATGCATCAACTAGGGGGCAAGTAAAAAGTATATGCATCAAATCAGCTTGTGGTGCAGAGCAAGTCCAGCAAGTGTCAGGGATATCTTGGTTAATCCTGTGGAGGGTATCAGGTGTAATATAAAGGCTGTTGTTAATGAAAACAAGTGTTTGTGTAGTGCTAGATGCACAAGAGGACTTCCTAATTTTAATCCAGACTCGTTTTCAGGAAGGTATAGATATAGTTGTGGAAATATCTTCTTCCCACTTAAGTTCCTTCTTAGATTTGGATCTCAAAGTGGGAGGTTCAAGTAAATGAGAATAAATAAGGGATGCCTTTGGACATGTAGGTAAAATGTCTGATAATTTTGTGGATGATGAAGAATCAAGGGATGAGGTAGATTTTAAATAGTTATATGCTTGAACCATAATCTCCTGTAGAAGAAGAAATGTGGTTAGGAAAGTAGAGGGAAGGCTAAATAGATTGTGTACTTGAGGAAAAGTAAGAAATGTATCTCAATCAAATAGTTGATGGACCCAGATCATCCCTTTAATTCACGAAGAATGCCAATAAATAGGATGTCCTTTCACATTAATAAATGGGTTGTTCCATATCGTAGAATTAAGAAAGGAGTCAAAATCCGTGGGAAATAAATGTATTACAGAGGATATTAATTTGCAAGTATTATTGATAATAGGGTTGGACATTTTCCAAGGTTTCCTTATGAAAGACAAGAATTCTGAAAAAGAATATTGTGACAGGAAAGTTCATTCTAAATCACCCATAGCGGAGTATATAGCGAGGAGGGTGCAATCCAATGATAAGATTGCTGCAAAAGGAAGGACTTATGATATTTCGGAAAATCAGGAAAATTTACTCCACCTTCAATTTTAGGTCGTTTCAGCTTTGCCAGAGACATATGCAGTTTCTTGTTACTCCAAAGGAAAGCAGATAGTAGTGAATTCATTTTCTTATAAAGTTTAAGAGGAACATGTTCTGGAATATTGCAAAGAGGGAAGAGAATAACAGGGACCAGCATCATTTTATGTGTCCAGACGACCCCATCAAGACAAATAAAGCGGATGCCATTTACTAGTTAGAGAGGTGATTGTCTGAATACAATTGTCCTTATTATGTGAAATGCAAGACGAGGTGGAGGAAGAGAATTGAAGACCAAGATATTTAAGTTGTTTGCGTTGCCATGTAATTGAGAGGAAGAAAAATCATGACTAAAATTTAATTTAAGGTGTAGAATTTCACATTTGTCAGTGTTTAGCTTATAGCCGGAAACAGATGAATAAAAAGCAAATTCTGACATGAAAGCGGGAAGCGAAGAATTAGGTTGAGAAATAAATAATAAAATATAATCAGCTTATGCAGCCAATTTAACCTGTTGTGAGCCATAGTTTAAACCATTAATATAAACATGCTGGCGGATTTGAGATAAAAATGGTTCCAATGCTAGATTAAAAAGGAAGGAGGAGAGAGGGCAACCTTGCCGAACCTCTCTAAGTAGGTTAAAAAAAGAAGATATGAGTCCATTAGCACAAATAGCTGCATTAGGTGAAGAGTAAAGAAGAAAAATGAGAGCCATGTTCTTCGGCCCAAAACCAAACCATGTTAAAGTTTGAAATATGAAGGACCAAATGGCATGATTGAAAGCCTTCTCAGCATTTAAGCAATGGCCTCTAGAGAATTGGGCAAGTTTGCAGATCTAGAAATAATATTTTTTTCAAACGAGTATTGACTGAAATAAATCTACCTTTGACAAAGCCAGATTGTCCCTTGCCTAAAAGATCAGGGAGAAGGACTTCTAGCCTCAAGGCCAATGCCTTGGAGAAAACTTTATAATCTAAATTAACTAAGGAGATGGGACAATAATTCTTACAAAATTGGGGATCTTTACCTGCTTTCGGAATTAACCAGATATAGGCATCTAGAAACGAGACAAAGGAGGTAGCAAAATTGAGAAAAAATGAATTAACAAACAGAGTTTAGGAAGAAGCAGTGTGGAAAAATATGTATAAAACTCATCTGTGAAACTGTCTTTTTAAAGGGAAAATAGTGCGAGTTGGAGGTAATTTCTGTCACTAGGGAGGAGAAATCAACTTGAGAATAAGCCGGCTTTGCAATAATGGAGAGATAACTTAAAATTGTAGAAACGGAAGGTGCATGCTCCGGCGTGTAAAGATCCGTAAAACATTGTTGAAATTGAGTTAGAATATCTTGGTCATGGTGATGAGAGGAGCCAGTATCGTCAATAATTGATTCAATTAATAATTTATTTTTATTTAATTTTCAGATAGTTAGCTAGAATCTTTCCAGCTCTATTTTGACCTTCATAATACTTAGCACTAGATTGGAGAAGATATGAAGCAGTGGATACTTTATTAAAATTAAGCTTTGCTTTAAGTAACTGATTTAGAACTTATTGGGAATTGGATGTGTAGTAAGAATGTTCTAAAAGCTTTATTTCATTAAGAAGAAGTTTAAATTGAGATTGTGACAGACGTCTTTTATTTTAACGATTCTAAAATCTCAAGCTGAGGCCTTGAATGTATCCCAAACAGTATGAAAAGGTATGTCTTCCGTCTGATTAAGGAGGAAAAATTCCTGAGCAAAAGCTGTAAAGGAAGTGGTGAAAGAGGAATCCAGAAGTAGGGAGTTATTAAATATCAATTTTTTAGGGAAATTAGATTTGGATATGATGTCTAAATGTACAGAAAGTGGGGCATGGTCGGATATCAGAATGGAGCCAATATCCGCTGAATACAAGGATTGAGTGATATGATGTGATACAAAAACATAATCAATTTGAGATCTTGTATGGTGTACTGGAGAGAAAAATGTGTATTCCCTTAGGGTTGGTTTGCATAAGCTCCAAACATCAGTTAGATTAGTCTCTGAATAGCTTGTGTGAAAGTTTTCTGTGGTTTGTTTGAAATGTATTGTGATGTTGAGTGTCTGTCCAAAAAGGGATCAACAGGTAGATTGCAGTCTCCGGCTAGAACCAGATTGTCATCTGGATATTGCAAAAACTTCTGAGGAATTAGAGACCAAAATTTACAATCAGGTGAATTGGGCCCATATACATTAAACACAACGATTGGTGTTTTAAGTATTAACTATCTCCCCTCTTCATCCTTTTCCTGAGAAATCAATTGGACTTTCAAAGACTTATGACAAAGTATTGCAACACCATGCTTTTTCCCCAGAGCAGGTGAATAGAAAACCTCGCCCACCCATCCTCTTCTCAGTTTTGCACTTTCAGTATCTGATAAATGAGTCTCCTGCAGGAAAGCTATACGTGCATTAAGTTTTGCTTAGTAAATGAGAACACGCTATCTTTTAACCGGAGAAATTAAATCCCTGACATTCCAGGAAAACATTGTGAAGCCATTGTGAACAGAAAAAATGTAAAAAACAATCAGACCTTGATTGAGAGAAAACACAACGAAGCCAGAAAAGAGAAAGAAGAGAGAATGTTCTGCAGAAAATAGGATAAGTTAGAAAGTTTACGATAAAAGAGAAACAAAAAGGTAGAAATTAGGAAAAAGAGAGAAAAAAGGAGACCAATGACCTCATGATATGAGAAAAAAGACATCGAACAATAATATATCACAAACAGGGTAAGCAGACAAACAATAAGGATAACATACCTAACAAAAACCTTATGAAGGTGGGGGAGGGACCACACGAGGAAGACATCACGTCCGGTCCAGAGAGAGTGACATGACGCGGGATGGGAGGCGATGCGACAAAAAATGGGGAACTAAGGCATCCACGACAAATAGACATCACCTGTAGGATAAAAAAGAACATTTTTAAATGTTAATCAGAGAAAAAACAACCTATTAGATGGTTAAACTAGAACAAGAAAACTCATCAACATCAAAAAAGGCATAGTAAATTCCAAAAAGCGATATTGGCAACAACTAAGCTTAGCAACAAAATTCAGTCACTTTGAAGATACTGAGGGAGCAACGTCCATGACATTAGCGCTGTACGATGTAAGGAAGTCCTGAAAACGAGAAGGGCCTTCATAAGTCATTGTTTTATTATTATGAGTAACTTTGAAAAAACATGGGTGAAAAAGTCCAAAAGGGGCTCCAATCAAGTGAAGCACAGGTCTCATGTCTCTTCTTTTGTCTGCCGTAGCTTTAGCATAGTCTTTAGAGAAAAATAAGGTATTTCCAGGACAGGTGATTTTCTTAAGCCAACACACAGCCAAGATAATCTGCATTAAATCTGTGTGCTCTAAGAAGTAGAAAATAACTCTCTTGGTCTCTTGTTGGGTGAAGCATCCAAAGGAGGGCAACCCAATCTGTGAGCTCTTTTGATATTAAGTTGCAAATTCTCCAGTAACTGTATGATCTTAGGTAAAAAAGATTTGAAAAAAGAAATAATATCTGCCCCTTCCGTGCCTTCAGGAAGACCATAAATGCATAGGTTATTTAGTCAATTATGATTTTCAAGGTCTTTGACTTGTCTCTGCAGAGAAGAAACTTGAACCTCTAAGGAGTTTACTTTAAGAGATGTGTCATTTAGGTATAGGATTTGTTGTTCCACCGAAGACAAACACTCTTCCATGAGTGACCAACTCACAGTGAGAGTTTGCAATTTAGCATTAGTGTCCTCGATAAAAGGGCGCAGAGCCCTGATTTCCTTCAATAAAAGGTTAAGTGAGGCTGCAGGCGCTGTTTTGTTAGGTGAAGCTGGGTCTATTTTGAGCTGCTTAGCTTGGGATTTGTTGGCTTGAGATGACCCTGTAGGTGAGATATGAGAAGAAGTCATGTTCGACCCTGCACGTGAGGTCTTGTTTTCCATTACCATGGAGACAGTCGAGGCCGGCAAATGTCTTTGTATTTTTCCTACCGGAAACTGAGTTGTAGAATGAAGAACTTTAGACATGCCCATAAAATTCTTCACAAAATTCTTATGAGAAAGGTAGAAACCTGATAATGTTGACGCACTGTTGCAGTTCCAGCAGCAGCTTGGGAAAGAAACAGAAATGTCTTTTAGAACTTGTCAGAAAGCCCTTGAAGTAAGGAAACATTTCTTGCAGGAGACAATGCCTTTAAGAAAATAGGAGACTCCAATGTAGCCATTGCCTTTACAAAATATGAACAGCCTTCAAGGGAGGAGTTTGCCAAAACATTTCCTCAGAGAACAGCGCTGGTTCCATTCATAATCAAAATAGCGTTCGGCACTGAGGGAGAGAGACAAGTCGCATCAAACCTGACTTGTGGACCCCCCGTGACCTAAAAAACACATGAAATGCAGCCGCTGTGCATACCCTATTGAAAACGGGTCACACAGCGAGTAATTATGCAAGGGAGCCGCCGTCACACCGATGACCTCTGGAGCCTCTCCGAGACGCGGCCATCTTCATCACGAGGTAATCCACTGATGTTTTTTGTTTTAAAAGAGCTAATATGCCCCGTGTCCTCGTTTACTGCTTCGTTACTAGGTGCTGCTCCTTCACTTTCTAACGTGCACCGAGTGCACCACTGTCCCTCGATGCGGTGAATTTGTCACAAGGCAGCACAACTGATCCCCAATTATGTTCCCTTAATTCTCCCTTAGCTGCTGTCTCCCAGTTTTAATTCCTCTGTTTTTGACTCCTTCACCCTCCTACTTTTCTGCAGCACTTTGAAGCTGCTTCAGGCTGGCATAAGCACTATGCGATCAAACAACATGGCATAGCTCCGCTTTTTTGCGTTCTCAATCAAATAAAATGATATAGCTTTGCTTTTATGTGCTTATTAGAAGTCAACCGGAGGTAACTGTTATAAACCACTTAATCAAAACAGATTTGCCGTTAGCCACCTCCTCCTCAGAGGAGTAGCACAAACAATCAGCGCCTCCCCCCTCAATTTAAAACATATACACTGAGCAAGGTACTCATGCAATACCCACCACTTCAAGGAAGATTTCCTTCATTCCTTCTTCTCTCTTTGGTGCTCTTTTAAATATTTTTTACTTTCTCACAATCATTCCCTTCGTTTTTTCCTACTTTGATTAGGGAGACCTGATTGTGAGGAGGAAAAACCGGGACAGGCCAGACATGAAAGTAGAACAAAAGCCTTTAGTCTTAATTTTACACCTGGCTTGCACTATATTTATATATATATATATATATATATATATATATATATATATATATATATATATATATATATATATATATATATATATATATATATATATTACCTACTGGCGGTCGATGGGGCGTTCCGGTCCGCTCCTATCCTGAAAGTCTCGGGGTAATTCGTCAGGCGAGGGCAGAGAAAAAAGGGGGGTCCCAAAACGTGTTTTCTCCATGCAATTTTCCATAGGAAACTTTAATCGCAGCTACAGCCCGAACTGCTGAACGGAATTATGCCAAATTTGGCAAAGAGGTAGCCCTTGGTTCACACTCGTGCCTTTTGGTTAAATGGTGTAAATCCGTTCAGTAGTTGCTGAGAAAATCAAAAGTAAATTCACATATATCTATGGCCTCGGAGGATCCGCGCACCCTATGCGCACCCAGCGCACACTCTCCTGATCACAAGTTGCATGCTAATTGGCTGTCAACTGGCTGTCAACACTCTAAACCAGGAAGTGTTGGCAGCCATTTTGTGCCTCGGTAGAAGCGAGGCTCAAGAAATCAGTGGATCAAGTGTGCAAAACGTATAAAGGGGGCTGGGTAGAAATACCCTGACCATCTAGACCTGCTTAGGGGGTCCCAGAAGGACCCCCAGGGCCCCCCAATTTTTATTTATTTTTTAAAATGGCAAATTGCACGCAAGGTGCGCAGATCCTGCCGTAAAAAAAATAATAAAACGAAGCGCTTCTTTAATAATTAGCCCCGGGGGGGCCCAATCCCAGGGGCAAAAATATAAAATTTGATGGGGGGCCCAGATGGGTCCCCCAGCCCCGGGGACCGCCACAACCCGGGGCTGCAAAAAAAATGAGCGGGGGACTCAATGGCCCCCCCAGGCCCGGCGACCGCTACCCCCTGGGGCTTTAAAAAAAATGGGTGGGGGGCTCAAAGGCCCCCCAAGCCCGGGGGACCACCACACCCCAGGGCTTTTTATATTGTGGGAGGGGGTCGCGTGGCCCCCCTCCTGGAGCCGTTGATGGTCTTGGGGACCGCCAACCCCCAGGGCCGGCTCCTACAGTGTCAGAGGCAGAACTCTACGAGTCAGAGGACCCAAGGAGCCTGCCTGGTCTTCGGAGGTAAGTGTACGCTTGTAACGTTTTCAGCTGACAAATAAAAGAACTTTTGCGCAAAGACATGGCGTCGGCATGCCTGCTGTTAAGGGAAGTGTTTGTTGATATTATCGGACCGCGCTTGGGAGGTCCATTTTGCCGACGCGCCCCCTGCTCTGGAGGTGGTGAGTAAACCTAAGCAAACGGAGGAGCAGTTTGTTAACCACCGCCCCCCCATTCGGAGATTCGGGAAAGCGGGATCGCGTCCCGGCGATAACGAGCGATGAGAGGCTACTTTTGAGGCAGCGGCAGAACTCTACGAGTCGGAGGACCCAAGGAGCCTGCCTGGTCTTCGGAGGTAAGCATACGCTTGTAACGTTTTCAGCTGACAAATAAAAGAACTTTTGCGCAAAGACATGCCATCGGCATTCCTGCTGTGAAGGGAAGTGTTTGTTGATATTATCGGACCGCGCTTGGGAGGTCCGTTTTGCCGACACGCCCTCTGCTCTGGAGGTGGTGGGTAAACC
Source organism: Triturus cristatus (assembly GCF_964204655.1). NCBI lineage: Eukaryota > Metazoa > Chordata > Amphibia > Caudata > Salamandridae > Triturus > Triturus cristatus. Next base: position 100,338,995 of record NC_140582.1, read on the forward strand.
TAAGCAAACGGTGGAGCAGTTTGTTAACCACCGCCCCCCCATTCGGAGATCCGGGAGTGCGGGATCGCGTCCCGGCAACAACGAGTGATGAGAAACTACCTTTGAGGCAGCGGCAGAACTCTATGAGTCGGAGGACCCAAGGAGGCTGCCTGGTCTTCGGAGGTAAGCGTACGCTTGTAACGTTTTCAGCCGACAAATAAAAGACCTTTTGCGCAAAGACATGGCGTTGGCATTCCTGTTGTAAAGGGAAGTGCTTGTTGATATTATCGGACCGCTCTTGGGAGGTCAGTTTTGCCAACGCGCCCTCTGCTCTGGAGGTGGTAAGTAAATCTAAGCAAACGGAGGAGCCGTTTGTTAACCACCGCCCTCCCATTCGGAGATTCGGGAGTGCGGGATCGCGTCCCGGCGACAACGAGCGATGAGAAGCTACTTTTGAGGCAGCGGCAGAACTCTACGAGTCGGAGGACCCAAGGAGCCTGCCTGGTCTTCGGAGGGAAGCGTACGCTTGTAACGTTTTCAGCTGACAAATAAAAGAACTTTTGCACAAAGACATGGCGTCGGCACTCCTGCTGTGAAGGGAAGTGTTTGTTGATATTATTGGACTGCGCTTGGGAGGTCCGTTTTGCCGACGCGCCCTCTGTCCTGGAGGTGGTGGGTAAACCTAAGCAAACGGAGGAGCAGTTTGTTAACCACCGCCCCTCCATTCAGAGATTCGGGAGTTCGGGATCGCGTCCCGGCGACAACGAGCGATGAGAAGCTACTTTTCAGGCAGCGGCAGTACTCTACGAGTCGGAGGACCCAAGGAGCCTGCCTGGTCTTCGGAGGTAAGCGTACGCTTGTAACGTTTTCAGCTGACAAATAAAAGAACTTTTGCGCAAAGATATGGCGTCGGCATTCCTGCTGTGAAGGGAAGTGGTTGTTGATATTATCGGACCACGCTTGGGAGGTCCGTTTTGCCGACGCGCCCTCTGCTCTGGAGGTGCTCATTTAATACTCAGTTAACTAATGAATAAATAATATAGACTTTCACGTAGCTAGTAACCAACTGGTGCAGCAGTTTACACAACAACTGACAAAGTGATACAGATATTCACACCGTTTAGTCACTATCCAATATATTTAGTGAGACACTATAAATTAGTCATTCACACTGCTACTAAATCCTCCATCCAGATATATATATTTATATATCCACTCATTCTTCAATGTAAACTGCTATATATATATAATACATATTTAAATAACGAACCAAACCACATTCAATGGATGATGTCATCAGTGATGTCATCAGTGATGTCATTTGAGATGTCATCAGTGATGTCACTGACCATGTCATGAATGATGTAATATGTGACATCATCAGCAGTGGATTGCGGGCGTGTGAGATGTATTTAGTACAACTAACTATATCGGTGGAATTCCAATGGTTTTGTTCGAGTAAAATATCCAGCTAACTATAACACCCCTAAAACCTACTTTTTTTTCAGTGATTTTCTAAGGTTTTTAAAATGCTAATTCCTAACTATATCAGGCCTGACACCTATGTTTTTTTCAGTGAATTTCAAAGGTTTTGTAAATTTGTAAAATTGTTATACTGATTTTTTTATAGTGATTTACTACATTTTTTAAACTATATATATTTTTAGATATATTTTTTTAATTACATTATAATTACATTATACATTATAATACAAAATATACTTTCTCAGAATGAATTACTTTAGTTTAAATACTTTGCAAATAGGTAATAGACTTTTAAGTAAAGTAGTTACAGTTGTTGCAATGGGCAACACAATTTCAAACACAATGCAACATTGAGCTCAATGTGAATTTCTAGTCAAATGCAATTAGTTACTTTATGGATTACCTTTCTAACCACAGGACTGGATCCTAGATTCAGTCCTTGGACATCTCCTGTAAACAGTTGAGTAAAAGCATTTTGGTTACAGTAGTGATTTTTAAGGAATATTATTGTATTTTAAAAGTTGACACTTCGAAATGTTTTCACATAGAATCAGCAATGTTATCCTATGGCAGAAAATTCACTTAGCAGGTAAGTAGTGTTATCGTTACTTTTTTTGCACTCAGTGGTGGATCCTGGATCCAGCACTGGTGAATCTCCTGTAAACAGTTGAAAGAATGTGTGTATGTCATACAGACGATTTTTTAGGAATAATTTTAGTTTGGGAAAATAGACACTTCGAAACTTTACTGCTGAAAACCACACAATGGATTCCTATGGAAGGAAATACAAGTTACTGGTAAGTACGCTTAGAATTACTTTTCAGGGTCAGTGCTGGGCTAAAAGATGCAGCACTGGGTTCTCTCCTGATAACAGGTGAGTAAATCGGAATTCGTAGTTCGGCTGATTTTAGAGGAATATTTGTACAATGGTGAAGGAAGGGGGCAGGGCCTGAGGTGCGTTTTAAGTTGGGGAATTAATTCCTCTTCAATCCTGCGGTCGCCTGGGGGCCAACTAGCCCACCAGGTACCTCCAGTATGCGCCAGGGAGCTGCGTTGCAGAGAGGTGTTCAGAGGCCATGCCCCTTTTTATAACTCACTGCAACGCAGCTCCGTGGCGCTTACTGGAGGTACCTGGTGGGCTTGTTGACCCCTAGGGGACCTCTGGATTGAAGCGGAATGAATTCACCAACTTAAAACGCGCCACAGGGCATGTTTGCACACATATCACCTCAGGCCCTGCCCCCTACCTGCACCACTGAGTTGGGGGATTAAGTCCCCTTGAATCCTGAGGGCCCCTGGTGGCCAACTAGCCCACCAGGTACCTCCAGTAAGCGCCACGGAGCTGCATTGCAGAGAGGTGTAAAAATGGGTGTGGCCTCATTACACCTCTCTGCAACGCAGCCCCCTGGTGCATACTGGAGGTTCCTGGTGGGCTAGTTGGCCCCAGGAACCCCCAGTATTCAAGGGGAATTAGTTCCCCTCTGCAAACGCATTTTTTAGAAGGGGGGCTGTGTAGCCCTCCTTCTTTTTCTAATGTATTGGCCCTGGGGACCCCATCCCCCAGGGCCTGCCTCAAATTTGTTATACAAAAAAAAAAAGAAATCAGGAAAGGGGCCGCGTGGCCCCCCTCCCGTGGCCCCATCCCCGGGGCCTGGCCAATTTTTTTACATATTTTTGTATTTTGGAGGGGGCTGCGTAGCCCCCCTCCTCAAGCCACTTCAAGGCCCCGGGGACCCCATCCCCCGGGGCTGGCCATTTTTTATTTTTTTTAATGTTAATTGGGAAGGGGGGCCGTGTGGTCCCCCTCCCGGGCCACTGGTAGCCCTGAGGACCCCATCCCCCGGGGCTGACCCTCACTGTTGGGGACCGTGGGGGGGGTCCCCAATCCCCCCACGGTCCTGCCAGCTCCCCGCCTCCTGCGGGAGCCGTCATTGCTTTTCCACATGGGGAGCAGCTAACATGCTGGTCCTTATATGGAAAAGCAATCTGCTTTGCCTCATTGAAGCGAGAGCAAAGCAGTTTGCAATGGCAGAGTGGGAGCCGGGAGGCTCCTGCCCTGCCATTGCAAACAGCAGTGTCACGGGTGTGGGCACCCCTGGACACTGCAGGAGCCGGCCCTGGGGGGTGGCGGTCCCCAGGGCCTATACAAGGCTCCAGGAGGGGGGCCGCGCGGTCACCCTCCCACATTTTGAAGTTGCCCCGGGGGGTGGCGGCCCCCGGGGCTGGGGGGGCTGAGAGCCCCCCCACACCAAATGTATCGAAGCCCCAGGGGGTGGCAGTCCCCGGGGCTGGGGGGGCCTGAGAGCCCCCCCAAACATTTTAAAGAAGGAAACTTTAGACACGGCTACAGCCTGAACTGCTAAACGGATTACATAATTTGGCAAAAAGGTACCTTTTGGTCCAGAAAGCACACCTTTCTTTAAATGGTGTAAATCCCTTCAGTAGTTTTTTAAATATTTAAAGATTTACAGATATAGATATTTAAGAATTGTGAGATCTGATTGGCTGAACCCTCCTGATCACGAGCTTGTTTCTGATTGGCTGCCAACACTTCAAACCAGGAAGTGTTGGCAGCCATCTTGTGACTCGGTACCGAGTCACAGGAAAAAAGGTGAGAAAAACAATGAACAACAAGAAAAGGGGGCAGGCTAAAAACATCCTGACCCCTAGGCCTAGTCAGGTGGTCCCACAGTGCACCCCAGGGCCCAAAAAAGCATTTTTTTTTATATTTTAGGCCAGAGTCGCGCCGGGTGCGCGAATCCGGACGAAAACAATGTAAAAAATGAAGCCCTGTCGCCAGAGCTTCATTTTTTTAAAGCCCCCGGGTGGGCCAGGTCCCGGGGGCAATCCTGATTTATGTAGTGGGGGCCCATGGGGGCACCTGCAGCCTTGGGGACCGCAACCTCCTGGGGGCTTTTAATAAAATGCAGGGGGGGTGTCACTGCGGCCAAGATTCGGTCTTGAGAGTACACAACCAGCACGGATGTATTTGTTGTATTACGTGCCTCACAAACCGAAATTACAAAATAATGTATATAGGCATTTCCTGTCCGTGTTACTACCCTTAACTTTAAACCGATATCCCCATTCGAACGAACTCTGAGAGGAAAATTACTATGACTTCTAGCAGCACACATAGTTAAACTTCAAAGGTGTTCCACCTTGCAAAATAGCAGCTGTTGAAAGGTCTGTGACGACAAGTGAAGCTAGTCTGTGTTGTTTGTAATTTGAGTGAAACTACAGGAAGATTATCCCACAAATATTTCCCTGTAATATTTTTACTGCCGTTTGGTGCTCTTGCTGGTATGCATGAGAAAACGGGTTGCAACATGTGAAACCCAGTGATTCTTTTAAGAAGCATACTTAATTTGATATGTTTTAATGGCTACAGGTAGTGTTTTTATAAGTGTATACAAGGAGATTTTTATCAAACTCCACACTCTGATTTTGTATGCAACTGCTTAGATTATTCCAGGGCTTTAAGTGGGCCGGGTCCTGCCAGTGCTCAGCACCAGCAGTTATAAAATGCAGGTGCTGAGATGGGTCCCTATGGGGCTCTCCATGTTTGCCTTCACCCTGGGGTGGAAAAAAAAAATCTTAACTCTGCAGCAGTGCCACTCTTCACTGTCTTTGAGGTAACGTTTGTGTTGCTTGTTTATTTTGTGCAACTAACAACCATTGAGCCAATAGTACTGGCTCCTTGTAGATCTAATGCTACTTGCTGTATTATATATCTGGATGCAATGAGAGAAGCAGCAAAATACCATTTGGGCAGCACACTAAGCTTACCTATTTTTAAGCCATGCCCTTAATGACATCGGCCACGCCCCTTTGAGAGATCCCCCAGTTTTCCATCCCACTTAAAGCCCTGGATTGTTCCAGTGCATTTCTGCATAGTGATGCTCTGCTGTGCTGCTGTTATAGACCTTATGCTTCAACGTACTTATTAACCAGATCATTCATACTCGAAATGCTGTGCCTCATATTGTGGCTCATTACTGCCTTTGACCACTGTCCAGGTAGACAGAAAACCAAACAGGATTATGCTGGCCTTGCCAGCCCTTATAGTGCACCCAGTATGGTTGGGGGGTTTGCATTTTCAGCACTCCTGTTTTGTTTCTGTGACAGCGACGGGATTCATCTCAAAAGTAATGATGAGGGATATAGCGGTAAGATGGGAGCTGTGTTAATGTGTGCCTGGATATAGTGTGCCTGCATACATGTCTGCACATGCCATCATACAAAAGTCAAATCTAATGGCTTGCGAATGCTTGTTTTAACAGCTAGTGTTATAATTCACAATATCAACTGCACTAATTTGACCTGCAACAATATCAAATCCACAGTATTCATGTATATTTACTGTTGTTAACTCCAAATCCACTTGACAGTTTAGCGGTGGTCAATAGTGTGTACTCAATAATGTTGCAGGTTAATATTTCAACCACAATATTGTGACCTGTCTACCTTGGAGAGGGTATGTTTCCTAAAAATATGTTCAGAGTTCCAGCATTTAGACAGAGATATTCATGTCTAGATTTTTTTTCCAACAGTTGTGCAGGCACTCACAACATGCTGCACAATTTAGCACCGCACCCTTAGGCTTTTTTACTGATAGGTAAATTCACTCAATGATTTGCACCACTTGACACCACATTAGAGCCATGGACATTTAATAAATAGCCTGCTCAGACTTCATTAAATTAATGAAGATATAGATGATGAACAACAGCATGCACTCCTGATGTATTTAACATGACAAAAATTACAAAATGTGGTCTTATATCCCTCTCACCTTATTTGGACATGTAAATTTAGTAAAAATTATAGTCCTCCCCAAGTTCACTTTTCTTTTTGATGCAATTCCTCTGCCCTTTAAGAAGGAATGGCTTTAAAAGATGCAAAGCCAGATTAGCAGTTTTATTTGGGCATGTAAAGGCCCAAGGATAACATGGAAGAAATTGAGAAGGACGTTTAGCTCTGCCAGACTTGCTTCTTTAATCATGGGCCTTTTTAATGAAGAATGGGAGAATGTTGCTAAACAGACCCATACCTTACGAGTTCGAGAGATTGTTGGCTGTGTTGTTGAGGCAGGAGGTAGGGGGTGAGAATGGTTTTATGTTTAAATACGCTGACCCAAAGTACTTCAAAAAGGTCAGGCTAAAGATCTTGGAGGGGCTGGCTGAGACTTGGTATAAGATCATAAAAAGTTTTAAATCTACCATACTATAGCCTACTGGCTCCTATCTGGGACTCTCCTGGTTCCCCAGAATGGACAAAAGATGCATTGGCTGCGCCACTACGAGAGGCAGGTATTATACGATGGGAGCATCTAATCCAGGAGGGACACCTGATTACATGGGAAATGTGTAAACAAAGATCAGACCATAGGGTATCCAGATTCAAATACCTAAAAATGCAGAGTTGGTATCAAGCTTTCGTTACAACAATAGGGGAACGAAACAAGCTGGAAGACTGTCTCATGCTAGGGACAGTAGTCAAGAAGGAACTTGCGTCAACTACTGGCTGATGGTTGAACTGGAGGATGGAGCCTTTACTCTGCCAATGGAACTGTGGAGAAGATGCTTGCCGGAGTCATCGCTGGAACATCAATGGCAAGTATCTATGTCTATGTTGCACAAAATAGTTAAACCAGCATACCTAAGGAGAAACCATCTTTTCACCATTCACAGAGCCTACTGGACCCCGCAGAGATTATGAGTTTGGGAAAGGAGGCAACGTAGCCTGCCCGAAATGTGCCGCCACTGATGATGACAGTTATGATTGTGCCACATACTGTCCCGATGAGTCAGGAACAGCGAAAGAAGACCCATTGCCAGATAGTGTAATTTACTTTGTTGACGGTTTCCTCTACCATTGATCAAGAGACAGGAATAAGATACACAGGCGCTGCAGTGGTCAGAGCACAACAGAGGGACTCCTCTGACTCACTAGACGTCGTACAGCAAATAACATTGCCATCACATTATTCAGCACAGGCAGCAGAGTTGGTAGCTCTGATTGCAGCCCTCAAACATGGAGCTGATAAAAGGATTACTGTATACTCAGATTCTCGTATGTCACTACAACAACACATTCCAGCATCCTGAGATGGTAAAAGGCGTGGCTTCCTTAAAACCGATGGCACACCTGTGATGCACAAACAGTTACTTGAGGAACTAATAGATTCATTAACATTGCCAGCAGAAGTGGCAGTAGTAAAGTGTACTGCACACACAAATGGCCAAGATTTCATTTCCAGAGGGAATGCCATGGCAGATTGGGCTGCAAAAGCAGCTGCCAGAGGGCCCCGACCTGTACCATCTCAAGTGACAGAGCAAAATACCCGTGCCCCCATCCTGCTTGCTCAAGATGCACCTTTAGTAATGAAGGTAGATACACAAAGTACAGTTGATGACACAACACTTCCATACACTGTAGATGACACACAGCAATATGATATCATTGCACAACTACACCTACGAGAGATACAGGAGAGTGCCCCTCCTGAAGAGAAAGAGCTGTGGAAGAAGAGGGGAGTGCAACAAGATGTCTCAGATTTTATATACAGACAGACAATGACAGGGAAGCCAGTTATGCCACAGGCACTATTGCAAGTAGCACTCACTCAGTTACACCTTCCGGCACATGTCCCTCGTGATATCATGTCCACAACTTTGCAGACAGAGTGGTTCATCCCCAATGCATATGAGCAGATACAACTCTTTGTTCATCGGTGCCTCATTTGTCAACAATATTCACCTAACCCAACTATGGAGACAGTTGCCTCAACAATACCTAGGCCCAAAGGTCCCTTTAGAGAACTCCACATTGATTACGTAGACATGATTGACAGATGCAATAATTACAGGTACCTCATTGTAGTGGTATGCCCTTTCTCATGGTGGATTGAAGCTGGACCATGTGTCCATTGTGACGCAAAAGCTGCAGCTACTTTTTTGCTTCGTGAGGTCATATGTCACTGGGGATTACCGGATGCTATTCGAAGTGACAATGGCCGCCATTTTTCAAATGATATCTTTGCCATAATTACCACGATGTTAGGAATAAAACATAAATTGACGTCAGCCTATCATCCACAAAGCAATGGTATTTGTGAGCGCCTTAACGGCCTACTCAAAGCCAAAATCAGTAAGATAAGTGCCACAATTGGAAAGAAATGGCTCTATTGCCTTCCCATTGCTCTGTTCGCACTCAGAAACGCTCCCAGTTCTGACCATCACCTCACACCTCACCAGCTTGTCACGGGCAGATCAATGAATGTGGTTGTTCCCTCCACCAGACCTAAAGTAGACACTGAAACGTCTTCTGAGATTGTGAAAGCTGAATTGTTTGATTACTTGTGTGCTCTAACTCGTGCTGCAAAGTTCCTTTCTATTCAGATATCAAGGACACAGAACAAGGGCTCTATTTCTGATGGACTTCCACCTATTTGCCCTGGGACAAAAATCTTCGTAAAGAAACAAGTCCGGAAGTGGAAAGATCCTAAATTCGAAGGACCCTATCAGGTTATAGACTCTTCGCCCACTGCAGTCCGAATAGCCGAAAGGAAGGCATGGATACATCGGAGCCACGTGAGGATCCACCCAGCACCATCCCAGGCCAGAACTATGGACAAGAGGAGGGCATCATGTTTCCATGGTCTATCCAAGAGAAGGAGTATGAAGATCGCATGGCCATCTATGGACTGAAACACAGTAACAGACGTTCCTCGCATACCGAACTTTCCCTAAAAAAGATATGTACAGTGATCAGTATTTTCTTTGTTGCATTTGTAATTGCAGTAACTGCATTTCATTGGGTTGTGGTGTATCCAGAGAGAGGGGGAGGTACAGCTAGCAATATTAGATCTACCCTAGGACAACCCCAGTCCGAGACACTTCCTGGCACCTATGCACCGCCCACTCTGGCACCTTCGACACCCCCTGCTAACCCAACGGAATGGGATATGGTACTGGATATCACCCTGAATGCCCATGTGCCAGATACTCATGATACTCATAAAAAATTCCGCCAGAATAAGCGAAGTGTTGGGGGCGAGTTGATTGTCAGAGGCATAAAGGCACCTGCCAGGTATTCGCCACGTATCACTCGCAAGCAAGCAGTGGCCTCGCCAGTAGCAGACTGGGTTAGTAAACTTCAGGACACAGTTGTGTACACCTATGACCAGCATTCCATGCCTGGTTTCCACTCCCAGCGCACTGATAAGATGTCAGAGGATAATGGGGTGCACAATGCACTATTCGACAACATGTGGTATAGAGACATGAGGGAGGTTGGGAGGAAGGTCACAAATGAATCCTGCTTTGTGTGCTCTCACATCCCTCATGCTGTGGGCGCAGACAAATTGATATTTCCCAGAGAAGTGCCACCACCCACTGCCAAATGTCTCCTACATCTGTTTCTTTGTCGCATACATGGTCAGATACAGCTCCACTCAGCCACAATAGATGGTGCGTTTGTGAATGCTACAGAGTGGGATGACAAGTATGTTACATTTACAGTTGTAACAAATCCATCAGAGTATGAAAGGAGATTAGGGGTTTTACCGTGGTATGGAAATGCCCGTCGGCCTGATGGAGGTCTGGAGATACCAGTTTAAGAGACTAGGGTACTTCGCCTTCCTAACACCCCCGTCAAAATGCCACTAACCAGTGCATCACCAAGCCAACCATAATGATTCCCAGTGCCCTTGTCGGTGGAGGCCAATATTGCGCCTACGGGCCAACATTTATTTTAACAGCAAGTGGAATGGCCCACATGACTTGGTATGTAAGGCAGCCTCCTTAGGGGATGCCATTGTGGAGGAAGATGACACACACCGTATTGATAAGAAGATAGGGGAGGAGTGCGCTGAGATATGGGTACAAGAGACTAGAAGATACACTTTCAATGAGGGTACAAAATACAAACCAAAGAAAGCATACAAGCTAAAGTCTCCTCTCCTTTGTTTCCTAGGTAAGGGAACGATCTCTGTGGGCCGCAACACAAACTGCAGCAGCACAATTTTTAATTCGGACCTTCAGTACGGCACCTCCAGCCTCATGGACATTTATTGGGCCTGCGGCGAACACATTTATCTGCACACCCCACTGGAAAGGACTCTGTTCCATCGTTACGATGCATGAACTGCACCTGGTTGTACCAGCATCGAACATTTCCCGCATCCATACCCACCCGATGACAGGGGATGTCACCCTACTCCACCACCGGAAGAGGAGCATCTGGAAATACTTCTCAAATGGCCCATTTCACGAGATTCCACAAGAATTTCTCCTTTTCAACGAAGCTGAACTATTCTTCGGGGGCGCTGTCCCCATGTTCCAGACAAAAGCCAATGCTCGCTGGCTCCAAGTGACGCGATACGAGCTGATGCAGCTCGTCAACAACACCCGTGATGGGTTTAACGCTGTGAAAGAAGAACTGAGACCTCTGAGACTTATGGTTCTAGAGCACAGATATGTTCTAGATCAGCTAACTGCGATGAGTGGTGGTGTGTGCGCAAGGGTGGGAAAGTCCTGCTGTACTTTCATTTTGGCTAATGATGCGGACAACGGAACACTTACAAAGGCCATCGAAGACTTGGACACTTTGGGGAAACAGATGCATGAGGAAGGAGGTGCTGAAGCAGACGTTTTTGATAATTGGTTCAGTTTTGACTGGATGCCTTCATGGCTGTCTGCTGTACTAAAATGTATGATGCCTATCATTTGTGTGTTGTTGCTGTTGAGTTGTGGTATACAGATTCTAATACATTGTGTGAAAAGATTCAGCTCTAAGGTAATTGGTATGAACTACGCGGGCTCAGGAGTGTACACTGGAATACGCACTAAACAGGGGGACGGGGAAGAAGTAACTATGCTAAACATAGTAGAGCTCACCATCCCTGGGTCCAACACGTCACAAGCTTCCCTTGGTAGGTGCTACCAGCCCCAGGTGCCTGGTAGCCCCCCACTTCCCTCGAGGAAAGACTTAGTGCACCCGTATGAGATAATGGCTGGGCATAAAGGGGAATCACAGGGAGAAATAGAAGCAGGCCCGAATAGGAGTGATGGAGGGCCTTCTCCTCGTGACGCCACATGGCCACTGCCCCCACCGCCAGCTAAGTATGCTGTACGAATGGTGTTCATTAACGATGAACAAGAGGAGGGAAATGAGAAAGGGACTGATTGTCCCATATAATTGTCCTAAGACATCCCTCCTACTTGACCGAGCTGTGTAGGCCCTTTTATTCGGACTGTAGGCCTTTGTTAAATTGACCATAGCTCTGCCATTTTAGTGTATTACAGGCTGATGGCAGGTCTGAACCAACTCATATTCAGTTCCTCTTTCTGCGAGGCCTTCTGCTCCAAACTAGTAGCCCCCACCCTACCCGAGTGCTCTGTGCTCGGTATCAAAGTTCAGCATCCCCTTGAGACTTCGACATACAGTAAGCTGCATCCTGGCCTGGCACTTGTTTCCTGGGTTGGTTTCCCGCTTGCAAGGATGTGGCAACCGCAGAGCGTCAAGTTAGGAGAACTGAGGAGATTTATACATGTATATATTTAATTCGCGTACAATATCTGCTTATATTTTCTGCTTGCTCTGTGAAACTTACGACAAGCGATTGGCCTGAGAAACTGACCTTTTCACCTAGTCCATTGTCAGCATTAAGTGGGTAAATGACGACATGTCTGGTGAAATCTGCAGACGAGGCTTTTTGGGTAGCATACGTAGGTAGATGTAGCGTGCAAAGGAGCCCACAAAATGATATAAAAAGGGAGCACCCACAGATATCGACGGACTACCTTGCTGTCTGTATGTAGGTAACAGACTGTAGGTTTTTCCCCAAGAGATCAGAAGCTCTTGCTTCTGCTTAGCATTGTGTTGTATTTTACCTATATGAAATGTCCTGTTATGTTTAATCATTGTTCTCTGAATAATGTATTCATTGTAATTGCAGGAATGCTTGCTCTAGAGTATACTCTGAAACATTTCTCCTTGGTGTAACCTGTTTCTTCAATTGCACTTTTAGATGTGTTCTCTTTCTCTCTGACAGTACAATAGTGCAGATACAGAGGGTATCATGATGAGCTCCATGTGATTGTCTGAATTCTGTATTTTGTATTATATGCCCTTGTCTTGCAGTTTCTTTGAAGTTGCATCTTCTCATTAAACTGCCATTGTATTCTGCCTCCAATTCCATGTCTCACATGTCTGTTTTCTTCAGTTTTAGAGCAAGCGTTCCCGGGCACCCCGGCTCAAATTAAGGTGCCCCTTTTGTCCCTGACTCACTCTCCTGCTCAGTTCTGTGGTGGCTCCCGGGGCTCTGAGCACCGCCCCTAGTTTCCTTGACCCGTAATAAATCTTCCATCCAACACAATGTACACATGTTTGTGGATTGCCCAGAGATCCAGGCATTCTGGAAGGACGTGAGTAAGGCTCTGTGTAGTATGTTGGAGATCAATATCAAGGTAAGCGTCTTGCTTGTTATCTTTGGATGTGTAGACTCTCTGGTAAGAACTACACAGAACGAGGCAAAGTTGATTTTTTACTCCATTTTACTGGCCCGTAGAGAGATATATAAACAATGGGTGACCTTGGCTCCTCCCAGATTCAATGACTGGATATTTTCTGTTAAGCATATAGCCAGTATGGACATGTCAGGCTTAGAAAGCACGATTTTTGGATTGCTATGCTTAGTTGGTGCGAGCAACAAGATTAAGAAGAACTAAGGGTCCAATGATTGAGCCTACTCTGCCTCATCTGGCACTTTCGTTTCCTCTTCCTCTCCTCTCTAAATAAATAGGAGAGAGTGGAGGGACAAAGAGTGAAATTGGAGAAGAGGGAGGTTATAACCGAGGGTGGCAAAGAGCGAAACCCCCAAAAATCTTGTTCCTTTTCTTTCCAGCAAAGGAGGGCAGGATACCCCATTTAAGGCGTAAGTGGAATGGTGTTAAGAGGCAAATGAGGACAAAAAAAATAATAATAATTTAACGGAAAATGAATAGCTATTGCTAAAGGTAGAAGTTGAACCTGTGTACTGCTTACATATGCTGATTGAAAGAAATTGGGTCTCTAGTTGGCAGAGGTATGCACTCTGCCCAAGGAGGGACCGCAATCCAAGTCAAGGGAAGCTAGATACACACTAAAGATAGCCTGTGCTCACCCTCTGGTAGCTTGGCACAGAGAAGGCAGGCTTTTCTAAAGAGGCAATGTGAAAAGTATTTATGCAACACACACAGTAACACAATAAAAACACCACAAAAAGACTCCACACTGGTTTAGAAAAATAGAGAATATTTATTAGAGTAAAACAAGACTAAAATGACAAAAATCCAATAAGTTGAACTGGAGTGATGCATTTTTAAAGAATACACCATAAATGGTGCTGAGAAATCAATAGTGCTAAAAGGTTACTTGAGGTCACACTAGACTGGCATAAATCCAAAGTTCAGGCTGACCATGATGGAGGGCAGGCCGGCTACAGGGCTCAACACAGGTCCTACTGACAAAGTACCTTGGATGTAGCAAAGTGTCGTCATCGAGCGTATGATGTGTTGGTTCTGGTTCACTTAGTCTGATCGATATGTCGAATCAAGCATCACAATCATGACCTCGGATCAGCACCTCATCATCATTGAGCCACGCAGTAATGTCTTTGGATCGGCACTGCGTCAAAGGACACGGCGTCGGTTCCGAACATCTGCAGAGCCCACTTCCAGGACTGGACGGGGCACCTCACGCAGGATTAGGCCTCACAGGTGGTAGAATCCAGCAGCACCTGCAGAATTGTAGGAAGTCTTTTATGACTCTGAGACTTCAGAAAACAGGAGGCAAACCAGCAAGCCTTTTGAGTAACTCCGGGTTCAAGTGAGATGTGTTCACTTCCTGTCCACAGCAGGGCAGAGATCAGAAGGCAGCAGGGGCAGCTCAGCACAGCACTGAAGCAGTTCCTTAGAACAGTCAGTCAGTCAGAGTGGAAATCCTTTTAGCACAACAGTCCTTACTCCTGGCAGAGCTCTTCCCTGGTTCAGTAGTGTACTGATTGGTAGGGTTGGAGCCCCAAATTATACCAAAATGTGACAATGAACTGGGGGTGACTTCAAAGCAGCTCCTTGAAGTGCACAGGTCCCCTTTCAACCCAACCCTGTCTGTCAGGCTACCTGTGGGGGTAATAAGCCCTTTGTGTGGAGCAGGACACAGCTTATTTAGATGTGTCAGCCCCCCCTACTGCCTACGAAGGCTATCAGAATGCAGATGAATCAAGATAAATCCTGTCACACTTACCCTTTCTGTATTTGTGGCTGTCTAGAGGAAATGCACAAAGTGTAGCTGTCACCCAGCCCAGACCTGTGTTGGAGACAAGCTGCAGGCACACAGAGCCAAGTTAAGAGCAGAGAAAAGTCCACTTTCTAGAAGTGTCATTTTTGGGTCTCGCCTGGCGTAGGCTGTGCGCTGCGCAGTCTCGCTGGCGAGATTTAATGAGATGTGGGTATTTTCTGTAAGGGGCATTAAGCCCCGCCCCTCTTTTACATTGGCTGGCATCACCGTTTATGCTAAACGGTGGCCAGCCATTGGAAAAGAGGTGTCCGTGACGTATTTGCTTGGCTTACTGAGCCGCCCCATTCGGACGGCCTTGCCTGCTTTGCGTTCGTCGCAAAACGTTTCTTATCTTTATGGGGCCAAACACATGGCCCCATAAAGACAAGAAACCATTTGGCAGGCGAGGCCGGCAGAAAAAGGCGAGCAAATACGTCATGGTGTAATGGCGTCCGCTTGGCTTCTAGGCGTGGTGTTTACTTGGGGCTGGAGTTCCCTCTGGCAGCGGGAGGCAGCTGGCGGCAGAATGAAGCAAGTTGCGGGCTCCAATAAGTACATAAATCACATCAACAAAGACCTGTTCCTTGTACTGGGGGCCAGGGATACAATCCCTTTCATGGATTACTTAAGCGAGGCAGGTTTTGAGGGCTGGATTACTGGGGTACAATCTTTATCCTGAGTCTCGCAGAGCACATCTACCCTGATCTCCTGACAGGTATCGTAAGAGCCACTAAACAATCAGATCGTGTCTTGTCCGAGTTCAGACTCCACTATCCATGGTCTCCACAGAATCACTCCCCCGTGTAATCTCAACAATGGTGTCACTATTTAAAGCAAGCCCCAAGGCGATGTCACTGGTAGAGGTTTGCCCCGTGATCTTTTTACTGCAGGAGTATGTGAAACAGCCCCCTTTACTGTTGTCAGGGAGTAGAGAAACAAAGTGTGCCCCCGTAATGTCACAGGTTCCCGGCCGCCACCAATCTCGGACCAGGTGCGGTTACTACTAGAAAACCCCTTCCAGGTTACTACAATAGGGCTTCGGGACGCGTTGAAACTCCGCCACCGCCTCTGCTGTTCGTGTCTCTCTCGGGCACCTCCACGCTCCGAGGCTCTCCATCCCCCCTTCCCCGCGGGAGCCAACACCACTCCCACCGCCGACGTGAAAAAGGAGGGCCATTCCACCTCCCAACCTCCGGCTTCTGCTTCGCAGATACCAGGGCCTCGGACGCCTCCTTGGTAGTAACAGGACTCCCGGTCCAGGGGAAAACACCGCTTCGCAGTTCCCTCTGGCGGCACTGTGTGGGGGAAGGCGCAGTTCCTCAGGGAAGGGGAGAGCACTCCTCACACTCCTGCTGCTGACGACCTGCTGGGCGAAATTTTAAAGTCATTTACACCAAGCAGTAAATCGAAGCGGCAAGTCTGTGTGCCCCAGAGTACAGGGGGAGATTAATAGCTGAGATGCGGCAAAACGTCTTTTTAGCAGGAAATATTTTTCGCACTATATTAATCAGACTGACTTATGCATTTTTTTCTCAGCTTCTGATGCGGGGCCCATGTGAATGTCGAGGTTGCCAACACAAAGCACAATACAAAAACGTTAGTTATTGCATTTACGAAATATAGGTTTCTGAGCTAACATTGAAAAAAGGTTTAGAGGCAATAAGAGGACTAAAGTAGCATCCGCTCACACCAGGTACCATCCTGGGCTGGTTCTGGGAAAGGGGAAATTTGCTTTTCCTCTCCTAAAAATAAACAAGCATGTGCAATGCAATAGGTCTCGCATATAGGCGAGTTTGAGCTATTGACATTGCAAATGACAATGCCTTTTTTTATCGTTTAAAAACAAAAATAAAAGGCATTGCCATTTGCAATGTTAAAAGCTCAAACTCTTGTAAATGCGAGACCTATTGCATTTTTAATGCTTGTTAAAATAGTAATGTTAAATCTAACTATACCACTAAAGAAGATTTATCATTACTTTTTTTTAAGATATGAAACACGATTTAGCTACTCCTTTCTAATCAGGAATAACAGCGTAAAAGTGTTTCAAGGAATTTCCAATGCTAGCCTATGAAAGAAGTAGGCCTCACAGAGAAAAACAAATTTAGCTGTTTGTCACTACCAGGAATGTAAAACTTAAAGGCACATTTCCACCTTTCGGTTACACAGCACTCTGCCCTTATAGCTACCTTGGGCCTACCTTAGGGGGGACTTATGGGTAATATAAAGGGTGTTTAAGTGGTTTTACATGCCAAGTCGAAGTGGCAGTGGCCTGCACGCACAGGCCCTACAATGGCAGGCCTGAGACAGGTTTGAAAGGCTACTTGTGTGGGTGGCACAACCAGTGCTGCAGGCCCACTAGTAGCATTTAGATCACAGGCCCTGGGTTTATGGTATATTACTTTACCTGTGACTTACAGGTAACCTAAATATGCCAATCAGGTATATACCAATGTCACCATGTTTAGGGGAGAAGCACATGCACTTTAGCACTGGTTTGCAGTCCTAAGGCCAACAAAAAGATACAGTAAAAAGTGGAGATAAGCAGGCAAAAAGTTAGGGGAAGACCATCCTAAGGATGGCAGGTCTAGCACGTGCCCCCCGCGCAGCTGAAAGTGGGGAGATCTAACCAACCTCTAGGGAGTTCTCATCATTAAGGCAGAAAAACCTGGATAGACCTTTATCATTAGTGTGGTCTACCCCTGGTCTGTGTTCCACCCTGAGGTATATACCCTGTAGGGCAATGGACCACCTCAAAAACTTTGGATTCTCACCCTTCAATTGCGTGAGTCACCTGAGGGCGCTGTGTTCAGTCTGAATCAGGAAATGAGTGCCAAATCAGTATAACCTCAACTTCTTCAGTGCCCAGACCACAGCCAAAAGCTTCTCTTTCTATAGCACTCCACCTCTGTTCACTGGGGGGTAGCCTCCTGGAGATGAAGGCCACAGGTTGGTCCAGACCCTCTTCATTTAGCTGTGATAACAGTTCCCCTGTCCCATGTTCATAGGCATGTGTCTGAAGGATAAACTCCTTGGAGAAGTCAGGGGTCCTGAGTGCAGGGGCTGTGCACATGGCTTGCTTCAGGGAGTCAAATGCTGTTTGGCATGCCTCTGTGCAAATCACATTTCTGGGCTGCTGATATAGATGTTAGCTCTGTCAAGGGGGAAACAATGGTACCACATGCCTTGACAATCCTCCTGTAGTATACAATGAGGCTCAAGAATGCTCTGACCTCAGTCCGGATTTTGGGGGCCTCCAGGCCACAATTGCCTCTATCGTTGCCTGGAGGGGCTGCACCTTTCCCCTGCCCACCAGGTGTCCCAAGTACACCATAGACCCCTGCCCTATCCGGCACTTACTGGTCTTCATAGGCAGGCCTGCCTGTTGCAGAACCTGAAGCACTTCCTGGAGGGTAAAAAGATAGTTCTTCCAATTGCTACTGAAGACAGCTCTGTCATCCAGGTAAGCAGCTGAGAAGTCTCCATACCAGCAAGTACCAGATTCACCAACCACTGGAAGGTAGCATGTGATTCTTGAGTCCAAAGGGCATCAAACAAAAATGATAGTGGCCCTCTGGAGTGGAGAAGGCTGACCTCTCCTTGCAATCTCTGTTAGGTCGATCAGCCAGCACCCTGAAGTAAGATCAAAGGTACTAAAGTACTGGGTAGTCCCTAACCTGTCAATGAGCGCATTAGCACAGGGGATGGAATGAGCATCTGTCTTTGTCACAGAGTTTAGCCCTCTATAATCCACACAGAACCTTAATTCAGGTGTGGTGCCCGGTGGGGCAGCTTTTGGTACCAGAACCACAGGAATGGACCAGGGGCTACTGGAGGGTTCTATCACCCCAACTCCAGCATTTTAGAGACTTCTCTCTTAATGTTGGTCCTCACTTAATCCGACAACCTGTAAGATTTATTCTTAACAGAGAGTTTTTACACTGTGTCTATATCATGGGTTCACAGGTGGGTAGTTCCAGGAATAAAAGGAAAAAAGAGGAGTAATGTCCCAACACCAAGGGACAGTCCCTCTGCTGCTCAGGAGTTAGAGAGGGGGAAATGATTACTCCCTCCACAAACTCATCTTTCTCCTTGGAGTCCTGGAGGTCAGGGAGAGGCTAACTTTCCTCTTCCACTTCGCTATCTGTCACCAACAGCGTGGTGAACTCAGACCTCTCAAAGTGGGGTTTGAGGCAATTGATGAGAAGTACCCATTGGGGTTGCCTGTGGGTCTTAAGATTCACCAGGTAGGTGCTCATACCCTTCTTCTCACTCACTTCATAGGGCCCAGTCCAATGGTCCTGGAGGGCCCTGGGTTCCACAGATTCCATTACCCACACTTTCCACCCAGGCTGTAATGCCTCAGTGTTAGGATTTTGGTCATACCACTCTTTCATCACAGCCTGACTGGCTTCTAAGTTGTCGGAAGCTTTCTCCTACAACTTTGCAATCTGACCTCTGAAGGCCAGTGTGTAGCTCACTACATCCTGGGGAGTCTTCTGGGCATGTGCTCCCACCCCTCTTTCACCATTCACAGAGGTCCCCTAACAGGGTGCCCATACAGAAGCTCAAAGTGGCTGAAGCCCACTTCTTTCTGTAGTACCTCCCTGTAGGCATTGTAAGATGATGTCCCACTTATTCCTCAAGAACTCGGGTAGGCCTCTGATCATGCCTTTCAAAGTCTTGTTGAATCTCTCAACAAGCCCAATGGTTTGTGGATGGTAAGGAGTGAAGAACTTGTAGTTTATTCATCACTCCTTCCACATTGACTGGTTGAATGCAGACATGAAGGTTATGCCCCTGTTAGAATTAACTTGCTTGGGGAAACCCACGCAAGTATAAATCCCCATCAGGGCCTTTGCCACTGCAGGTGCGGTCATGGTCCTCAGAGGGATTGCCTCTGGGTACCTAGTGGCATGATCCGCCAGAACCAGGGTAAACCTGTTACCTGATTGAATCTGGGGATCCATATGCCCTACAATGTTAATGCCCACCCTCTCAAAAAGTAAGGCAAGTGACAGAGGCGGGCTTTTAGCCTCTGTCCTGTCTTCCCACTGGCCTGGCTGGCTACACAAGACCTTCAGAATGTATCTGAGGATGTCCTCATCTTGGCCCAAAACAAGCGTGGAACAAGGCTTGCAAAGGTCTTGTTTTGGCCCTGGTGCCCTGCCAGGGGACTCACGTGAGCCAGGTCCAGTAAGAAAGCTCTGTAGCATTGTAGGACCACCAGGGACCTTGCTTTCTCATGCATAGAAGCCATAGGCTCACTGTAAAAGAGGTTAGGAGGTTGTCCACTCAGTTAATGTGGTAAGTCCCAGAGACATCACCTGCTGCTTGCTCTTCAGCCCGTTTCCTCATGCCCTCAAGGTTTGGAAACTCCTTCTATGCCCTGCAGAACTCCTACATGGAGGGTGCCCCTTCTACATAATCCAGCAAGTGTAAACAGGTCACCAAGGGAAGCAGAGCCCTTCTCAGTGAGCTCCGAGGGGGCCATCACAGGTGCCATATCCACCTCACTGGGAAGACACTCAGGGTCTGGTTTACCATGCCTTCTGCCTTTCCTACCTTTTTAGCAGCTGGCTGGGCCATTGTCCTAGGCTCTAGCCCTTTTTGATTCCCATCCTGGCCAGCCATGAACCTTGTTAATGCATAGATCTAATCAGGTAGCCCCAACATCTCCAAATGAGCCTTGGCCTCCACTTCCTTCCAGCTAGTGTGGGCAAGCCTCATTACCCAACAAACAGTCCATAGGCATGGCAGGGCTCAGAGCAACTTTCAGAAGACCTGTAACCTCCTCCCCACTCAAAGGGAACAAGGGCCATTGGATAGTGACCCTCTCTGTTGTCAGCCACCACAACTTTGTGGAACGCATTTGGAATCATCTGCTCTCGAGACACCAGCTGACTACTTACAATAGTCATGCTAGCACCTGTATCCCTCAGAGCCTCAACATCTTCCCATTGATGGTGACCCAGTGCCTATACTTCGTAGTATTTGAGGGCACATGGATCTTAGGATCTATCTCACTGTCACCCATGGACACTAGTGTAACCCCACTAAACTCCCCCCATTAACTGGGACAAACCTCTCCCTCAGCACTACACTAATCAACCCTGGATTCTTTCTTCCAGTGTGAGGTGGTGCTCTTTTTGTACACTTAGGATTCCCTTGTAGTGTCCATACTCATAGCACTCATGGCACTTAATGGGCTTGGGCTTGGGCTGCTGACCTTTCTCAGGATAGTTTTTCTTTTGGTGGGCACATTGGGAATGAGAACCGGACTCTTTCCCCTGTGACTTGTGTTTGGGACCTTTAAACAACTCTGGGCCTGATTTATATCTTGACTGTAGTACCGCAGTCCTTCCGCGGCGGCAGTCCCTATAACTCTGTCAAGCTAGTGGCTAACCATCAGCAGGATTTAGATGTATGTGGGCTGACTTGCAGCTGTCGTCACTGGAGTGGTTCTCATTGTGGCTGCGGCTCACCACAGCAGATGCAGCGGACTCCAATGTTGGCAAGTAGTACTCCGTTTCCGTCAAGGTGGCGGTGTTATGCTGAGCCTATTTAGATAATACAGTTGGTGTGGGGGTCTCATAAAGGCGGTCTACTGATGGAGAGAGTACATCACGGAATGCGGTGAACATTGCACCACTTCTGTGGCTGTAGCGGTGATGCTAGCATTACACACCTGTTGTCAACTGCACAATTGTGAACACCTGACTATTACACTATAAAACGCACCCAATTTCAGACCATTATTTTTTGTTTTTTCTCCCTGCTTCTTCTCTCTCTTTTTTAAATGTAATTTGTTCTCTTATTTTCATTTAATATAATTTAAGTTTATAATTTTCTCCATAATTCCTGGCCCCAAAAATTCCCGTCTGACAGACGTAGAATTATCAGTCATGGTGGATGAAATCATTAAAGTAGAGCCAAAGTTGTTTGGAGCACAAATCCAAAATACACTTGTCTCAGAAAAGGATAATGTGGACAAGAAGACTTGACAGAGTGAATCCTATAGCTAACAATCTGCGCACACAGGATGAAATTAGGAAGCAGTGGAAAGACCTGCGGTGGAGGGTGTGTACCTTGGCCTCCAAGCATCTCATGCCCTGGGAGGAGAAGGTCTTGTCCATCCTACATCCTGAAGTCTTGATAGGAACCCCTGGTGGAGTGGAGGCTAGTAAGTTATACCTTTCAATGTGTTACCAAACACAAATCTCCTCTTTGCTTTAAGGTTAGCTATTGCTAATGTGTCATGCACACCTTTTTACATAGAAACCTAAATATATCAGTAACATTTTCTTTCACTTGTTTGTTTGAATGCATTGAGTTGTATTTAAGATAACAGCTTTCAACAGCCATCACATTGCACATGATGTTATGGGGGGAACAACCTTTACAACGCAACTATTACATCGCACTACACTTACAACGCAGGCATTACAACGGAACATCCTTTACAACGCATGACACTACAACGCATACCATTACAACGCATACCATTACAACGCATGACACTACATCGCATGTCACTACAACGCAGGCATTACAACGCATACCATTACAATGCATACCATTGGAGTTAGAATAGTAATTTTTAACCCCTACACTATCCAACACTTACCCTACTGTTGCACCCCCTGGAGTTAGAATAGTAATTTTTACCCCTATACTATCCAATACTTACCTTAAATGCAATGTAACAGTATGTGTTGTAATGGTATGCGTTGTAAAGGTAGTATGCGATGTAATGGAATGCGTTGTAAAGGTAGTTTTTTAAAATGCGTTGTAGTGTCATGCGATGTAATGGAATGCGTTGTAGTGGATGTTGCGATGTAAAATTGCGTTGTAAGTGCATGCGTTGTAAATGTATGCGTTGTAACGTCATACATCCATGTTATGGTGCTTGTAAGTGTTTATACTCCAAATAACATATATATATTTCCCATAGTAAATGTCTGTTCTCTTACTACTGCAGATTTACAAAAGATATGGTCAAGTTAAAAGTTTGCAAGTGTTGTGAATGTTGATTTTTAAACAAACTACCATGATGCTTTGTTTCTGTGTAGGAAAGACATTTTGCCATTTAATTTAGCTCATTCTCCCCTTTTGCAACAAATGTTCCCATATGCTAAAGAGTCCTTCATTTATCAAGCTCTTTTTAAGGCTCTCTACTGAAAATAGTTTGTGGTGTTTTTAGGACCATGTAATTTCATTGTCTGGTAAGTTAATTGAGGTCATCAGTACCACAAACAATGTTTGTTGACCGTAACAATAAATGGCATCTAAAAGGTTATGTGAAATTCGAGTGGCATATCTTAAAACTGAACTATGCACTATTCTTATGAGGATTAATGCTAAACATCTCTCCGAGTAGTGTAAATGTTAGTCCCTTAGCCTGCTAGGCCTTGGAATGCTAAATTTCACATTTCTCATCTCTACTGTGTTGTGTTGAATGGTTGCTACATTTGATGGTATAATACTTTTTTCATTCCAGGACATCTTTATACCTGTTAATTACAAGTACTTTTGTATGAAACATAAACTGTTTGTATACCAGAGAAATTTTACACTGAAACATTCAAACATGATATGCAAGTCTTTTTCCCTTTTAGGTGCCTACATTCTAGCTGCTCAAACCGCATTGGATGTGTAATCCACACTTTTACTAACACAATTTCTCTTACACTCCAGCTCACGAGCAAGCCTCCAGGGATGTCTCCAATGCAGAGAGTTCAGATAAACACGACACTCATGGTCCATCACATCCGCCTTGGAAGACCGCTCCATTGAGTCTCACTTGGCCCACAACAACACATCCCACCCCAACTGTAACAACACCACAGCCAACAGATCCATCCACGCCCTGTAGATGAAGTGCAAGAAGCACCATCTTGTGCCCCCAGTCCTGCCTGGTGGTGAGACAACACCCCCACCACCATCACCTCCAGTTCAGACAGAAACCAGTGGGATGGGGGCACTGTGCCAAGGCCACAGGCTAGTAGGGTAAGGAGTAGTGGTAGTGACTCTGTGGGCCAGCATTGTGAGGCCATTGGGGTCTCACCCAGACCAACATCACCCAGTTCTTTGACATGCCATATTCCTGGTTGCCCAAGAAACATCTAAATAAGCTCTGCCCAAATGGACAACATCCTAAAAGAGTTCAGGAAATACATGACATTATGAACATACCATCCAAAGAGGTGAAATATTCAATCAGGGGGCTGCACCTCCAGAGGGGTGTGGGGTCTAGGCCCAGCCAGAACCTTCTGCGCTTAAACTCTTGAAGCATTCATTGGCTGGAATAACAATTGGAAAAAGTAGAGGTCATAAGTACCTCTGATTCATAATTAGGGTTCTTAAATAAGGCTAGCAAAGGGAAAATTGTACCTGTTGATATTTTTAAGGATTTACTTTCTTATCAGTCCTGGAGCAGGATTTCTCTTGTAGGAGTCTTATCCAATGGGAAGGATTAATGAGGGATGCATAATTTATTTAGGCACTAACTCGCTGGGACACCCGTGCTCAAAGTGGATCACCTGTGTTACCGCACATGCACTGAAATCAGTGAACTGGAAGCATTCAAAATAATATTCTCAGTGTTGTTCAGGCAAGCGGCAGAAATGGGCTCCTAAGGGTAGTGCACAAATGCCACAAGTGAATATCACTGGTAGCTGTGATTTTTTTGAGCATGCACCGCCATTTGTTGATGTCCTTAGGCCAGATGTATCTGCATACCCTTACTCATATGCCAATTGTTCTTACAAAAAGGTGGGCTGTTTTAAAATGGACAAGGCTTCTTTTTTAAGGATGCCAGAACTCTGGTGTAAATTCAATGGCGCAAGGGCATGAACTCTCTCAGCTAATTCCAAACGGCCATCCTGAAATGTTAAGGGGACTCAGATGGTTTTCTTAAATGTGGTGTGCTGTTTAGACATGCCAGCATGCCACCATGAGAGAAAAAGTGCTTGGGTGAGCGCATATATGCCAGATCATGAAAAATTGATTCTTGACCGGGTGCTCGTTGACGAAAAGCTCAAGGACACTGTACACATACCTTACACACATGTCGGTCCTAGCAAAGGGCTGTCTTGAGTCTGTCCCAAGGGAATCTGAAATTGAGTCAACAGGAGAGGATCGCTTAATCCCAGCTGTACCCTGCTAGCTCATTGATTGGTGATGAGGCATGGTTTTAGGATGAGCAATTCTGATTGACTCAATGCCGTCCCACCCTGCATGAATGAATGAATGAATATAAGTTTTGTAGAGCGCAAACTTAGCCCAGGGGCATCAAGGCGCTGTGGAAAGAGATCAGAGTAAGAGATGTCTATAGAGTTCAGAGCTTGAAGGTTAGGACAGGGAAAAGATTAGGACAGGTGAAAAGCCAGGTCTTCAAGGACTTACGAAATGAGGAATGGGTTTCCAGAATGGAAATTGGGGAAGGAGGGGAATTCCACAGATTAGCCCCTATCAACGAGAAAGCCCTCCCCCCCACCTGGCTTTCCTAACCCTGGGAACTATTACCCAGTTCTTGCTTGCAGATCTCAAGTCCTTGCCGGGAAGATATCTTTGAAACATTTTGTTGATGCCTTCTGACCCCCTATTGTGGACGGCCTTGTGAACCAGACATAAGGCTTTGAACACAATTCTCCTCCCCAACGGGAGCCAGTGCAGGCTTCTGATGGTAGCTGAAACTGAGTGGAATTTAGTGAGACCAATCACCAGCCTAGCGGCTACATTCTGCACCAATTGAAGTTGATGAAGAAGTCCCTTGTTTATCCCTAAGTAAAGGGCATTGCAGTAGTCTAATCTAGACACCACAAGGGCCACCACTGCCTATTTCTGTGATGGAAGGGAGAGAAAACGGAAGATCTTCCTGAGAGTCCGTGTCATCCCAAAACAGGTAGAGACAGTTCTATTTATTTGTGAGCCCAGGGAAAGAGAGGAGTTCACAATAATGCCTAAATTCTTGGCGCTAAAACAGGGGCTGGGGCAAGATCCAAGAGAGTCAGGCCACCAAGCCTCTGACCAGATATCCATCTTGTCTCCGAAAATTAGGACCTCAGTTTTATCCCCATTGAGTCTTAAGTAGTTCTCAACCATCCATGCAGCCACCTCCCGCATGCAGTTTTTAAAATTTACTGCTGAGGCTGAGACACTCTCAGTGATGGAAATCAAATTCTGAGTGTCATCAGCGTAGTAAAGCACTTCTAGGCCAAAAGACCTTACCACGGTGGCAAGCGGGGCTACATAGATATTAGAGAGGGTAGGACTCAATGAGGATAACTGGGGGGACTCCACAGAAAAATTGTTTAGGGGCAGAAAGAAATTGGCCCATTTTAACTCTTTGTGAGTGATTCAAGAGGAACGTTGAAAGCAGATTGAGTGCAGAGTCCTCTATCCCAATTTCCCGAAGCCTGCCAACCAGTCTACAAGGAGAGATCGTATCGAAGGCTGATGTCAGGTCCAGGAGGATCAGTAGGGTGGTATGACCAGCATCAACCTGTTGTCGGATGTTGTTAAGGACAACGGTTAATGCCGTCTCTGTACTTTGTTCACTCCTGAAACCATGCTGCGAGCCATCGAGCAGTTGGTGTTCCTCCAAGTAAGAACTGAGATTGCGGTTAAAACGTTTTTCCAAGATCTTAGCCGGAAGGGGCAGTAGGGAAATAGGCCAATAGTTTTTTAATTCTGCCGGGTCAAGAGAGGCCTTCTTCAACAGAGGATTTACCATGTGGTGGGAAAATGACCAGAGGAGATAAAGGTATTGAGGATAGTGGTCAAAGGAGGTGCAATGGCCTCGCTTCCTAATTTCAAAATCTTAAGAGGACATGGTTCAAGAGGAGGGCCCGATCTAATCCCACTTAACAACAACTCAGTATCCTCTTGAAGAATAGGAGGAAAAGAGCGCAAACAGCAGTCCGTCAGGGGTACTACAAGAGGATCAGATAGGGTATTAGTTTTAGCTCCCGCAGAGCTTGACTTCTCCAAAGAGGAGTAAATGTTCTTAATTTTGGCATAGAAGAAACCTGCCATTTCATCACAAAGGTCCTGGGAGACCTCGGTTTTAACACTAGTTGAGGGGGCAAAAAGGGAATTGATCATAGTGAAAAGTTCCCTAGGGGATCTAATAGATTCCGTCATCATTGTATAGTAGCAGACCTTTTCCTCATTAATGGCTTGCTTTTTTCCCTTAGCCTGAGTTTATGCAGATCCCTTTCAGCTGTAGTAGGGTCCATGCGCCACTTTCTTTCCTGATGTCGGCAAACCTATCTGAGCTTTCTCAACCTCTCAGAAAACCATGGGGCTGAAGGGCGCTTTCTTGCCACAGAGTGCTTTTTAAGAGGGGCAAGAGAGTTCAAGCTGTCATTAACCAGTTGGTGAACTCGTCATAAATGGCATTGACATCAGCGTGAGGGGGGCAGCAGTAGTTGCTGAGTTTGATAAGAAGATCCTCCTTACTAATCCTTCTGAGGTTTCTTTTCAACTCCACCCTGTTCTTAAAATTAGGGTCATGGTGAGATCCTAACATTTCCAGGATGAAGGGGATGGCAAAATGGTCAGACCAAGAGAGTGGAATAGGGTCCATGACCTTTATCCTAGGATCATTTGAGAAAATCCCATCCAGGATATGTCCCTCTGTGTGCATAGGGCTCTTCACTAACTGAGGGAAACCACAGGAGTGCATGTTGTATGGGAAATGTAGTTTATGTCTCGTGTATGTACGATTCTTGGTACGGTTGCGCAATTGAACTATTGTGACTTAAAGTGGAATGGCCCAAATTCAGTGGGGCTGAAGGTAGCTAATCGGCGTAGCCGTCGGGTGATCACTGGGAGACATCGGTGCTCCTATTTTTTGCAAAAACAACCTGCTATTATCCTCTCAGTTTGTGAAGTCACTGATTTATACTGTCTCTCTTGTCCTTAAAGTTACCGCATAGAAGTGGTTCAGGTAAAGTATGATAAGAAAACGCCTCTAATTATGCAACACTATATAGTACATTAAGTATATGTTGACTCTTCTTTGGCTAGATGTGTAATTCTGTACATTTGCAAAAAATAATATCTTTTTATACTGGTATGCCACAGATAAACTGATAGATATAAACCATTTCCAAGTTGGCAAACAACATATAATTACATACAAAGCAAAAAATCTCATATAAAATGAAACATATAACAGCAATACCATTTTGCAAAGTACATGGTGATTATAGAATGCAGCCAATCACGACTATCTCACTAGTGTAATTTCAAGAGGATGATGGAAATAAAGTAATATGTTACCATACTGTCTTTAGTTTGACACCTTTACCAGAACACCACCTATGGTCGTCTGATTATTTATTATGAGGATCAGTGCCCAAACTCTGATAGTTCGTTCAGGAAGTGTACAGTTGCATGTAGGATACGAATAATTTTAGCCTCTAAAGTAAGTAGTGTAGATTCTAAGTTCTGGGTTTTAACACGGCTTAAAACTGTCCATTTAATGTTGGAGGCTCTATGGTTCATTTGAATGCAATGTTGTACCATTGGTGCATTCGGTACTTTGCCTCTTATGCAGGATTTGTGCTGTATAATACCAGGCACAGCCACGTTGTATGGGAATGACACTGTGGCTCCAGCTGATGACATAAATCCAGTATAATTTGCTTATTCAATCGTTATTTTTTTTTAATATCCCTTTCCTTCATGGTGGCCAGGTCTGGAAATGGGGGGTTATTTTGAGGCTATCATCTCCTAACTCTCCCAGGGTTCAAATGTCTACAATTGGAAAAAGTAATGTCATTTTCATAACATTTGCCTCATATGCATTTATGCTAATTCACACAAATGTCATGGTGTGCACAACATATATGTGCTTTCACTACATATTTTTAAATGTAAAAATTGTATTTGTCACTTAACATCTGAATGTCGTTGTTTTGTCTTTCAAAATGAATTAAAAATAAGATTTAGAAAATAATAAAAAAATTTAATTCAAAGAGCTTTATTGAAGCAAGAAAAAGCAGAGCTACAACATTATACAAAAATTAGCATGACTAAAGAGCAAAAAGGTAACAAAACAGAATATAAATGATGAAGGAATAAACATTACAAGATAACTACCAATGATACATATCCCAAAACATGAAAGCAATAATGAAAAGTCGCACCTTAAAACGCGTTAGCATTTTAAATTTTTCAAAAAAGGGGAAAAACAGGAGAAGGGAAGAAAGATAAGAAAAGAAAAATAAGAAGAAAGAAAGAAAAAGAAAAATGAAAAGAGGGGGATAAAGAAGGGAAAGAAGAAAGAAGGAAAGGAAAACTGGGAGATGACCTCATCAAATACCATATAAAGATTACCAAAATACATTATTATATCATTTGTGTGAAACATACCTAACCTTGACTAATAAAAGCTACAAAAGCAAAAGAAAATAAAAAGAAAAAATTCATGGCGGTTGATAAACAAAAGAAGAGTCCTTATTACGGAGTGCAGACGAGGATAAATAATTGGTGAGTGGAGACCAAAAGGCTTCTTTTCGGATCATTTGCTGAGATGTGCTGACAGAAGCTCTATCCCATCTGTGATGATAACAGAGAAGATTCCACCAAGCAGAATAGGAGACCTTAGAGATATCTTTCCAATTAGAGGTTATTACCTGAAAAGCAATAGAAATTAACATATCCACAAAGACACCAACCTTGCGAGAACCAATCCATATTACAGAATTACTTCCAAGGAATAGAGAATATATATCAAAAGGAAAATTAGTAGAACAGATGGAAGATATAGATTCTCATACTTTAATCCAAAAGTGGGAAATGTTGGGACAATGAAAAAAAGAAGAGCATTAACTAGCCAGGGTTGTGTTGACATGACCAACAGTTCGGGGATAATTCTATGTTATACTTGGAAAGGGATAAAGGAGTAAAATAACAATCTTTGATAAAAATAATGAAGGGTCTGAGAGGTGCTAGCATTGCAGGAGGTGTGGTGTATGCGAGCCCATATAGAATTCCATGTGTGAATGGAGAGGGTATGCTGTAAATCATATTCCCAGAGAATTTCAACTTTAGTCTTTGGACGATCAAGAGAGGAGAAATGAAGATATTTATAAATGTATGAAGCCCGAATAGAGGGAGAAGTAGATAGGGGTTAAAACACTCTCAAAGACTCATATCTAAGTAGTGAGGAGACTGGTACATCAAACTTAAACTGTACCTCTTGGGGGATGAGAAAAAGAGAATCTTTAATTAAATGTTTAGCAAGGAAAATCCCTTTTTCGGCCCATTGTTTCCAAAAAATGGTATTCTTTGATAATGTAATGAGTTTGTTATGCCACAGAGGTGAGTCTAAAAATACTAGAGGTGAATGGGATTTGCACTTAACTGGGTGAAAGGTAGAAATAAAGTGTGAAATCGTCGGGTGATTAAAAGAACGAGGAGGATTAGTAAAACTAGCCAACAAGGAAAAAGGAAAAGGATGAATTAGCGATTCCTCCAGTCTGTGCCAGACTGAACGTGTAATCCCTTCAGAGGAAGATAAATACGGTAGCACTTGACGAATTAAAAAGAAAGAATGATATTGTTGAATATTGGAGAAGTGAACACCACCCGATCTTTAGGAGCAGATAAGAGGGCTAAATAAATTCGGGCCTTTTGTCCATTCCAGAGAAATTTACTCAGAGGCCCATTAAGGGTTTTAAAAAAATTTAAAGGAAGTCTAACTGGTAACATGGACAAATAAAAATTAATGACAGGAAGCAACATCATTTTGATGGTGTCCAATCTACCCCACCATGATAGAAAAAGGGGAGACCATTTGGATCGTTTGTGCAACAGAGGAGGAATATTTAATCCCCAAGCAGGTAATACTACTAGTGTTCAACTTAAGATCAAACCCTTCAAACATGCTCCTTAAACAGTATTTATTTAATGGCAGAACTTCAGATTTGGAGAAATGTAGTTTGTACTCGGATAAGGAGGCATAAGAAGAAAGAAGGTCAGAGAATGCAGGCAGAGAAATAGATGGATCTGAAATATATAACATAATATCGTCTGCATAAGCCGTATATTTAATTTCAATTGCCTTGTGTTTAAATCCACGGAAGGACGGTGAATGATGCAAAGAATGTAGAAAAGGTTCAAGGGAAAGAATAAAAAGCAAAGGTGAAAGAGGACATCCTTGACGGGTACCCTGTTGTTAAGGAACATCAGACGATTGAGAACCACTGGCAAAAACTGAGGTAGTAGGCGAGGAATATAGCAAACTGATCAGAGATAAGATAGAGAGTCCAAAACCATGCCATTTGAGAGCACGCATTTTAAAAAGCCAATGAACGCAGTAAAAAGCTTTCTCTGCATCAAGGGTAATTGCAGCGATAGGGGAAGAACTCTTAGATGCTAAATGAATAATATTTAGAAAAGTTCTGGAATTATCAGCTATTGTCCTCCCCTTGAAAAACCACGTCTGCTCAGGACTAATCAACTCTGGGAGAACTTGGTTAATACGAAGGGCTAGTAACTTGGCAAAAATTTTACAATCTAAATTAATCAGTGAAATGGGGCGATAATTAGCACAAAGGAAAGGGTCCTTATCCTTTTTAGGAATTAAACAAATCATAGCTTCCAAAAAAGAACCTCGAGCTTCATTGCAAGAAACAAAGTATTGAAATAAAGATAGAAGATGAGGCAAAATAATATGGGAATAACAGGAATAATATGCTGTAGTAAGGCCATCAGGGCCAGGAGCCTTATCATTAGGTAACTTAGATAAAGGGGATTTGATCTCAGAAAGGGATATGTCAGATTCCAAAATAGAACAATCTGGAAGTGGGGAAGAGCGAGGGGGTAATGAATCGAAATATGAGTCCAAGGCGGCATTAGAAGGAGAGGATTCAGGGGTGTATAAGGTCTTATAGAAATCTGTGAAACATTGTAATATTTCATCATCTTTGAAGCGATGAATGCCAAAATCATCAGTAATCTTGACAATTCTGGACCTTTGTGATTTAACCTTCAGATAATTCACTAGCAGTTTGCCGGCTCTATTATGGCCACCATAAAATGTTGAATTAATTTTTAATAATTGTTCCAGAAGCGTCCTCTGTAGATTTCCTATTAAAAGCTAGTTTTGTCTGAACCAAATTCTTTAGGGTGTCAGCATTGTTAGATGAAAAGTATGCATGTTCCAGTTTCTTAATGGACGATAACATAGACGCCGACTCTTTGCGATATTGTTTCTTTTTACCAGCAACGTAGTCAATAATAAATCCCCTAGCAGTCGCCTTAAAAGCATCTCATGTGATATGAAAGGGCATATCTGGACGTTAAGCAAAAACAATTCTGAAATGAAATCCTTAAAGCGTCCAATAAACAAGGGGTCCTTAAGAAGATAG
Organism: Triturus cristatus; assembly: GCF_964204655.1. Classification (NCBI taxonomy): domain Eukaryota; kingdom Metazoa; phylum Chordata; class Amphibia; order Caudata; family Salamandridae; genus Triturus; species Triturus cristatus. Next base: position 100,371,169 of record NC_140582.1, read on the forward strand.
TTGTTAAATCGCCAACGGTGGGATTTAGAGGGCCGGGAAGCAAGATCTAAATTGATAAGGACAGGAGCGTGATCGGAAATAAAAATGGAACCAATTTCAGCATGTGATAAGTTGGGAAGAAGTGTGCTCAGTAAAATATAATCAATTCTAGATGTAGAGTTATGAGTCGGGGAAAAGAAAGTAAATTCTAAAAAGTCAGGATTGAAAATCCTCCAGGCATCTCCCAACCCTCTAGTGTGTATAGTATTAGCAAAGGTTTTTTGCATTTTATTAGGGACATACCTGGAAGAGGATTTCCTGTCAATAAATGAATCAAGAACCTGATTACAGTCAACCCCCACAGCGAGATTAGAGTCAGAGCATGCATGAAGAGTGTGTGACAAGAATTGCCAGAATTGGGAGTCGATGCCTGTGGGACCGTAAATGTTAAGGAGAGAAATCCGTGAACCATTGATGAGGGTGTGAATAAGGAGCCAACGACCATCAGTATCCTTCTCTTCATTCTCCACAGTAAGGTAAAGGGACTTATGAAATAGTATCACCACTCCATTCTTCCTATCCCTAGATGGGGAACTGTAAACATCACCGACCCATTGCTTTTCAAGGGAATTTATATCATTGTCATTAAGGTACGTATCTTCTAACATAGCAATTTTACATTGTAATTTTGAAACATGCGTAAGTACTTGTTGCTTCTTAATCGGATTACGTAAACCTTTTACATTCCATGAAATAATTCGGACATTATCAGTCATCTCAATGGGAAAAGGACAAACACTGTGAGGAATATCAGTAACATGAGTACTATCAAATGCAAAAGGGTTTTACAGACAATAAGATATCGATCAAAAACGACAAGGTTGTAAAGTTGAATGGAAAAAAGATAGTAATAAAGAAAGATACAGAAAAGATGATAAGTAAGGGTTACATAAAGAAGGAAGAGCAAAGGAAATAGGGGAAATATAAAAGCTAAAGGAAATACATGGACTGAAGTCAGAAGAGAGAAAATAGAAAGAAGGGAAAAGAAAACAGAGAAACAAAAGAAAAGACATAAAGGATAGAGGGGGAAGCAAATGATAGACCAAGAAAGGTTGACAGGAAGTCGAGAGACTTCAGTCAAGAAAGATGAGATATGTATCCAGACTAAAAAAAATAACATGGGAAGAGGGAAACTGCGAAAAGAAAACAGACAGCAGAGCCAGGAAGAGAAACCGGGAACAACCGAAACCAATAAATATAAACATATATGAAACAGGGAGCCTACTATAAAATAACACAACACCACAGGGGAGCGCAATAATATACTTAGACGTAAATTGATAAACAAAAGGCAGGCAAACAACTACAAGAAAGGGTACATTATGGGATTCTCAACCACTTACCAAACATCAGGATGAACCGGGAACATTGGGAATGATATGAAAGGCAGGAAGGGGAAAGCGTCAGGGGAATGGGATCATACAGGAGGAGAGAACTTCTGTAGAAAAAGGCAAAAGGGAACAGTAATATAAAATGGCCTCCAGGGAAGGTAAAAGAACCACAATAATCTAGAGACTGCAACAACAAACTATGACCTTCAATCCAAAAAGAAGACAAAACTTTTCAAAAAGATGGAGTGAAACATATAAACTTAGAGAGCACAATTAAAAGCAAAAATAACAATGTTATTCATGGCCCTCCAAATTCTATGACATCTCCCTTGTGACGAGAAATAAATTGTCTTAGATCTTCCAGGCGGTCAAAAGAGTAGGACCTCTCTTTATAGGAGACTTTAAAAAAGCAGGGGTGGACTAGGCCGTATCTGGTATTCATGGAATGAAGAGCTGGGTGAATAGAGAGATACTCTTTGCGACGAGCAGCAGTGGCACGGGCCACATCTTGAGAGAAAAAAACTTTTTGACCAGACCATAACATTTGCTTTCTTGACTTTGCTGCTGAGAGGACCATTAATAACTCGGTGTACTCCAGAAATAAAACAATTATCCCTCTAGGACGAGTGACTGTCAAAGAAGATGACGAAACACCAGTTTTAGGACCAATGCGGTGAGCACGCTGCAGATTGAGGGTGGTGCCATCTTTGAGACCAACAATTTTAGGAGTGTGCATTTTGTAAGAAAGTAAGCATGTCAGATCCTTCCTTCCCCACAGGAATGCCATAGATTCGAAGATTATTGCGCCTGTTGCGATTTTCTAAATCTTCTGTTTGCATCTTGAGGAGAGCAATTTCTTTAGACATATCGGCAACCTGAGGAATCAGATCTTGAGCATCACAAATCCGTTATTCCACCTCCAACACTCTGGATTCTAAATTGGACCATTTCTCGTCCAGCTTCTGAAGAGTAGCATTGGTTTCTACCACAAAAGGTTTAAGTATCCTTATCTCTTCCATGAGGTCCTCCATTGTTATAGGTAGTGGAGACTTGGTAGGCGAGATAGGTTCCTTCTTGTGACGTTTTGGAGGGGCGGCAGGGTTGGAATCCTTGTGAAGAGAAGGCATACTAGCAGAAGCGGCTTTCTGACCAAGTGAAGAAGAAACCTCAATGTAGGTGAATACTTGGTATATTGTAATTCTCAGAAGATAGGCAGCTCACAGACGATTGATAAGATACTTGTAGAAGGCTGCTAAAAACAATAATGAAAAAGCACCTCTATTCCTCTACTAACTACCTTTTTATTGATAAGTCTAATTCAATAGGCGACTGCACGTAGAACTAATTTATTATATGGTATTGGACTTGGTAGCAATCGCCTTACAAACACAGGGTCTGCTCATTGTAGAAACAGCATAAAAAAACATAGCAACCAGCGCAGTCCATTCTGAGGAGGCCGTCTAGTTACTGGATAAAGAAAACTTTAACTACAGCATTGGCTAGAAAGCATTCCGAAGTCAGTTCAAACAAATATCTCTATAACGGGCAAAGAAAAAGGTCATATGTGACGGTATGAAGAGCAAGCCAGACAGTTGTATTACAAAATATATGAATTCAGTCAAATGAATATAAACAAAGTCAACATTAGTACCACCTGACATGAAATTAGGGATTTATGTGGTGACTTCCATTAAAAAGGCAGTGAAGAGTGCTTCAAAAATCATCAAAAAGAACAACAACGTCATTTAACATATAAATGTTGCTGGTAGCCTGTTGCCATACCCATTGGAGCAAGTATTACAGGCACTGTTGTCAGCTGGGTATATAGCACTGCAATAAAGCCTCAGCGGCATCTCAAAAGCTGCGTAGCAAGCCGCCCTGACTGACAGGTGAAAAGGAGCGGCATCTCGCAATGTATAAAATGACGGACGCCATTTCAGGCATCTGAGCGGCGCAGGGGAAACAGGTAGAAAAACGAGTTAAAACTTTTAAAAAAGAACCGCTACTTGTGCCCCTGCGCTCGCTCCATAGATTGCTTCCCAACGTGACTGCCGTCACCGGAAAAACAGCTCAAATGATGCTTCGAGGTTCCGTTCACTCGCGGAGCCTCAACCCGACGCGGCCATCTTGTGGTGGTTCAAGCCACGCCCCCAAAAATAATACATTTGTACTGTATGAATTACACATCTATTTTTTTCTCTAAAATAGCGTCAACGTAGGTGTTAACACTGCGCTACTCTTGCCTGTCGCAACACTACACACAAACGTATTTTTAAAACAAACATGACTGTCCTCCAGTTTTCCGAATGTGTAAAGAAGATAGCCACCTTATTAAGTGGTGGTAACGCACTTAACCACCAACAAAGCATTATTTGATGTTCTAAAATGGCTACTGACTGAACTCGCCATCAAGCCATTTGTATGCCAACATCCGCGGTGGTCCTTGAGCGCCTAGTGGGTGTTGTACTCCATGACAGACACAGCCATAGGCTAATGTGTGTGCAAGCAACCGATAGTTGGGAAAAAATTAACTTGCCTCCTAATGCTGCAGCCATCAAGACCTCCTCTACTTTTGCTGCTGTTTCTGACCTCTGGGGGCTATGATGGCACGTGTTTCTGGGGAAAGGACCCTCTCTTCCCACCTGTGGAGCTGGAGAAGCTGGCAGGGGAGGTTATTTCCCTGTATTGCCAATTCTATGGCCCACCAGAGGAACAGGTACATGTCTGAAATGTGTATGTGAATCTGTCTGACTTTTTTTTAATTTTCCTGAAACAAAGGCTGCAATGTCCCTTTGAGTACCTGACTGAATTGTACTAAATTAAGTGAAGTAACATACAGCCCGTTCCTCACATAGGACAAGAATCTTGGGGATTTGTAAACAGTTTCCCATAAAAACCAAAAAGCAGCATTAAGTATTATGTGTTGTGTGTTCAAAGGCCAAGTAAAATGTTGGCTATATGTGTAGAGATATATCCATGAATACTTTTAAATGCATGTGAAATGCATGAATGTCACATCATGTACTCTGAAAATACATTTTAATGTAATTCCAATTGTACATGTAAATGTGTTCTGTAGCTAACAAATTAAATTGATGTTTGCTATGTGTATGGTGTCACAAGACACTCAGCCTAGATCAGGGCTCTCAAAACAGCAGTCTGGGAGCTACCAGTAGTTCTCAGACCACTCACGAGTGGCACACAGCCTTGACGTAAGTCATTAGATGGGCACCAGGTCCTTTTCTTTTTTTTTAACCAATTTTATTGATTTGTTTGCTCACAATATGTGCATCATACTATGCTATCAAAGAAGGACGCTAGCACAGGACGTCCGATGCAATGAATTTCAGTCTATGACAGGAGTACATGGTTCAATATGAAATGAACTCAATATTAAATGAACTGAATCACATAGCAGATCACATTTACAGTGTAAATATTGATAATGTCCGCATACATTATATCTTACAGTCTGATCATGGGGTGCGTACGGTGATATCCACCATAAAAAACATAAACAGTATTCAAAATACTTCAATGTTTGATTCCAGAGCTCTCCCATAACCCCCTCTCGGGAAACAAAGATAGCGGGCATCCAACTGATCAAGCATAGCAGGGCAGTAGTACTGCTTCTCTGAAATGCCATACACTATTAGGTCACCAGGTGAAGTTTATGGGACCTCAAGCTCTAATAACCATTACCTATTCAGGGGAGCATCTTGCATGTTCTGTTGTTCTTGTAACCTCTTCTTCCAATATTCAGCAACAGGAACCCTACCGAGAGCCCTGGTGGGCACCAGGTCATTTTTCCATAGGAAAGTAAAGTGAAGACGATGTTCATGTGACATCATGATCAGCATGCTGCAGAAATCAGACACTGACAATGAACAGTGCTTAGTCAGAATCATGGGCCAAAGCACTGATGCACTGAGGTATTTGTGTCATTAAAATGGGTTCCTTAACAGCAGAAGTTTGGAGGTGTGTGCCAAAAAATGCCCCTGTATGCTAAGATAAGGAGGACATGTAAAATGCTGAGTTACCTCACTATTAACCCCTTCCCTGCTCATGACGGAACCGTTCCGTCATGAGCCACGGTTGCCGTGTGCTCATGACGGAACGGTTCCGTCATGACAATCCTGTCGGCGGCCGCTCCGCCTGCGCGGCGCTGTTTCCCCGCCTGTGCGGGCGACAACGCAAATGGGCGGAGTCATGACGGAACCGTTCCGTCATGAGCACAGCTCAACTGTGGCTCATGACGGAGCGGCTCCGTCATGAGCACAGGCCCGCCGCGCTGCCCCCCTGCCCCCCCCAGCGCTGCAGCGGAATGTCCGCAGCAGCGAAGGGGTTAAGTTAGACTCCCATTCAGCAGTGTTTCCTTTCCAAACTGCTGGACCTTTACTCCAAGTAGCTAGTATTCACTGTGCCATACCTACTACTGCAAGACACAGCCATTTGTTAAAGGTGATATTTTTGAAGTGCACAGAAATGTTCTGCCAAATACTTTTTATCATGGTACATTTTTCTGTATTTTCAAACATATCACATCTAAAAAAGGGGTGTGTCTTGCATTAGTACTGATAGCACAGTGAATACTGGGCAAGGGGAGCAAGAAGGCTGCAGTGATACAGATCAGACTGTGGGGCCGATTCACAGAACTAATCTGAGACAAAATCCTAATCTTACAACTATGGTATTCACAGAAGACATTTAGTAGTAGTAAAGTTAGGACTCCTAACTTTACTACTACTAAACTGCCATAAAATCCTAAACTTACTACTTTTGGTATTCACAGAAGGCATTTACTAAAGGCCTTTTGTGAATACCAAAAGTCGTAAAGTTAGGATTTTGTCTCAGTTTAGTAGTAGTAACTACAGGAAGAGGTTGGAGGACCTGCAACACTGGACCCGAAAGTCAGCTAAAGTCCAGCTCTGCCAATCCTCCCAATTTTGGAAGTGCGTGTTCCACACACTGACCCTCCAATGGTCCTCATTCTTACGGTGGCCTATCCGGCACTTGATGGGCAGTGGGCGAGCCCAACAGCAGCAGCAAGGGGGTGAGTTGAACATGTTAACTAAATATTTTTGGTTACATCAACTATTTTTGGCATCTACATGAAGGTTGACACGTCCAATGCAGAAGAGTTTTTGAAGGTGTAAGTTTGGCACAAGGTTCATGAAGAAGTGTAGTACATGAATTTGTGGAACAAATACCACCTGCTTTGTGTCCACTTTCATTGGACTGCTTTCAGCAGACACATTCCTGCCTAAACAACAGTTACTCATGAATGTTTGTTTGGATATAAGAGGGACAGTTGTACTTAACAGGCCACAAGTTCTTCATGTGTCAGGTGTGATGATACATTACTATTGTAAATTATCTAGGTTTAGTCCTAATACAGGTGACATAGTATACAATGGAATGATGATACAGTGGATATTCCAGATGTCACAGTGGTTAGTGGATTTCATACACACACAAGAAATCTGAATGAGGCTACTAATACATACACTAATTGGCTGGCAGCTGCAGGGAATAAATTGGCACCATTGAAATATCTTCGTCACAAGACAACAACCCTCCGCTCCCATTACTCTTCTGAACTTAAGGATCAGAAACTCACGTGTAAGCAGTTGGAAAGAAAGTGGAGGGCGGGCTACAAGGAAAAGGACAAAACGATCTATAAAACTAGCCTGTTAGCCTATAAACATCTGCTGCAAAAAACAAAACAAAACTATTACACTGATAAAATCAATTCAGCTAAATATTCTTCTAAAGAGCTTTTTAAAATAGTGAAAACTCTAGCCCACCCATGTTCCCCGTCATTTTTAGCTAGTCAAGAATTGTGCAATAAGATCGCTAAATGCTTTTTCAAGAAGGTAAATAACATCTTTGTTACCTTCTCTGACTCAACCCAAGAAATCACTCAGAGTCTAACAATTTCTCAACTAGGAATTAAGGTTAATAGCCCTCTTCTACTTAACTTTGCCCCTCTAACAGAACCTGAGATAACTAAGCTATTACTGAAGATAAAGTCAGGCTCTCCGTGTGATCCATGCCCTAATACGGTAGTTCTGTTAGCCGCAGAACCGGTCTCAAGAATATTGACTTGCATCTTCAATACTATGTATTCAGATGGATATTTCCAAAAAGACTGGAAGCACGCGTCAGTTTTGCCACTTTTAAAGAAACCTAATTTGAATGCCAATGACCCCAACAATTTTAGACCCATATCAAGAATCACTCTCCCGGCGAAGGTCATTGAGAGGAATATTAATGCCCAACTAAATAAATTTTTACAAGACTCACAAGCCTTAGATCCAACACAGTTTGGATTTAGAGGGGGTCACAGCCCTGAAACCGCGCTGCTAAAATCCACCGAAGAGATCAGGAACATTTTGGACCAAGGAGGGAATGCCGCCCTGATCATGTTGGATCTTTCAGCGGCATTCGATACCGTCCACCAAGGCTAATGGAACGTCTACTGGAAGTAGGAGTCAAGGGCTCTGCCTGGAATCTTCTTAAATCTTTTTTGACAGATAGAGGACAAACTGTAGCCTTGGAGGATTTTGAAGCTAAATCATTTTCTCTGCCTTGTGGGGTTCCCCAGGGATCATCACTAAGCCCGACTCTTTTTAATGTATATGTTTCCTCACTGGCACCGCTTGTTGAATCAATTGGGTTTACATTAACCTCATATGCTGATGATACCCAAATAGTGGTTAACCTACTCCCAGGCGATTCTGTGAATGCTTCATTAAGATTACAAAATTGCATGTCTGCCGTGGGAGGATGGATTGCAAAAAATTGCCTAAAGCTTAACTCCAATAAAACGGAAGTGATTCTCTTTGGCAATAATCCTAATCTATGGACACCAATCTGCTGGCCGGCAGATATTGGCCAACTCCCCACACCAGTAGGGAAAGTACAAAATTTGGGAGTATGGTTAGATGCTAAACTGAGTTGCAGGGACCAGGTAAATAAAGTTGTCTCTACTACCACCTACATTCTCAAATCCTGTAAAAGAATTATGCAATTACTCCCAAAAGCAGTACAACAAACAGTTGTTACCGCTCTTATTATGCCAAGATTGGATTATTGCAATAGTTTGTATTTGAAAATACATGAAGGATCCTTAAATAAATTACAGATTCTGCAGAATGCGGCTGCCAGATTACTTACAGGTACTCCTAGGACTGACTCCATCTCTGCTCAAATTAAAGCTCTGCATTGGTTACCAGTGAGGCAACACATTCAATTCAAGGCCTTGACTCTGGTTTTTAAGGCCCTTCATGGAACTGGGCCTGAATTCCTAATACAGCAACTCTACTGGTACTCCCCCATTAGAACCTTACGATCCTCAGATGCCAAATTGGCAATAGTACCCAGGATGAAGAAGGCCAATTGGGGTGGCAGAAGCTTCATAGTCAATGCAGCCAGAGCATTGAATGCTCTCCCTTAATCTCTAAGAAGTACTACCAATCTTCTTGTATTTAGAAAGACATTAAAAAAAATTCTCTTCACTAATTGATCCTCCATGTCTCCCCCTTGACTCGGTCTCTCTTTAGGCCTTCTCTAAGCGCCAGGACACCTTTTTGGTAACAGTCGCGCTCTACCAATGCCCATAACATAACATAACATAACATAACATAACATAACATAACATAACATAACATAACATAACAAGAGTGAGTAAGGGAGCCATATTTTCAAATGCCATCTGATTCAATGGCTGGATTTTAGGTTCTATACATATGTGAATGTTAATGTTAATGTTACCGGATTTCTAAAGCGCATGGCTGCCCGTGAGCGTCCCAGCGCTGAACAAGTACAGGTGGAATCAAGAGGGGAAGCTCACGGGAACAGCCAGGTCTTCAGAGATTTGCAGAATGTCAGAAGGTTGGGTTGTGCGCGGAGGTCAGAGGGGAGGGAGTTCCACAGTTTGGAAGCGTTGTATGAAAAACGTCGACCTCCTGAACGTGCTCTCTTGATCTTAGGCGGCAGAGTGAGGTGGGCATTAGAGGATCGGAGGGTTCTGGAGGTGGTGTAGGGAGTCACCAGGTCTTTGAGGATAGGGGGTGCTTTTCCATTGAGAATTTTGTGCGTTAGACAGAGTGCCTTAAACTGCACTCTTTCCACGACGGGTAGCCAGTGCAGCGCTCTGATGGCTGGTTTGGCCGAACAGCGACTCTTAGTGTTGGTCAGAATCCTAGCGACCGCATTCTGCACTACCTGTAATTTAGTTGTAACTTTCCGCGGTGCGCCCAGGTACAGTGCGTTTCCGTAATCCTGCCTTGACAAAATGAGGCCCTGGATCAGAAGTTTCCTTGATTGGAAAGGGAGCAGTGGTAGGATTTTCCGGGTGTAGCGCAGGAGACCAAAGCAGACTCCAGCCGTTTTTCTAGCTTGGGTATGCATGGTGAGATTTTGATCTAGCCATAGACCGAGGCTTTTAATCTCGGTTTTGGGAGTTGGGGGCTTGCCCATGCATGGGGGCCAGAGAGAGTCTGGATGAAAGTGGGCCTGATTCCCCATCACCAGAATCTCCGTCTTGTCGCCATTAAGCTTCAAGTGAGATCTGTCCATCCAGCTGACTATGTCTCTCAGGCAGGAGTAGAGGTCGATGGTGGGATTTTCCTGCTGAGTAAGAGAGACAACCAGCTGCGTGTCATCTGCGTACGTCAGGAGTTTGATCCCATATGGGGTGACTATCTTTACCTTCTCTCTGCAAAGATAGTAACCCTTTTGTATAGCCGAAACTAGATATGGGATGAGCTCATTAGGAGCGCCTGGACTGGCTGGTACTTTTCCGCTTGTAAGGCTTTGTATGTTGAACTGACAATGTATAAAAGTGTGATTCTGTCAAGGAGTCTTCAGTCTTCCTCGGCGCACCTCATGGGTGAGGATCGATGAGGCTCCTCTATGTAGAGTTCTGTTTGTGGCCAATAAAGGCTTGAACCTTCTACGTTGCCAACTGCTCATTATTTGACTTACATTGCGGGCCACTGGTAAGTGTGGCCCTTGGCTCATGATATAGATTACTTCAGTTGGCGACCATGAAGGGACCCCGTGATAGGGTCTGATCTCCCCCGTAATCGGGTGGAAGGTTAGAGGGCGTCTTGTCCGGATGAGCGGAGGGGAGCTCGAGAGTTTCGCTCTGCGCGCCCGATTGGGATGCCCTCTGCTGCTAGTTACCCTTCACCGGTGTCCTATGGGCTTAACCCAGGAACGGACCGTGTTGGTCGAGAGGAGTTGGCAGCGGAGAACGGACATTCGTACCTGGGTGCACCCGGTGAGTAGAATTTTGATTTGAAGCACTTGTGGTAAACAGTGCAAGTTTGATTTTGAAGCACGCAAGGTGGAGCGTGTATTTGATTTTGAAGCACACGCTCTAGGGCGGTGCATTGATTCTGAGGCATGCGCTGGAGAGCGGTGCCACTGTTGGTTTGAAGCCCGCATTGTGTGGGGCATTGATTTGAGGTACTTGTACATTTGAAACGGTTTGATGGGCCCTTTTCTGATTTGATAGCCGCGCGCGGAATATAGCCCGATTGTACCTAGGTAACTCACGACCAGAGCTGGGTAGCCACGAGGCATATCCGCGGTGGGGCATAGACCTCATCGGGACAGCCTCGGTGGTGAGCCAGGAGGGCAGTGAGAGGATCCGTGGTACAGTCGGGGATGTCTGTTGTAGGAAATGTTATGAATTAGTGTGGTGGGCTTGGCTCGCTGATTAAAGTGGTAAGGTTTGTTGCATATCGTTCGTGGTTTATGTCATTTGTGTTTGTCTAAACTAACCACTATGCCTTGTTTTAGTAAATTGAATTGTTTTAGCTGCTGTTGTCGGACAAGTGACTCTCGGTTAGCTGAGAGTCAGCCTGACCCGCCGGAAGGCAGTCCTAGCCACTATATGTATGTGAAGCATGGAATCACTCCTTTGTTGTTTTGTACTCTGTGGCATAAATATACCAAAGGTAATGAAGAATTGCAGTGGCCAAGGACCGGCTCGTTTGATGAAAAGAAAATTGCTTTCTTACAGGACCAACTGTTCTCTAGACGTAGCCGTCAGGCCATGTTTGATGCCCTGGGTGTGTAGCTGAAGGAATCCAAACAGCGGCGGATGAGAGAGGAAAAGCAGGCCAGGGCTAAGGTGGGACAGAACGTAACTCAGAAGGCTATAGCTTATGATAGGGCTCGAGCAGAAAAGGGAATAGACTGTATGAACCGCGAATTCCGATTGAAGGTAGATAAGAGCTATGTGACTCGACCCAATGCTGAAGATGAAATAGAGGATTTATTGGACATGCGGCCACCGCCTCCTTATGTGCCCCAACGGCTGTATCCAGAGGTGACAGGAGGCTCCGGCCCCGGCCGCGTCCTCAGGAACCCCAGGGGCCTCAGCCCCTCCGGTTCCCTCTATTTCCTCTCCTTTGACAGAACTCTCCTGGCTGTCCACATCGGTGTCAGAGGTGATGACTATACTTCCATCTTTATTGACGGCCGCAGCAGCTGAAACGCCTCAGCTGCCATCCGGGTCAATGACTTCCCCTTCTGTCCTGCCCTCTTCCTCCGCGAGTACTACGCCGGTAGCAGCTGTTACCACTCCGACACGTCCGGTCCCTTTTTCTGAGGGTAAAAGGTTGTTTACTCGTTCAGCTCTGGGAACGGAAGAGAAAGAGACCATTGCCATACAGGCATCCCAATGGATGCGGCAACCTATTTATACATTATCTGATATTTGGAGCACCATGAGAGATTACGAGCCAGTAATGCAGCAGCATGCGTTGGAACACATGGCGAACCGCCTTATATCATTATGGGAGCAGGTACACAGGGAGGGGAGGGCCCCGGCTATATTGTATGATATCGTCGCTCAAGCCCATAAATCTCACCTTACTCCAGAAGCGGTGTATGGGAATGTGCAAACTTTGGTGGCGTATAGAACCCGTCTGCAGCCGACCATTCCCCCGGGGCTATCCCAGTACCCTATGCGGGAGGTACACCCCATCTACCACCCGGAAGTTACAGAAGTGGTAGATGCCCTCGGGGTAGTTACCCATCCCAGAGTGGATGCGCGTTTCCAGGAGCAATGGGTTTATACCCACTGGAAACGAAGTGAGGTGTTGTCACTCAAAAGTCAGTTACCGGATCCCAGGAAAAACCCTACCGCATATTATAAGGAGCTTACTGAAGCTGTCTCCTCCGCAGTAATGACGTTGGCAGACATTGAACTGTTCTTTGCTCTATTAGTACCCGTGGACATTTGGCGCCAGGTACACGACCAGGACCATGCAACAGAATTTGGGGGAACTTGGGAACAGCTAAGGGGTTGGGATAGAGATCGTAAACCAGGGAATAAACCCCGGGCGGAGATACTGGCTCTCCCGGATAGGATAATAACTTATATGCATTCGCTGATCCCCCCTCGGAAGGTGGATTGGGATAAATTGACAGCATGCAAGCAAAAGAAGGATGAGAGTATGTCGGATTTCTTTACAAGATTTGAGGGAGTCTTCATTGACTTCAGTGGACAGGATCTCGCCACTGAAGGGGGTGTACGTCTGTTTGTAAACCGGTTTGTGACCAATTTACTGCCAGAAGTGTCAGCTCGATTGCAGGCTGCTGAAAGCACCTGGACGACCGCTACCCCTTCAACGATATTGAGTATGGCTCAATATTATGAACATCGTGAGAATGAAAGCAAGGACAAGACAGAAAAGAAATCGAAAGAGTTGAAGACTCGAGTATTGTTACAGCAAGTAGAGAGGGGACGGGGGAGAGGGCGAGGATCGCAGAATTTTGCTCCAAGAGGGTCCTGCACAGACGACAGGACGAACAGACTTGGGCATAAATCAATGTGCCTTCTGCAAGCAGGAGGGGCATTGGCGAGCCCAGTGTCCGTTATTGTATGAACAGAACAGTGTTCCGAGAGGTCGGGGAAGGGGACGGTCTGGTGGACTGCGAGGGGGATCAACGAGACAAGAGCATTCGGCTCAAGGTGAGACTGGTCAGAATTGCTTTGATCACAGTCAGGGAAAGCAGTATTACATTGACTTCAGAGGACAGGATCTCGCCACTGAAGGGGGTGTACGTCTGTTTGTAAACCGGTTTGTGACCAATTTACTGCCAGAAGTGTCAGCTCGATTGCAGGCTGCTGAAAGCACCTGGACGACCGCTACCCCTTCAACGATATTGAGTATGGCTCAATATTATGAACATCGTGAGAATGAAAGCAAAGACAAGACAGAAAAGAAATCGAAAGAGTTGAAGACTCGAGTATTGTTACAGCAAGTAGAGAGGGGACGGGGGAGAGGGCGAGGATCGCAGAATTTTGCTCCAAGAGGGGCGGGTCCTGCACAGACGACAGGACGAACAGACTTGGGCATAAATCAATGTGCCTTCTGCAAGCAGGAGGGGCATTGGCGAGCCCATTGTCCATTATTGTATGAACAGAACAGTGTTCCGAGAGGTCGGGGAAGGGGACGGTCTGGTGGACTGCGAGGGGGATCTACGAGACAAGAGCATTCGGCTCAAGGTGAGACTGGTCAGAATTGCTTTGATCACAGTCAGGGAAAGCAGTATTACAATGAAGGCTATATGACAGGCGAGGGATCAGGCTACTCTCAAGCATAGGACAGCCAAAGACAGAGTGAGGGGCAGGTGTCAATTCCAATTGATCAGGCTGGACCTTATGTCCATGCGCGATTACTGAATGCATCAGGTAAGTTCCTAGTTGACACGGGGGCCATGAACAGTTCTGTTTCACGTGCCCTAGTCCCGGGGGCTGCTCTGTCCGGCCAGAACAATGTGTCCGTGGGGTTTTCTGGAACTCCGGTGGTAAGCCCCATCTCTCAACCGCTTCCCCTTACCTTGGGGCCGGTATCGATAGATTCACCTTTCCTTTTGACCTCCCATTGTGGAGAAAACCTTTTAGGTATGGACATACTGAAAAGATTACATGCCCGTATCTATTGTTCCCCGGACGGTGTTTATTTGACCATCAAAGATCCTTCACCCCTCTCCGCCCAATGTCTGTCTAAAACAGATTCTCTGCCACCTGAATTGGCGCGCATCCCGAAAAGTCTCTGGGCTACTGGAGACACTGATGTCGGCCATTTACGAATTCCCCCAGTTTCGATCACCTTAAAACAGAATGCCCCGTTACCGAAAGTTCCCCAGTATAAAATTGCCCCCGCTGGGGAACGAGCTCTATTGGCTATCATCCACGATTTGATTAAAACCGGAGTAGTGGAAGAAACGGCCTCCAACGCATGTAATAGTCCTATTCTTCCGATTCTTAAACGAGCCCCAGTACACCAGACTCCTGATTATGCTGATACCTATCGATTTGTGATTGACCTACGAGAGATTAATAAGATTGTGGTACCTCAGTATCCTGTGGTACCTGATATTAATGCCATTTTAACGATGATTCCTCCAACTGCAAAATTTTTCTCGGTGATAGATTTAAAAAATGCCTTCTTTAGTATCCCTATTCATCCAGATAGCCGCTATCTTTTCGGGTTCTCATTAGGAGGCCGCAGCTTCAGATTTTGTCGCGCCCCACAGGGCTATACGGAAAGCCCCAGTATTTATAGTCAGGCACTAAAAAAGATATTAGACACCCTGTGTTTGCCACCATGTAATGTATTGCTCCAATATGTTGATGATCTCCTGGTGGCCTCTGATACGGAGGAGGGCTGCCGGACGGCGACGGTGGATTTGCTGCAGCATCTGGCGAACCATGGTAACAAGGTCTCACTGTCGAAATTCCAATATTGTCGACCGGAGGTGACCTACCTCGGTCATCTCCTGTCGAAGGAGGGAAGACGGTTGACCTCTGAGCGTATTGCAACCATTACTAACATGTCTGTTCCCCGCACGCAGCGTGATGTTCGTGCTTTGCTTGGTATAACCTCTTACTGTCGCCAATGGATCCCTAACTACTTCCTCTTGACTAAACCTTTCCTGTATCTAACCACCAAAGATGTGCATGAACCTCTACCTTGGACTGCTGAGTGTCAAACGGCTTTCACTTCCTTAAAGGCTGCTTTATGTTCTGCTCCTGTGCTTGGCACCCCTGACTACCGGAAGCCTTTTGTGCTCTACGTGCATGAGGTGGACGATTGTTCGCTTTCAGTGTTAACACAGGACTTTGGTGGTAAGCAAAGACCTTGTGCATATTTCTCGGCGGTTTTGGACAACGTCGCCAGAGTGCTTCCCAGCTGCCTGAGAGCCACGGCCGCAGTAGCAGTGGTGATCAGGCAATCGGAAGGGCTGGTCCTAAATACAGATCTAACAGTAATGGTACCACATGCTGTGGACGTATTATTAAACAGGACACAGACGCAGCACTTAACTAGTGCGCGTCTTACGGGGTATGAATTGACCCTGTTTGCACCTCATATAACGATCAAGAGATGTGTCACTCTGAATCCTGCCACGCTACTACCCCTCCCCTCCGGAGAAAGTGGCCAGGACATACACGATTGCATATTTCGGACTGAAGAAGAAACGAAGGGCCGGATAGATCTAACAGACATCCCTTTATCTGAACCCCAAGGGGAACTGTATGTTGACGGTTCATGCTTTAGATTGCCTAATGGTACTACGGTTGCGGCTTATGCAATCACCACCTTACAGACAGTGGTTGAGGCGGCCAAAGTACCATATTATTCAGCACAAGCTGCTGAACTGATTGCACTACTGAGGGCTTGTGAATTGGGTGAGGGATTGAGGTTAAATGTCTACACCGATAGCCAATACGCTTTCGGTGTAGCCCATAGTTTTGGGAGGTTGTGGGCAGAACGAGGGTTTCTTACATCCCATGGTGAGAAGATAAAGAATGGACAGCTGGTTGAACGACTGCTGGCCGCATTGACCTTGCCAAAAGCCCTTGCTATTGTAAAAGGTAGTGCACATAAAGCTGTAACTGATGATGTAGGGAAAGGAAATGCCTTTGCAGATAGAATTGCCAAAGAGACTGCCCAGTCTGACACTACCTCCATGTTTGTGGTTAACCAGTATAGAAGGATGGTAGAGGCAGACATTTTTCGTAACACTATAGATAGTGTGAAAGAATTGCAGCAGGAAGCCACCCCGGAGGAACTGAAGTATTGGCAGGAACAGGTGGGACGGTTAGACGAGAATGGTTGTTGGACTGACCTGTCAGAGAAGTGCAGATGGTTGCTGCCGAATGCATTTGTGAATGCGGTAGTAACCATGGCACATGGCCCCGCACATGTAGGGGTTCACGGCATTTGTGCGATATTGGACCCTGTATGGTATAATACCAATATCCACAAAACGGCCAAGAATCTGGTCCAACATTGTATGGTCTGCCTACAGCATAACCCGGGGGGTAGTATTCCCGTCCTAACAGGCAGTTTTGCTCCACCCACCTTGCCTTTCGAGGTACTTCAAATGGACAACATACAGCTTGAACGGGTTAACAACCTTAAATATGTCTTAGTGGTAGTCTGCACCTTCAGTAAATGGGTGGAAGCATACCCCACTAAAGAAAATACAGCCTTAGCAACTGCGAAGGCTTTGATAAAGGAGTTCTTTCCCCGATATGGGTTACCACGAGTGATCTGGAGTGATAATGGGACACATTTTAATGCTAATTTAGTTCAACATATATGTAAAGGTTTGTCCATACGACAGAAATTTCACGCAGCACGACACCCTCAATCGGCAGGCCTAGTTGAGAAGTACAATGGGATCTTGAAGTTAAAATTAGCTAAACTACAGGACACGACTGGCTTAAAATGGCCCGATCTTCTACCATTAGCTCTACTGTCTGTGAGAACCACCCCTCATTCCCGGAGCGGGATTTCACCTTATGAGGTAGTTTTTGGGAGGCCTGCCAATGTATGGGGAGTGCCCCGGCCCAAATCCTTCAGGGACATTGGGTATCCTATGTTAGCCGACTACCTTTATGCTCTAACTAAAGACCTCCGTTCTATTCATCAACAGATATCCGCAGTACTGCAGCCTCTGCTGGAGGGTCCCGGACACAGCATAGAGCCGGGCCAGTGGGTCCTAGTTCGAAACTATCAGCGGAAATCAAGCTTGGACCCACGCTGGACCCGACCGCATCAAGTGCTTCTGGCTACGAGGAAGGCGGTAAAAGTCGAAGGGAAACAGCATTGGATCCACATCTCGCACCTCAAACGTGTTCCTCTTCCCTTGCCTGAGGATTATCAGGGCCAGGAGGAAAGCGTACAGCACTGAGGTGAGCACGATACCGAAAAGCCATTCTCTCCTGAAGCCCACGGAGAAGTTGAAGGGCGAGGGGAGAGTGCCACGAGTTCGGAATCAGTTGTTGTAAGCGAGTCCACTCCTGGAGACCAAACACGTGACCAGGAAAGTCACACACCCTGTTCTTTATCTGATCCCACTGTGCCAGTCTTGTTTGTCAATCCCGAGACCCCTGGTCACGTTCGATATCACCTGCGGCCCCGGAAAAGAGTTGAGATCCCAGGTTCAGCCTGAAGAAACCAGAAACCGAGGCCTGAGTTAAGGAACCTGGGGATCATATAAACACTGGACTGAACTCGTGGAGGGCTCGGAACTTTGAGTGGAAGCCCTGTTCAGAGAGAAGGTAGAGACATTGATTGGATGATGGGGCCCAGGTAATTTACCCTCCCAGCAAGAGTTGCGTCAAGTGCAACTCCGACGCGAGAAGTTTTTGTACCTTCAGTTTCTTTTTATTTTGTTTGGAACAATAGGAGTCTGCCTGTGAGGCTCTAACACGGACACAGGAAAGAAGCACCCTCTGGCAGGTTGGACTGCTGTAAGCCCCCCTTTTTCCCAAGGTTAGGTTTGGACTTTTAGTGAGGATGTATCCCATTGCTCGTTTTGACCCTGAAGAAGAACGTCCCATAATCCCTCGTCCTATGTACCCATATTTACCAATGTTTTCTACATGGAGTTTGCGTATTAATATTGTTTTTATTTCTATAGTAGCTGTGTCACTTATATTATGCTTAGGATTGTTCATTTATCTAGAATTCCGCCACCCAGTCCATACCCTAGTGATGTCAACCCCTGCTCCTAAGGAACATCATTTTCAGACTCTTGCCCCTCATAAAGAGAGACATCGCCAGACTTATGTAAATAATGCTTTTATTGAAATGTTGCATCAGACCCACAGTTCCACAAATGTTACCGATTGTTGGGTATGTGGCCTCCTTCCTTCAGTAATGCACAAGCATGATTTGTTTATTTCAATGCCTTTGTCACATTTGGGGAGCTGTGAAGCTTGGTTTAAATTGTTGTCTATGATATATGAGCACTACACTGTAGATGCACACAGGTTTTCGGAGAAAGATTACGACATAATATTGGCCTATATAGAAAGGCATCAGGGTTTCACTCTCAATGCCGAAGGTACCGATGGTACTTTAGATCCGACGGCCTGCATGAATGTATACATGGAACATGAAAATGACACATGGCTGAGGGACGAAATATTGGATTTCGTGTCCTTCAACTTTACTGAATACTTCAAATATTTCCAGGAACGCAATGTCTCAGATGACAAGGTTATACCAGTTCCCGTGTTAAATACTTCATCTTCCTTCTGTGTCCAGGGTGCCGGCCATTTATTTGTAGGATTCAGTAGATGTAATTATACTTACAGATTACGGACATTTAGCAGTCCGCCAATATTGACCCCTCCAAACATATATTTCATGTGTGGGGAAAATGCTTATACTTGGCTTCCCAGGGGATGGTCAGGCAGGTGCTACCTGTCCTTCCTCTATCCTCCTGTTTATATTGCCCCATCGGATTATCACAAATCCCATTCACTAAACCGACGAAGTCTGCTATCCGAATCCACTGACAATGACGCCACTGATCAGACTGACACCCCCGCCCAACACTTTGTTGATATTATAACCCATATGGGGCCCCATCTTAACTAGTAAGGAGATTAGGACTCTGTCCAGAGTGGTGGAAGGAGTGGTAAATACCACTGCCGGGATATTGACTAATATCACTGTTGAACTTCAAGCGACCCGGCTTGTGACCCTTCAAAATCGTCTTGTTTTAGATGTCATTTTGGCGGATCGCGGAGGAGCATGCCGAGTAATCGGGAGCTCCTGCTGTGTATATATACCTGACTCCGCACCTTCGGTCCATTTAGCTATTAGGAAACTTCATCGATTGGCATCGGAGATTCATACGGAGACCGGTACCTGGTCCCTGTCAAACTGGTTTTGGGATCTTCTGACTACCTGGGGGTGGAAATTGTTCATGATCCTCTTGGGCATAGTGGGTTTTCTTTTTACCTGTTGTACTTGCATTCAATGCGGTCCTGTTTGTTGTTCCTATTGTGCCGCTCGAATTCGCTCTGCAATACCTGAGTCTAGGTCTACCCAAACTCGAATGGATGCTCAAATGACCCAGAAAGAAATACATAATATGATGCAGATAGATGAGGGCATCTTTGAGGAGTAACCTCATTTATTAGCTACACTATGCTAAAAGGGCCGTTCTGAAGGGATTGAGTTAATACATATAATTAGCACAGTGTATCTAATAACAGCCCGTTTTGTTATACTCGTAATAAGGCCCGTTTCCATCTAACTCAGCTTGATATGATAGAAAGGGCCGAAAGCAGGACTGCGTCCATCTTGGATTCTGACTCACTCTCCCTTTACGATCACGTGGTTCCCTGAGCCCACCATTTGCCCAATTTAGCATGCACCAGTTGAGAAGACAGGCTGAATTGTATTTACGACCGAGAAGCAAGGTCATATCTGCTAAAGGGAGTATCAAGCGAATTCCTTCAGACCTGGGACGAGAAGGGAGTCACCCCGCCGACCTTCTCTCTGCAAAGATAGTAACCCTTTTGTATAGCCGAAACTAGATATGAGATGAGCTCATTAGGAGCGCCTGGACTGGCGGGTACTTTTACGCTTGTAAGGCTTTGTATGTTGAACTGATAATGTATAAAAGTGTGATTCTGTCAAGTAGTCTTCAGTCTTCCTCTGCGCACCTCATGGGTGAGGATCGATGAGGCTCCTCTATGAAGAGTTCTGTTTGTGGCCAATAAACGCTTGAACCTTCTACGTTGCCAACTGCTCATTATTTGACTTACATTGCGGGCCACTGGTAAGTGTGGCCCTTGGCTCATGATATAGATTACTTCAGCCATGGCACATATTTATTAGTAGGGGAAGGGCGCTGATGGGGGGTGTGGCCTCGAAGGGGCGTGGCCTCGGTGCACGCCGTCAATGGCGTCGGTCAATGTTTGTTTTTGACAGAGTCCGCGATCAGCGATAAGATCCGCTGTGCGGGTTGCCAAAGTAAGGGTTCCAGTCCTAGGAACTGCCCAAGATGAGGTAGGTTTTTAAAAGCACAATCAAATAACAAGTGACACTCAAATGTTTAAAATATACGAGTCCGCTCCCGGCTTCCGCCTCAGGAGTACAGTTCTAAAGTGCGCTAGTTCTCAGCGCCTTTTATACGTGGGTGGGGGGGCGTGGCCTCAAAGGAGCATGGCCTCGGTGCACGCCGTAAATGGCGTCTGTCAATGTTTGTTTTTGACAGAGTCCGCGATCAGCGATAAGATCCGCTGTGCGGGTTGCCAAAGTAAGGGTTCCAGTCCTAGGAACTGCCCAAGATGAGGTAGGTTTTTAAAAGCACAATCAAATAACAAGTGACACTCAAATGTTTAAAATATACGAGTCCGCTCCCGGCTTCCGCCTCAGCAGTATCCAAAATGTACTGAGAATCATACATACATGTAATTCCTATTACAAGTGACAGTTTTGCATGATGTCTTGCTCCCACACAGGTGTGGATGTAAGCCAGTCTGGTTTCTCAAGAAAATCTGTGAGAGGCATACACATTCAAGAACAAAACACACAGCAATGTGTACACACTGGTGACACAGTAACAGACAAACAAAGCCATTGATCATTGTTCTCTCTTGTGTCTGTAAGCTCAATCTAGGATGAAGTCAAAGGGAATTCTTACAAGGCCTTTTGATGATGGAATTTTCCATCACATGTATATAGTGATTTACCATCTTGGCAACACAGAATCAGACCCAAGGTAGGACTCATTATCCCGAATGCGCTTGGTCCTCATCTCGCTCAAGCAGGCACCCCTCGTCCACTAAAATAAATGCACAACAAATCACTAAACTTGCAATATTTTAAAATTACTATGAGAAGCCATGTTGTCTGTAAAGGAATTATGTTCAAATGTTCTGTTTTTTTGGAGAGTGGACCAAAGTTCATGGTGAACGTGGAGTAGATCATTGTTTATGATTGGATGTTCTTTCCCGGCATTCTCCTTCCTGCACATGTATTGGGCTGCGGAAGGGAGCCTTCCATAGATTTGTATCCTCACTGTTTGTGCTTCTATGCATTATGTGATGTCATTGGTTTTGATTTGTGCATTGCAAAAGATGCAGAGTTGTTGGGCTTGTCAATACACTGTTCAAACATATTTAGGGTTCATATCCTTATGCTGAACAAAGTTTATTATTCTATGCATCAAAGGCCAAACATTCAGAGGTATTAGATGGTTCCTTTGGAAATGTAATGGCTAGGTGAGAAACAAGATCATCCATATAGGAGCTATCATGTGTAATGACCAAACTGTGACCAAATAATTTCAGGGAATGTTGCCTACATGCATGCGATTATGATAATGTCTAAACAAATTTGGAGAGCCTGAAGCAGGTGTAATGTGAAAGTTTGTTAAATGTATTGTGATCCAAGTTCATGATCAGTTCCATTTACAGAGATGCAATGATCAATTATATATATCTTCAAAGAATCTTCAGTAGGAGTTGAAGGAGAGCGCAGCCAACACGGTGGAGAAGCAGCTATCTCCTGTGGTTCCAATGCTGCCAACACCAGTGACAGCGAGAGACCCAGTCTCACAGAGGGTGAAGGGAGTGCTGTGGGGTCTCAAGCTCTAGTACATCTTCTTCAGAGGCCTCCACCAGTGAGTATTTCCTAGTGTGGCGGAGCCGCCAGGAAGTGTTACACCTTTATCCTTGTCTGGCACCCCAACTCCCATCTCCACCCTCCATGCTGCTTCCCTCCCATCTTGTCACCCCCGCACTCCAAAAAAAGAGTGCGGTCTCCTTTGCTCCAGGCACCTCACCCCCTGCCTCAGTTGCCCTGGCTGAGCTCAATGAGGAGGCTATTGGCCTCCAATGTATGATTGCTGTAGGGCAGACTGCCCTGCTGAATGCCAACCAGGGGCTTAGCTCCCAGATGTAGCAATAGTCAGCTTTCCTGGAACGCATTTACAGTGTTATGTCTGCCCTGCAGCGGTAATCTCAGGTGTTAGCCACCTCCCTGACCACAGCCTTGAAAATGGCCCCACCTCATTCCTGATGCCCAGTCGTGTCCAAAGCACACGCACACATTTAAATGCAGACACTTCAACAGACCCAAGTAGCACACTGACAAACATGCATCCACCACACCCACCACCACAGACACACTCACCAGTCCCTCCACTTACACACCCCTCTACGTGCACCACACCAACACCCTTTACCTCCACACCACACACACATTAGGAAGCACACCTCAGAAACACAAACCCCAAAGCTCACCCACACAACACACACCTAGCAAACGACAGACCACAAAACACTCAGTACATACACCAGACCCACAGGCACCTGCACCCTCAACACACACAGCAGACATAGCCACTCCCTCCCAAACCTCAACCCCTCCCAAACATCCCACCCTTTTTCATCAGAGGATGTCCTGTTTACCCTTGCCCTAATGCCCTTCCTGTCCCAACCTCCCCCCCCAAATCAAAGCTAAAGCTTTCCCGTCCTGAGACTTCCCCAATAAAACAGAAACCCTCCCTTCAGGAAACAAAACCCATCTCTTCCCTCCCAAACCCAAAGGTTCAGATAAGAAAAAGGCAAATAGCTTCCCTGTCTAAAACCAACCCTTCCCAAGCCCAAACGTTCTGGTAAAAGAGGCAAAACGCCCGCTTGCCAGAACCCAACCCCTCTTCCAAGCACAAACCCCACCAATGACCCACACAGCCACCTCCCATGTAAGAACTAGAGGTGCCTGATCTGCCACATAGATGTCCCTTCCTGAGGAGGTTCCCATGGCAGTCCCTTGACAGTGCACAGGAGTGCATGAGACACTTTACTTATTTGGACAAACAGTTTGCCAAATTATTTATGAGAACATCATCGCAGTTCTGAAAATAAATATATTATTGTATTTGCACCAAGTTTGTAGCGTCAATAATGTTAATTCACATTTGTTTGATTCCTAGCAATGTTTCTAACAAGAATGTGAAGTACTTCTTTTTCTTTACCATGGTGGCATGTACTCTTGCTAGATTAGTTAATGTGTAGTTGGTTGAGTACATAGTAAGTGATGGCCATTTGGTTTTCGTCCTAGTAAGGGCCACTTACACCAACTAATTGGTGATGAACATTTGTTTTTCTAAATGTCTTAGTGTACGTGTGTTTGCTTGACCTTGATTCCTGCTCAGTCTGAGCAGATATGCATTTCACCCTATCAAGTATTGTGACTATTGAATTTGGATATGGCACAGGACTTGCAGTAGAGAAAGGGTAAAGTTTCATGAATGTATATGTTAGATACTTCCAAATTGATACTGACATTGATTTTTGTGCTAAAGATTAAAGTAAAGGTTCCAGCTTGTGTAGTGAAATTTACATCATATTACATTGAACTCCTCCAAATATGTGTTGCATTCTTACTTTTTTTTAATCAAAGCTATATGTAATTTTAGAATATTGTGGTTTGTTGTCCTTTTTGTGCAAGTGTAAATTTGTTTGAAGGCAGCCTGCACCAAATATGTATATCCAATATGCTGATTTAGGTGTTTCTTTAAATTTCTTAACTATCAACATTTCAGACATATGCATTGCACATTGGTATGCTATTACTTCTAAGTACGATTTTCTGAAACAGGATTACAACACTTCAGTTCTGTGGCAATTGAAAAGATAACAGATAAAGGCATTACTTACCATCTATTCCATCCACCACATTGTTGATTTTCTTTGCCCTCGATCAGCAGGATCAGGGGCACCAACTAGTAGATCGGGTTCATGGTTGTGAAGAAGAGTAAACACAAGTATAGAAGAGTTTGTGCCTTGTAACCATCACAAACTGCCAGGTCGGATATGGTAGCTTGACCACCACAGTCATGTCAGCAGGAAGGTACATTGTGATTGGCAGGGCAGTGAACGTGGCAGTCTGCCCTCTGACAGCTGCTTTGGCCTATTGTGCCATCGACACGGGCAAACACCCCTGGCGGAGTCAGCGGGACTGCGATGGTCTTTAGTTTATCAACCCACCAGCATTGTCATACAGCAGGCGGATCGCCAGGTAGACAGGTGGGAAAACCGCAAATAAAACCACCTCTGTCACTGTCCCACCAACATCTAAATCAGGCCCTCTGTCTTTTTATCTCTCCCCTCCTTTTTCTGGTGGGAACCATGACCACCCTTTTGGGAGTTCCCCCCCCCCCCCCCCCCCCAAGATTCCTTTAAGGACACTCTGGTGCTAACCCAGTTGTCCGCCTCCTCAGCACTTTTCCAGGGATCGGTTAACTTGCTATCAACCAGGTGTTGGCGCAGCTCTGGAAAGCCTATATAAAGCATGTTCTCCTTTCAAATCTAATTGTTTAGCCCTGAAAAATCATCAACCTTGCGGCCCCTCACCCAGCCCTCCAGTACCTTGCTGGCACAGTCCAGAAATCCACCCATGTTTGTGATGAGATCTTGTATCTGCCACTGAATCTGAACCTACACCTCTAAGGGGTTAGTCCAGACCTACTGTGTAGAATGGCCTTTATTGCAGTGTAGCCGGTCTTGTCCTCTATCTCTAGTGTAAGGAGTATGTCCCTACACACCATGGGCAAATACCACCACAAACTATAACCGCAGAACTCCTCTGGGAGCGTTGTAGGTGGTAAACCATTTGTCTATGTCATCTCCCACCATATAACTGGGCACCAAATCCTTTGGCAGCCTGATTCTGGACTCACCAGTGGACACTGTAGGTATGCTGCCACCTTTGCTGTTGCTGGACCCCACTTGTAGGGCTCTTAGGTCCAGCTCTTTGAGGTTGAGCTCATGGGTAAGTTTACTTGCCTCCACGGCCAGCCTCCTTTCTTTACGAGCCTGCTCCAACTCAGCAAGCTCTTGATTTAATTTTCTTTCCTCCCATCTGTCTGCCAGCTCCTCTGGGGACAGGTTCCTGGAGGAGACACTGCTGCCTGATCTGGGACCCACCACTGCTCCAGGTAAGTTGTTGGCCCTCTCCACAGGCAGTTCCAAAGCCATTTCCGACTCCAAAATTAGGTTACCCTCCTACTCAGGGATCTCCTGATTCCTTCTCTGGGAAATCATCTCCTGCAACCTGAGTGTCTGCCCAGGCCCTCAAAGCCTTTTGAAGCTTCATCTTCCTGGTAAACGTCTGCAGCTTCACCTTCCTGGCAAAGCTCTTTGTAGAAACTTGAAAGTCCTTTCAGAAATCTTTCAGCTGCTGCACAGTGTAGGATTCTAACCTCGCCAGCTCAAACTGAACTCGTTCAGGTGCAGGGGTGGGTTCTCCAGAGAGAGACAAAATTTAGCAAAAAAAGGCCAATCAGGGAGAATTGAAAATGGCTCAAATTGGTCTTAGTTAAAGAGTTGTAGTAAACAATGAAATTACTATATGGTATTGCACAAACACAAGTCCTATCCTCACCGTTGATCACCAATGTTAGGAATGGGGTCTTTAGTTGGCCGAGGTATGCACCTGATCCACTAGGAAGCACAATCCTAGTCAGGGTAAGCTAGATACACACTCAAAGATAACCTGTGCTCACCCTCTGGTAGCTTGGCACATAGCAGGCAGGTTTATCTAAAGACGGAATTTGTAAAGTATTTGTGCAGCACACATACACAGTAACACAATGAAAGCACCTCATAAAGACTTCACACAGGTTTAGAAAAATAGATAATATTTATCTGAGTAAAACAAGACCAAAGCACAAACATCTAATAAATGGGATTATGAGTTTTTAAATAATAAACCACAAATAGTGCTGAGAAGTCAGTAGCGCTAGAAAGGTTACTTGAGGTCGCGTTAGACCAGGGTAAATACAAGGTTCAGGTCGACAGCGATGGAGGGCAGGCCAGCTACATGACTCAAACAGGTCCCACTGAAAAAGTACCTTGAATGGAGCAATACATTGTCGTCGAGAGTAAGATGCATCGGTCCTGAGTCACGTAGTCGAGTCGATGCATCGAAGTTGAGCCTAGCAACTGAGACCTCAGATTGGCACTGCATCTGAGTCAAACCTCACAGTCAGGACTGGTGCTGCATTGTTATTAAGCTGCGCAGGGATGTTTGTGGATCTGCAATGTGTCGGCATCGAAGAGCACTGCATCGGTTCCGATCAGCGCAGTGGTGACAATGCATTGGTTTTGTCAGAAAAACAGCTTTAGAACCCACTTCTGAGGCCCAGGCCTTCGAGGGGGCACCTCAAACAAGGATAGGACTCACAGATGGCAGAATCCTTGCCTGGGTTTGGGAAGCTGTGCAATACTGGAGCAGCTCCACGAACACTGGGCAGTGAAGGTGTGCTGATGTACCCTTATTTGTACATGGAACTAGACCCATCATGCTGTAACAATTACATACAGCGCCTCGTGGCCATATTGAGTTGGCAAAATTTTATACTGTATGCAATGTATTTTTATCTAGATTCAGTACACAGCATGTCACATCAGGGACACGCACACTTCATTTAGAATCAAGATTCAGTATACAGCGTGTCAAATCAGTGACAAGCACACTTCAATCAGAAATTCGATCACAATTTGTTTTACAGAGGTCATATTCAATGCAGGATTACAATATGTTCAATCAGTGGCACGCACACTTAGTTTTACAACAGTGTGTTACACAAGTGATACGCTAACTACGATATATATAATTCATATACAGCATTTAGAGTGTATTACAGTTTTAAAAAAAGAAAAATAATACTACGTACAACCAATAACTATATATTTTTTAATTAGCTATTAAAATGTGTGTGTTTTCAACATTCTCTAAGCCTCATTTTAGTACTTATGTATTTCATTGAAAATTACTACTTTCTGTGGTAATTATGCACACTGCTACTACTCCAAGTTGCTTTTTACAGGAACCAGATGACCCTCCAGTGAAATGGAGATTGTGGTATAGATCATTCAGTGCATATTTAGGGGCCATAGATGGTTTTAAATTTAAAGCGTATAGGAAAAAAAGTCTCCTGTGTTACTAACTAGGATATGAAAGTCAGAATGTATTTGATCATTGACCGGAATATACGGGTACAGACAGTGACGATATGGATGAATTTAAGCTTGCTGTCAAACAATTGAGTGTGTATTTTGAGTGAAAAATTAAACTTGTAGTCCATAGGCACAATCTTTTTACAAGGGTTCAAGGTATCAATGATTCAATTAACTCTTATGTGGCAGCTTTAAAAATGCTAGCCAGTTACTTTGAGTTTGAAAAGTTTACATCTCAATTAATTTGTGATCAAATAGTTTGTAGATGTTATTTGAAAACAATAAAACAAAAATTCTTATTGTACAAGAATCTGTCTTTGGATGAGGCTATTGATTTAGCAAAAGGTATAGAGAGTTTGCAATTAGATGCTAAACAACTTGAATCAGAAAACCCACACATATCAGTTGTGAATAGCAATTCTCAAGACAAAGTAGTACAGGCAGTTACAGAAAGTAGAAATATAACGAGAGGCAAAACTTCAACAGCTAGTAAAAGAAAAGATGAAGAGAATATGAATGTAGGTTGTGATCAATTTAAAGTATCTTGCTATATATGTGGTTCTCCTTCACGTTTGTGCAGTTTTAAAAATTGGCCTGCAGTTAGTCATGGATATTTTGGGAAAGTATCCAGGGGTGGTAAACGTCTTTCTGTTAGGTGTGTATAGGACCTTGAAAAGATGAAGAATCTGAAAAAGTTCTGAAGAAAGTGGAAGAATTGGTACTATCTATAGATTATGTAGATATTAACAGTGTACAACAAGAAAAGAAATATGGAGATCCTTTGGTTCCAGTGAATATTTATAATTGTCCAATATCTCTACCTATTGATTCAGGTGCAAGAATCACAATCATAGTGATAAGTATAAAGAATGCTGGGTGCAAGAGAAACTGCTGCCTCCAGATAGTAAATGCATTTGAAGGCAGCAGAATAAATCTGCAGGGGTATTTTTAGAGTGATATTTCATTTAAAAATAAAACTCTTCATGGCAAAGTATATAGTGCACGTAAAGGTATAAATGTTTTAGAATGGTGGCATCAGGCTGAGTTAGGAATATTAATTAAACCTGAAAATAAGAATCTGTATCTTTTGTAAAATCTGTTTTAGATCGCACACATCGGAAACAAAAATGGGTTTATAAAATATTTTTCTCACAGCATTAAAGTAAAGGAGGGAGAAATTCTGGTGAAGCACAAACTACGCAATGTACCACATAACATTAGAAATGAATCGGCTCAAATGTTAAAAGCTATGCAGGAGGAAGGGATCATTGAAAGAGTTGATGCTGCACTATAGTTATCAACCATTGTTCTTGTAAAAAAGAAAACAGGCAATTTATGCCTGTGTAAAGATTTATGATCACTAAATAATGCCATACGGGTTGAGAATTTTCCTGTACCACGTAAAGATGATTTGATCATATCAGTAGGTCAGTCAAAATGGTTTTAGAAGTTGGATTTGCGAGCAGCGTACCATGAGGTAGTTTTAGATTAACAATCATGTCATTTAACAGTATTTGTTACACCTGATGGTATTTTACAATTTTGTCGCATACCATTCGGACTGGCCTCAGCGGCATCTGTATTTCAAAAAGTAATACATACGATTTTGAAAGAAATACCCAATATAGTTTGTATTTCAAGATGATATTCTTGTACATACTGGCACTGAGGATAAACACAATGATTTAGTAGAAAAGGTTTAATCGACGTTACAAGAGAATGGAGTAAGTCTTAGAGAAGACAAATGCATATTTGGAGTAAATGAAATTGAATACTTAGGACACATTACTTTAAAAGATGGAGTGAAACCTAAACCTAGCGTAGTAGAAGGAATTTTAAATGCTCCTTGCCCCATTTGTCATGCTTGCTCTGCTCCACATTACACGGGTGAGCGGGGGGGGGGCGAAGCCACATACGGATAAAAGAGTCGGTCTGCAGCATAAGCGCGCTTTGCGTTCAGTTACAGATACGCCCTGCCTAGCCATGCCCCCTTACTGACGTACCTGATTTTTCTCTCCGTCCTTTTGCTGGACGGGGGTTCTTGGCTCCTTTGCTTGTCGAGCCATTGAGTTCTTCACCCGGGTTTCCTGACGTGTTCTGTTTCCGGGTCTGGGCTCTGCTGGGCTCCTCTTCCGGATCTCTGTCGGGTTCCACGTTTCCAGCTAAGGTAAGGTTTATGTCCCCTGGATTTCTTCTTCACCTGCTGTTTCACCATCTCGTGCAGCCTGAAAGGTATTCAAAAAGGATAAATACGCACTTTAAAGAATGCTCGTTGTTTCCCTGACATGACAGTGGGGTAATACAATGGATGTTAAGTTATGTATGGTTGTACTTATCTGGAGCTTTTTTTTCCACGGTGAGTGGAGATCTAGTTATCTTTTTTGTGTATGACAACTCTTGTTGACTTAAAATCAAAACATATATATATGTATGTAGTATTTTCCTGACATTACATGGAGACGTATAAACACCAGCTCCTACACCCTTTTGTGTATTTATTTTTACTTATTTATTTCATCTGAACTAGGGGAATATGTTTTTTAGTTTTCTCCTGGTATATATTGGATGTGGACTTTGGGCCTAATTGGATTGTTACACACTATATGTAAAGGTTAGTGATATTCCTTATCCTCACATATTTAGAGTACAGTTATATTAGGCACATTATCTAACACTTACTTTCTGTCCCTTGATATATTACTCTATATCTGTTTCCTGTTTTTCTATTTATGATTCCCAAATGGAAGGGGGATGAGGTAGTTACATAGAGAGTGTTACATGGCAGATATAGGTAAAAGGCCTCCATAAATAGGTAAATAGGATAACTCTTGTATTTTATTTTAACTAGGAGGTGTATCCATCCAGCCCCTACCAAAAGCCATGTAAGAAGTTCCACCGTGGCTCACCTCCTTTTCCCCTTCCTTGTTTTGTTTCCCCTCTTCCCCCATCCCCACCTTGTTGGCTTTGACTATGTTGGGCTGACTCTGGTGGGTGTGACAAGTTGGGATCCAGCATCAGGCTTGCATCCCATTCCTGCGGAAACCTCCAGGTGAGACTTGAGGAATGCAAAGCCCACAATAAATTTCTGCCTGGGCGAGGTGGAAGAATGTCAGATCACTTTAGCTGATGGAGCCCATATGATAGGGAACTTGCAAAATAAAACTCAAGCCCTGACACTTAGGGGAGATGACTTACATCAGCCCTCCCTGCCAGCATCCTTGGCGGACGCAGCAACAGGGACCCATGGTAATCTGTTCTCGTCCCTACCCTCCTCCTCCAGTTAACGTTCCTCCTGTGTATCACATAACTACTCCATCTTCTATACCAGTGATACTCAATATACGGCCAGGGGGCCGCTTGTGGGCCTCTTCACCTTTACATGCTGCCCACCTGGTGAACAGCAGCACTTGCTGTTGTATAGTTGCTGAGCACTAACATTTAGAAACAAATGTTAAATAAACGAGCATGCATTTATTAACCTGCAAATAAATGCTTGCCTGTTTATTTAACATTTTTTTAGACATCCTCACACACTCCCTGACCCACCCAGACCCCATACCGCCACCCTGCTGGCATCAGTGCGGCCCAAGGTCACACCACAGACTGTACTTTGTGGCCCCTGGGCGAAATGATCGGCGCGGGTGGGCCGTCCAAGCCGAGGGGTCCGAGGCTGTAGCTGCTGTTGGCGGTTCATCGGAGATGACGGACGGCGAGGGAGACATTCGGCAGCAGGTATCGGTGGTAAACAACGGTGATGATGTTTACGGGCTGGAGCCCAATGGGATTAGTACAGACAGCCACGGCACTTCTCGGGTGGGCGGACCTATCCTGAATTTCCTCAGATCTGGCGGAGCCTCGGCCCTCCTGCGTGCTATCGGCTTAGAGCCATCTACCCCGGGCTCCCAATTAGCTGATGCACTGAAAGCTGCAATCGAGTGCGGAATGGGGCAGCTAGACCGCTCCGTTACTAACACTACCACGGCGACGGAATTGACGACTGCTCCTTCTACAGGCGAACAATTCATGGAGGGCGAGCGAGACAAGGAGGGAAGGGTCGGTGGGTGGTTTGGAAGGGAAACTTGTCAAGGTTAAGTTTGCTTTGAATGTTGGGGGGGGGAAAGAAAACTGCCAAAAACTTTTCAAAACAGAGACAGAAGGACATGTTAGGACATGTTAGGAGGGTGCTGCACTTTCAAGGCGGGTTTAATTGGTTGATTATTATATTCAATTATGTCTAAAGTACAAGTAAAATTAATGAGCTGGAACGTGGCTGGCTTGAATTCTCCTTCGAAGAGGCGACTGGTATAGGAAGAAATAAAAGCTTATAAACCACAGATCATCGGGTTAGCTGAGACTCACTTGGCTTTTAAAGATCGTGGTCTACATAAGAAAATGGGGTTCGATATGATTATCTGTTCTACACAATCTGTCTCAATACGAGGAGTTGCTATTCTTAAGGCTAGAGCATTTAAAGCCCTGACTCTTCGCACATTAGGTGATAATAAGGGTAGGTGGGCAATCGCACAACTTTTGATACATGGCAAAAAATTAACGATTTGCATGATTTACGGCCCTAATAATGACTGTCCTGAGGTTATTTCCTTTTTATGCTCTGAGTTGTTGGAGTGGGAAGGTGAACTTGTTGTCATGGGGGATTTTAATTGTATACTGAATCAAAGCTTGGATACCACTAATACTTTGGGTCGGTCTAGAATGCTACAGACAAGAGCAGCCATAAGGGATTTAATGCACATCCACCAGTTGGTAGATATATGGCGGGCGGTTTATCCAGCAACCCCTGGTTACAATCTTTTTTCCAACCCACATAGGCATTACTCAAGGATCGATATGGTATTTGCTAATCAGTCTAGAATTAAAGAATCTTGTATAGAGGTATGCCAGAAAATAACTTCAGACCATAATCCCTTATTATTCACTATTCAATACGAGGCTGGTGTGAGAGGGCCTATAAGGGCTTTCTAATTTCCCGAATATTTACTGAAGGACTCAGACTATGTCCAGCGGATGCAGGGATTACTTGTAGAGTTTATGAACAACAATTCTTTAACTGCGCCTTGGGCAATAGTCTGGGATTGTCTTAAAGCTTATGTTAGAGGTGCCACTCAACAATATTTGTTTGAACAGAATAGGGAAAAATCCAGGAAGTCCGAGTCCGAACGAAGGGAATATTCCGACTTAGAGCGATCACATGCTAACGCTATTCTTAAAAAGGACTCGGGCGAAATTGAGATCTACCAGCAGCTATTATTGGTTAGGGCTAGATTGAGCCGTAAGCTAAAGGAGAAAGTGGAGAATTAGTATTTTAAATTCAGAACTTAACAGTATGAGTACGGGAGAGATTTGGGCGTGTCCTAGCATACCAGCTGGCCGACCAGCGGGCTAATACACATATTATGAGTATTAAGGGAAGTGATGGCCCAATTTATAATCAGACGACGGACATATTGGAACAATTCAGACAATTCTGTACTGACCTTTATAGTGATAACTTATTTTTTAATCAGCACATAGCTGCGGATTACATTCGGGATTGTGAAATGATCCCATTAGAGTCACGTATAACGGCAATAATGGATAGGGACGTGGGTATAGAGGAGATACGGGCTGCTACTAGGGCCCTTCCCTTAGGAAAAGCAGTGGGAGAGGACACCATTCCCCTTGTGTTTTATAGGACTTTCGGGGAGATCCTCGATCCAGTTTTTTTTAAGCTGGTTAACGGTATATTGGAAGGTGGGGCAGCACCACCCTCTTGGAAATCGACTAATATAGACGTTTTTCTTAAAAAAAGGAAAACCGTTAGAGGAAAGAGGCTCCTATCGCCCGATTTCTCTCATTAATCACGATGCTAAGATCTTTTCCAAAGTTCTTTCCTCGAGATTAGCACCGTTTATACATTTAATGGTATCGGATCAACAACACGGCTTTATTCCTGGGCGGGACACTACGACACATATTAACACTGCAATTGCCGCTTTTGACGTTGCCTGTCAGATGGGGGGTAAAATATCTATGATGCTGCTTGACGCTGAGAAGGCCTTCGACCGGGTTACCTGGGGGTCTCTATGGTTAATTATGGTAGAAGCAGGGCTCGGTCAGAGGTTCGTCACTGCAGTTCAGGAATTATATACAAACTCCATGGCAACAATTAGGCTCAATGGCTTAACCTCATCTCCCTTTAGTATTCAGAGGGGCACGAGGCAGGGGTGTCCCTTATCGCCACTCCTGTTTGCGATCTACATTGAGCCTTTTATCCGTCATTTACTACAAAACTCTCAAGTATTATTCCTGTGACATTCAACAATGTATCTCTCAAAGTAACCGCTTACGCGGACGATATCGTGGTTTATACGACTAATCCTATTGAGGCAATGGCGGAAACGATTACGGCGGCTCGTTGCTTTGGGGCTTTTTCAGGGTACAAGCTTAACACTAGTAAAACTCAAATAATAACTAATTCTGAAATTACTCATGATACTCTTCTTTTAGGTGTTACTCAAACAGCTACATATCTGGGGGTTAACCTCAGCAGTCAGACTAATAAAATAGTAAAACTTAATTACGAACCCTTGTTTAAGAGAGTTGCTTCCGATCTGCGTAAATGGCACCAACTACCTCTTACAATTTGGGGGAGATGTAATATCGTAAAGATGAACATCCTGCCAAAATTTCTATATTTTTTCAGGGCTATCCCACTGAGGGTCCCCTTTAATTTTTTCAAAAGACTTGATAGTATTATTGGCAGTTTTATCTGGGTTATAAAAGGGCTAGACGCTCCATTTATTCTTTGAAACTCCCTTATGAGAGAGGAGGCTTTGGACTCCCAGACTTTAAGTTATACTTTTGGGCAGCCTTCGCTAGTTAGCTACAGAGCCTACTCCAAGGGTCTGGTATATCTCAAGTTTGGTTAGCATACCAGCTGGCGTGTGGGCTGGAGTATAGGTTTATAGTTTGCAAGATGTCTGACCCAAATTACTTTAAGCGGGTTCGTTTTAAGATAGTAGGACAAGCCGTCCGGATCTGGCACGATATTGTGTGTGCTTATAACATACCCGAACTTCACAAACTTACGTATTTAGCGGGTAACCCTCGATTGGGAGCCCTTTTTGACGACTCGGTCTGGAGAAACTGGCAGCGTAGTGGAATTACTCAATTAGGGCAACTATACGACTCGGACGGTTTCAGATCTTTTACTTCTCTTAGAAGCGAATTTGGAGTTCCGCATAACTCATTTTAAAATTTTTTGCAAATACGGGATTTTCTCATTAATGGAAAAGGCTTAGTCGCACTTAGCGGAATTAGTAAGGCTACTTGCTCACTATTACAAGCAACTGGCAGGGGCTGCATAGGGAAGATTTATAAGAATCTCTTGATGGAATTAAGGGATGATGGTGGTCAGGTTATAGTTAAACTAAATCGATTTTTTGTGATTGCTGTGGGAAAAGAAGATTTACATAATTCATTGGCCACTATTAACAAAGCAGTTACCTCTATAAATCTAAAACTCCAACAACATTGAACGCTGTTTCTTCTTTATTACACGCCCGAAGTCATTTCAAAATGGGCAACGAATAATTTGTCACCTAAGACATATTGCCCTAAATGTTTACTATACGCAGCCGACATTAGAAATATGTTTATTACCTGTCCGAAATTGAATACATACTGGGTTCAGGTAACTGAGGAACTGTGTAAATGGGCAGGCAGGAACATTGTTATCTCTGAAAAAGAGATACTAATGGGCCTAATAGACAATTCCGGCCTAATATCTAACGCCCTTTTTTCTATCATCGTGGCTTGTTGCTGTCTAGGTATTGCAAGGGTTTGGATTGACACGAAATGCCCGACACTCATGGAGATGCGACTAATATTGAGAGGGGTTTATGAGATGGAATTAGCTCTCGCTAAAGCCAGGGGTTTTTATTCTTGTGTTAAATTTGAACGCATTTGGTCTAGCCTTCATTGGGAATAACCAAACATTGATGTAAAAATTTTATTTTATGTTATTATTGGATTTGTACTTTATTTTGTGACTGATGCTCATTTTCCCTCATGACCTTCTTAGTCTGTGGAAACTACTGTTTTCTTTGTTTTTCTTTTTCCTTCTTGGCAAAATAAAATTTATTTAAAAGAACAAAATTTTTAAAAAGGATTTATTCATCCTTCCAGGTCACCTGCTTCCTCTCCCCTCTCCTTTATCCCCAAATCATTACTAGATCAAGTGAAGGAAGCTACTATCTTTATTAAACTGGATCGAAGGGGGGCTTACCATTTAGTGAGGGTACAAGAAGAGGGTGATGAATGGAAGGCGGCTTTTTGTACAAAATTCATACTTTATGAGTATTTGGTAATGCCTTTTGGCCTTTGTAATGCTCCTGCCACGTTCCAATTTTTTTTATCAACGAAGCCTTGAGAGATGTGTTGGATGTTAGTGTCATTCCATACATAGATGACATTTTGATATATTCTTCTACCATTGTAAAACATACAGGACATGTAAAAACTATGTTAGAACGTCTAAGGGAGAACAATCTCTATGTCAAATTGGATAAGTGTGAATTCCTCACTACTAAAGTCACCTTCCTGGGTTTTGTGTTGTTACCAGAAGGGGTAACAATGGATCCGCAAAAAATTGTGGTTATCAGAAACTGGCCATCCCCTTGTACTGTAAAGGGAGTACAGAGCTTTCTTGGGTTCGCCAATTTTTATAGGCATTTCATAGATAATTTTGCATCTCTGGCTTCTCCCACCACAAGACTCCTGAAAAAGGGGGAACCTTTTTGTTGGACACCAACTGCGGAAGAAGCATTCACTGAACTAAAGACCGCTTTTGTTACCGCTCCCATCTTAAAGTAACCTGATTCTTCTCAAACATTCATAGTTAAAGCTGATGCATCCCACGTAGCTATTTGGGGCATTTTATCACAGAGAGACAAACAAACAGGCCAGTTACACACTGTTAGTTTTTATCCACATAAGTTAACTTCCACCGAACATAACTATTCTATAGGTGACAGAGAATTGTAAGCTATAAACGAACCTTTGAGGAATGGCATCAATACCCGTTAGGGGCTTTGCATACAGTTACAGTCCTTACAGACCATAGAAACCTACAATTCTTAAAAGCAGTCAGAGCCCTATCTATGCGGCAATTGCATTGGACACACTATTTAAGTAATTTCGACTATGTAATACCGTTCCAAAGAGGCAAGAAACATGGAAAAGCAGACTCCTTATTGCGTTATGGCTATAATGAAACGGAAGCCTTGAATACTCAAGATCCACCCCTTACCATAAATACAAAGCGAATCCAGGGGGCCATATGTTCAGAGAAGACCTTGCTATAGGAAGTGCTTCACGCAGAAGATACCCAAGAGATGAAGGACCTACAACATAAAAATGTGGGTGTAAAGTACAGGACCTCATGTATGTTCAAGGAGGAATTGTGCTACCTACCAAATCCTTACAACAGCAGTTGCTTAACTGGTGTCATTCTCATATCTTAGCTGGACATCCAGGGTACAAGAAAACTCAAAAGAACTTTCTGGTGGCCCACTATGGTTCAGGATACTCAACTGTACATTCAACAGTGTCATGTCTGTGTCCAAAGTAAGAGCTCACATCAGGTCCTGGCGGGGTATTGACTCCTGTGCCAACACCCCCTATGCCATGGCATTCTGTTTCCATGGATTTTATTGTTGAGCTTCAACAAACTATACAAGGATAAACTGTCATTCTGGTTGTTGTCGATAGGCTGATAAAAATATTGCATTTCTTACCTCAGAAAAGTCTGCCTGGCTCTAAAGAACTAGCTATAATTTTTCTTCAGCATGTACCCATCTGTCATTGTATCTGACTGAGGTCCCTAATTTGTGTCTAGGTTTTGGAAGGGGTTAGGATCCCTATTACAAATAGATGTGAAACTCCCCTTGGAACATCCTCCGCAGACAGATTGGCAAACGGAGAGGGTAAACCAATGTCTCAAACAATACTTAAGATGTCAGCTATTTCACTCTTCTGAGGAATGGCATACCTTTCTTTAGGCAGCTGAATTTTCACATAATATTGGGGGACACCCTTCTACAGGCTATTCTCCTTTCTTCTGTAATTTTGGTTTCCATCATTGTTTTTTGCTTCCCTCTCCTTCCGTTACATCATCTCCTGCAGGAGTAGAGTTTGTGAACCACCTTCACGAAACACATAAAACTGCCAAACTAAACCTAAACAAAGTCAAAAGCAGATATAAGGAAAGTGTGGATCTACATCGCCGACCATCTCCTGATTTTGCTCTTGGTGACAGAGTATGCTTGTCCACACAAAACATCGTTGTAAAAGGAACAAGAAAATTTAAGCCACGTTTAATCGGACCAGATGCCATCTCAAAGTTAGTTAACCCTGTTGCCATGAAAATCAACCTACCTGCTTCTTTGAAAATCCAGTCAGTTTTTCACGTTTTATTACTTAAACCGGTGGTTGCAGGCACTGATGTACCTGTCCAACCTCCTCCTGTATTGATAGGCGATGAGCGTAAATACAAAGTGGGCGCTTGTGGACTACCATAGCGTGAGACGCAGATTTCAATATTTGATACATTGGATGGGGTATGGGCCTGAAGATTGTAGCTGGGAACCTACCGGTCATGCCCATGCCCCTAGGTTATTGCGGTTGTTTCACAGACACTATCCTGATAAGCCCAGACCAGTGGGTAAGGTTCTGGGGGGGTGTACTGTCATGCTCACTCCGCTCTGTTCCACATCACATGGGTGAGTGGGGGTGGAGCCAAGCGAGAATAAAAGCGGCAGTCTGTAGCATGAGCGCGTTTTGCATTCAGTTACATATATGCCCTGCCTCCCCATGCCCCCTGTTAGAAATGGGAGTCTCTAGTTGGCAGAGGTAGGTACCTTGGTCCAAATAGGGACCCTTGCTTCTAGTCAGGGTAAGGGGGATACACTTAAAAAAAACCTGCTCACCCCCTTGGTAGCTTGGCACGAGCAGGCAGGCTTATCTCAGAGGCAGTGTGTAAAGCATTTGTAAACACATACAGTAATACAGTGCAAACACTACAAATGAACACCACACCGGTTTAGAAAAATAGTAAATCTTTATCTAAACCAACAAGACCAAATAAGATAAAAATCCAACATACAATACTCTTGAAAAATATGACTTCTGTAAAATAACCTTTAAATTGCAGGAAAATCAATAAAACACAGTTCCTCCGACGCGGTAGCTCCTCCTGGGGCTACCACAATACTGGAAACTACAGAGTCTAACAATTCCAGCCAACCGCATCGATACGGGTCAGCTAAAGCGTCGACAGACTCGGACACAGTACCTTTCTTGTTGCGACCAGCACATCGGTGCGAGTCGGTCAGGGCAAATGTCGCGCTCGGGTTGTGAAACGGAGCATTGCGGCAGACGATGTCCTCACGATTCGGTGCAGGCAGCGGCTCGTTGATGGAGTCGGTGAGACCAGGGCTTGCGTTGAAGGGTGAGACGATGCTTGCTGCAGTGCTGGCATGTCACGGGGCGGCGACAGAGCTGGTCGATGTTCGGGTGCGGCAGCGACAGAGTCGGTGACGTCCTTACAACGTGTAGCAAAGCGTTGTGGAGTGCGGTGCCCACAGGATGCGGTTCAAGCAGCAGCTCGTTGACGGAGTTGGTGAGACCAGGGTTGCGTTGCGAAGCGTGGCATTGCTCTCGGCGGTGCTTTCAGGACACGGAGTCCTGCGACAGATTCGATGACAGAGTTGGTTATCCTATTTTCTTCTGCGGAGGCGGTGCCCACAGACACGGTGAGGCCTTTGCTGTTCCTGAAACCTCTAGAACAGGGGGCAAGCTCAATTTAAGCCCTTGGAGTTCTTTTCTTCAAGCAGGGGACAAAGCAAGCAGCAAAATCCTTTTCTCCTTTCCTTGGCAGCAAGTAACCACTGCAGGCCAACCCCAGATTCCTAGGATGAGGTATTCCTCCTCGGCTTCTCCGGCTCTTTTCCTTGGCTAAGGTTCCTCTTGATTTTCCAGAAGTGATCTAAAAGACCGGAGTCTGGGCCCCTCTTTTTATATGTGGAGAGGAGTTGGCCTAACGGCTAGGGTGCTCGACCTCGGACCTGGGGAACTGGGTTCGAGTCTCGGTAGTGACGCTAAAACATCCTGTGATTCTGGGCAAATCACTTAATCTCCCTGTGCCTAACAAAAAATGAATGTGTGTCCTCATGTAACGTAAACTGGTGCTATGTAAAGCGCTCTGATACCTGATTGGATTCGGGTCAATTTCGCAATATATAAAACTCTGCAAAAAAAATATATATATATGTAATCACTGATTGGTAACTGTTCCTAAACAAAGAGCCATAACCAACTTGGTTACATAGAAGAGAATAAAAAGGAAGAAGGTCTCTATATGTGGTTCCCAATTGATGAAGGTTGGGGGAATTTCTCCTTTAGAAATTAGTGCCCTCACACACTCTTTCGAGTGTCATGCTTCATCATCAGGCATTGCTCCTTGTGGGGGTGGCGCTGCCGTCCTCCATGGGCCTCGTGAGAGGTCACTTTGTCGGAGATCTTTTAGGAGTCGCCGCAGTTGTGTATGTGTACACATGTAAGTAGATTTATTTGGGGTTTCTCCTTGACTTCCAACAGTGCTTCCCTGTGGTTATTCCTAGCTCGTTTGTGTGCTTTTCGTATTGTGCTCTGGGGGTAGTTGCATGCCGACAGGTTGTTCGACAGAATAGAAGATTGTTTTTCAAATTTGCATATGGTATTGCAATTACAGCGAAGGCGTAAAAATTGCCCCACTGGGAGATTGTCCCTGAGTGCCTTGGGATGGTGACTCTGATACATCAGGAGACTGTTGCGGTCATTGGTTTTTTGTAGTTTGTGGTTAGCAAAGTCCCTTCTTGTAGGGTAATCCAGAGATCCAGGAGGACGACGTTCTTTTTTTATATTGTCCCTGTGAATTTCTAAAAGGGGTCAAGGGTGTTCAGCCATTCACAAAATGTAGTGCATAGGTATCCATCTCCTCACCAGAAGAGTAAAATGTCTTCGATGTAGCGTCGCCACACCATAATGCTCTCTCTGTAGGGGTTGGTTTCACCCAGAATTAACTTGTCTTCAAAGATGGCTATGTACATACAGGCGAGACTCGGCACGAATGTGCTCCCCATGCTGGTCCCTTGGATTTGGTGATATAGTTGTTTTTTAAAAGCAAAAAAAGTTTTCTTTGAGGGCCACGTCTACACATTCGCAGATAAAGGGGACTGGTGTTTCGTATGGTCACGGGTCAATACTCTGTAGCATGGCCTCCATTACTTCCAGTGTAGCATCCTGGGGAATATTCGCATAGAGTGCTTTGACTTCCAACGTGGCCAAAAGAGTGATCATTCCTGGTTCATTGAAATTCTCGATTAGGTTGAGGACCTCTGTTGTATCCCTTAAGTAAGTTGGAGTTTGCGTGACTATGGGACGTAGAAAAAAATCACAGAACTTACTCAGTGGCTCGAGCAATGAGTCAATGCCTGACACTATCGGGTGTCCTGGGGGAGGGTTAGTCCCTTTGTGTATTTTCGGTAGAGTGTAGTAGTATGGAATCCTGGGGTTTTCATTAATCAAAAATGCTGCTTCCTGGGATATTATCCAATCCTCGCTTTCAGCTTCTGTGACTAGGCTTCTGATCTTCATGGTTAGTCTCGCTGTCGGGTCTTCCTCAATGGGGAGGTAGTATTTGGTGGCTGTGAACGGGCGATGGCATTCCGCATCATATGTGCCTATGTCCTGAATCACGATGGCACCGCTTTTATCGGCTGGTTTGAGGATAATTGATGCGCATTCCGTGATGCCTTTCAGAAGTGTCCTTTCTTTCGACAAGTTGTCAAAAGTGCGTCGGTGTGTAAGGTTCGTGATATCCTTCAGGACAGCCTGCTCGAATGTGGGCAATTCGTTTGGAGTCATCGCTGCCGTGGGTGTGAACTTGGATTTCTTTTTCAGCCCGGTGCCGGTGGCAGGGGTCTCTGGTTTATCCTGAAAGAAGGCCTTCAATCTCACCTTCCTGAAGAACTAATGGCATTCCTGATGCAGTCTGAATGATTCCTCACAGGGTGTCGGGACGAACCCTAATCCCTTCTCCAAGAGGTTGGATTCTTCCCTGGAGAGCGACCTGGAGGACAAGTTGACAACTAATGTTTCGGCCTGACGTCTTGCTCCTCAGGGTCATTTGCTCTGGCTCCTGCCAGTGCACATTTCTTGATCCGTTTTTCCGTCTTCCTCTGCCCCTTCCTGTGTTGTGAAAAGGGAGGTTCGGAAATTGCTGATATTGTGGTATCTGTAGCTGGTGTCCCGATGATGTGTTCCACATTGGTTGGTGACCCATCTATTGACCCACGTATGGTTGTTGTTGGAATGGGTGGGGAGGGAAATTATGAAACAGTGGTGGTGGTGGTTGTCTCCAAGACCCACTGGATGGTAGTGTATAATTTCTCCCCTCAAAGCTGGAGTCGCTACTCAGCAACCCCGATCTTCTGGAGTTGTTACTGTTCATCTCTTCTGAGGATGTGTCATGGCTTTGAAAGACACAGTCCTCTTTTGTGTACGGGTACACCATCTCCTGGTCAAATTTTTTGACATTTTTTTGAAGTTTAGTTATCTTTTGCTTGGTCAAGAAGTCTCTGTGTTCGGTCATTTCTTCGTTAATCTCTGCCAGACGTGTCTTAAATGCTGTGATTGAGATCCCCGCTTTCAGTCCTGTTTCTGCTAAGGTGATTTGAATTAGGGGATCGTCTGAGAGACGTTTGGCCGTGTTGATTATAAGTACAAGCCAGTCTCATGTGCATTTCCACGCTATGTTTGACCACTCTCTTCTGAATGTTAAATCTTCTCAGAAGATCCGAGGTGTCAGTGTCACTAATAGACCATTCGGTGCTATTTGTGCACTTAGATATTCAGTAATTATCGCGCTGTGCAGAGCTGTCTTAATCTGTAATTTTCTCCAAGCCAGTAAGGCTTTCCAATCATCATTCTTGCTCCCTGATGCTGCGCTTCCATCTCCAGCGAGCACTGATGGTGCCCTTAGTATTTCTGCCACTGTGTCATCGTCGAAGCTTAAGCCAGCATTATCCATTGTTGTATAGTGAATGGGTGCTTTTGTTGTGTTTGGGATCTTTAGACCTCTAGCTCCTCTGAGAGCATGTACATTTTGTGAGAAAAAAACGAGGAAAGATGGAATTGTACTGTCCCATGACTAGCTGCCATACTAAGTCACAAAACACTCAAGAAGGGGGGACAGGGAGCGTTTAGAAAAAATAGGT
This sequence comes from Triturus cristatus, assembly GCF_964204655.1. Taxonomy (NCBI): domain Eukaryota; kingdom Metazoa; phylum Chordata; class Amphibia; order Caudata; family Salamandridae; genus Triturus; species Triturus cristatus. The sequence goes on from NC_140582.1 coordinate 100,414,170, forward strand.
CCGGTACCATTGCTCCCAAGAACTAACATGTAATCACTGGTTGGTAGCTGTTCCTAAACATAGAGCCATAACCAACTTGGTTACGTAGAAGAAAATGAAAAGGAAGAAGGTCTCTATATGTGGTTCCAAATTGATGAAGGTGGGGGAATTTCTCCTTTAGAATTTAGTGTCCTCACACACTCTTGCGAGTGTCATGCTTCATCATCGAGCGTTGCTCCTCATGGGGGTGGCGCTGCTGTCCTCCACTGTCTTTTCATTCAAACAAACACAGAACTTCAAGGACCTCTTGGTCCATACACAACCTAAACCATCCATCAATACTCAACCTACCTTGTGGGCACTGCCACCTGTTGAGGAACACCACTCGTGCGGGTCATGCTCCTTATGTCCACTGACTGGCGCATCGAACAAATCGACCAGGGTCTGGCCAGACCATGGGTCCAAAAAAGACATACAAACTGCAATACAAAAAAAATGCATATATCTAATCAGATGCCTGTGCCACAAGCTATACGTGGGGATGACAACAAGACCTGTAAATCTTTGCATAGGGGAACACAAGAGCACCATAGGATGCAAGAAGACCAGCACAAAGCTACTAAGTCACTTCCTAGAGATGAACCATGCCCCAAATAACCTGAAATGGACCATTATTCAAATCCAATCCCAATTGGACCCCCACCACTTTGTTTAGGCAAGAACAACGCTGGGTGTTCCGATTGAAATGTAATACACTGGGATTGAACGATGATATACCGTGGGCAGAACTTGTCACCTAAAACACCGAAGGAAGTTAGCAAACACTAACTACACAAAGACTGACTATCCCTATAACGGCTATTGAGGGTTACCTAACCACCCAGAAAATACTCCCGTCATAGCACACTGTATTGTGATCCATTATGGGATGAGGTAATGGTATTCCAAAGTTCGGGCTCCATATTCTCTAAACACATATTGGTGACATGGGGTGATATGAGACCTCTGTACATGATTACCACATATCACTGATTGTTTCAGTACATCCGACATGTATGTCGTAGTAGAGCCACAATATATATACATCTATAGTCGCCTAAGGAGGTCGAGTGATAATGACATGTACAACTTGAGTGATTCTCAGTTCGCATTTCTAATCTACTAAATCTCTACCGTAAAACATGACATTGGTCTTACACACACCATCTGCATGGCAATGTAAAAATGACATTATGTATGTTAGCTTAGTACGACACATTCACTTTACACCAATGATGACATACAGGATATTGGTGAGATAACAAACCATTCCAATATGGCCGCCCCATTCTGCGCAGTCCACGAGTCAGCACTGTGCCACAGCTGTCTCTCCTCAGCATGTTCAACTTAAGTGAATTCCGTTTTGACATTTCAAATCAGTTAAATCGGCATTGTAAAACATGAAATTGGAATAACACGCACCATCTGCAATGCGATGTCAAAACAATAGTGTGTGTGTGTCAGTCCATTACCACACATGCACACAACACTAATGACGACATACAGGCTGTTTGGTGACAAAACATACCATTCCAACATGGTCGCCGTATCCAGCATAGTCCACGAGTCAGCGCTGAGCCACAGTTTTTCTCCCCTCAGCACACGCCCCCAGTTGGAACCACGTCATTTTCGCCCACACGCATTCTAAACCGGGTGGACGCCTCCTTTCATTTCTCCGGCGTCCATCCAGCGGCAGGGCAGGTATCGGGCCATAACGAAGGGGCTTACTTGTGAGTATTACCTTGCTGTCTTTCACTGACAAAACAAGTAAGTCCATCACGCTTTGGGTTTATTATCGCATTATTATCCTACAGGTATCCCCCCTCGAGACCGCGGGGATTTGTTGAGGAGGCACTCCATTCTTTGTGAAGGGGTAACCAGTATGAATGTTTTATATGAGTTTGTGCGTTTCACAGATCTGATGCTTCACGTAACTTTAGAGTGTGCTGCACAACCAAATAATGGTAATGGACTGCCTTGGCGCTACGTGGCAGCTATGCCCCTGTTTTCGTCTCACTCATGGAGTGCGCTTTGCATACACTAGCACTGGTGGCCACCATGATGTAAACAAGTGTGTTTTGAATTACTCACTCGGTAAAAACACGACGTACACAGCCATCACAAGGCCAGTGTATGAGACCTCCCCACCGACCATAGATAAAGACAATAGATGCTGTGATACGAGCACATGTGGCAGTAAGATAATGTCAAGGGCACTTGTCCCACAAATTGCCACAGCAAGATGCATGGTGTAATTCAGACGCAGCTGCTGAAATTAAGTTAATTGAGGATTCTTATTCACTATGACTTATGTTTGTCTCTATATGTTTGTCTTCTATTCCTGTTGTTGTTTCTCTCCACCAGGTTATAACAGGAACACGAATAAGATGTTCTCATGAGCGCAATGACGCACTCACACCTGAATAGAGGTATCATAGGAATATAGGGTGTTGTTTCCCTGCTCCTATTTTTACTCACAATTTCACATTGCACGGTCCTGTCGAAGCGTACCAGGATTCATTAGGGACCTATTTCACAGCAATAAACATGTTGGCCAATTTTCACATTCACAAACACACATGGGAACTGAGAGCAGCAGAGTAATACCCTGACCTCTACGATATTTGTTAGTAGAGGTGCTCCATCTCCCCTGTATAATTCTTTTAATCTTACCTCCCGGACCTACGAATAAAAATTGACCTCAGGGTACCATTGAAGTAATTTTAACACACTTGCACTAACCCTTTTTAGGCCCACACTCCCACATGCACAACTGCGGCATCTCCTAAAAGATCTCTGACAAAGAGCCCTCTAGCGGGGCCCGCGGAGGATAGCAGCGCCACTCCCACGAGGAGCAACGCCCGATGATAAAGCATGACACTCGCAAGAGTGTGTGAGGGCACTAATTTCTAAAGGAGAAATTCCCCCACCATCATCAATTGGGAATCACATATAGAGACCTTCTTCCTTTTCATTCTCTTCTACGTAACCAAGTTGGTTATGGCTCTTTGTTTAGGAACTGTTACCAATCAGTGATTACATGTTAGTTCTTGGGAGCAATGGTACTGGAACTATTTTTTCTAAACGCTCTGTCCCCCCTTCTTGAGTGTTTTGTGCCCCTCTTTTTATACATACAAATCTGTTGACTCTGAAGGCAGAGATTGTCTGTACCCAGCCAAAAACAGTTCTGTCCTCACTGGTGAAGCTTCCAGGCACGGGGTGGAGAGAGCATTGTTGAAGGCAGACCAGGCCCATTCAGGTGAAAAGAAATCTCCTCCCCCTACTCTAAATGCAGCCCATCCACTGTCATCCAAAAGCCGGACATGAAATACACAACCTAGCAGAGGCACACTGGATGGATAGGCAAGAAAATACCTACTTTTTAAAAGTGGTATTTTCAAACACAGAATGTAAAAATCACCCTCACTAAAAGATGCATTTTAACATTCTGAGTTCAGGCATACTAAACTTTATTTTTCTACCTTTTTCCCAGGGCTAGTTATTTTTATAAGATGTTATATACTACTCCCCGTTCTGCCCTATGGGAACAGGTAGCCTTGCCATAGTGAAAAACGAAATTGGCAGTATTTCACTATCAGGACATGCCACTCACATCAGGGCATGTCCTACCATTCACATACAATGCACTCTGCCCATAGGGATACCTGCGGCCTACGTTAGGGGTGACTAATATGTAGATAAGGGAAGGTTTAGGGACTGGCAAGTGTGTGCACTTGCCAAGTCGACATGGCAGTCCCAGACTGCACACAGGCTCTGCAATGGCAGGCCACAGTCACATTTTACAGACTGCTTCTGTGGGTGTCACAATCAGTACTGCTGCCCACCAGCAGCCTTTGATTTACAGGCCCTGGGCACACAAATGCACTATACTAGGGTCTAACAAGTAAATCAAATATGCCAAGCATGGAATCTTTAACCCATAACAACAATTTACAAAGGGAGCACTTGCACTTTGGCACTGAACAGCCATGGCAAAGTGCCCAAAGCATCTAGACCAGCAAAAAAGAGTCCAACACACAGCAAAAACACAGGAGGCAAAGGTAAAAATGCTTGGGAGACCCACGCCAATGGTGCCAGGTCCAACACACCCTTACTGACTTACCTAATTTCTCTCTCCGTCCTTTTGCTGGACCGGGGATCTTGGCTCCTTTGCTTGTCAGTCCATTGAGTTCTTCACCTGGGTCTTCTGACGTCTTCTGTTTCCGGGTCTTGGCTCTGCTGGGCTCCTCTTCTGGGTCTCTGTTGGGCTCTGCGTTCCCAGCTCAGGTAGAGGTTCACGTCCCCTGGATTTCTTCTTCCCCTGCTGTTTCACCTTCTCGTGCAGCCTGAAAGGTATTCAAAAAGGAGAAATATGCACTTTAAAGAATCCTCGTTGTTTTCCTGACATCACGGTAGGATAATACTACACATGTTAAGTTATGTATGGTTATACTTATCTGAAGCTTCTTTTTCCAATGTGAGCGAAGATCCAATTATCATTTTGTATATGGCAACTCTTTTTGGCTGAAAATCAAAACATATAAGTATGTATTATTTTCCTGATGTTACAAGGACACATATAAACACCAGGCCCTACACCCTTTTGTGAATTTATTTTTTCTTTATTTCACCTGAACTAGGAGAATATGTTTTTTGTTTTTCTTCTAGTATATATTAGATGTGGTTTTTGAGCCTAATTGGATTGTTACGCACTGTATGTAAAGGTTAGTGATATTCCTTATCCTCATATGTTTAGAGTACAGTTATATTAGAAACATTATCTAACAGTTACTTTCTGTCTCAAGATATATTACTCTATATCTGTTTCTTGATTTTCTATTTGTTATTCCCAAATGGAAGAGGGACGATAACCAGGTAGCGACATAGAGAGTGTTACATGGCAGATAAAGGTAAAAGGCCTCCATGCATAGGTAAATAGGATAACTCTTGCATTTTATTTTATCCAGGTGTATGCATCCAGCCCCTACCAAAAACTGTGCAAGATGTACTATCGTGACTCACCTCCTTTTCCCTTTCCTTGTTTTGTTTCCCCTCTTCCCCCATCTCCACCTTGTTGGCTTTGACTTGGTTGGGCTGAAGCTGGTGGGTAGTTGGGATCCAGCATCAGGCTTGCATCTCGCTCCGGCGGAAAACACCAGGTGAGACTTACACCATCGACAAAGAACAGTTGCGTTCATTTATTGGATTGAGTAAATTCTATGCAAAGTTTATTAGAAACTTTGCGAATTTAACAGAGTGTTTCAGGAATCTTTTTTTTAAAAAGAAATAGATTTCATTTGGACTTCTACATGTCAAGAGAATTTTCAATTAATAAAACAAAGTATAGTAACAGCTCCTGCACTACAGCCATATGTTGAGGGTAGGGATACTTATGTTACAGTTGATGGAAGTTCCAATGGAATGGGAGCAGTCCTGTCAGAAATGATTAGAAAGAAAGAAGTTACCATTGGATTTGCTTCAAAAAGGAAGAAGGAAGGGGAAATTAGGTATTCAGTAATAGAAAAGGAAACGTTGGCTTGTGTGTGCGGTATAGACAAATTTAGGCACTATTTGTGGGGAAGAGAATTTTGGCTTAGAACAATCCATAAACTCCTAGTTGACACACTGTCTGGGAATAAGATTTTAAAAAACTATGGCCAGATTAGCAAGATTATCTACAAAATTGTTGGAATTTAATTTTCCTGTTGGACATATAGCAGGAGGAAAAAATGTGAACAATTTTTTTTGTCTAGATTACCAATTGAAAATAGTGAAGTAGGCTCTAGAGAGCAAGAGGAAATAGAGGAATGTATCATTGCCAGTGTTGAAGATATATTAATTTGTCCAAACATGGAGGAGTGACTTAGTACTGTAAAAGCTGAAGCACTACTTAATCAGGTAGTGAAGATGATTTCGGAATAGCCTAAAGAAAAGTCTTTAAATGTGGAGTTACAACCATTTTGTATGGTGTTCAATGAACTTTCTCTAGAAAATGGTGTGTTGGTCAGAGATGGTAAATTGATTCCTATCAGTTGTTTGAGACCGAAAATATTAGAGACAGTTCATTCAGGTTATTTAAGAATCGGTGCAACAAAACGCAGAATTAGAAATGATTTTTGGTGGCCCAGTATGGACAGAGAAATGGATGCTGGGCAAAGAATCTGTGCAATGCTCTTATAGTGACAAACATTTGACGACTGTCACGCCAATTCCAAAATCTGTAACCAGTCCTGATAGGATGTGGCAAAGAGTAGCAGTAGATTTCTTAGGTCCATTTCATATTTTGCCAAACAACATGAAATATTTTGTGATGTTGAGTGATCATTTCAAGGTGGGTTGAAATAAGAGGTACTTCAGAGCAAAATATTAAATCTGTTATTTGTTTTTTGCCCGATGTATTTGGGTTCCTGAAGAGTTCCTAATGGATAATGGAGTACAATTCACTTTGGATGCCATGGTAGAGTTTTTCAACAAAAGGGGAATAAAACATTTCCGCACACCGTTGTATCACCCTCAGGCCAATGGTAAAATTAAAAGGTTCAATAGAGTGCTTGTCGAATGTATACAGAGTGCTATAAAAGCAAATGTTGCTGAAAAGGCCATCAGGGATGTAGTGCTGGCTTACAGAACTACTCTGCATTCTGTTACAGACAGTGTCTGTTTGAGTTGATGAGAGATAGGAAAGTTGTTTCAACATTAAATCCATTTTGGAAATTTGCACTATTCGATAATGAAATTTATGTTTTAAATGTATCACTTAGAGCTAAAAGTACCTGTGATAAATTTAATAAAAGAAAGTGTAAAAAAAAATACAATTGCAAAGGAAAAGACGTACCATCAAGTGTGATGTAGGGGATGTTGTTAGAGTTAAAGATCCATTGTTATAAATGAAAGGAAAGTCGAAATCCAGGAAAACGACCACTGTAATGGGAGTCAGGGGTCAAGCGGTGAGAACTAGTACCGTCCAATGGCATGCCTTGCTAAAATGAATAGGGTAAAAAATTATGACAGCAATGATAGGTCAATGGAAAACATGGAAACGCTAGCCTATGAGAGGAGTAGGCCTCACAGTAGTGAAAAACAAATGTAGCTGTTTGTCACTACCGGGACATGTAAAACTTAAAAAAGTATACCCAGCACCCTGCCCTTAGGGCTACCTAGGGTCTACCTTAGGGGCAACTTATGGGTTATAAAAGGGGAGTTTAAGGCTTGGCTAGTGGTTTTAAATGCCAAGTCGAAGTGACAGTAAACTGCATATACAGGCATTGCAGTGGCAGGCCAGAGGCAGGTTCGAAAGACTACTTGTGTGGGTGGCACAACCAGTAGTAGTAGCATAGATCACAGGCCCTGGGTATATGGTATACCACTTTACAAGGTACTTACAGGTAACGTAAATATGCAAATCAGGTATATATCAATGTCACCTTGTTTAGGGGAGAAGCACATGCACTTAACTTAAGCACTGCTCAGCAGTGGTAAAGTGCTCAGAGTCCTAAGGCCAACAAAAAGATGCTGCAAACAGTGGCGGTCAGCAGGCAAAAAGTTGGGGGAAGACCGCTCTAAGGATGACAAGTCTAACACTGTTTCAGTAGTAAAGATTTACTACAGAGTGGTATATGTAATCTAATATAATGTAATGTAATATGGTTTTGAAGAGTGCTGCTTGTCACCCATGAGGGTATCAAGGTGCTGAACATAGTATTTCAATGGCAGGGTACTATAACAGGCCATAAAAGGGTAATTCTTACTAGTGCGGGGAGATAGCAAAAGCGATGGGATTGGTGACATCAACAATGTTCTGCGTGATATCATCAGTGATGTCATCAATGTTTCTTTTGTAATGTCATCTTTAATGCTGTGTGTGAGGCCATGAATAGTTTATTGGGAACAGATATGACATTTTCTATAAACCTTAAGCTGGTTTCTAACATACTTCTATTATTTCATACTGGTTAGCTTTGTCTTATGTTCCAACAAAGTTTTCATGTAATTAGACACTAATTGAAAACAAGAGTTAATAATCCATTTATGCAAACTGAGTTGTAATAAGACAGTCTCTGGTTTGGAGTGGGCTAAAAAAATTCAGAAAAGTCACACTTAGGTACACATTAAGAGATATGTGGGCTGCCTTTCACAATGTAATATGAGCATGTCACATTGCATTACTTTTATGTAGTTGAGTACTTTAAATTGCCAACGCAGGTTTACTGCGGGAAGGTGGTAGCCATTATTACCTGGCAAGAGACAACAATGAAATCCTTTTAAGTGCACAATGGGAGCTACTTAACCTTTGCCACTCAACCACATCCTTGTTTGCTGTTCTAAGCCAACAGGATTAAAGGAGCATGGAATCTGAACAAAGCTCTTGCCTATTGAAGGTGATTTATTACCACTTGAAACACACAGATCCATCATGTACAGTACTTAGTGTGTGACAACCCTGAGAGCATTGGTGCTTACTGTTCCCAGAAATACAAATACTCCCACATCTCTGTGTCTCTTTCTTTTTCTGCTACAAACGTCAATGCTAGTGTTGGAGTGGATGAAGTGACAAACAAACAAATCCAAGGGAAGCAACCAGAGCCCCAAGCAATGAGACTGAGAATGTAATAAAAGCCTCCTAAAAAGGCTCAATATGGTGATATCGGATAAAGAGCAGTACAGATAAGAGGCATTGAGACAGGTGAACTTGTCTGAATATTATGAAATCATTGATGAGAACACATACAAAACAGTGGCACATAAGTAACATGGCCTTCTATTGGAATGGAAAGCAAAGGGTATATTAGACTTTGAAGAATATCACTATTTGAGAGAAGACAAACCCAGGGTGCCTGTCCTGAAACTGAATCTAAAGTGTGTGTGTGTGTGTGTGTGTGTGTGTAGTGAGGGATGTGTATTCAGGAGTATATGTGGATATTTATGTAATCCATTTTTTTTGTAAAAAAAAAAAAATTCTAATCGGCTGCATGGTTTTTGTGAATTTATAATGTAAATAATGGTTAGCCTTTTTATTTTTAGAACTTTCTGCAGAGTTTATATGCATATCTATTGTTAGTTTTAGTCAATATTATATTAGAATAAGGAGTTTACTGACAGAATATTGTTTTTATTATTCATGATTTTTTAAATGTGCTATTGATCAGTTGTTGATGCTTTTTAATGTATTTTTATGGCATACCAGCCAAATAAAGAACATAAAGAAAGTTTTGTAATGTATTAATGTTCATTCTTTACTATTTATAATGTACTGTTCACTTGTCTGTGTGCATTAGCACTGTTTTTTTATAGATGTTTACAAACATTAGTTAACTTTGGGCTCATTTTTAAATCAATGGTGCCAAGTAAATTTAGAGTAACTACCTGGAATTGTGTGTGTGTGTGTGTACTAAGTATACCAGGAGTATATCTGAAGTGAGGACTGTTGACAAACTCTGGAGGGGGTTAACTGCATTAATAGTATGTGTGTCTGTATTTAGGAGTCAGGAATACGTGTGTATGTGTGTGTTTGAGTAGGCTGCACTGTTTGCCAACTTTTAAAAAATGTTTTTATTGGGGGGAGCATGGCTTGCAGCCGCGGAAGATGGCCGCTGGTTGCTAGAGCTCCGCTAGCGGTCGGCGCATAGACCCAACATCCGTCACTATCCGAGGGGAATTCGGGACGAAAATCGGCACTCTGCTGTACTAAGAACGGGGGCCGGCCGAGGAAGCTTGGAGCGGTCGTGCCGGAATATCATGTGTGGGGAGGCTCTCCCTGTACCGACAAAATGGTGACCTGATGCCGTAACAGCTGGAATTTGAGGCCGTAGACACTGGACTGGAGGCTCGCCTGCAGATCGCTCCACGGATCCCGGACAAGCGGCAGGCAGCGGCAGCAAAAATACACCGCGCACTGTGGGAGATGACCCTGCAGCTACCCGGTGAGTGCGGGCTTGGCGAGGCGAGGCCGCGAGAGAGGACAGACGGCAGCGGGCGGCCTGAGTCAGCGAGGCCGGTCGCGAAGGAGGCACCGGCCCAATAGTTAACCCTGATCAGTGGAGGTGAGTCGGGCCTGTCCCACAGGAGTGGGAATTGATCAGACCGACCGTGGCATCGGGGGCCCCCCCCCCCCCGGAGCGAGAACCAGCACAGGCCTGGGGTTATCAGGAGGCCTAGAATTACCAGGGAGAGCGGGCTGTGATCCGAGGAGGAAGGGCCTGGTGCTCTCTGTATCGTAAGTAGTGGGCAGTGTTGAACGTCACTGGAGGAGGCATTTGGTGAGACGGGGAATAGCCCTGAGGGGACTGCCTGCTGCACATATGCTGTCCTGGGGCGGCGACCGGGCCAGAGGAGTGGTTGGGGACCCGGTTTCTCCCCTCATTGCTAAGCTGCATCTGCTCGCCCGAGAGGTCTCTCCTACTATCGCATCCTGCATGGGGCCTGCCAGGGACATGGGCCGTAACAGACCACTGGGCCAGGGGCAGACCAACCAGATCGACAGATACACGGTGGCCATGGGCAAGGACGACGGGGCTCCGGGTGGGAGCCAACAGGAGAATCCTGAAGCCACTGGCCCGACCCATCCCTGAGAGACATAATGGCAGCAATTCGTGACCTCAGGGGAACATTAGAGCCCAAACAAGACTCTGTGACAGAGGAGGTCAACCTTCTAAGGGCGGACTTCAGAAAAATGTCCGACAAAGTGGCAGCGGCGGAATCGGGCATTGGGGGCCTACAGTCTAAAACCCAAAAGCTTGAAGAAAAAGTGGCGGCCTTCACCAGAAACCAGGCTGACATCTTCGCCAGGCTCAAGGATTAAGAAGGGTGGGCCAGGCGCAACAACATTGGCGCGGTGGGGGTCCCGGAAGGGCTGGAGGGGCCGGCCGTGGACTGGTTCATCGAAGATCTGATATTAAACCATCTCAAACCCAAACCCCTATCCAACTTCTTCTCAGTTGAGCGCGCTCACCGGTCGCTGGGAGGTAGGCCTAAGCCAGGGCCCCCCCATGCACCATTATTGCTCGCATTCTAAATTTTCGAGACCGGGACACCATCCTGCAGGCAGTGCGGTCGACAGGAGACCTTCGCCTTGAGAATGCCACGATTCTATTCTTCCCGGACTTCACCCTACACGTCCAGCACCAGCGTCGATCCTTTTGAGGGGGTGAAGAGGGCCCTCAGGGAACAAGGGGTGAAATATATGATGCTCTTCCCTGCTCGTCTCAAAATTATGGCTGGACCTAAGGCCTATTTCTTTGACTAACCAGAGGAGGCCAACGATAGGCTGGAGGGTTGGCGGACAGTCGGAAAGAAGGGAAAACCCCAGAGGTCGAAACAGCATTCAAACGAGCAGGACACTGCCAACACCGAGAGACCCATAACTGGTAGTCAGGGCCCCGATAAGAGAGGCATGAAGTGATTTGGTGTTCTGAAGCCACTGGGACTGAACGGTACTTCCTTTCCCTGGTCCTGATATCTCAAAGAATGTGGAGGTATAGTTGTGAGAGGGGGTGCTGGAAGCATGCAGAGTCTCTCTAGGTGAGAACTGTTGGACTTGCTGCTCCAGGGGCTGGAAGCCTTGGGAGGTGCAAGACTTTAACGGGGGCAACCTCCGCTGGGGGTTGGCCATTGTAACATTCCACTGGATTGCCCTAACATCAAAAATGCTCATGGGGGTGGGACATTCGCTAGTTTTGTATCATTCTTTTGGCTGACTGCAAGTTCATGTTTCCTCTTACATGTTGTGTAAGGAGGCAATGGGGTGACAGGCACGCTGCATGTTCATAAGGTGGGATGTTGGGGACCCATCTAGCAGGGAGGCAGGGTGGGGGGTGTTGGTGAGGGGAGTTTGTTTCAGTGGTTTGAATGTTATACTCGAGTCCAATACAGTCCTTTAGCAGGTGGTGTTCTGATCAATGTCACAAAGAGTCCAATCACTGTCCGATGATGTCAACCCTCTTTGTCTGTAATGGGTTCCCAAACTAAGTGTACCATATGGAGGTGGAACGTAAACGGGCTGGGTAACAAAATCAAGAGGACCCTAATCTTACAATACCTTAAACGACATTCTCCAGATGTGGTCCTCATCCAAGAGACGCACCTGTGTGGAAACAGATGAAGGGCCCTCGACCGCTTCGGTTATAAATTGGTAGCTCACTCAGGGTTCATGTCAGGCTCCAGGGGGGTGGGCAACCTGACCCGCAACGCCCTACCAGCAGTCCTGCTGGGCATGTGGTCTGACGATGCAGACTGCCTTGACGTGGCTGCGGTGAAGTGGGAGGGCCGCACGGTAGTCTTCTGCTCCTGTTATATCCCGCCGGGCCTACACTCATCTATGCTTCCACAACTGGGCTCATTCCTGGCAGATCTTCCCCAGGGGCTGCTCCTGTTGGGGGTGACATGAATGCAGTAAGGAATGCTGCTATAGACCGGTCAGGGGATGGGTCTGGATACAGAAGGGAACGGGGCCTGGAGGGCTTTGTCACAGCGATGGGCCTCAGTGACCTGTGGCACACACAGCACCCATCCAGTAGGCAATACACTTTTTACTCAGCCCCTCACACAACGTCTTCCAGACTTGACTATTTCTTCGCTTGCTCTCACCAGATGGGAGCCTTTATTGACCCCCGCATCTTGGCCCGTGGGATCTGAGACCATGCGCCGGTCGGGTTCACACTTCAGGGCCCGTTCATCAACAAGGCCTCCTTCCTGAGGATTGACCCGTGGCGCCTTTGTGATCAGACTATTGGCGGCAAACTCCGAGAGGGCTCGCGGCTTTAATTTGAGGAAAACAAGGGCTCAGTGGACTCTCAAGTAATGCTGTGGGAAGCCTACAAAACGGTGTTGAGAGGGCAGACACAGGCACTGATTGGCACCCAAAAGAAGGAGGAACACCTGGGGATCAACCAAATTGAACAAGACATTGAGCAACTCGAGCAGGAAGCCGGTACAGCCTCCTCGCTTGACCTCCGCCATAGACTGATACTCAAGCAACGGGAGCTTTGTTCGCTAGCAGAAGAGGAGGCAGGGCTTATGCGTTGTCCACACAACGCCGGCTATATGATGTGAGAGATAAATCCCTAAAGTTGCTGGCCTGGCTAGAGCGGCGAGATAGGGAGTGCTCATGGGTGGCGGAGGTGATTGATGAGTCGGGGTCCCCAGTATCCAACAGTATGGCCATAGGGGAGGCGTTCGCGTCCCATTTTGAAAGGGTTTATTCACCATTGTGCCTTAGAACTGAGAGCGACTGTGCTGAATTCCTGCAGGATTTCCGGTTGCCACATCTGTCCCATGAGCAGAGTGACCGCCTCGACGCGGACCTCACGGAAGAGGAAATTAGTAAGGTCCCTAATTCACTAGAGTCCGGGAAAGCATCTGGGCCCAACGGGCTCCCGATAGAAATCTATAAGAGGCAGGTAAATGTCATCATCAAACCCCTTATTCAGATGTACTCGAAAGCTCGAGAGATGGGTACGCTTCCCCCCGATCAACAGAAAGCTATGATATTGGTTATTCACAAGACCAGGAAATCACCGGATCAATGCTCTTCGTACCGCCCCATCTCGCTTATCAATGTGGAGGCCAAGGTTCTGGCCCAGGCCTTGGCGGACAGACTGCTATTGGTCCTTCCAGACTTAGTGCATGTGGACCAATCTTGGTTCATGCCTGCAACATCTCTACGGAGTGTTATATCCGACGGATCATGTCAGAGATATGCAGACGGCATTGATGGCATTGGATGCATCAATGGCACTTGATAGTGTAGAATGGCCTTACTTATTTATGGTGCTTCAGAAATTTGGCTTTGGCCCAACCTTCTGCGAATGGGTGCGTCTCCTTTACGAACTACCGATGACTCGGGTTAGAGTGAATGGGACAATGTCCAGGGCGTTTCCCCTTAAGAGAGGCACCAGACAAGGCTGCCCCTTGTCTCCTCTGTTCTTTGCCTTGGCCCTGGAGCCATTGGCACACTGGATCAGGAGGGCCGGGTCTTTTTGGGGCCTGGCTCTGACGGATGACTTGGAGGAGCATATTTCTCTATACGCTGACGATATCATACTATATATGGCGCGACCATACCAGTCGATAGCGCAGGCGCTACATCTTTTTGAACTGTTCGGCAGCTACTCAGGCCACACTATCAATTGGGGGAAGTCAGTGATCTTTCCTCTGTCGGGCCCCCCTCCACGGGTCCCTGCTAGATGCCCAGCCACCATCGCCACGGATAGCTTCAAATATTTGGGGGTATACATAACAAGAGATGTGGGGGAATTTTTTTGCAAGAACCCTGAACCCCAGGTGGCTCGCCTCGGGGCCGATGTAAGTCATTGGAGATCCCTTCCGCTTTCCCTCATGGGCCGAGCAGCACTATTCAAGATGCTCGCCCTGCCAAGGCTGCTGTATATTCTACAAAATACACCGTACACTGTCCCCCAGGGAGTATTTACGCATATCTCGAAAGCAGTGCGGGCACTGCTCTGGAATGGTGGGACTCCCAGAATAGCTCTCAACAAACTTACCAGGGGGGTATATGACGGGGGCCTGGCACTCCCCGACGTGCGACTGTACTACTGGGCCTCCCAGCTTCAAGTAATAAATGACTGGGTGTATGCAGATAGCTCCGAAATCGGCCTATAGAGTGGACAAACTGGCAATGCCAAAGAGGAACTGTGAGCATTTGCTCTATGCTCGGAGAGTAGGGAAAGAGAGGCCCGTGCATACTAGGGTGGTGGCCCAGTGCTGGAGGGAGGCAAATAGGTTCCTGGGGTGGACGGACAGATTGACTGGCAGGACCCCCCTGTGGCTTGGAGATCAACCGTGAGAGGTGCCACGACTGACTGGCTTTGGGGGGTGGAAACTGATTGGGATAGACTATTTGGGTGACGTTTGGAATGGTTCTTCCCCCCGCTCTTTTGCCTACCTCAAAAAGGAGTACGACCTACACGATTCACAACACTACCACTACCTACGCCTTACACAAGCCATTCGCTCCCAAACATGTAAAGACTCTTCTATTCCGGAGTATTCCCCCATGAAGGATAGGTTATTGTTAGATCCCATATTAGAGAAGCCCACGTCCACCATCTACTGAAAACTCATAAACAATATGCCTGACCCACTGGTGAAACTCAGAGAGATGTGGACCCGTAAACAAAAACCATTAAAAACATTTGTGCAATAAACACACAACGGACAACAACATCCTGACAGTGACACACAGGGGGCACAATGAGGCAGAGATAATTACACATACTTATGTGAATGAACATCAAAATGCCAATAATCATTGGGAAAGGATACATATGTCAGCACATCTATAAGCAAAAATAGAGATATAGCAGTACATTGTAAGGGCATCTTAATCATTCCGAGGGTACATGAATACCGAAGTCAGTTGTTGTGTATAGAATCAATTTTCTCACATGAACAACTAAAAGAAACAAACACATAACAATGTATCTCTGCATAGGAAACAACATTTCATATGTCTTAAGAATCCCACAACAGAAACAGTAGTGCTCAATAGCTGACAGTCTGTTTGAAGGCGGGGAATTATGTCCTGTGTACGTGATTCACATGTCATGTGAGGGCCATCGGGGGTCTGGGAGAAAGTGGCAAAGTGGAGGGAGGCAAATGAGAAGGATTGCACTAGGTTATGGTGTTGCAGCATCTGTAGTTTGTGAGCCTTGAGACGCAGCATCTACTAAAAGCAGGTAGTCACAAAGAGTCTGCCATTTGTCCTTCGGCCTGGAGGTGGGGGGGGCTGTAGTGAGCCATACAATTTGCTGGTAGTGTCACAATACACTAAGCTACTAAGCCCAGCCTTGGCCATGGGGGGCATCTACTACCTCAGTGTAGGGCAATTTCAGGCATGGCAAGAAGTAGGGCCATGGCTATGAAGTGGCAGATATTTTTGGGTAGATCCTGTACATAGCCTAACAATGCCAAAAACGGGTCAATATCTGTCACCTGGGCTTATTATTGGAAGACGATTGTGTGCCAATATGATACTATATGCTTACACGTCCACGCCATGTGAATGAAGTCTGCTTCCGCAAGGTTGCTCTTAGGGCAGTCAAAAGACCTTGTGTGGTCAAACCAGTGTTGATCGCTGGGAGTAATGTAGGCTCTGAGCAAAATCTTGAAATGTATGCATTTGTGTTGGTGGTTAAGTTAAACTAGGTGTGTTTGTGTGCAGCAGGCCCCCATATCTTTTCAGTCAGTTGACGTCCCAAATCCCCTCTGAGTTTCCCAACGTGAGTGTGCAGTAGGACCACACATTCTTGAAATAGTTTTGAGACTAGGTCTCCACCATCGATCACTAGGGTCAGGGGAGTGAATTCATCCGGT
The DNA here is from genome assembly GCF_964204655.1 of Triturus cristatus. NCBI lineage: Eukaryota > Metazoa > Chordata > Amphibia > Caudata > Salamandridae > Triturus > Triturus cristatus. The sequence goes on from NC_140582.1 coordinate 100,430,517, forward strand.
GCTAGTGGATATGTCAGAATAGTGACCCGTAATGCACTATGAATACAGCGCATCATGAAGTGGTTCATGCTGGAGCCAGTGGCAAAGCGGGCGTCTGTGGAGTGAGTAAGGGCATGCCCATTGGGGTTAAGGTCACCGAACTTGTGGAGGGTGTGTCAAGCTAGGGAAACAGTGTTTACAACACTGTCTCCACAATGCAATGCCATTACAACGCGGTTGTTACAACGACCGCGTTGTTAGTACGCAATACCATTACATCACAAGTCATTACAACGACTTGCAGTAGGGGGCACACTGGTATTCAATTTAAAACCAACACCTTCCCTGCTGTTGCGCGAACTGGAGTAGAAATAGTAAATAATACTATTCCTAAGTCCAGCGCGTCCCCTACTGCAAGTTCTTGTAATGACTTGTAATGTAATGGTATTGCGTACTAACAATGCGGTAGTTGCAACGACCGCGTTGTAAAGGCATGCGATCAAATTGCATGCGTTGTAAGGAGCTATATTCGTTGAGCTATTGTGTGTTTGACTAGGGGTTCCCAGGTAATAGGAAGCCAGGGATTTTCCGGCAATGCCAGTGTTGGTGAGTTAAAAAACGAGCCCCCCAGTAGTGTCAGGACTCACAGGAGGTTTCCTCCTTTTAACGCAACTCTGGCTACCATCTCCCCCCTACAAAATTATCAAAAGTCAGTTAATCCCTTAAACTGGGGTGCATGTTGGCATCGATGGAACTCCAAGATGGCTGCAAACATACACATACTGCTCCAGCACTCCCCTGTCAGCAGTCTAGTCTTTTAGGCTTCAGGACACCTGGTGAAGTGTGCTTCAACATTCTACTGCGCACTTCACTGAAGAAACTAGGAGAAGAGCATCTGTTTTCCCTGCGTCGTGTTAGTCAGCTAGGGTAGTTTGCGGAATCTACGGGGTTAGCTTCGCCAGTACACTAATAATTCCCTTCAGATTCAGGTTCGTTTAACACGAGGATAATTACGGAATAATTCTGAGAGAGCATAAAAAATAAGATTGTCAAGGTTTCTAAGAATAAAAACTTTAAACGACATATTTTAGAGCAGCAGAAAATGAATGTATGTTTAAAGACTTTATCAGTAAACAGTGAGCTGAAACTTGAAGGTTAATTGATCAGCTGACACTGTTTTCCATTTTCAGTCCTGTCAGACGCGGGTGCATTAACTCAAGCGCCGCATCAGTCTAAAACGATTAAATATTTAGCCGAAGCTTTCAGGAGCAAAAGAGCAGAGGCTAACGCTGGCATATTTCCTACATTGCCGCGCATTGTAACGAGCAACTAAACATTAGTTTAAAGGCATAAAAACACATTAGATGCGATCGTGACCTTTTCACACATCGTGTCTGTTAAAAGGCATTCATGCTTGAATAAATGTTGAAAGGTTAATTAAGTAAAATTAAATTAGACGTGAAGAGACCTTTGCTCGCCACGTCTAAAGACATCCAAGGTTCCTAATTTATCATTTAAAAAACTAAAATGTGGAGAAACATTTCCGCTTCAAAAGTAAAAGAGGTTACAGACAATTAGGAGCAGAAACTTCCCAAAGGGCATAATTAGAATCTCCCCAGAATTCACTACGTTCTTCTAATAAATAAGGAGACAAAAGCTAGTATTTAGGCAGTGCCAGAACCCCCTGTATCATTTCTCACTCTCATCTCTTCACAGTAAGTTATAGTGAGTAAAGGAAGTTACATCCACCAATTGAATGAATAAAGACACACACACACTTACCTTATTTTCTTTTGTGTAAAGGGGTTCAGGAAAAATCAAGTGCAGAGCGAACCTAAAATAAAGAAGAGAGTAGAGTGAAGACTTCTCATACTTACATTGCTGATACATTTGAGAAGTAAGAAGAGAAGCAAGCATCTAAAGACTTTCTGGTAAGATAAGAAATCTATATTAAAATTGAAGAACGAACAGTAAGTTATAATTTACAGTAAATTCTAATAATAATGTAACCATTGTCAGACCTGTAAGAAGCAGAAGAAGAAGAAACTAACGAAGCAGAACAGGCAGATCTTGGAGCAGTCTCTTCTCTGTCCCAACCCCTTTCCCCCCTTAGAACTGACCTGTAATGGAACATTAAGACCTAACAGGAAGAGTTCTGAGAAGGGCATTGGGATTTAGCGTCATCCTGCTCCTGTGCTGTTTAAGTAGTTACAAGTTATTCTCCTGATAAGTAGTCAAGGAGTTTTCTCTAAGCCAAGCAGGTGGTGGATAAGGTCTGTGTGTCTGTGGGATCAAGAGGGACCCTACTGGGAGGATGGAAGCCAGCAACGTCGGAGTGGCCTGGTCAATTTCAGGCCTGGTGTGGGGAAAGCGTGCATCTGTGTGAAACCAGTGGTGGGCATAGTGACATTGTGTGGGTAGATAATACAGATGCAGGTGTGGCACACCAAAACCGCCCTGCTCATATGGGTGAACTAATGTGTCCCAGCTGACTCAAGGGCACCTGCCGGCCCAAATAAGCTTTAGCAAAATGCAGCAAAGTGTAGTACAGAATGAGTTGGTGAGTGGAATGAGTATATTTAGGAAGAGGAAGAGGAAGCAGGGAAGAACCACCATTTTCATAATTGCAATTCATCCAGCCATCGACAATGGAAGGCCTGTCTACTGGTGTAGTCTGCGTATCAATAGCGGGCAGTGGTTTAGTCGTATCACCTGTTACCTGTCTCGGTGAAGGAATATGCCAAGATATTTCAGCCGGCCCTTGCATCAGGACAGTGGGAATTCACATTGACAGGCTTAGTTACATCCGTGAGTGGGAACAACTCCGACTTAGACCAATTGATTTGGAGGCCTGAGAGGCCGCCGAAGCAGACTATCTGATGAAGAAGTGGAGCCAAGTTGCCTTCCAGGCGCCGTATAAACAGAAGCACATCGTCGTTGTATGTAAGGGGCTGAGTCTAAACTGTAGGCCTTGTAGCGTGTGATTTTTCTGCAGGTGCCCGCCTAGGGGTCCATGGCTATTATTTATTGCGTGCTGCAGGGTTGGTATATAATAGTCTGATCAGAGAGGTAAAGCCTCCGATGGATGCGTAACTTGCAAAGGGTGGCATGGAGAAAGGGCCATTTCAGAAGATCGAAACCTTTTTCTGCATCTAAAAGGGCAACCGCAACTGGGGCTTCGGGTACATTTCTGTTTAGGACAGAATAAATGGTGCATAGGTTCAGGGAGGTGGACTGTAGGGAATAAATCCCGATTGTGCAGAGGATATAATTAGCTCCATCAAGAAGGTAAGGCATTTGGAAAGGACTTTGGCCAAAATCTTGCTGTCAAAGTTTAAAAGTGAAAAAGGTTCTCCCTGAACATATCTACGGGCCCAGGCATATTTCCCAAGGAAGAGCACCTCGCGTTCGGCCAGGTCACGATATTCTGCCAACAGCGTGGCACGTTTATGCAACTATGGGTTCCTATGTCGCTGAGTGTCAGTGATATCCCTCTCCAAAGCAAGTCAGACCCTCACGCATGTCTTGCAGCACTCCTGATTGTTTAGAAATGCATATTTCCCAGTTGTATGCCATAACGGCCACTGCCCACCAAGCCCCCATTGAGCTGGAAGCATTGCACCACTGCTGTGTGAAATTCGGGGCAGAAAAGTGCATCGTGAAGCATCATAGTAGGAAAGCACCATAGTCTCTCCAGTCTGCTGCCAAAAGTGAGAAGCACTTTAACACAGACCTGGGAGTTGTCTCAGTGCTTGCGGGCTAAGTGGTTGACCTTGCCCTGCCAGGGACCTAGAGACATGGAAATGAACCAGTAGTCAATGCGAGACCATGTAACGTGGGGGCAGAGTAGTGCATGTATGCTGGTGTTGAGGCACTTCTCAGCTGCCAGGTGTCCTGAAGTACATTAGTGTCACAGATATCTTGTAAAATACAGAGCCAACATGGCACAGCCGGTGAGACTGTTGTAGTGTCAAGGGAGGCATCCACCAGTAGATTAAAGTCATGCCCCATGATTTTGTTATCAAAGTCCATGCACCCAATCTGAGTTTATAGTGTCTGAAAGAACTCAGGAGAGTCGACACTGGAGGTGTAGTTGTTAGCGAGCAGCACCAGATGTCCCGTCAGTGTCCCTGTCACTAGATCGTATCGTATCCACCTTTCTCATCCAAAATGGAAGCAGTGGGGTGGAATGGGAGATTCTTGTGGATGAGAGTGCAGACACCCAGCAAATATGTGCTGTAGCATGAATAATAGCGGTGTGGGCCCCATGTTGATGCAAATTTGTGGGACTTCCTATGGGGGAGATGTTTTACGTGCCTTGGCATGATACATATTGCAAAGCCTGCTTGCACTTACGTGGGTTGTTTAGGCCTCTGATGTTCCAAGACAGGAACAAAAATTCTGCCGTCTGTATCTTAGGACACAGTGAGTGCACCATTGAGGAGTGTAGGAGACTCTATGTGGTGGTGTGTGGGTGTATGCGTAGGAATTTACAATCAGAAATGGTAGAGAAACAATAGATACTACCTCAAACAGTCCCATGGGTCCCTCCCTCACTCTCTCCACCCACACCAGGCAGAAACTACCCCAGTGAATCCCTTTGCAAACATTCCCATGAACTAAAGACTCCTGCAGTGTCACCATAATAGTGTGTACCACTGGGGAGTAGCAATGCTGTGGAGAGTAAGCCTAGTCAGTGGATAGATCTTATAGGGTAGTGAGAGGAATGAGTCTTTTAACCAGCAGGTGTGAGGCTGACCACAGGGACATATTGCAGCAAGGGGGCAGAGTGCACAGCACCATCATAGGAAAACACAACAGGGTCGTGCAGTTGGTACACTGTGTCATTCTGTGGGAATTAGGTCCTCACTAGCACTCAAATGTATATCTGGGGATGTTTGTTCTGCAGAGGATCACCTTGAGGACACGCGGTCCCGGGTGCATTGCTTGCAGAATTCCTCAGCCCAATTGGGGTGTCAAAAAAGTGTGCCTTCCCGTCCACATCCATCCTGAGGTGGGCCAGGTCGAGCATGCGCTAGCATAATCCCAACTTCCAGAGGGTTGATTTGACGTCTGTGAACTTTCACGGGGCCTCTAGAACCGCCACTGTGAAATCTGGGAATAAGAAGATTGTGGAGACCTGCCATTGCAGGGGATTGTTTTCCCAGGCAACCTCAGAGCCACATCAGGGTCCCAAAAATTAAGCAGTCTGGCAATTATCAGTCTTGGGGGTGTTGCACGGAGTGAGGCATAGGCCCAGAGAGCGATGAGCCTGTTCCACAACGAAGGTGAACATTAAGTTCAGTCTTCCCAATAAGTCAGTCAGCAAGTGTTCAATAAACAGAACTAGCCGTCCGGTGTAGCTGGTTTCCGCTCTCCCCAGACTGCGCATGAGGTTACATCTGCCTTGTGCCTCAAGGTCTTCATTCTTGATGTCCACCAATCTCAGCAGTCATTCCAGTCTCTCCAGATGATTTGTGGCCCCATCTTCAAGGCCCAAAATACGTTCCTCCGCAAAGTTCAACCAAGCGTTGTGTCAGTCCAACCACTCGCCCATACTATCGAGGCGCCCAATGAGAGCATCCAGTCTGTTATCAATGGCTCCAAAGCCCGCCCTGCACTCTGCCTTGATGGTGTTTGTGTCAGTCAGTTGTTCAGGTTCCGAGACCCATGAGGCCCCTTGTTCCATCATGGGTGCAGGTTCTGCGGTGTCCATCTGCTTGAATTTGTCGAAATGTAGCCTCCACTGTTTGGGATCCCCACATACCATGTCTGCAGACTGATGAAGGGGAGTGATATTTTTCCTTCGACCCTGCTAGATAGGTAGCTGGCTACATTCAGCTGCACCCAGGCAAGCCCTTCAGGGGATTCATGGTGTCATATACAGTCGTTAGCAGTGGTCTAACAAAGTAGATGATATGGGTGTAGAACAGTGGAGAAGGCAAGATAGCTCCAGCGTTAAAGCCGGGCTACTCCCAGGCATTGCGGGAAGGGCCGAGGGCTGCTGGAGTGAGCCGGGTGCCGGGATCGCAGTAATGCAAAAACAGCAGTTGATGGACAGAATGCAGAACAATGTCATACATTCACCCCAGTACAGAGATCTGGGTCTAAATCCATCGTTTTTTTGCTCACCATGCAGTTCCAGTTTGAACCCAGCCATATGCAAATCAGTCTTGACCCTGTGCCTCATGGGAACAGTCCAGCCCGAACTGCCAAGCTAGGTCCTCCATGGACTGGAAACAAGCATCCTAGGACCGGTTTCGGGGTTTCACCCCTCTTCAGCCAGGATAGCTTGATTCCAGTGGCATGGAAAGCACGGGACCCACGTCTGGGCATACCCTTCCAACAATGTCATACATTCACCCCAGTACAGAGATCCGGGTCTAAATTCATCGTTTTTTTGCTCACCATGCTCAACATGCCGTTCCAGTTTGAACCCAGCCCTAAGTTGGCAGGGTCCCTTGCTCACTTTGCCACTGGATTCAAGATAGCTTGGCTGATGAGGGTTATGAACCCAAAACCGTTCCCAGGATGCTTGTTTTCAGTCCAGGGAGGACCTGGCTTGGCAGTTCGGGCTGGATTGTTCCCATGAGGCACAGGGTCAGACTGATTTGCATATGGCCATGTCTGAACTGGGTTGGTGGAGTGAGCTAAAGAATGATGATGGATTAAACCCAGATCAGTTGACTGGGGGTGAGTGTTTGATTTGCTCAAACTCTTCGTCCATCATCCCCTTTGGTATCGCCGGGATCGCAGTAATGCCATAGAATCTGTGTCACCCAAGTGCCGCATGCTGAGGCCTATTTGCAGGCAGTCACTGAGAGGAGGTGGTGCAGGCTGGGGGACAGTCAACAAATGCATTATGATCACCAATAGGTTGGGAGGCTGTTGTGTACAGCAGACATTGCAATAAAGTTTTACCCCAGACTGCAAGTATGCAGGATTCCTCTCAGCAGTGCTTCCCCAGCAGAAGTTGATCTGAAATGGTAGGCGGTCGGCCGCGGTGACGGTTGTTGCAATGGGCCTTTGTTCCCAGCAGGGAGGGGTGCATGCTGATCAGGCCTTCAACCTCGGAGGGGGGAGACATTGCACCCTTGCCAGGCCATTCCCATGCCAGGCATGATCCATTGCCTTTCCCCTTGGCCTTGATGTGTGGTCTCGGGTAGGGGCGACCTGGATGAGCCCTGGGGCCCCCATGGTGGAGTGGATTGTGGGTGGATCGCTTTGGCCCCACAGGACTTGTAGTTGCTTGGCCCTCCCACCACATCCTGGTTTGACCCCTGGGGATGCCGCCTACCTGTCACCTCTTGGTCATATCAACCGCCTTGTGGTGTTTCTACCTGTGGGTGGATTTACCCCGTCACTGCCCGACCCCTGTGGCACTTTGTAATGGTGCATGGTTGCACGGATTATCCCACCAGAGAGATCGGTGGAGACACCTGACTCACCTGGCACATACCTTTACACAGTGCCCACTTTAGGCGGACTGCTCCCCGTAGTGCTCCTGTCTGCAGAGAAGGGCCGGACGATCCCAAAGCAGCGTAAGCTGCAATTCGACCAGGTGGGGACAACTAGGGACAGGGGCACCAGCTCTGACACAGAGGAAGCCACCGGCGGCAACCCGGAGACTACCACAGTCAGTGACGCATCAGCCGATATGATGGAGCTGAAGGCGGGCTTCCATGCCATGGACACCCGCTTTGACACCTTGACAAAACATATGAACGGGCTGGGAGAGTGCCTAGACTGTCAGGGGTTGAGATAGATACGTGGAGGAGAGGATTTCAGGCCTAGAGGACGCCTCCACCACTGTGCATAAGAGATCAGACAAGCTGGAGCTCATATTGAAACAAGTAGCCATAATAACAAGGACTTGGAAACCAGGTCACGGAGGAACAACCTCCGCCTTTCCGGAATTGCCGAGCCCACCAACATGGGTCGTCTTGAACAATAGGTTGTCGACCTGTTTTGCTGCTCAAGTTTCTTTTCGGCCTTCTCTGTTGAGAGTGTGCACCGCTCACTGGGCCAGGTCCCACCCACGGGTGCCCCACCGCGTTTTCTCATTGCATGTCTTCTCAACTACAAGGGAGAAGGGCCTACGCCAGCACTAGGGTTCCACTATATCACAGTATCCAGACTTCACCCTCGCGTTGCTGGCGGCCTGACGACAATTCAGCGATGTCAAGAACACGCTCCGCAAAAGGAGCATACGCTACACAATGCAATATCCAGGTTCTTTGTGGATTGAGCATAATGGGAAGACTCGAATGTTTGAAACACCTGCGGAGCTAGTTGCGTTCTGCAAGCAACTGCCATCCGGATCCGCCTCTCCCCGTCGATCTAACCAGAGCATAACTGACACTGCCATGGGTGGGGGGAATGGGATTTATGGGGCATATTAGCAAGGGCCGGATTGCCGCTTTATCTGCACTTTTTGCCAATAAAGCGGTGATTTTTTTATCGCCCAATTACCAAGCTGTCGCTAACAGCAGTTAGCGACAGCTTCCAGGCAATAGCGACCGCTTTGGGGCCCACTTTGCATGTCAGCAATATTTATCGCTAATGACATGCAAAGTGGGCGTACCCAAACTGGTAGCAACTGAAAGCAGTCACTAACACAGCTATCGCCTATTAGCAATACCCGCTGCGCGATAAAAAAACGCACGCTAACCGCGATTAGCGCCAGGATTTTACACCTGGTAAAAACATGACTTACCTGTTTCTTCAATGGGAGGTGGATTGTCAGGCTAAGTCCACCATGGCGTTAATGCTTGAATATCGCTGGATTTCCAGCGCTATTCAGGCATTTTGCCGCTATCGCTGGATATATTATCACAGTGGAGATAAACGTTGCTAATAGCGTGTTATCTCCGTGAAAATATCCAGCAATAGGCGGCAATAAAAACAAACGCGCTAAGCGCGTTTTGCGTTAACTATCGCAATTTGTTGCTAATATCCCCCTATGTTTTTTGGGTTGGTCGTGGTTTGAAAGTTGTTCTGTGCTGTTAGACTGCCACATGCCATCCTTTCCCTACATCCTCTCTGCATCCGCGCCAGCATATATCTATTTACCCTTGCCAAAACCTGGCATAGACAAATCCTTGGAGATATCACGTGGGATATCCACAGGATCAACAACCCTCTTAAAGGAAAGCTATCTGAATAGGCACGGTGTCAAAATAGCCTATCTCCAGGAAACACAGTTATCTCCCAGTAGTGCCTTCACATTCGCTAAGGCATGGGGCACACACTGCTACTTCTCTTCTTATAGTTCGTATTCCCATGGTTCTTGCATACTCATACATAGAAGTGCCCCCTTCCACTTACACTACCTCAGCACAGACCCATATGGTCGCTACATTCTTCTATACGGCACTCTTGCTGATAAGCAAGTTCTCTTAGAAAACGTGCATGCCTCCAATACAGATGACCCTGACTTCTTTCAAAACCTATACAGTCACATGAGCCGAGTGTACACTGACCACATAATCCTGGGGGGAGGAGATTTCCACCTGCCCCAATGCCCTAGACTTGACTCCTCCAGCTCCCACCCTAGCAACAAGCCTAGAGCGCGAGCGATATCGAGACACATCGTTGACACCTGTGCGCTACGAGACACCTTCCAATCCTGGATTCACTTTCTATTCCTTGCCCCATTCTGTTTGGACAAGGCTGGATTACTGGTTCCTATCAGCATATGTCTCCCTCTGGTCCTACGAGGTCATTGTCCTACAACGCACTCTATCGGACCACAGCTCTATCCTTCTAAAACTCTGCATCCGGAATAGTTTCAGAGCTGAGAGAACATGGTGATTCCATGGCGATGCTTCACACGACCATGTATTCTGAGGTGAGATGTCGGAAGCCATAATTGAAGACTTCTGATACACGCGGGCACCGTCGAAAAGCAAGCCATCCTTTGGAAAGCCTTTAAGGCCTATATTCGGGGAGTTAGCATCTCTAAATATTCAGGCATACTACACGACATACGCTGCCAACTTCCAAGCATCAAGACAGGGCTGAGGGTGTTGATACAGCGGCGGGGATGGACAAAGACCCGAGGCTCCATCGGCGGGCGTTCCTACTGATGGAATTCCACGAGTTCCCCCGAATAGGAAACTGCATATATGGGGAAGCTCACTAGGACTAGGCATTCAGGAGAGGCAGAATGTCCTGGCCGCACCCTCACCAGGATTCTGCACCCAAGGTGTGGCTCCCTAGTTAGAGGCGGCAGACCCGTAAGCAGAGAATCGGCCAGGGACCAGGGTTCAATTCCCGACGCAGCAGGGTCATGGACCAGGGTCAAAACAGACTCGATAATTCTCGCCTCGGTACCTACTCTAACCAGGAACACACTCGGCAACTCTGGGCATTAAGCTTGCCTCATCTCTACAACAGCCCCCCACAGACGCCGGGGATGCCTGGTTTCACCTTGGAGATACCCAGAAAGGGACCATCTCACAGGGATAGCCAGGACGGGTTCCCCAGCGGTCTACAGCGCCGGGACGCCCCGTTGCTGGGGCAGCTGTGCGCTTTACAAGTCTACAACATTTAACATTTACATTTACAACTATGTGACTGAACGTCGGACAGAGACCGACACATGAATACTGGGAAGTGAGGGAGTTTTGACCAAATTTCTGGAACACTATAAACATCTATACAACTACTGCATCCCTTCCTTCTCAACACCCCTCCTGGCCTCCCTTCCTATCTGGAAGAATTGCCATGGTCTGGCTCACAGACGGCCAGCGAAAATTCCTTAGCGAATCGCTCATCCTAGAAAAGATTGGCATAGCCATCAACTTGTTTGATGGCTCTAAAGCACAGGGTTTTTTTTAAAAAGCCTTTTATAAGGCTTTAAAAAAAACACCTAGCTCCTCAGCTTCTAACACTATATAATGAAGCTCTCTCTACTGGTTCTCTACCGTCACATTATGAGAAGCAGGCCATTTTTGTTAAAACCAGGTAAAGACCACACTCGCTGTGCCTCATATAGGCCACTCTCGCTCCTTAACCTGGACAATAAAATACTAGCCAAAGCTTTCGCTACCAGACTAACCCTCCTAATGGAACAACTTATATCACGGTGCAGTCTGTTTTCATGCTGTATAGTTCAACTCCGCTAACTCTTCGTACAATTTTAGCGGTGCTCAACTGGATTTCCCGAACCACGCCAGTGGCGGTGGCCCTGTTAGACGCAGAAAAAAGCATTTAACTCCCTTGAATGGCCATTTTTGAGAGCGGTCCTGATGAAATTGGGGTCCCCCCCTTTTTAGGTCTCGCCTAGCAGTGCGCAAGCGCTGCTTAGGAGGGGCCTTTAGCCATCGCTCAGGACTTTGCTTGAAACTCGTGCATGTTTTGCATTGGTTTCAATTGCCACTCGTGCAAATTTGGCGTTTCCCTTGCAGGAGCGAGTGGCACCATCTGCTAGCAATAATCGCGCTCGCTCCCGCAAGGTAAACGCTGCGTGTGGATGGGGGGGCGCTAGAGGGCGCACAGCGGAATGGCTGCCTCTTGAGACAGCTCCGCCGGACGGGGAAAATACATGGCGAAATAGGCATGACCGGAGGCGCGCCGCAGCCTGAAAATGTCGCTGAGCTGATCGGAAACTGGCTGCCACAGATGGGGAGTGCGAGAACTGCTCAAGCGACTTGCTACCCTTAGAATCACGGACTTCTACAATCCGCGGTGAGAGCGGCCAACGGCTTCCAAGATGGCGGCGCCCGGGAGTACGAAGACGCGATACTGCTGGCGACCGCTCTGCCCTCAAAGATGGATGCCTGCGGGGGATGCGATCACGGCGCTGCCTTCAGGTCTCCTATACTGAACTGTCGCGGAAGACCTGGAGACACAGGCGAAGACTGCGAGGCACGACAGCGGCCACGTTCGAACACGACAGCACTGCGGTCGGACTGCTGCCGGCGCCTCACCGGGGGGAGCTGCGAGATGCCCGCCTACCTGCCCGACCGCTACGGGGTGAGTGCTGACCCTTTGGCCGCGGTGCAACTGTGTGGCTGGAGGCGCTTAGCGCTGTGCTGCGGCGGTGGATGTGGGGCCAGTGAGGCGCTGCGACTGATGGGGACGCCGGCTCAGGCTTGTTGAACAGATCGGCTGCCACTGCAAGCGGACGTTTGCGGCGTCCTGGGTGCGAGGTGCTGGCTGCCCCCATCGGCGCACAATGGTCTGACGCTGGCCGGATTCCTGTGCCGCTAGTACAGCGCTGGGACTGCGGGCACTGCACGACGCGCTCCGTGTGTGGCGCAGGCCGCACGAGCCTGCCGACCGGGCGGTGAGAACTGAACAACATAAGGATCCTACTGGCGCTGGGTGACAGCAGTGGAGTGCGTGCGGGGCGAGAAGCAGGGGTGAAGAGGTGAAAGCCTGGGGAGCTACGGAGAGCTGTGCTCATACTGTCCTGCTAAGATACCCTAAGTTACATCTGCAAAGAGGTCGGTGCTGCCCGGTGACTCTGCGAGCGGGACTCCCGGAGCCCAGTGGAGTACTCAGACACGATGGGGAAGCCGGAAAAGACGCAAACCAAACTTCCATTTGAAACCAAGCGCCAGACCAAGGGCGCCGCAGCGCCACCAGACGAAGTAACGGATGCTGGAGAGTCGCCACCCCAGGGCATGGCGGAGGCGCTGAGGGCCATCCAGCAAAGCCTACAGGACATCCATGGTAAACTTGATACCATCACGCTGCGAGTTGACAACATGGCGGCAAAACTGGAGGGGCACGGTGAGCGGCTGACGGAGGCAGAGACCCGAATTGGGGCGATGGAAGATGTCTCGCAAACCACGACCCAAAAATGTGCTGAGGCCGAGAGAATGCTGGAGGCGTTGAAAAGCAAGACGGAGGATTTGGAGGCGCGGTCGAGGCGCAATAACGTGAGAATCACGGGGGTTCCGGAGTCCACCAACACTGGCCGGATGGAAACATATGTTGAGGAGCTGCTTAAGGACATTGTGGGCGCGGAGCACCTGTCCCCAATGTTCCTGATTGAACGAGCACATAGGTCGCTGGCCCCGAGAACGAAGCCTGGGGCGCCCCCGCGGCCTATAGTCGCCAGAGTCCTCAACTACAGAGACCGCGATGCTATCCTCCGCATAGCGCGGGAAAAACAACAGATCACGCACCAAGGAAACGCTCTGGCATTCTACCCGGACTTCACCCTCACAGTCCAACAGGCGCGGAAGGAGTTCAACCCGGTCAAAAAGAAACTACGTGATCTGGGGGTTGATTACGCCATGCTCTATCCCGCCCGGCTTCGCATAACGCATGACGGACTTGCGACGCTGTGTCATTCACCCCGGGAGGCACATGAACTCATCAAAAAAATCGGAGCTAAGCGCAAAGAGAGGCGGAGGGCTGATCAAACTGCGGACACTGACTAGTGGATTGTTAAAAGAGATACAGGAAGAACGGCGAAGGCACTACACACCGGGTGCCGTTCCTGCGGCCCTGACAAGGAGGACTGTGGAGGTCGGCATGGACGAGAATGAGACTTCAGACATGTCAAAGACGGCGCGTGCAATCGCCGCGAACGAGGATACCCAGACCTCTGACGGGCTGGTGACTGGTAACTTTACTGCTATTTCAGTTCTGATGGTACAGCGAGGGCTCCTGACTATGGGCTTATGGAGGGAAGATGCCATAACAGGACAGAGCCCACCTAATGATGGAAACAGTCGCTCTATGCTGGGATGGCGTGTAATTCACGGAACTGAGGGAGATCTAGATAGATGAATAGCAGGAACAATGGACCCTGACCGCCAGGGCTGGATCATGGGCATAAAGGGTAGTTACGGGAGGAATGGTGAGCGAGTGGCTGGTCGCTGCCCGTCAAATAGCAGGGAAATAGTGCTGTAATTTGGATGGAATGGACAATGCTGCGGCTGCGTTGGGCCCTGGGGAGGGTCGCTAAGATGCCTGCACTGATATGGGGCCTATTGGGTTCTGAATAGTAATCTGTCCCCGTCCACATCCATTGAGTTGGATGGAGTGGTGTGTTCTAGGCGGTCCCCCAAAGAGGGAGATCCCCGAATTCAGTTACTCTAATGTTTGACCTTAGTTATGGGGTATGTCTTTGGCATAGTTGGGGTGCTGAAGTGGGTGGGGTGAAGTGGGTTACGGTTGGGAAGTTGAAATGTTGGTCACTGCGCATGAGACGCATTGCTGAACTCCAAGTACCATTGCCAAGAAATAAGGGGGCCCTTACCCGCTGCGACAGCTATGGGGGCGCGCTCACTAAATGTGGGGGTGACTGGTGCATACATGCTGTTACTGGGAGATGGCTGAGAACAGGTTAGGGGCGGGGTATCTCCGATTGCTAACGTGGAATGTCCGGGGGCTTGGTAACCCCAAGAAAATTAGGCAAACACTGGCGTATCTAGACAGGCAGCGCATAGACATTGCACTCATACAGGAGACTCACTGTGCGCCGACACGCCGAATAAGCGTGGGACGGAGATGGGCCGAATCGGTACACTACTCCTCCTACTCCTCATATGCACGGGGGGTGCTGGTGCTGATTAGAAAAGGGCTGAAGTATATGATAGATGAGGTTGAGACAGATGACATGGGGCGGTTTGTTATTCTAACTGGTCTCCTGCGAGGACAGAGGCTAGCTGTGGTGAATGTATATGGGCCTAATGTTGATGACCCGCAGTTCTACCACTCACTGTGGAGTAAATTGCGTGAATTACAGGCCCCTCACGTGATATGGGGTGGAGACTTTAATCTTGCGCTCTGCGATGACGTAGATCGATCTGGAGTGACAACGGAACCACACAGGCGCGCACTACATGTCCTCCAGGACCTAATGGTGGACAGGGCACTCACTGATATCTGGAGGAGTAGGCACCCGGCTGAGCTGGAGGCCACCCATGTAACTACGTCGCGCGGCAGCTGGTCCCGCATTGATTACTGGTTGGTGACTGGGGACATTGCATTATGGACACGGGAGGTTAGACACTTACCCAGAACACTATCCGATCACAGCCCGGTGCTCCTCTCCCTGGAGCTCCCGAACTACACGCCGCCTCCATTCAGTTGGAGATTCAATGCTAAAGCACTCATAGACCCCATTTATGCTGATACTATTGGGCAGGCGATACGGGAATATTTTGACAATAATGCATCTTCTGCGACCGACCCGGGAGTGCTATGGGAGGCCTGCAAGGCCACCATACGAGGCGTCTGCATAAGCACTAACGCAGGTATCCTTAAAGACATCCAACAGCAGCTCCGAGCCAGGGAAGACAAGCTCCGAATTTTAGAACGGGACTATGAGAGCACACAAAATGTTCGGCTACTAGGGGACCTTCGGAAAACACTGTCCGAGTTTCAGAGCCTCGCGGATGATGAAATTAAATATACCATGAAAAGGCAGGTGGCGAGGGCATATGGGGAGGGCGGCAGACCGGGCAGGCGCTTGGCGGCTAATATATGCGAGGGACGTGCCCCGCAGAACATACAGATGATTCGCGGACACCAAGGGGAGCGGAAGTATGGTGAACAAGAAATACTGGGGGAATTTATGGCCGCGTACGGAGAGCTGTACGCTTCCAGGCCGACGGCCACTGAGGCTGAAATCGTAGATTACCTCGAGGACGTGGCGATAGCGTGGCTATCGGACACACACCGCGAATACTTATCCCAGCCCATCACGGTAGAGGAGGTCACAGAAGTAATTAAGTCGCTGCCGAATGGTAAGGCTCCGGGCCCCGATGGCTTTACATGTGAATTTTATAAGACGTTTGTTGACCAGCTGGCCCCATACCTGGTGGAGATGTATGGTAAGGCTCACGAACAGCAACACCTGGCGCCAACCTTACGGGAAGCAATACTACTAGCGCTTCCCAAACCACAGAAGGACCCGGAGCTCTGCGACTCCTATAGACCACTGTCCCTTATAAACGTGGACAACAAGATATTGGCCAAACTGCTTGCTGCCCGACTTAATCCGCTGATGCCCAGATTGATCTTGCCCGACCAATCTGGATTCATACCAGAACGCTCCACTGCGCACAATACGCGAACATTGTTTGCGCTTTCACACTATCTAACGCCTGAGACGAAGGCGGCGGCGGTCTTTTTGGACGCAGCCAAGGCCTTTGATTCTCTGGAGTGGACCTATATGACTACGGTGCTGCGGAAGATGGGCTTCCCACCCATGTTCCTCCAATGGATCCACTTATTATATGATGCACCTGTGGCGCGGATTCGGGTGAATAAATATATCTCAGACACCATTGACATTCGGAGGGGGACGAGGCAGGGATGCCCACTGTCCCCTCTCTTGTTTGCAATAGCATTGGAACCCCTTGCGTGCAAAATAAGACAGGGGCATCACTATTCGGCCCTGCAGTTTCCGCAGCGGCCGTTGCACATATCACTGTACGCCGACGATATGCTGCTCTATGTGAGGGACCCACAGGCCAATTTGAATCCACTGTTGAGGGAATACATAAAGTTCGCGCGTCAATCCGGTGTCACTATAAACTGGGCCAAGTCCCTGATTATTCCCTTGACTGACAACACGCACCCACACTCCATGGACTATCCTTTGGAGTGGAAGATGGACCCGATAAAATATCTGGGTGTGTGGTATCACAGGGACCCAGAAATTGTGATCAGGACTAACTATGGGACGGTGATTGACGCACTAGAGGAGAAGGTGGGGAGGTGGATCCAACTGCCACTATCGCTGGCTGATCGTATTGCTATCGTCAAAATGGTGATCTTGCCGAAGCTACTCTATCTGTTCACTAACATCCCTATACACCCCCCAGCGGAGGTGTTCCGCAGGATTACCTCGATGGTCCTCCGGCTTATCTGGGCGGGAAAGACGGCCAGGGTGGAGATGCGGACACTCACACTACCGTACAGTCGAGGAGGGTTCGGGGTCCCGGACCTCTATCTATACTACCTTTGTGCGTAAGCACAGTACGCACATTTTTGGTACCACAAAGTCCCACTTCTCACCCACACTGCGATTGAGGAGGGGGATGCTATGCCAGTTCCACTTGAGGCGATTATCACCCATCGTAGGCCCCCCTTGCACATGCAAGACATTAACACCATAGATGCTACGAACAAAGCATGGCATACCATGGGCAGAATAGCTAATAAACTGCCGCTGTATGCCCCAGCGCTCCGGCTCCAATGGCATCCGGATATATCGGTAACGCAAGAAAAAGTGGGGTTGGACTTGCTGTGCCAAGTGGGCATCGACACCATGGGGGACTTGTACGAAGATGGGACTTTTAAAACGCTAGAGCAACTAACATTCATTAGTAACATGTCTGCATTATTTCGCTTCAATTATCATAGGTTGCAAAGGGCTGTGAAGCGACTGTACCCAACGTACCCGTTGGAGCCGTCGGGGTTGACCGCGTTGCAATGGCTGATCACCACACCTGCGAGCAAACACCTGGTATCTACACTGTATACGAAAATGCAGGTGGACATAGCGGCAAACACAAACGCTTCCATGGAGAAGTGGAACAGTTGTCTGGACACTCCGCTAACGGAGGAGTAATGGGCTACTGCCTGTACTTTGACGGGCATGCTGACACCTAATGGTAACCTCTGCATTCTACACTTCAAATACCTACACCAGACGTACTACACACCGGCCAGGCTGCACCATTATGGGCTGCGTGGGGATTCTAGATGCGAACGTTGTGGGGCTGACGGTGCGGATTTCATTCATCTGGCATGGTCGTGCGAGGCAATTGGGGAATACTGGGTGCAGGTGACGCAACTGCTGGGGGCTATGGTGGGTGGTGAGGTGCGCTGCGAGGCCAAAACCTGTTTGCTGGGGCTACTGCCTGAGTTTCGGGCCCTAAAGCGTAGATTCTGTGTGATTGCGTTGCTAATGGCCAAAAGGAGGGTTTCGCTCTGTTGGAGTGGCAGGCGGATCCCGAAGCCGAAGGACTGGCTTACGGACTTAACGTACTGTAGAGATACCCTGAGGACTTATGAAGAAGAACTCCCTGCCGGGTCAAGACCCAGAGACTACTGGGCGTACCTAACCCAATATTTGCAAAATGCATCAACAGAATCAATAAGCGATTAGCACATAAGTGGAAGGGTGGTGGGTATAGGAGACCTCTGATTAGGAAACGAACAGACAAACTTGGATGAAGGATGCTGTTGTGCTGTGACCGCAATGTTATGGCTGTTTTTTGTTTGTACACAATTACAAATGCCAATAAAAAAAAAAAACGCTGCGTGTGGATGCACTCTCCACGCCGCGTTAATAATTGCTTCTCTCTCGCGCGGCCGTCCTCTCTCTTACCAGCATACCTCTCACCTCTTTCCAGTCTGCCCTGTACTTTAATGAGTGTGTGTTGCTACCTCAATCTGCCTCCATAGCCCCTCACGAAAGCCTTCGTCCACACAGCCGCCCGTCCACACTTTGACTTTGGACGGTACTGACGAAATAAGATGGGGACATCTAGTGGTCATTGTAAACAGTATTTATATGGCCCTTACCACCCCTGACGGCAAGAAATATTAGCAAAATGTTGACTAGCGATAAAATACTCAACTCAACCAAAACCTGAATGTTACGTGTTCTTTGACACAAATATTTATTTCAAATACATCAAACACTACATAAATAAGAGAAGACCGGTACCCCAGATATGGCAAATCGGGCTCTACTTTACATCTGGGGTAGCAGGGGGGCAGCAGGCAGCTTTGCCACTAACGGTGTAGGTACCCCTCATATTTAACCATCTGCTACAACTAACTTTCAGCTTAAAACATAGTATGAGGCAAAAAGTTGGCACTCTCTCTATGATTGGTGGGATACGTTGGTTGAACCTCCTTAATAAAGGTGCTATGCTCTCCTGTCATATCTCTTTTATGAAAGCTAGTGGATTCCCATTGGGCTTTGAAAACTGTTGAGCCTCCTAAAGAAAAGACAGGAAGCAGGTCAGAGGATCACAAACAGAGGAGAGTGGTACAGTTGTATAAGCCATGTATTGTACTACTCTCCCAACATGTCCAAAGTGGGTTTGACTGGGTTTTACTGGACCCACCTGGGGGTATTTGATTGTTGGGAATCAAGGATCAGTGAGGGAATCTCTTGTGTCCTGGTGCTCTCCTTGTGTTTTGAGGGAATGCACATCAGTAAATATGTCAATCTTATATGATTAGTCTAAGCATATGGTAAACAAGCATTAGCATAGCCAATAGGTCTCGCTTTTAGGACCTGCTGCATAACTAAATACTTATAAGGTCCCAACCTATTGGCTATGCCAATGCTTGTTTGTTTATGATTACACTTCTGTATCCCGGTCCAATGACTCGCATATGAGTCAACGGATCGCAGTCTGACACTTTCCCTATTACCAGAGGGACTAGGCAGGCCTGACCATTGTCTCCCTGGCTTTTCATTATAGCAATGGACCTGCTGGTCTGCCACTTACAAAACCAACATCTCCACCGGGCACTCCAGCTCACCCGGGTCCTCCTACTCCTTTCATTAAACGCAGATGACATTCTCCTTTTTTTTCGGCACCCATCCGACAACCTCCCCCCGCTTATGCAGGAGATAGTGCGCTTTGGCAACCTTTCCGGGCTCAGGATAAATTGGACCAAATCAGAACTCTTTCCCCTAACTGACTCCACCCAGCCTGTTCCGTCCGGCCACCCCCTTAAATGGACTATAGACAGAACCAAATAACTCACTATTCAGCTCCACTGTGGCAAGAGCCAGGTACTACAACTGAATTATGGACCTAGAATGGCGGATCTTCAAACACAGGTCGAACGTTAAATTAGAAACAGGAAGGGTATCCAGTTCCTAGGGAAGAGTCACCCAAGGGGGTGAGTACAGAGAGTTTGGCAGTGTTCAATT
The DNA here is from genome assembly GCF_964204655.1 of Triturus cristatus. NCBI lineage: Eukaryota > Metazoa > Chordata > Amphibia > Caudata > Salamandridae > Triturus > Triturus cristatus. Next base: position 100,450,372 of record NC_140582.1, read on the forward strand.
CCCTTTAGGATGGGGAACAACCTTTACAACGCAACTTTTACAACGCACTACACTTACAACGCATTTTTTACAACGCAAAATCCATTACAACGCATTCCATTACATAGCATGACACTACAACGCATTTTTAAAAACTACCTTTACAACGCATTCCATTACAACGCATACTACCTTTACAACGCATACCATTACAACGCATAATATTACACTACACTATCCAACACTTACCCTACTGTTGCACCCCCTGGAGTTAGAATAGTAATTTTTACCCCTATACTATCCAACACTTACCCTACTGTTGCACCCCCTGGAGTTAGAATAGTAATTTTTACCCCTATACTATCCAACACTTACCCTACTGTTGCACCCCCTGGAGTTAGAATAGTAATTTTTACCCCTATACTATCCAACACTTTCCCTACTGTTGCACCCCCTGGAGTTAGAATAGTAATTTTTACCCCTATACTATCCAACACTTACCCTACTGTTTCACCCCCTGGAGTTAGAATAGCAATTTTTACCCCTATACTATCCAACACTTACCCTACTGTTGCACCCCCTGGAGTTAGAATAGTAATTTTTACCCCTATACTATCCAACACTTACCCTACTGTTGCACCCCCTGGAGTTAGAATAGTAATTTTTACCCCTATACTATCCAACACTTACCCTACTGTTGCACCCCCTGGAGTTAGAATAGTAATTTTTACCCCTATACTATCCAACACTTACCCTACTGTTGCACCCCCTGGAGTTAGAAAAGTAATGTTTACCCCTATACTATCTAATACTTACCTTAAATGCAATTTAATATTATGCGTTGTAATGGTATGCGTTGTAAAGGTAGTATGCGTTGTAATGGAATGCGTTGTAAAGGTAGTTTTTAAAAATGCGTTGTAGTGTCATGCTATGTAATGGAATGCGTTGTAATGGATTTTGCGTTGTAAAAAATGCGTTGTAAGTGCATGCGTTGTAAAAGTGTGCGTTGTAATGACATACATCCCTTTAGGATAAGGTGTCCTGCGTGAAGATAAATGGAAGTGGAGGAGGGGGAATTTCTCCTTTCGGAACTAGTGCCCTCACCCACCCAGCCAGCTAGGTGTCATGCTTCATCATCGGGACTGCTCCTCGTCGGGTCGGCACTGCAATACCCGACAGGCACCCAATGATGGGGCTCTTTGGCGGAGATCTTTTGTTCCTTGCCGTTTGGTGAGGTGTGGGTGAGGGGCCTAGGCTCGTGTAGATGTATTGTGGTGAGAGTGCAATTTAAAACAGGTTAGGTAGTCCAAAACAGTACTTTAATAGAATTGCTCTTACCTGATTAAAATGAAACTAGAGTGGCTACTTCTATCTTAAATGTATTAGTTCAAGATTGTAGTGCTCTACTCTACAACGGTCAACATGTTTCTTGCCACAGCGTCTATAAGATCAGACAGCAATTCATCAGGACCAATGTGCAAACTATCTACACCTTGTGGTTAGTGACTGTCACAATCTACCTACCACGTGATTTATTTAGGAAAAGTACCTAAACGTTGTTGGGGGTAATCAATTAGAACCCTTGTTCATGCCTCAACGGTACCAGCAGGGCTATGACACATCGAGGATAATTATCCTGTAGGTCAGCGTCACCGCGCCGGATCATCTACCTCTGCCGCCGGTCCGGAAATTCACTAACCACAAGGTGTAGATATTTTGCACATTGGTACTGATGAATTGCCGTCAGTGTGCTGTGTTGCTGGGTTGGCCTACATTGGTGTCTTCAGTGCCAAGGAGAGGAGAAGGAACTTTCAAAGAACTTTCATCATCTTGCAGAGTATTACTCCAAGGGCTTGAACTTGTGCTTGCCTCCTGCTGAAGTCTCAGGGACAAAAGACTACACTACCAGCTCCCCTCTGGTGGAAATTCTGTCTGCAGAAGCCTGCATGTTGCTGGGAGCTGGAAGCGGACTCAACGAGAAGAAGCGTGTCGCAGTCGCAGCTGTTGCTGTCACATCGCCGGAGAAGCGTGTCGCTGCCGCAGAGGTTGCCGCCGCATCACCCGAGATGCGTGCCTTCATCAAAGCTATTACCCGACGCATCACCGGAGAAGTGCGTTGCCGCCGCAGAGGTCGCCGTCGCATCGCCGGAGAAGCGTGTCGCAGGGCCTGTCACGGCTCTAAAGTTACAGAGATCGCCGCACGGCCGCCAGGCGTGCACGCATTGTCTTCACGTCGTCGCATCAAGGGCGCCATCTTATTGCATCGGATTGTCGTATCACATCAAGGTGCCATCTTGTCGCATCGTAACCGTAACGCAGTACGAGAATCAACGCATCACCTCCTCTCTGGTAAGGACCAAGACGTATCCCCTACTCTGCGCAAGCATTGAGGTGCGATGCATCGTCTCCCCCGAAGCAAGGAACCGACGCATCTCCATCCCTGCGAACCTTTTGTTTGTTTTGCGTTACGCATCCAGGTACTTTTGTGAGAACGTGTCACATTTATCATCAACTTGAACCAAGTTACTTCTACCATCTTTAAGCCTATTATGAGTACTGTATTGTGGACTTTTGTTGCTTGTGGTTTTGTGTTAAGTCTATATAAAGAATACGTATTGTTATAAAACCTGTGTGGTGTCCATCTGTAGTGTTTTCACTGTGTTGCTGTATGTGTTCACAAATGCTTAACACACTGCCTCTGATATAAGCCTGTCTGCTCGTGCCAAGCTACCAAGGGGGTGAGCTGGGGTTATCCAGTAATGTAATCCCCTTTCCCTCACTTAGAAGCAAGGGTCCCTATTTAGTCAAAGGTACCTACCTCTGCCAACTAGAGACCCCCAGTTCTAAGACTCTCCCTCTGAATCCTAGGACATAGCCAGACCACATGATAGAAATCAGTGGAAACGTCACCACAATGGGGGCACGTAGGTTCTAACTGGGGAGAGGTAAGCACTGTATAGGTAGTACATTTGGATCAGGCACAGTTTCGAAAAAACAGTGATAATCCCAGGCAACATTAGTGCATCTCCCCAGTCATCATCCTCGAGAGGACCTATCCAGTTCTTCCATCAAGCTTGAAGAAGATCTAAAGTGTCCGGTGCATTAATGGTCAGTGTGCAATAAATATTAGAGATCCTACCTTTGCCTAGTGCACCCCTGAGGAGGGGGCTAAATTCAGGGAGAGGGTTGGTCTGGGATACAAGGGATTTGAGGGCGTGCCTCTATTGTAGGTATTTGTAAAATTATGTTAGTAAGGGCGTAAATGGTCTGAAGTTCTTCAAAGGACTGCATGTGTGTCCCAGACCAAACATCGCCCAAATGGGAAATGCTGATAAGGTCCCATCTCCCAAATACCTGCAGTGATGCCACTCCCTGCAGCCAGGTACCATGCCAGAGGGGTGTTTATTGTGTGAGTGTCTTGTTCCAGTGAGTGTGGTAGGGCTGCAAAATCGGCCCTGTAACAAAATCGGTCGAAAACTGGCCCTCGCAAAGAGCTCGGCGGCACCCCCAAACCCCCGGGGGGAGGGGAGGGGGCCAACAGAAAACTTTGCCAGGGCCAGTTTTGGTTCCTAGTCCGGCCCTGTTGACCATGCCCAGGCCGCCGTCATATGGGGCACATTGGCACTGAGTAAGGTCAAGGTAGGGCCTGGAAGGAGGTTGCGATCCTGTTCAGGGTCTGGAACCAAGACCGTGGTATGAAGAGCAGCAAGGTTTGAAAGATGTACAAAAACCTTGTCAGGATCATTATTTTATATATAACTATACGACCAATAACATTTAAGGGCGGTGTTTGATATTTGGTGAAGTCAGCCTTAGCCTTTCAAGTCAGAGGCTCGAGGTAAAGGGACCAAGAAAGTTCAGGGTGTTAGGGGAGAAGAGTTGGCCTAACGGCTAGGGCAGTCAAGCTCAAATCTGGGGAACCAGGTTCGAGTCTCAGCAATGACGCTCAACTTCCTGTGATTCTGGGCAAATCACTTAATCTCTCCGTGCCTAACAAAAACAAGCATTGGCATAGCCAATAGGTCTCGCTTTTGGGACCTTATAAGTATTTAGTTATGCAGCACAATATCCTTGGTGCAACAACATCAACTGTTGCATAACTAAACCCTTATAAGGTCCCAAAGGCGAGACCTATTGGCTATGCCAATGCTTGTTTAACCTAATGCTGGCACCTTTTATTTTTTACAATGTATATATGCAACTTGTTAACGTTGCAACTGTATATATATAACTTGTTAGCGTATTTAGACTATCTTGTGTACCTTTTGTAAGTTACCTGTTTCTTTAGGAAAGCACTCTGACACCTTTGGGTAAAGTTCGTGCTATATCAAACTGCATTAAATAAATAAAAAATAAATAGAAATTGTGGCGGGGGAATCCTAGAGCTGCAAGTATGAGTGTTGTTAGAGATGCTTCAGAAGCCTACACCACTTGACAACATTTCTGAGCACTTTTGTAGCAGAAAGAGGGAACTTTGTATTTACCTGCTAACTTTTAGAAATAGTAAGGTTTAGAAGAGGTAACGAGGCACATCTGATAAATAGCTTATTTGACAATTAAACGTGATAGTCTTCTTCTTAAAGAAGGATACAGAGTATGGCGGTGGGGCGTGGGGTGGACTCATACATGCAATGTTCTAGTGGGAGGGACGTGGATGAAAGGTTCACTTCCTTCACTGCTTCGGAACCACGGTTATGGAGCGGCAAAGCTTAGTTCAGTCCTTAGCCACCACTCTTACCCCTGTTGCTCTGACGCTGATGGGCTCTGCAAGGCACGCATGTCAGGCTATTGATGTGGAAGAAATGCTGTGGTCCGCAGTTCTCGGGCAGTAGCAGCGGGAAACCCTCTACCCTCCCATTTCACCTGTAAGGTACTATGCTTCACTTCAAGGTTGGAAACTTATGCCATGCAAGATAAAAATGCCTACTGAACAATGAAGCACCAGCGGCAACAACATGTCCAGGCTTGGAAATATAGGGGGCATATCAACAACAACCGGCGATTATTATCGCTGAGCGCACTTAGCGCTCGGATAATTATCGCCGGCTAGCGCCGATTTTTATCGCTGAGATAGCGTGCTATTAGCAACGCTTATCTCATCAGCGATAAAAATCCTAGCACTAACTGGCTAACGTGAGATCATCGCTGGAAACCCAGCGATAATCTCACGTTAGCTTGTTGATAGGGACTCACAAACTTAGCCATGATATCCACCTTCCATAGGATATCATGGCTAAGTCAGTCCAGAAGCAGGCGTAAGGAAAGTAGCGATAACATGGGTTATCGCTACTTTTCCTGACGCTATGCTTCATAGCGTTAGGCTTGCTGATAGGAGAAATGTCGCTTAGAGACATTTCTCCTGTCATGCTAGGTCAGGAACGCCCACTTTGCATCTCATTAGAGATGCAAAGCTGGGCGTTAGAAATCCTGACGCTAAAGCAAGTTTTCACGCGTTAGCGTGACCTTGCTAATTAGGCAATAAAATTATCGCCGCTTTTCGGCCGAAAACGGTCGCAAAAGCGGCGATAATTTTTTATCACCTGCTTGTTGATATGCCCCCTAGATAGTAACGCTTTCTCCGCTCCGAGTCATTGTAACATAAATCTGACAACCTTATTTCTCCTCCAATTCTAAAACGAAGTCAACACTACTCATCACCTTAAATACTATGGGGCATATCAACAACAACCGGCGATAATTATCGCAAAGCGCACTTAGCGCTAGGATAATTATCGCCGGCTAGCGTTGATTTTTATCGCTGAGATAGCGTGCTATTAGCAACGCTTATCTCAATAGCGATAAAAATCCTCACGCTAAGTGGCTAACGTGAGATTATCGCTGTAAACCCAGCGAAAATCTCACGTTAGCTTGTTGATAGGGACAGACAAACTTAGCCATGATATCCTCCTTCCATAGGATATCATGGCTAAGTCAGAAAAATACCAGACGTAAAAAAGCAGCGTTAACCACAGTTAGCGCTGCTTTTTTTGTCTCTAACAGGGTTAGCGATATTCTTGATAATAGGAGAAATGTCGCTTAGCGACATTTCTCCTATTATTTTACTCTGGAACGCCCCCTTTGCATCTCATTAGAGATGCAAGGGGAAGCGTAGAGTAAATGGGTGCTAACATGCATATTTACATGTTAGGACCCTGTTGTTGATAGGGCGCTAGTTTTATCTCTGCTTTTTTGGCTATTAAAGCCAAAAAAGCAGAGATAAAGCCCTTGTTGATATGCCCCTATACTGCCCGTAAATAAACAGATTGGTTGCACCCGGACCTGGGGCATAACACCCAACCACTGTAGAAAGTTGCATTTGCTTAATTGTATACCATTCCCTACTCGGTACAATATTGTGTTACTTTAAACTGGGTTTGTACTATACAAATCCATACATTCAAGGGTATAACACAAAAAACAACAGGGTGCTTGGGAGACTACTGACATCAGACGTCGCCAATAACGTATCCACTCTAGCCTAAACATGCTGACGCAGGCTGCAAGTACATACTTAGAAGACAGCCTATTCCATAGGTTAACATTTCATACGGTCACATACAATGTTTCACGACAGTGATTATTACACCGTTTCTGTTCCAATTTTAGTGAATAAGCACATATTGCCCCCTGGCCGGATTTCTACCGGTATAACCGGTATTTTGAATGTCCCAGCTAGTACAACAATTAGAAAAATCACCGAAAGCCTGTATTGTTCCTCCTGATCAGTACATACTTCAAATAGCAAAAATAAGAAACCACTTTAAAACGCTTTTATAATCCCTGATTGATAAGTAAAGTAAACTGAAAGGTCGTGTAAGAAATGAATACAGATATCTTTAGAATAGATTCTATTCAAGTATCACGTTTGGGCCTTTGCGGACACTTCCTAACATGAACAAATGATCGGTGTGTGTCGCTTGTGGCAACCCTAAATGGATCTGAAGCGGTGCTTTAAATGGGAAAAAATAAGTGCAGGTACTCATTAGAATAGAGGCGTGGCAAGCGGGCGGGGCTAAGAGCAATATATGATCGTACCTAATGACTTCTGTACCAGTTGCAGCAGCACATGTCAAAACACACTAGAAATGCGTTTATGGCAATAAAACAAATTAACCAGTTACACATAATTACATGCTCCTCGGAAGCAGAGTGGAATCTGCCTTGGAGGAGAAACCTAACCTGCTGTGCTGTGGATCAGGGTACCGGTACTCTCCCTGGCTACAGAGAAGTGCCGGTACTGACAGCATAAAAATCGGAACTGCCGGTACTTAGTACCGGTGAGTACCGGCCCATTTAAAGCACTGATCTGAAGTTCTGTGGGTGAAGAGGTTCGCTGCGAATTCCTGAGATAGCTCATTCATTTAAAAAGGGACTATAGGCGCTAAACAGAAATTGAATAAGGTAAGTTTTTTTTTCAAAACGAAAAAAGGTGTGTAAAGTTCTGCTCGCTCCCTCAAATAAGCAGTTGGACTACAGAATGGCAATAAGCAGCTCATGGCTTGTACTGACCGATCATCCTTAAACAAACTACCAAATAAAAATAGAGAGGGTGTGGAATTAGTTTATGATTATTAGAATTAGATTTACCTTTGTTATTCATGTTAGTAGGGCCGTGCGTTCAAGTGTTCCCAGAATGGAAAGTCCAGCTGCACTTATGCAGACGTTTCTCCTGCTGTTGCCCAGGTCAGATGAGCAATGGCTCGGTTTAGAGTACGTCAGCTGCTGAGGACACTAATTCTATTGATGGTCGTGCCGGTGTGGAGGTACAATGAATTGAAGGAAACGTAGCTGTTCAAGTTGAAGTATTTATTTGAAGAAACAAGTGTGGAAACAAACAGCCCACAACCTGTCACTCCGGCGCTCTCGTCGCAACTGCCTGAAAGAACAGTTACAGGAGTCGGGACGAGAACGGCAGAATGCAAGGAAGAGGTTGAAAACATAGGGGCTCATTTATGAGCCCCTGCGTCACTTTTGCGCCACCGGTGCGTCACTTTTTGTGACGCACCAGTGGCGTAAAACATGCGCCATGATGCGCCATATTTACAAAGTGACGCATCTACCTAGATGCGTCACTTTGCAAACCCCTGCGCTACATTACACCTGCGTCAGGTATAATGTATGCAGGGTGGGCGTTCCCACGTAAGTAAGCATCGTAGAAGTGACGCAGTGAAATCTACGAGATTTCACTGCGCCACTTCTAGGGTGCAAATGCGTCAATATCTTACGCCTGCCTCACAGCAGGCGTAAGACTGACGCAGGCCCTATCACATGGGGCTTGCCCCATGTGAAAGGACACATTGCTGGAGTTGCGTCACTTTTGTGACACACTCCAGCAATGCGTCACTTTTGCGCCTACAGATACGTCAGAAATACTGACGTATCTGTGACTCCTTGCGACATAATGCGTCATACTGTAAATATGACGCATGACTGGAGTCGCAGGGAGGGCGCAGTGAAAAGTGACGCATCACTGTTTTCACGCAGTGATGCGTCACTTTTCATAAATGAGGCCCTCACAGTGCACGAAGCAGGCGCTCGTGAATAACAAGTTGCTCTTAAAGCAACAAGTGCAACTTGTTATCTCAACATCATTCCCCTTATTTGACAGAAAAGAAACAAGGAAATAAAAATGCAAAACATGAATAAGAGGAGATTAAACGTGAAACAAGGCATAACAATGAATAAACATGGTAGGAAGCATAATACGCAATAAATCAGTTACATTAAATAAAAATCTTTGGGCCTCAAGTTCAAGTTCAAATAACCTTTATTCGGGTTTCATAAAATCCATAAAAGTACACAAAAACACAATTCATTTACACAATAATATAATCCATAAAAACACCATAATCAAAACAATTCATTTTCAATGCAACTCTCATGAAATAAATTTCAGGGATTTTCCATCGTTTTGCGTGCGCATACTATTAATCTCAGAAAAGTGCTAGTGCGAAAGATTAATTCATCTGTATCCAGGGAGAATAATAATGAACAGGATTCCCCCAAAGAAAGGGGTCTTAATTTTCTAAAATAGGGAGTTAAAAACCAATTAATATATTTTAGATAAAATTTGCAGAAGAATAGGAAGTGGATATCGTTCTGTCTACTAATGCCATCACATGGACTGGGGTTATATTCTAATGTATGATGATACCCCAGAGGGAAAGCCAACAAAAATTTTACAGAACCTGCCCTTAAACGAAAGAGCAAGGATCGTTCCCAATTAGACATGGGGAGAGTTAAATAGGATGGTAATGGATACCTACACAGATCATTCCCCATGTATGTGATGACAGAAGATTTAAGTGACTCCCTCCCCATTCTTTCTAAGTTAAAAAGTGCATAAAGTGCTTGTTTAACCACATCCTTATCTTTAGTCCCAATTCTAGTTGGTTCAAAGAAAAGATCGCCTTTATCCACGGCAGTTAATGTATTAAAGACTTCGGCTAACCAGGGAATTAGCATGCCGTGTTCACATTTTAGGCAATCCTTAATAATGCTTTTTGTTAAGGTCGCTGAATCATTTATCCAGATCCTGATCCAGAATAGGACTGGTCTGGCTCTAATAAAGTCACAAACATAGGGGAGGTTTAATTCTTTATGACAAATAAATTCAGAAGCGGAGAAAGGTGCACCCAATATTTTTCTACAAAAACGGTTTTCCTCACGCTGAATCCCTAGGTTTCTCCCAGAACCCCATACCTCAGCCCCATACGTGGCTACTGGAATGCACTGTAATTTAAAAAATTTTAAAATGGCTCTAGTGGCACCTATTTTCTTTGGGCGTGGGAGGCTCAATATAGAATTGGTGGCTTTCGAGAACTTGCCCATGGCGTGGGCAGAATGCCCGCTCTATGAGCCGTTCACAGCGAAAACCAACACTAAGTACGGAAAAGAGGTTACGGATTCTAGTTTATCCGAACCTACATTTATAACATTGAGCTTCCTTTTCCCGGGTCCACAAGACATGATAAAAGATTTTTTTAAATTTACACGCAGGTCTAATGTCTCCATATGTTGGACAAATGCTCCAACAAGCAAACGGAGAGCATTAGGGGTGCGGCCCATAAGGACCGCATCGTCTGCGTATAATAAAACTGGTAAGGGGTTCCCCTGAATAATTGAAACATCTCTCGTCACTTGTTTCAGAGCTTTGGCAAGACCGTTAATATAGATGATAAATAGCAGAGGTGCTAAAACGCACCCCTGCCTGACCCCCCTGCCTATTTTTATCGGTCCGGACACATCGCCACCGGACCCGATCCTGACTTGTGCTTTGAGGTCGGTATGAAGGTAAGCCAGAAAATTTACAAGAGCTTCATCCAGACCATAGTTAGAAAGCATAAGCCATAATTTGGATCTATTAACTAGGTCGAAAGCGGATGAAAGGTCCATAAATGCGAGATGAATTGGACTTGATCGAGCAACATTATACTTGTCAACTATCAATTTTAAGTTTAAACATTGCTCCACCGTGCCCACACCGCTCCTGAATCCCATCTGGCACGGGTCCAATAGTTCAGTGTCTTCAGTCCACTCTATCATCCTATTATAAATAACTCGACCAAGGATTTTTAAAGTATTATCCAAGAGCGAGATCGGACGATAGTTAGCTGGGTCTGACCTATCGCCCTTCTTAAAAATGGGAACTATGATACTAGTGGCCCAGGTTTCAGGCATAGGCACCATGGGTAGACTGTTAAAAACGTTAAGAAGAATTGGTGCCCATAAATCTGTGTTATACTTAATAATATCTATGGGAAGTCCATCGGGACCAGGGGCCTTATTACCAAGGCTCTCTTTGATGGCTAAAACTACCTCAGAGAGATCGATCTTGAGGCTGCATATCTCCTACGAAGTAAAAATGATTACTTCATTGAGAGGGGTCGCATATATTTTAGCAAAGTGAGCCTCCCAACTACTGCTAGTTATGTTGCAGCTAATTGGGGATAAATGTTTGCCCATGTCTCGCGTCTTCCTAACAGCTGACCAGAAGGGGCCACTACTTTTCAAATTAGCGCTTTCAACCAGTGTTTCCCACTGTTCTGTCAGCAGGGCGGCCTTCCTTTCAGTTGTTTTTAATTTATAGTTGTTCCTGCCAACTGTACCTCTAGTATACACCTAGGTTTGGAAGACAATGCCTTACGTAGTTCCCTATTCGCCGTAGAGCAAGTAGAATCAAACCATCTTGGTTCTTTCGCTGTCTTTGGCAATGGGACTGACAACAGTTTTTTAATTACTAAACACAGTTTGCCAAAATCAGTGATTATTCTATTATTATTTCCATTTAAAAGTAAACAAGAATTAATTAATTCAGAATAATCATTCCGCACAGTTTCTAAAATAGTTCCGCTATCAATTCCCCTCCATTTTAGCCGCAGGCCATCACCTGATGGTGTGATGTCTTTTGCGCCGTTAAATTTTGCATATACAGGGCCAGAGCCTAGATGTAGAGTGACTATGAGGGGATTATGATCGCCAAATGATGTCTTCATTACCTTTGATTCCAGCACATGGTCCACTAAATCGGGGGACATGAAAATAAAGTCAATAGTTGAGCAACAATCTCTCCCCCTAAACGTAGGGGCATAGTCCATACCAGGTGATTGGGACACTTCCATGACATTGCTGAGGGTGTGCTCACTTAGTATCTTTGCCAGTTCGAGCCCCCTTTTTTCAGCTTGATCTGTAATATTATTAATGTCCTTGGCCCAACATTTCTTTATAAATTTTGCATTAAAATCTCCCCCGATTAAAATCCCTGTCTCCTCCTCTGATTCCAGATTTATTTCCAGTTTCCGTAATGTCTTAGAGAGTGCTATGTAGTTTGTATTAGGTGTAGAATGAAAATCATTATTATAAAAAATAATTATATAAATCCTGGATTTTTGTTTCAACTCGAGAACCTGGATATTCGGATTTCCTTCTGATAGGTCTTTAATAGTACCTCCCATCAATGTACTAATACCTATAAATAATCCACCCACTGCACGGCCAAAAGTAGGCTTGCTTGAAGTTACACTAAAGCAGTGGTAACCCTCAATAAATAAATTACTAACAGCCCACGTCTCCTGGAACATGACAATATCTTTGTCGTCCAATAGCTTGATCCATTGAGGGTCAAGCAATCTCGATTCCAGCCCAGCGACGTTCCAACTAAGAATAGATAATTTGGAACGTCTTGAAGCGCGAGAGATGTTATGCCCATTAAACTGCTTAAGTTGGGTTGGTAGAATAGTTATGTTCTCATGTGTTGCTGGGGATATAACCGGAGCAACATGTGGTGCCATTATCTCGATTTCATTGGTTTGTATATAATGAGGATCTTCCCTAATGGTAATAGGTACATCCTCACTCCCTCTATCTCTCTTCCCCAGTCAGTCCTGACAATCCAAGTTGGAGAAAGCATATTCAAAACGATTATGAGTTGGTATGTTGTATATATACCTTGACTCATTCAAGGGCATATTAAAATTTTGCTTAGGCCTTTCATGAGGTCTCTCCCTTGGATTAAAATAAGAGGGAGTGGGGAAAGATAAATGTTGCATTTGATGCGATGGAGGTATGGTTTGATGGCTTGTTGAACGGCCATTCCCAGGATTGCAATTAAGATCCTGATAAGGGTATCCATAACCATTAATAATGTTGTAGTTCATACCAGGTTGATCTGCTGGAAAATTAAACCCAGGATTAAGGTTAAAATCAATTAAATGTCTATAAAAATACCCAAGGGGAAGCAGGGTAGTATTAAATTCCCAGGGTGAGGGCAATGGGGCTTTTGAAAGTGTGGATTGTACCCATTGTGGGGATCTAAAATTTATAATTATGCAATCCCCTTCAAACTTTTTTCTCAATGGGCCCACCCACCCTACTCTTTGAGTATGAATAATCTCCCCTGCTCCGTCCATTGGAAAATTGCAATTTGCAGAGAGCCAATGGAGTGTTCTATTTCTTAAACTTGTATGGTTTTCCTCTTGGGTTTCCCTCAATTTTGGGACATTGACTAAAACCAAGACATATGCTCCACATTCTGGGGGTAAACTAATGCGAGCCGGGATCTGTCTCGTGTTAGTCACTTCAATTATATCCTGCTTGGCGGTCGGGGGTTGTTGGTCAACATTAATCACTTGTGTTGTTGATGCCCTATTAATTCTAGCAGTGATTTGATCCCCTCCTCCAGAGCTAGCTGTCTTAGTTGTTTTAATGTTAAATACCTGTTTAGATGGAAGTTCCGAGTTTAATAGATCTTTACTAGTACTCGGTTTAGATGTTAAGGGAGGGGCGTTGATGTGCGCTATACTTTTCTTGTTAGCCTTAGTAGGTTGTAATTTATCTGTGTTAGTGTTAGCTGTGCCGGGGTGTGATGTAATTGTAGGGTTACGCTCTGTACCTAATTTTAACACATGATCATCCAATGCCCTCAACCTCTTGTCAATATTGAGGACTTGTTGGTTGATAGGTCCAAGGAGGGTAGTTAACAAAGTCTCCATTCTCCCCCAGAACCCTTCATTCCCCAACATTACATTAGTTAGTGTTATTTGTTCATCCTTCTTGCTGAGATAGACTTCGCTATTACCATCACTTTGCTCTACAGAAGCGGGAGGCCTCCGCAGTTGGGGGCACCCACCATTATCTCTACTTTTATCTACCGGTGGCTCAGATTGTTTCCCTTTTCGCTTTGTTTTTGTTTTTTGTTTTCATGCTTTCTGTCCCCTTGTTCGCATTGGTATGCTATCACTTTTTTCCCTATCTATGATCGACACGTCGGTATCTGAACATAGTTCAATCCCGTCCGAGTATGCCTGCTCATGAACTAGGGATAAGATGGAGTCAGCACTCTTGTTAGTACTTAATCTTAGCATAGTTGGGGTTAGCGAGAGTCTATTATCCGTCAAACATTGGTTAGGGGAAACTGTGTCCACAGTTCTGCGATTCTCATTAAGTTCTGTGCCTGGTAGCCCCGCATAGGATGTTATGTCCGATATAGCATGCAGGGATTCCATAGAGTTATCCTGCAGCAAAGGTGGTGGCAGGCTCGATGGGAGCGATAGGCGTCTTTCAGTGTTTTGAATCGCAGAGGCCACGACACCAATTGTCTTCTGGAGCATTTTGTCAATAGCGGTCAAACTGGGCAATGGGGTGGGGTTTGTGGCAGTGGATGATGTAATTGGCTGCTTACGATTTGTTTTAGGCACAAGTGGTGGTCTTTTCCCCATTTTTCAATATATATGCGTGTGTGCTATACAACACTAGATAATTCCCAGTCACAGTATATAATATACTCACACAGATGACGTTCTCTTGCAGCTAGACCCACACCTCGATTGGGGGCCAGGGGGGGTAGCCCGACTTGACCTCCTTCGAACCAGGACGGCCACAGACAGCCCGCCCTTTGCCCGGGCTTAGCCCGGCGCCGCCCGCGCAGCCGCGATCTTTAAAGCGCCTCCGGGAGCATTTGCGGCGTCAGCGGCCGCAGGGGTGCTTGGGGGCTGTAGTCTCCCCCCGCTCTCGGCCGCAAGGTGTGGTGGCGGTGGGCGGGGGAGACAAACAGCGAGAAGGGGCCCGAAAACAGCAACGCTGACACGACGTGGCAGCAGTGTTTCCTCCGCAGGTGAGCAAATGTCCAGGTCCGTAAGTTCCCCCGCTCCCCCGAGGGAGCCACGATCTTTAAAGCGCCTCCGGGCGCGTTTGCGGCATCAGCGGCCGCAGGGGTGCTTGGGGGCTGTAGTCTCCCCCCGCTCTCGGCCGCAAGGTGTGGTGGCGGCGGGCGGGGGAGACAAACAGCGAGAAGGGGCCCGAAAACAGCAACGCTGACACGACGTGGCAGCAGTGTTTCCTCCGCTGGTGAGCAAATGTCCAGGTCCGTAAGTTCCCCCGCTCCCCCGAGGGAGCCGCGATCTTTAAAGCGCCTCCAGGTGCATTTGCGGCGTCAGCGGCCACAGGGGTGCTTGGGGGCTGTAGTCTCCCCCCTCTCTCGGCCGCAAGGTGTGGTGGCGGCGGGCGGGGGAGACAAACAGCGAGAAGGGGCCCGAAAACAGCAACAGCAACGCTGACACAACGTGGCAGCAGTGTTTCCTCTGCAGGTGAGCAAATGTCCAGGTCCGTAAGTTCCCCCGCTCCCCCGAGGGAGCCGCGATCTTTAAAGCGCCTCCGGGCGCGTTTGCGGCGTCAGCGGCCGCAGGGGTGCTTGGGGGCTGTAGTCTCCCCCCGCTCTCGGCCGCAAGGTGTGGTGGCGGCGGGCGGGGGAGACAAACAGCGAGAAGGGGCCCGAAAACAGCAACAGCAACGCTGACACGACGTGGCAGCAGTGTTTCCTCCGCAGGTGAGCAAATGTCCAGGTCCGTAAGTTCCCCTGGAGTTGTGTCGGAAGCCCGACGCAACTCAAGCAATGTTCCTTTCACATGGGGCAAGCCCCATGTGAAAGGGCCTGCGTCACCCTTACGCCTGCCATGAGGCAGGCGTAAGGTTTTGACGCACTGGCGTCCTAGAAGTGGCGCAGCGAAATCTCATAGATTTCGCTGCGCCACTCCTACGACCCTTTCTTGCGGGGGTACGCCCACCCTACATACATTATACCTGGCGCAGGTATAATGTAGAACAGGGGTTTACGAAGTGACGCATCTACCTAGATGCGTCACTTCGTAAATATGGCGCAACATGGCGCATGTTTTACGCCACTGGTGCGTCACAAAAAGTGACGCACCTGTGGCGCAAAAGTGACGCAGGGGCTCATAAATGAGCCCCTCTGAATTTTTGCAGAACAAACACATTGCGATGTGGTTTGTGAGAGGACACTGGTAAAGAGGGAATGCTGGGTGATGGTTGCAAAATAGATGAGGGACTGGAACATGAAGATGAGGTTGGAGTCATAACATTAGAACAAACATCTCCGCAAGAAATAGTGTCTCCAACTGAGGAAGCAGAATCAAAGTTGTCACCAAAGAAGTCCATGCATGAATTATCTCCATCTAGGTCAGAGACATAGTAACCATTTTTTATTTGTAGTGATGATTTTCAAAGCTTGATCATGCGTAATCTTTACAAGATTCCTCCTATTCCACCACCCCTTTCCATATAATAAAACAGCGCTTTTGGCCACCTGAATGACTGATAGGTAGAGTGAATTTGGACTCTCCTTTTTTAATCCTGTTGGATTTCTTAATCAAAATCCAGTCACCCACAGAAAGTGAAATATCGCTTGTATTTTTGGAACTTTGATGATATAGAGAAATGGCATTGTGTTTGGATGTTAAAGCTTCTCTAATTTTCTCTATATCATCTTTGTGACTTACAGCATTATTGGTCATGTCTTTAACCCAATGGGGACATAAGAGTGAATTAGCAAGCTTGTTGCGCAGTAATTTGAAAGGCGAAATACCTGTTGTACTGTGAGGAGTGTTGTGGTAAGTCCAAAGCTTTTGTTTTAAAAAGCTTTCTACTTGAAAACCAGCAGATAAAGCAGTCTGAATCCCCTCTTTCAAAAATCTGTTGATGCGTTCAACAAGACCGTTTGAAGAAGGAGAATAGAGAGCGACAGTGAGATGTTTAATACCTAGATCTTGAACAAATTTCAACATTTGATGTGATTTGAATTGTGTGCCATTGTCTGTTACAATTTGCCTGGGAGGACCTTCAACATCAAAAATGGTCTTCAAAAATTTTATGACAGCATGGGTGTCAGGGGATGGTACAAATTCAAAATATACCCACTTTGAAAAGTAATCAATTAACACTAAAAGATGTCTCTTGCTTCCTGGAAGAAGCTCAAAGGGGCCGGCAAAGTCCAGCACAACTTTTTCCCAAGGTGAATCAGGTAAAGGGACCATGTGGATATTGGGTTCAAAAGTTCTCCAATGATTATCGGAGATTAAACAAGTATTGCAGTCAGAAATCCACATTTTCACTTGAGAATCGAGACCAGGCCACCAGTAAAATTGTTTTAAATTACGAATGGTGGCAGATACACCCATGTGGCCCTCATGACTCTTCTTAAACAACAAATATCTGAGACTAGTGGGAGGAAACAAAGAATCATGACGAAGTAAACAATCATTGTCAATGGATAATTCATCCAAAACCCGTGCAAAGGGTTTAATATTAGAAGCAAGGTTTCTCTCATGAGGCCAACCTACTTTAATGTAAGACATAACGGTCTGAAGAAGGGTGTCCTCACTGAGTGCAGACAACCAGGACTCTTTAGTGAATGAAGAGTTTTCATCTATGTCACTCTACATCATCAGGGACAAGTGAAGAGGTGTCAATAATGGGCATCCTTGAGAGGCAATCAGCCCGTCCATTTTTGCCGCCTGGTAAGTATTTGATTGAGAAAATATATTCATGTAACTTAGATAGAATGCGAACCAACCTGGCAGAAGCTTTACCTGTGTCATTACCATTGAGCATGAAAATAAGAGGCTTATGGTCAGTGAAAATTGAAAAGTGAGAACCCCAGAGAAAGGTTTTAAATTTATCTACTGCCCAAGTACAGGCAAGTGCTTCCTTCTCAATAGTGCTGTAGTTAGTTTCAGAGGACAAAAGTGAGCGTGAAGCATAGGCAATAGTGTCTTCTTTGTTCCCAAAATGTTGTGACAAAACAGCACCTAAACCTAGTTGGCTTGCATCAACAATCAAGCAGCAAGGTTGTTCGGAAGTGAAAGGTGCCAAAATGGTTGCAGAAGTGATAAGAGATTTGATTTCTGGAAATGACCTCTGCACATCATCAGACCAAACAAAAACGTTGCCTTTGCGTAGTAGTTCCCTCAACGGTTAAACTATTAAAGAATATCCTTGTATGAAGCAAGAATAATACTCACAAAGCCCTAGAAATGAACGGAGAGTGTCCTTGTTTTCAGGGGGGTTGGTGTCTCTGATGGCAGATCAGGGACTCACAGTGCTGTCTGTCACAGGCTGTGTAGCAATAAAAATACACAAGTCACTATTATCCGCTGCACCAACCAAGATTTATTTTTGTGACTCTCTAGTTACACACAGACTTCTGCAGTGTATTAACCAATAGAGGTTCCATAATGTACTTTAGGGCATTTCACGCTGAGTAACAAATTTTGTTATTTAGTTTTCACTTAAGTTACACATTATTTCATACGTAACTATCTGACCATAAAAGACAAAAAAAAGTACAGAATATTTTGGGTTTTTTAGCCACAAGTTTGACTCCGCCCCATGCTCACTGACCCCGCCTCCATTGCATGCAGCATCACAGTTCCCATACTTTTTTTTAATACACTTCGACCGCTGGTCTCGACCCATACCAGTGCTCCTCATTGTTGTTTTATAATTTCAAAGACCAGAGACTAATGTGGCTCCTATCATCAGAGATATTACTAAGTTTGGTGGCTACTTCAGCTTACAAATTAACTGTGGCAAGTCAGGAATATTTACACTCACGGAATGTACATCCCTACTTACTGAATCTGGGGCTGGCGGTGGCTAAGAGGCTAGTCATGTGGCGATGGAAGGCTGTAGACCCTCTAACATTTAAAGCTTGGACACAATCACTGTTGAATTGGGCCAAAGCAGAAGCTGTTTCCGTATTAAAAGAGGATACACTTGGTTTGCGCAAATATCCAATTTTTTCCGCTTGGAGTACAATTTTGATGGCACTCCAGGTGGCTATAGCTCTGGAGGACCCCTCGGACAATCCTGATGGTGTATGCATATATAGGATGCATACATACAGTAATATGCCTGTCTACTGGATGTCTCAGAAATATTTGTGTTAGACTTGGCATCTTTTGACAGGTTTCCCCTGAGTTTTTTCTTTTTGACATCCCGGTTTTGACTCTGTTTGTGCTGACTTAGTGTTTCTGCACACTTTTCTCACTGCTGATCAGTGGTAAAGTGCAAGTGCTCCTGTGATAAAATGTTTGATGGATTGGTGTTTACATGATTGGCCAATGTGATTTATGTGTCAGTCCCTAGAAAAGTGCACTGAGTGTGCCAGGGCCTGTAAATCAAATGTTGTTGGGGGGCTGCAGCACTGGATTGTGCCACCCACACAAACAGCCGTAAATGTAACTCAGACCTGCCTCTGCAGAGCCTGTGTGCAGTCTGCTACTGCCATGCTGACTTGGCAAGTGCACCCACTTGCCAGGCCCTAACATTCCTTTTTCTCACATGTCAGTCACCCCAAGGTACCCCTGTGGGCAGGGTGCAGTGTATGTGAAAGGTAGGACATGCCGTGATGTGTGTGGCATGTCCTGATAGTGAATTAATGGCAATTTCATTTTTCACTATTGCAAGGCTAACTGTTCCCCATAGGACAGAATGGGGAGTTTGATTTTTACATTCTGGGTTTGAAAATACCACTTTTAGAAAGTAGGTATTTTCTTTCTCAGCCATCCAGCAGGCCTCTGCTAAGTTTGTGGATTGACTGTCTGGGTTTTAGATGACAGGGGATGGAGAGCAGCAGTGGCTCCAGATTGTCTAGGTGGGTCAGGAAAGGGCTTAATAGACCTGGGCTGCATTTAGAGTGGGGGGGGGGGAGATTTCCTTGCACCTGAATGGGTCTGGTCTGCCTCTAACAATGCCCTCTCCACCTTCTGCCAGGAAGCCACACCAGAGAAGGCAGAACTGGTTCTGGCTGGGCACAGACACGCTCTGCCTGAGAGGACAAAGGATTTGGGGCTATAAAAAGTGGAGCCCAAACCCCTGAACTTTAGAACTCTCTTGGACCACGAAGACTGCCAAGAAGAAGAGCTGGAGAAGCTGTACAGAGGAACTACCACTTTGCTGTGTGCTTTGCTGTGTTGACCTGCAGTGGCTGCTTTTGTCTAGGGCAGTGAAAGGACAGGACTGAACTTTCTGCAATTTACTTTTGTGAGTTTCTCCAAGGGCTTGAGGTAGAGCTTGCCCCCTGTACAAGAAGTCTCAGGAACAGCAAAGACTTCAAGTTCTTCTGCCCTCAGCACCGGGAACTGTGTGTTTTGTGCTGCAACAGAAGGAACAGCAACCCAACCCCGTCTACGACGCTGCTGCTGACTCCGTGTCCTGAAGGCACCGCAGAGGGCACTGCCACAACGCCGCACCACAACCTTGGTCTTACTGATGCCGCCTGCTTACGCCTCCACCGAGCTGTTGCTCGCACCACGACCTGCGGGCACCACATTTGGAATCGCCGCGCTTCACGCCGCCGCCTTGGTATCCCCGATGACGCCACTCCACCCCGAAATCCGCGCTGCTGCTTGCACCGTGGCTCGAGGGTACCGCTCGTAAAGTTACACGGCGCACCGCCCTCATCCTGCACTACAGCTTTGGCCTACCGACGCCATCGACTCCAGTTTGTCAGCCGATGACAGTGCTTCAGCAACGGCAACGCCGCTGCTTGCACTGTGACCTTCCAGCACCACGACGAGCCCCGCATCACTTCGCACCACGACCCTGGTCTCACAAATGACGCCATCTGGTGCCGCCACTGAGCCGCTGCTCGCACCGCAACCTGAGGGCATCGCACGCCGCACTGCTACACTTCGCACCGCAGCACCTGACGCGTGCCGTTGCCAGCGCTCCTGACTTCAACCGCGAGGAGTTCTGTCTGCAATGCTTGTGACTTCAAGGGCCCGACAACTCCTACACCGACCTCCTGAGCAGGTGCCTGCAGACGCCGTGCTTTCGGAAGCTCAACGAGAGGTCGCTGATGCCCTGCATTTCTAAAGGTACTGTTAATCGGGTCTTCCCAACACCCTAGCTGGCCTGCGATGCCGCAGTCAGCCAGAACTGTTTGGATTTGTTTGTTCACAACGCCGTGATAGCCCCAGAGGGAACTATCGACTTCAAGGGACTGTTTTTCAAGGTTATTCTGATAACTGAAGATTTCTTAATACTGTATTGTAGATTTTTATTGTTTTTGGTAGAGTAGGGGGAGGAGATTTCCTTGCACCTGAAGGGGCCTTGTCAGCCTCTGACAATGACGTCTCCACCTCTTGCCAGGAAGCCACACCAGAGAAGGCAGTACCGGCTCTGGCTGGGCACAGACACTCTCTGCCTGAGAGGACAAAGGATTTGGGGCTATAAAAAGTGGAGCCCAAACCTCTGATCTTTAGAACTCTTTTGGACCAAGAAGACTGTCAAGAAGAAGAGCTGGAGAAGCTGTGAGGAGGAACTACCACTTTGCTGTGTGCTTTGCCATGTTGGCCTGCAGTGGCTGCTTCTGTCTTGGGCAGTAAAAGGACTGGACTGAACTTTCTGCAATCAACTTTTGTGAGTTTCTCCAAGGGCTTGAGGTAGAGCTTGCCCCTGTTCAAGAAGTCTCAGGAACAGCAAAGACTTCAAGTTCTTCTGCCCTCAGCACTGGGAACTGTGTGTTTTGAGCTGCAACAGAAGGAAAAGCAACCCGACGCAGTCTACGATGACCCTGCCGACTCTGTGTCCTGAAGGCACCACAGAGGGCACCGCTGCAATGCCGCACTGCGACCCTGGTCTCACCGATGACACCTGCTGATGCCGCCACCGAGCTGCTGCTCGCACCCTGACCTGTGGGCATCGCACGCTGCTCCGCTGCACTTTGCACCGCAGCACCCAACGCCTGCCGAGGCCAGTGCTCCTGACTTCAACCGCGAGGAGTTCGGTCTCAGGGCCGTAACATTGGTCCCCGCATCCCCAGCAGTGCGGGGGGCCCCCGAGCTGCAGGGGGCCCCCTCGGCACAGTACTTATGCCTGAGCACTCCGGAATAAATCCGGAGCGGGTCCCCCTCCGTGTATATTGCAGGGGGGCCCCTTGAACTTTCGTTGAGCCACTGTTCGGTCTGCAACGCGTGTGACTTCAAGCGCCCGTAAACTCCTGCACTGATCTCCGGAACCAACGCCTGCGGACGCCGTGCTTTCGGAAGCTCAACGAGAGGTCGCCAACGCCCTGCATTTCTATAGGTACTGTTTTGCGGGTCTTCCCAACACCGTAGCTGGCCCGCAATGCCTCGGTCAGCCAGAACTGTTTGGATTTGTTTGTTCACAACGCTGTGATAGCCCCAGAGGGAGCTATCGACTTCAAGGGACTGTTTTTCAAAGTTATTGTGATAACTGAAGATTTCTTAATACTGTATTGTGTATTTTTATCATTTTTGGTCTGGTCATAAGTATATAAAAATATTGAATATTTTTCTGAACTGGTGTGGTGTCCTTTTGTAGTGCTTGCACTGTATTACGGTTGGTTATGTGCAAATGCTTTACACACTGCCTCTAAGATAAGCCTGACTGCTCGTGCCAAGCTACCAAGGGGATGAGCAGGGGTTATTTTAGGAGTGTAGCTCCCTTATCCTGACTAGGAAGAAGGGTCCCTATTCGAACAAAGGTACCTACCTCCGCCAACTAGAGATCCCCATTTCTAATAATTTGTCAATAAGTGTTGATTACTGGTCTATGGTGCTGCAGTTTATGACTCATATGGGTCCATTGGGATCTGTCATGTAGACATCCTGATGGCAGTTTTCAAATGTTTATTATATGAATGTGTAGCTCTTGCCCTCCCTTCTTTTCTTTTCCTTCTCTTTCTCTTTCTTGGTTTATTGTTTGTTTGAAGAAATGGCTAGGCCGCCTATAGTCATTGGGAGAAATGTAAGTGTAATATATTTGTTTACGACACAGGATCTGTAATTCCTGGTATTTCCTCAATATGTGAATGGTATTTATGGAGATGGTATAGTCTCCCTTTATGGGTCTTCATTTATTGCTTGTTACTCTTATGGTCAGTTTGGCCGATTTATGTTTATATTTTAATTTATTGCTGTATATGACCAGGTTGTAGAAAATGCACACTGGTTACGACTGCGTTGCAAATGATTGATATATGTACATTACAAGTATAAAACTGAATAAACAGATCAAACAAAACAAATGGGCAGAGAAGGTGAGTATAATAAGTGCCCACCCATTCCCCGCCTCAATCTATTCCAGGTCCAGCAAGTGTCGCCTGTAGAAAAGGCCATTCCAGGGAATCAAATGCTTTTTCCGCATCCATTAACGCCACAACCACCGGTACGGTTGGTGAGATTCTATGGGAGTACAGCAAAGAGTGTGCGCAGGTTTGTGGACGTGGATTTATGAGGGACAAACCTCCTTCTAGAATGTTCTGGGTTTTCTGGAATGTTCCTGCTCTTCTAGGATTTTCTTGTTCTTTCCACCTTGCCCCAGAAGTGTTGATCTGTGTTACTCTGTGACTCCACCTTCCTTCGCCTCCCAGCCACGACAGGACCGTCTGCCAAAGTCTCCAAGGCCAGCCCATAGCAAGCAATTATTGTGGCATCTGAGAAAATGTATCCCCATCACTGCAACACTAGACATGATCCCCGGATTGCATAAACTCGAGAATTCCCTGGCAGGAGTCGGGATGAAGCAACACAGTGGGTGGGGAGAGAAGCAACATGGTTGGTGGGGGAAAAGCAACAACAAGGAGAGAACATGGGCAAAAGGGAGGAAAATGGAGCGTGGGGGAGAAGCACAAGGGTGAGAAAGAGCAACACAAGTAAGTTTGCGGGGAGAGAAGCACATGGGCGAATCAAAGAGATGGTAAAGAGGCTATGCTCCATATGGAACAAACACAAGATTAACTAACCGGCCGAAAAAAGGAAAGCCATCCAAAAGAAAGCAAGCAAATAAGGATGATTGTAAAGCCAACCAATGGTAAGCAATCAGAGGGCTGCAAGCCCCTCGGTGTTCAAAGTATGCACACAACATGCTTTTCAAAACCAGACAGCTCACGCTGTCTGGCAGGCTCAACCTAAAAACCGGTCTCCCAGATACACCGCACATTAACAGTCAATGAGCAAAGGGAACTGATAAACCTAAAGTCCCTGTGGGAGGAAGATATAGGAAACACAGACAAAAATGAGTGGGCCGTGGCATTTATGTTCCCTAGAGTGGTGTCAATAAGATCTGGGACTATCAACAATGAAAGAGGCACTTTGGGGCATATCAACAAGGGCTTTATCTCTGCTTTTTTGGCTTTAAAAGCCAAAAAAGGAGAGATAAAACTAGCGCCCTATCAACAACAGGGTGCTAACATGCAAATTTGCATGTTAGCACCCTTTTACTCTAAGCTTCCCCTTGCATCTCTAATGAGATGCAAAGGGGGCGTTCCAGAGTAAAATAATATGAGAAATGTCGCTAAGTGACATTTCTCCTATTATCAAGGATGTCGCTAACCCTGTTAGAGACAAAAAAAGCAGCGCTAACCGCGGTTAAAGCTGCTTTTTTACGTCTGGTATTTTTCTGACTTAGCCATGATATCCTATGGAAGGAGGATATCATGGCTAAGTTTGCCTATCCCTATCAACAAGGTAACGTGAGATTATCGCTGGGTTTCCAGCGATAATCTCATGTTAGCCTGTTAGCGTGAGGATTTTTATCGCTATTGAGATAAGCGTTGCTAATAGCACGCTATCTCAGCGATAAAAATTCACGCTAGCCGGCGATAATTATCCTAGCGCTAAGTGCGCTTAGAGATAATTATCGCCGGTTGTTGTTGATATGCCCTAAGCCTGTTCACGGTTCGGCAGTAAAGCAGGAGACAACTAAACGAAAGAAGAGTTAACTTATTGCCTAAATAAAATGGACTTTGGCAATAGGATGATTTAGTGTTTGTTTTATGGCACTTAGTGGCCCTGAAGAAAAGAATAATTTGTAAAACAGGTGTAGGCCAAAGATTTTATACAAATAGTACAGATATTAAAAATGATGGATTGTTTCTGAGAAGTATGTACCTATTCTTTCTTTTACACAATCTTCATGAATACAGTGTTGTCGAAACAGTTGTTAGACCAGAGGTGCTAACTAATAACATCACCCCACTAAAGGCATAGCAAATATTTGTCAGTTTATTTTTCAAAATACAACAAATGCTACCAGAAGAAAAAGATTTGAAGAGCCCCCTATATGTTCGTTCTCCAACTAATCCGTCACGCAGCCCTTGCTCTGGTAACACTGCATGAATATATATCGGTCTGGGCAATCTGATATAAACTGAAGGTGCATAGTTCTTGTCTAATAGATGTGAGTGCCCCTTTTTTGAGTGTATGATCCGGGATCCGACTTGTCCATTCAAAAACCCTACCATGAGCATAAATCACCAGAGTTTAACTGCACACCCAGACATAAACCTGAGGGGCTGCTAGAAGAAAGGAATGCTCATACACACATATTATGGGATTATCTCCAACCCGGCCCTTACTCGGCACAGGTGATAAAACTGGACAAGCATTGGCAAGTCTTGTCTGCATAAGGTATTGGCTTTCTCAATGATTTAGCCATGTTATACAGCAGTGAACAGCTGTGTAGCTTGACTGAACATTAAAAAAAAGTGCTATGATGCCACCAGTGGCACGCAACATGGATGAGGAAGGGCAGATGTGTGGGGGCAAGCAAAATCGATGAGGGAGAAAGGAACAGAGAGAGAGGAGAAGAACATGAGAGAGACAGCTGAAAAATATGCATTCAGGTAGACTTCTTAAACTAAAAGAAAAAAGTAGCGCCTAATAAAATGAGCAGTGGATGAACACAGGTAATGCATATATGCTCCAAGTAGAGGAAAAAATACATCAAGAGGAACAAATCCTATGGCAGTTGACCAATAAGAAGCAAGCAAATGAGAGTGACAATGAAGCCAACCAATGGTACCAATGTGTAGCCTCTAAGCCTGCCTAGAAAACTAAAGCTCTCAAAAAGACAGTGCTTGCACTGCCTAGGAAAGACCTAAAAATGAAGCAATAGAGAAACCATTAACACTCGAGGCTCCCACAATAATACTAGTAAAATAGGAGGACTAGACAGTAAATCGATACATTTGACGACCTATAGGGTGACTGGCTAAACTAACTAACTAGGAGAAGGAGGGGTTAAGGAGAGTAGATTTAGGGTGCAGTGATGTGGATTAGAAGAATATGTCACCAAAGCACCAAAGGGGAAAAGCAAGGTCTGGAAGGGCATAATTTGAAACACATAATGAAGCAGGATGGATCAAATAAGTGTATCGAACCTGTAGTGTCCTACACAGCCCAGGAGTATGCAAATGACCATGCCACACACGGAGCTCGATAACACGTCTTTATTCTTCAGCATGCAACCGTTACCTGAAATTACTGCATCATAGACTTTATTGACCACACCCAGACACACCCAAATACTTTTTCCGCATCCACTAATGCCACAACCGCCGGTACGGTTGGTGAGATTCTATGGAAGTACAGCAAAGAGTGTGCGCAGGTTTGTGGACGTGGACTTATGAGGGACAAACCTCCTTCTAGAATGTTCTGGGTTTTCTGGAATGTTCCTGCTCTTCTATGATCTTCTTGTTCTTTCCACCTTGCCCCAGAAGTGCTGATCTGTGTTACTCTGTGACTCCACCTTCCTTCGCCTCCCAGCCACCACAGGGCCGTCTGCCAAAGTCTCCAAGGCCAGCCCATAGCAAGCAATTATTGTGGCATCTCAGAAAATGTATCCCCATCACTGCAACACTAGACATGATCCCCGGATTGCACAAACTTGAGAATTCCCTGGCAGGAGTTGGGATGAAGCAACACAGTGGGTGGGGAGAGAAGCAATACAGTTGGTGGGGTAAAAGCAACAACAAGGAGAGAACATGGGCAAAAGGGAGGAAAATGGAGCTTGGGGGAGAAGCACAAGGGTGAGAAAGAGCAACACAAGTATGTTTGCGGGGAGAGAAGCACATGGGCGAGAGAGAGAAACACGTCTGCATAGTGGGAAAGAAGCACATGGGCGAGAGACAGCATTGTATGGGGGTAAGAAATCACACAAGGGAGACACCTGGAAATCACATGTTCTCTCGTGGAGTGCTTAAACAAAAAGAAAATGATAGTTCCCTAAAAGCGAGCAGAAGAAGCCAGCCAATCAAAGAGATGGTAAAGAGGCTATGCTCCATATGGAACACACACAAGACTAACTAACCGGCCGAAAAAAGGAAAGCCATCCAAAAGAAAGCAAGGAAATAAGGATGATTGTAAAGCCAACCAATGGTAAGCAATCAGAGGGCTGCAAGCCCCTCGGTGTTCAAAGTATGCACACAACATGCTTTTTAAAACCAGACAGCTCACACTGTCTGGCAGGCACAACCTAAAAACCGTTCTCCCAGATACACCGCACATTGACAGTCAATGAGCAAAGGGAACTGATAAACCTAAAGTCCCTGTGGGAGGAAGAAATAGGAAACACAGACAAAAATGAGTGGGCCGTGGCATTGATCTTCCCTAGAGTGGTGTCAATAAGATCTGGGACTATCAACAATGAAAGAGGCACTAAGCCTGTTCACGGTTCGGCAGAAAAGCAGGAGACAACTAAACGAAAGAAGAGTTAACTTATTGCCTAAATAAAATGGACTTTGGCAATAGGATGATTTAGTGTTTGTTTTATGGCACTTAGTGGCCCTGAAGAAAAGAATAATTTGTAAAACAGGTGTAGGCCAAAGATTTTATACAAATAGTAAAGATATTAAAAATGATGGATTGTTTCTGAGAAGTATGTACCTCTTCTTTCTTTTACACAATCTTCATGAATACAGTGGTATTGAAACAGTTGTTAGACCAGATGTGCTAACTAATAACATCACCCCACTAAAGGCATAGCAAATATTTGTCAGTTTGTTTTTCAAAATACAACAAATGCTACCAGAAGAAAAAGATTTGAAGAGCCCCCTATATGTTCGTTCTCCAACTAATCCGTCACGCAGCCCTTGCTCTGGTAACACTGCATGAATATATATCGGTCTGGGCAATCTGATATAAACTGAAGGTGCATAGTTCTTGTCTAATAGATGTGAGTGCCCCTTTTTTGAGTGTAAGATCCGGGATCCGACTTGTCCATTGAAAAACCCTACATTGAGCATAAATCACCAGAGTTTAACTGCACACCCAGACATAAGCCTGAGGGGCTGCTAGAAGAAAGGAATGCTCATACACACATATAATGGGATTATCTCCAACCCGGCCCTTACTCGGCACAGGTGATAAAACTGGACAAGCGTTGGCAAGTCTTGTCTGCATAAGGTATTGGCTTTCTCAATGTTTTAGCCATGTTATACAGCAGTGAACAGCTGTGTAGCATGACTGAACATTAAAAAAAAGTGCTATGATGCAACCAGTGGCACGCAACATGGATGAGGAAGGGCAGATGTGTGGGGGCAAGCAAAATCGATGAGGGAGAAAGGAACAGAGAGAGAGGAGAAGAACATGAGAGAGACAGCTGAAAAATATGCATTCAGGTAGACTTCTTAAACTAAAAGAAAAAAGTAGCGCCTAATAAAATGAGCAGTGGATGAACACAGGTAATGCATATATGCTCCAAGTAGAGGAAAAAATACATCAAGAGGAACAAATCCTATGGCAGTTGACCAATAAGAAGCAAGCAAATGAGAGTGACAATGAAGCCAACCAATGGTACCAATGTGTAGCCTCTAAGCCTGCCTAGAAAACTAAAGCTCTCAAAAAGACAGTGCTTGCACTGCCTAGGAAAGACCTAAAAATGAAGCAATAGAGAAACCATTAACACTCAAGGCTCCCACAAGAATACTAGTAAAATAGGAGGACTAGACAGTAAATCGATACATTTGACGACCTATAGGGTGACTGGCTAAACTAACTAACTAATTTTGGAATGGGGAGTTGATCAATAAGCACGTAGCACCGGGCATATGTCTGATCTGAAATCTATTCCTTCGAATGCAGCGTGTTGCACCACTTTCTTCAGGGCAGCCATAAAGTGTTCAACAACACCATTTGCCTGTGGCCAGATAGGTGAGCTTTTCTGATGTTTGACATTCAAGCTACTAAGGAAGTCCTTAAACTCTCTGAGGTTAAATGATGGAACCGTTGTCAGATATAAGAATGAAGGGAACACCCCATACCGCAAAAATATAATCCAGCCTCTTGATGAATTTGTCTTGGGTGGCTGATGATAAGTCTTCCACTAGGGGAAAGCATGAGTACTCATCAAAAACTAGTATGAGATGATGTTCATTGTCTAAAGGTCCAAAGAAATCAACTGTGATTTTCTTCCACGCCTGTGTAAGAAGATCAGACATGTTTAGCAGATACTGTTTTGTCTTGTGAGATCAGCAGTTACACAGTTGGCATGCTTTTAGATCCCTCTCAACTCGTACATCGAGGTGAGGAACCCACACTCAGTCTCTGAGGGCTCTCTTGGTGGCCACAATGCCACCATGTTCTTCGTGTGCCAGTTCAATGACCTGTTTGCTCAACCTCTCAAGTATGACAATTTTCAAACCTCTTACTGCTCTTACTTCAATGTCTTTTTGGGGGGTGACGGAAAGTTCCTGCTGCACATTTTTGAAGTTTTGATATTCAACGTCATCTGTGAGAGATCGAATATGTTTTCTCTGTGATTGCGTTGCCATAATATCTTTGAGTGTGAGCATGTCTCTGTCTGTGTTGGTAGCAGCAATGATTTGTTTAATGGACAGAGCTGCAGGGGGGTAGACCGTACTAAGAAGTTGATATACTCCTCAGCCACTTTAGGCATTGCGCTGTGATGCAGCACCGGCACTCAGGTTAAACAATCTGCGGGGTTTGATCTTTCCCCGCCTTATGCACAATAGTGTAGTTATAATCCTGCAATCGCAATCCCCACCCATAAAAGTGTTTCGGGTTTCAAAAAATGATGAGCAACGCCTGGTGGTCAGTGACAAGGGTGAAAAGCTTTCAGCACACAAATTCATGAAAATGTTCACAAGCCCACACTAAAGCCAGGCTCCCTTTTTCTGGCTGAGAATAAGCATGTTCAGTTGAAGATAAACTTCTGCTAGCATAGGCCACAATGTGTCTCTGAGCTCTGGGATGTCCATTATGTTGAGCAAGAATCGAGCCTAACCTCACTGGGCTTGCACCTACTATGACCGCAGTATGTAATTTTGGATCAAAATAAGCCATTTCAGTTGCATTCTCAATTGCATGTTTGATTTCCGTAAAGCTTAGATCACATTCAGAGGAACATTCTTCTTTGTCAACTCTCTTAATGGTCCACTCACTGTGGCAAAATAACAAATGTATCTGGAGCAATAGCTGGCCATGACTGAGATGGATCGCAGAATGGTTACATCTTGCAATGGACAAGTGGATGACAAAGCGTCTACTTCAAGGTCCGGAGTTATTTCCCCCCTCAGAGAAAATATAACCAAAGAATTTGAGTTTGGTTTGGTGAAACTCACACTTTTCTGCATTTAAAGTGAGACCTGCATCAGAGAGTGTTGGACTTGGCCCTTTTTGTAGGGTCATCCGTGAACTTTTTGCCTTCCTCCTGTATTTTCTCTGACCTGTTTTTGTTGGTTTTATGACTCTGGGCACTTTACCACTGCTGATCAGTGCTAAAGTGCATATGCTCTCCCTATTGTAAATAGATGTATGGATTAGTGACGCCATGATTGGCTTATTTGATTTAATGTCAGACCCTAGTACAGTGCACTGCGTGTGTCCAGGGCCTGTAAATCAAATACTGCTGGTGGGCTTGCAGCACTGATTGTGCCACCCACCGGAGCAGCTTGTAAACTATGGCTCAGGCCTGCCACTGCAGAGCCTGTGTGCAGTCTGGTACTGCCATGTCGACTTGGTAAGAGCACCCACTTACCAGTCCCC